>NC_136071.1:1106188337-1106788337 GCF_964261635.1 Lissotriton helveticus | reverse complement strand
TGTACTTGGAGCCGTCTTTCCATCCGGTTTCACTCTTGCGTCTCCACATGTTCCGGCCCTTCAGTTATTATTTCACATTCTCTGCATCATGGCACTTTTTACTTTAAAAGGCCTCTTCAGCCATGGAACGCTTGGGCGAGCACACCTACAAAATCATATACCCACCTGAGCTCACCAAAAAAAAACGCCAAACGCTACAAACACAATTTCCTGAAGGCACACCCAGAATTACCGTGTGTGGACACTTACTTTTCACTGACCAACGGAGACACAAACAACGATATCATCTTTTACACTCCACGTAGAGCACAATGGAGGAAAGCGTTCCTCTCCACACTCACTATACACTCCACCAATAAATCCGCTCATGGCCTAACTCTTTCTATCACACCATCCCTAGTCTTCCCAGGCAGAGCCACAATCACCATCTACAACAATGGGACCATTCTACTCCAAGCCACGGATAGGAACCTTGACCGACTAGACAATCTATTCCCTACCTTCTTAGAACACATCGCCAAACGGCGGACCTCCACTCTGCACACATCAAGCTGCACAACACCCCCTAACACCAATACTCAAAATAACCCGCCTTGCCCTTTGCAACATCGGAATGACATACACCCCTCCCATCCCCCCAGTGTTATAGTTAGGCTCACACCTGACGCTACCCCCCCACTCGCCTCATCCAGTGACGAAGATCATTCCCCCTCATACATCCAACTTACCCCCTCCCACCCTTCCCCCCCCATCTCACACCACTTACGAATGTAGCTGGATGCAACACCTCCCGGAGTATATCTCCCTCCCCCCGCGGCAGATGCTCTGCCCTCTCTACACCCCCCCCCACTCTCACCCCCCACTCCTCCACACTCCCAACTAGCACCCCAGAACCTGCTTCCTCCCATACAATAACATCCCCCCTCCTCTCTCCCCCATTACTCAGCCCCCGCTTCCTTCTTACCACCCCTATTATCTTCGACCTTCACTCTTCACCCAACTCACCGGCGCCGCCCCCCACCGACCCCACTTCTTCATCCCACTCTCCCCCTACCTCACCCACACCCCTCACCTACAAATCATCGCACCCACCGAACATCACCCCATCCTCTTTTACCGCAGAGCCCTCCACTAACGCTAGCATACCCCACCCCACCGCCCCAAATCCGCCCTCCAACTCCCCTCTCAGCCCCTCGCACACGGCCCACATCACGAACACTAACACCAAGACACCTCTGGACCTGATCCTATCCACCCTCTTACAACTCAAAGACGAGCTCCGCACCATCAAAGAGCTTCTTCACACACCATCCAGACAACATCGACCCACAACGACCACCACCGTATCCAACAAAAGACGAACTCTCCCCACAATCCCTCGCACTCAACTCTCTCCGCACTGGCCCACTATCCCCGCCCGCAACAACACCCACCGCCCCCGGCGTGCCCTTAACTCCCTGTCGGACCACGACTTATGCACCCTCCGCCGCTCTTTTGGACCAGGACCGGTAAAACACATAACCTCCACTCACCTCCCCATACCCACTATTATCACAAATCCCCTGAGGCACCCAACTCTGAGCACCAGAAGCTCTGTCCCAAACAACCTAAGAAAAGTCCCCCCATCGCTAGAACACTCGACCTCCCTTCTCACCCCCAGACTCAAATGCATCCTTCTCAACTGCAGATCGGCCCAGAGACACTCCTCCGACATTGCAGATCTCATCACATCAATGGATCTTGACCTAGCCATATTGACGGAAACATGGCTAACTGAAGCCTCCGCGCCTATTATGGACATACTAGTTCCCCCCAATTACCACATCATCAGACATGACAGGACCGGCAAGACGGGCGGGGGAATCGCTTGCATTCTCTGGAGCAATCTCACCGTCACCAAAGTCACCTCCCCCCCTCACTTCCTGTGAACTCTTCTGCCTCGATATCTCCAGCGAGGGGAAACCAGTATGTGCTCTACATGTCTTCTATCACCCGCCGGGGGACAACCCCATCTTTTCTCAACAACTCATGGACACTATCACTTCCAACATCGGTCGGCAGATCACTCAAATCTACCTGGGTGACTTTAATCTCCATTGGAACGATCAGAAAGACGCAGTGGTGAATAGTCTAAAAACATTCCTAAATGCGCTTGACCTCACCCAAATTTGCAACAGCCCAACACATGATAAAGGTTCCATACTCGATCTCATCATCGCCAAAGAGGACTCTACCCAATTGGAATCAATCCAACCTTGTGATTGGTCAGATCACCACATCATCACCTTCTTTATCAATGAAAAAGTCAAACCCTCCCCGGCTCAACCCACCAAATGCAAGATCTGGAAAAGGGACTTGAAGAAGCTTAACCCTAACTCCCTACCTCCCCACACCTACAGGCTCCTCCTTCCCCCTGATGGCGTCTCTGATGTTCAAACACTGACCGACCTCTACCTCGACTCTATGACCTCTATAATCGACGAAGCCGCCCCACTGCAACTAAGGAGAGTCTCCACCAAGTGCTCGAACCCTTGGTATGACGGCAGACTTAACGAAGACAGGCGTGCTATGCGATCGGCAGAGCGCACTTGGAGAGCTGACCCCTCATCACTACATCGCAAAAAGCTTAAGAACAAGAGAAATGCCTATTTTAGGAAAATCAAACGTGCGAAGTCTGACTTCTTTAGCCTTCAGCTTGACCAAGCGAAAAACCGACCAAGAAAATTGTTTGAACTAGTCAAAAGTCAAACAAAGCCGCAACCCCTACAATCAAACAACCAAGCAAGCGGTATTCCACACAGTGAAGACTTTTCCGCCTTCTTCAAGCTGAAGACCGACAACATAAGAACTGATCTCCTCAATGATGTAAGCCTATACCCTGTCCACATCAGAATGTCTAACACTCAGCCTAAAAACGGCGCATCATGGGCTTCCTTCGACATCTACTCTGAAGAAGCAATACACAGACTGCTCGGTACCTTGAAGCCCTCTAATCACCTCACAGACCCCCTACCTGCTAACGCTGTAAAAGACTTCACCACCATGCTCCTCCCACTCTGGACTAAAATCGTTAACAGTTCCCTTCAACAAGGTCTCATCCCTGACTCACTCAAGGTGGGGCAAGTCACGCCCATACTCAAGAAACCTACAGCTGACCCGTCTGACCTAAACAATTACCGTCCCATCACAAACATCCCCACCTTGGCCAAACTGCTGGAAAAATGTGTACAACTCCAACTAACAAAACACATCGACAAGTTTGAGCTCCTCAACCCTCATCAATCAGGCTTCCGAGCGAACCACAGCACGGAAACGGCCATGACTCACATTATTGATGACGCCCTCCAAATCCTTGATCGCAATGATTCATGCCTCCTCATCCTTCTAGACCTTTCATCAGCTTTTGACACGGTCAAACACGAGAACCTCCTTGGGCTGCTAAACACTAGAATGGGTTTATCCGGGACTGTTCTCAAATGGTACACTTCCTTCCTGCATAACAGGTCTCAGAAGTTCAAGATCAACAATGTGTTGTCCTCGCCTGTGCCAGTTGACTTAGGCGTCCCACAAGGATCCTCCCTTTCGCCCACACTGTTCAACCTCATCATGGAACCACTTGCCACCATGCTCCTAGCATCCAATGTATACTTCCATATGTATGCCGATGACACTCAACTATAGCTAAAGTTACAATCCCCGGATGATATCAAACTCCTGAATCACACTCTTATAAAGACCCAATCGTGGCTGGCCTACAATCACCTCAAACTAAATGCTCTGAAAACCGAGTTCCTTCTGATCTCACCCCCTGCGAAAACTACCACCACCCAACTTTGGCTCAACCACCTAACAGCACTCAATGTTCAGCCCACCATCGTGGATTCCGCGAAATCCTTAGGTATCACACTTGACGCAAAGCTCAACATGCAAAAGCACATTAGCATAGCAACGAAAGGAGCTAATTTCCAAATCAACACACTGAGGAAGCTGAAACCCTTCCTCCCAGCCAAAGACTTCCAAAATGCAGTACAAGCCCTCGTCATCCCCCGCATAGACTATGGAATTGTGACCCTCAGTGGTCTCCCTCTAGCAGCAACTGCACCCCTAAGAGCCTCCTTGAACGCTGCCGCGAGACTCATTACTGGCTCAAGAAAACACTCTCATATAACCCCTGACTTGAAATCCCTGAATTGGCTGCCCATAGAAGCCAGAATACAACTGAAAATTGCTGTTATGACACACGCGGCCGTACACCACAAGGCACCTTACTACCTCACTCAAAAACTGACTATATCAGGAGGTTCGAGATCCAATAGAAGCACAAAAAACCTACTCTTGAAACCTCGCAGATTTCGGAAGGAAAAAACATACAAACGCTCCTTCTCAGGAATGGCACCGAGGATCTGGAACGCACTCCCTCCCGAAACAAGGCTTATCTCCTCCATGGCCTTCTTTAAGAGAGAGGTGAAAGCCATCCTCATGGCTAAGCTCGCCTGAACTCTATTGGTTGTTGCTCAGAGACTTCGTACCGCCTGGGTATCATTGGCTACATGTTTGTCTAATGTCAAACAATGTCATATTATTCTTGATTTAGATTTGTTTATTCTTCTGTTTGCCATAATTCTATGATGTTTACTCGATTCATTATGCTACTCACACATTACCTATTATTAGACTATTCACGTTAGCCTGCTGAACCTCGATTCCCCCTCCCCCTGTAACTTTTAGATACTGTCTTAAGCCATCCCTTTTAGCCTAAGTTCTCTTGATTTTTATCGTAGCCGTACGAAAGACTCAGAATCGTATTATATTAACGCTTATTGGATTGTTTTTCGACACTGTATTAGCATTTGACTGCTATCTGATCATGCTACTGAACTCTATGTTGCACCCAATATTATGTTGCGTCACCCTCATGCTATCCTCACCCCTTGTTTCTGTGAAGCGCTCTGATATCTGTAAAGATCTTGTTCGCGCTATATAAAACTCTGAATAAATAAATAAATAAATAAAAGAGGCTGTAAGTGCTGCTCTGACAGAGGCGCGTGTGGAATTCAAAATCTGCGGAATAACTCATTAGAAGCCGAAGAGAGGGGGTGCTGTCCTGCTGAGAAGCAGACCACCCGACCCCCAGGTCTCACTAAACATGGTGCTGTTCAAAGGCGTCACCTCCGAGCACCTGTTCTCATTGTTTCTTTAAAAGCTCTTTGGGGATACCCACGTATTACATTTTTTGCTGTGAGTATTTTACTTTTTTCTGATTTATTTAATGAACGGCTTTGAAAAACAAGCAACCATTGGCAAAGCCAATAAGTCTCCACTTTGAATGGCGCTAGCCAACCTTTTGGCTTTACCAGTGCATTGTGGCAATGCTGAACAGCATCAGCAAAAAAGAAGGAAATGGAAAGCAACACAGAGAGAGCATGGGGTGATATGATATGAGAGGGGGTGCAAGAAAAAACATCCGCTCCCTCAGAATGTTGAAAGCAAAAGAAACTAGCATTTGCAATGCAATAGGTCCCGCAGTTACGCGAGTTTGAGCATTGCAAATAACAATGCCCTTTATATTTGTTTTCGTTTTAAAAACATAAATAAAAGGCATTGTCATTTACAATGGCGATAGCTTAAACCTGCTTAACTGCGAGACCTATTGCATTGCAAATGCTTGTTTACTGCTCGCAATAGTATGGTTCAGTATGTATTTCACATACTATGTTCCATATACATTTATTTCCCTTTTGGGAAAACCAAACTTTTTCAATCTACCCAAAAATAAACTTGTTGTATGAAAAATACCTAACTAATAACACATGTATTATTGTCTTATATAACATTCTTGTTATTCTGGTGTCAGTCACAAAAAGAACAGGAGCTTCAGCCTCTAGTATTATATCACATCACTATATCTCCTGGATGGTAATATTGGGTCGAGTTGCACGCTTCGCTGTGAGCTGCACAGTGTAGTATTCTATCTATTACCATTGTCGAATTTAGACAAGGGCCATGCTTCACAAGAGGGTGAAACCTTAAGAGGGGCAAGATGCCCCTCCCCTCTCTTAACAAATGCAGTAAATAGCATATTACAGTGTCAACATCTGAATGTGTGGATCATGCTATTTCCTTTTGTAACATGTTTTTGTTTAAAAATATATTTTACCTAAACCAAGGGTTTACCTTTGTACAATAAGTCATAAATCACTTTGAAATGTTGATTTGTTGATTACTCTTTGTAAAGTCCTCATGTATGTGTCAGACAATAAACAGCGTATTTTTCTTCTCCTGTCAATTTCACTGCACTATGGTAGTAATTTAGAATTTGATATGTGCATTGGTAACTTCATGGTAGTTGGTTAATCCAAAGTTAAGCACCTTAAACAAAGTATGCAAAAACAGCCCTGAGGAGCTCAAAGCTGGACTCAGAAACTCAAATACTCATCTGGTCTGTAATTTGGACAAGAACTTTGTATCAATTATTTATATCAGCGGAGCGGCCGGTAAGTTTTAGAGGGAGGGGGGGCGTACAGGAAGCACACATACACATAACTCACAACCATGCATGCTCACACACACGTGCGCGTACACTCACACACACACACACACACTCACACACACACACACTCACACACTCACACTCACTCTCTCACACTCACTCTCTCACACTCACACACACACACACACACACTCACACTCACACACACTCACACACTCACTCTCTCACACTCTCTCACTCACACACTCTCTCTCACACACACACTCTCATTCACAACACTCTTTCCCATACATTCATGCACGCACCAAACAATTTAAAAGGAAAACAAAACACACTTACCTTCAGCCAAACTCTGCGCTGCCTCTGCGGTTCTAGGTTCTTGAAGGCTTGGGACTGCTGTCTTCCCTCATTGGCTGACCCAGTCCCAACGTCATCACAGAGTGGGATGGGGTCAGTGAGACTTCTTACCTCGCCCTACTCTGTGATGTAGTGACACTTGACCATGGGCGCTTCAGGGCTTAACGCCTTTGCAGGGCATTCCATTGAGTGGGCAGGGCCGCGTCGCCCAACAGACGTGCACAGCACTACGAAGGTAGTGCTCATGACGGTCTTTGGCCAACAGAAGCAGCGTAGGGGTTCAAACTGAAGCACCCAGGTGTGAGGCAATCAGTGACGCTACCGCTCATCACTGAGGGGAGGGCTTCAGCAACCTTTGCTGAGCTGAGGACGTCATGCCCACCAGAGCTGTGACTTTCTCAGTCCAGCAAAGTTCCGTTAAGGAGGCCATAAGCCAGTGCTAAATGCGCATGTCTGGCTCCTGGCTGCTTGAACTGAAAGTGAACAGTGTCTGTCAGGCTGACCTTTGCTCAGCCTGACAGACACTGTTCCTACTGGGCAAAAGGTGGAGGGGCGTGGCCCCTCTGCCCAAATGGACCGACTACACCTGTGTATCCGATATATCTGTCAAGGGTATTTGTACAGTTTAATACTATTATTTCATAATTCTACGCCCTTCTCAAACGTTTCGCTCAGCTGTCTGTTTTTCATTATCCACTGAAAGTATGTTTATCTGTTGTAATATTTTGATTTAGATGCAAGAATTCTGGTCAGAAGGGACAATCACTCCAAAGACTCGCTGCTGGGCACAGGGTATGGATGGCTGGCGACCATTACAAGCTATTCCCCAGCTGAAATGGTGTTTGTTGGCCAGTGGACAGGCTGTGCTGAATGAGACGGACCTTGCCACTCTGATTCTGAACATGCTGATCACTATGTGTTCATACTTTCCAAGCAGGTACAAAAAAGTGTGTTTGCCTCCCTTCTCAATACTTTTTGAAAAATGCAAATGTTATTGATGGAAGTTCTGACTCACATTAATTGAATTTGTAAAGTTTGAAATTCAATAATTTATCTTTTGACCAGTTGCACTTCAATGGATTATATGTAAATAAATGGGGGATTAATAGCTCGTATTCTTTTGTGTGTGTTTGTTTTAGTTAAGATAGTGTCACTGTTGTATCCTACATATTTATTTTCTGAATAGAGATTGCATTATTATATTCTAACATTTCAGCTGCAATCATCAGGACATTCCAATCTACCACTGTGCCACTAGCATTGCAAATTATCTTTTTTCAGAAGTGGGCTTTTCATTTACCTCACAGCCTGCAGCAAGAACAGTGGCAGCCATGCAAGACTGGTAGCTTTGATTGGGAAGCTCTATTATGGAAGAAAACAGACAATAAATACTTAGGACTATAATAGACCCAGGTGCCTTCAACAGTGAGACATAAGGCAGTTTGAGTTGGTTAAATACAGCAGTCTTTCGCCCAATGAGAGAGGTTTGGTTTGATCAGAATATTAAAGCCCTCAAGTAAAGTCCCTGGTCATAAAATGGTCAGTGACATGGTCTCACGACAAAACATGCAGAGAAGGGCCTGGACCACCAAGATTCCGAACAAGGTGGCGAAGAAGACTTGGAGCTGGAATACATTAGTGCAGCTAGAAATGTGGTGTTATTAGGGGTAGTTACTTAGGGTGTGGTGCTCACTTGATAAATATAGGACGCTGGCTTAGTATCAGGTGCACACTTATTTAAGTGATGCACCTTGCGCTAATTCAGAAAACCCTTATGGTGATTTTAGTGTTCTTTGATAACCATAGAAAGCTCTCAAAGTTGTTGCTGTGTAAAGCAGCCTTCAGGCTTAGCTTGAAGGAGTGTTAAACAGCGTGTTTTACCAGTTTAATCATGCAGTGTATGTTAATCGAAAAAGAACTACACCGTGTTTATATAAAAATAATTATTTTATTACACAACACACTCACTAACATATTGGTTTATCTTCTACATGGAGATATTAACACAATACACAAAAACACTTCAATTGCAATAAGGTAAGCAGCACAAAATACAGTGGTCTCCAGGGTAGACCAAACCACATATTAAGAAAGTTGAATGCGAACTGCAAAGGAGGACTGGACTTGCACCAGGAAACTCAGGGAAGGCTGTGTGCGGAGTGGGAACACAGCTACGTGCCCAGTGGAAGTCAAGGGAGAAGTTCCAGAGGACCCCAAGGAACTCACTTGGAGGATGGAAGGTTGCAGAGCCACCCCACCAGTTGATACCCCAGAGACCAGGGAATCCAGGTGCATAGGCGTGAAGACATGTCAGAAATCTCTGTAGACGACAATGGAAGACTTGGAGAAAGGTGCCTCTGGAGAAGGTGAAAACGTCCAGTGGATTCCAAGAGTGGATTCTGGAAGGTGAAGAACCTGCAAGCTGATGGGACAGGGTCTATGCCACTCAGGAGTGACCTGGAGGCACTGAATAGTAATGCCCACCGATGTCAGAGGGTTCAGACGAGTTGCCGGAGACCTTGTCGCTGCAGCTGTGAGGACCATGCGATGCTGATGAAGACCAGGAGCTGTGCATGAGCCATCCCACATGGGGTGTCGGTGAATGGGGAGTCGGTGTGCGGTGGGAGCACCGACAAGCATTGGTAGCCGCAACTGGTGTGGAGAACAAAAAAGGAGCATCGTTGGAACCAGCTAGGTCCAAAGGACTCGACAACAGCTGGAGAGGCAGAGCAGCCCCTGAGCAAGCAGGGGAGCCCACTGAAGCAGGAGAAGACCCTCAGGAGGACCCATAGGCTAAAAGGCACAGGAGTCGGGAGAGAACCTCGAGCAGCTCTCCAAGAAGGAAGGCGTGTGGTGCAGAGGATGCTGTACTTGGCAGGAAGAGATGCTGGAGGCTGGAGAAGTCAGTGGGATGTCCGGAACAGCAGACCAGTCAGCTTCGTTGTGGTGCCTGCAATTGCAGCAGAGTGGCTCCTTTACTCCAAGGGAGATTACTTTGGGTGTCCTTGATGCCGAGGGTTTGGTGAAGATCCTGGAAGAAGCACAGACACAGAAGACTTGCAGAACAGCGAGACCAGGAGCAGCAGGAGTCTTCCTTGGTGCAGTCTCGGTTCCATGCGAAGTCCAAGTGTCCATAAGGTTGAAAAGTGAAGTGGTTACAGGCTTGAGTCTTTTCCCATGACGAATCTAAGGAACCACCAACAGGTAAGCCTTTACCCTAGGACTCCGGGGTCCCTCTCACAGGAGGGGCTGGACAGAGGGAAGATACTCCACAATGTCCTTTGTCCAGTTTTATGCCAGAGCAGGAGCCAAGGGCTTCCTGAACTGGCTAAAACTGGAGTATGAAAGGAAGGCACCAAATGTGCCCTTCAAAGCAGTCTGGTGGCGCTAGCAAGCGCCCCCACTCCAGCCCAATACACAAAGTTCTGTCTGGGAGGTGGTCACACTTCCCTTTGACAGGAAACCTATTGTTCTACCTTCCCCTGCTCGAGCTCAGCTCAGCAGCAGGAGGGACAAATCATGTCTGTGGTCAGCAGCAGCACTAGCCTGCTGTCAGAACCTGAGAGGCTGTTACAGCGATTACAGGAGGGTACCCCAAGGGAGCACCCCAGTACATGGGATCATAATTCCAACAATGTATCCCGCATTGGAGTATGATTCCAACATATTTAATACCAAACATGACCTGTTGCTGGGCAGCCACTATATAGTTAGACAGCTTGTATTGACTGATGCCCACTATATGTTTTCAAATGGCTGACCACACGTACAGAGCTTGGAGAATCGACTCTGGAGTTTGTAGGGGTGTTCTGCTCATGCAGGGGCACACTCACACTTCTAGCCAAGCACCCTGCCCTCAGGACTGAAAGCCCTGCCTTAGGGGTAACTTATAGATTTTAAGTATAGTGACCTCGGCTATAAGGAAACTTATGTCTGTTGTGAGGTTCACACACCAACACACAGGCTGCAATGGCAGGCCTGTAGTCACAGTTTGAGTGGTTTCTCATGGATGGCACAATACATGCTGCTGCCCATGGGAAACCCCTGGGTACCTTAGTACCATATACTAGGGACTTACAAGGGTACACATGTAGTCAATTGTGGATGTACACAAGTACTTACCATGATCAATTTAGGGAGAAAGAACAGTGACTCGGGTCCTGATTAGAAGGATCCCAGTCAGACTAGGTCAAAAGCAGATGACACCAAGCAAAAGTTGGGTTACCATGAAAGCAGATCCTACTTTCCTACAATGGGATTTGGAGCAACAAATCCTGAGTGTTATGACTAAAACAGTATGTAGGGGAATTGCTACTGTTGTCACAAGAAATGTTAATAAAGGGAGAATGTTATCACAAATAATGAATTTAGAAGAATGCTTCAATTGAGTAGCCATCATAACAAATGAACAACATAAAGTCAGCACGTCAATTTTTTTTAAACTGCCATGGAAGTAAATTGTAAAAAGTTTTTTTGAAAAAACTTAGTTTGGGTTAAGGCTAAGATTAATATTATAGTCAAGATAGAGTTCTTAAAGGCTAGGTTTAGGATAGGCTCTTGTGGTGATTGTGAGCAGTGTGTTGGTTATTTATAGGGGGTGGGATAGCTTCTGACAGATACTTCTAACCACTGGTTCCTCACCTTGGTAATACCCCCAGTCGCAATTTTGGATCTGGAATTTTTCTCAGCATGGTCCCGCTTGCATGCAGGTAGCATTGTATGGTTCTGAATTTACTTCATCCCGCCCCAGAAGTGATGCCGAAACCACATATACGCGTTACCCAAGCATGCTGACATTAGCTCCATTCTTTCCATAAGCCTCTCCACACACCGTAAGACTTTGGGCTTTAAACCATGTAGAAACTGTCACAAACAAATGTTTGCAGTCTATGCCTGTTCACTGTAGGGTCTGCTTTGATATCAAGGCTGACACCCAACCCGACTTAAAACACAGTGCGACGATCTACTCTGGTCCCTGCTGCATCGATGCCGGCACAGATAGCGTTTATGTTTCAGGTGGAACCTATTGTCTTATCTAACTCTGAGGTGAACCCGACTCAGCCTGGACTGATGCCCTCTACAGGCCTCATCACAATTTGTCCACCCACATTCTGACTGACAGAACGCCATTACCTAGAACTCCTCCGGTAGTACTTCAGATTTCTCAGACTCTGAAGTATTGAACATAGTCAGGATGATACTGGAGATGATGGGGATGATGCATTCCATTACTATGGTAATGAAAATTTTTATATGGATCTTCAGCGTGCCAATGGGCTGAACTCCTCACTAGACTTTGGGTTGAGTTTCACCTCAGTCTTTCTACAGAGGAATCAGCCTCCTATCCAGTGGCTCTCAGGCCGGCTGGAGCTCCTGTACGTTGAGATCAAAAGTAATGTCCTGATGAAAGTCCTTAAACTTGAGCTGGCCTCCACGGAACTGGTACTTCCTTTCAGTGAAGCCCTGACAGAAACACTAAGACACTAATGCCATGTGGCACTGCAACAAGCAGGGCGTACTGCATTCTGTGCCCTATTCCAGGAGGCCCTGTACCTCTGCAGGGCATCTCCTCAGTTAAGAAGCATCTGGCATGATATTGAATTGCCAGGGCATGCAAGCTCAGTTGTGGACACCTGGTGGATCAATCAATAGTGGCAGTTAAACCCCGAAGGGGTGAGGGGAATTTTTCCGCAAAGGGGAAATCCTGGTCTAGATCAGTTTGTCACTACATACTGCACGCTGGAGTTCCAAAGAATACTCTTTCTCTCAAATGCCCTCCACCTGCAATGAAGCTTAGGGCTCTTGCTTGCCTTTCTGCCTCTACCTCTCTATCCAAGAGATCTGAGGAAGATTAGGAATGACTGGCACCAAGACCTACTAATGGCTTAGGAGTAGGCCAGGAGAGTGTTACCCAGAACTTCCAGACATGAACATCTGTCCTCCCATCAAGTTACTACTTCAGGAGGATCTTCTCTTAGAGCAGTAGGGCAAGATCCTGGGTTGGGCCTGTGTTACCTACACCACCCATGCGTGGGGATTGAGCAGCTATCATTGACTGCTATTGATCTTCTTTCCAAGGTAGTGAGGTCATTCTAGTTGCCAGGCATCCTTCTCAGAAAACTGTTTATGCAGAACACTGAAATACGTTTATAGCCTATATATACGCAGCCCCTAATAGTCTATCTGTGTACGTCTGCCACTCCGAGTTGGGGCTCCCTTATATCGCAGATTTAATAAAGATGGTGCCTATTCTCCTATGGCATAGGTTATAGACAAAACCCGAGACTAAGTTAAACCGGGACATTTTAGCAGGAGCCTTAGTGATTCCATGGCTGAGGTTCATCAGAAATTTTATGTCCGATCTCGGTCATTTGGAATATTATAGTAATCCAAAATCCATGCAATCTATCAGTAGAAAGAAACTAAAGAGAGAGGGTCTCCTACATCTGGATTCCATAAGACTATCAGCAGAAAGCTTGAAGCCCTCTGTTATGCATAATCAATTGGTCTAAACTTAATTTAGTATTCAGTCTTATTTGTTATTTGTACCTGGTGGCTGTGATAGGTTTTTACTAATGCGTTTTAGATGTAGTATCTTCCACAGGCTCGTGAGTTTTCCGGTTGTAAATGATTGGTCCCGAGAACTAAGCCTGTGCCCATGTGACAACTGCTCAGAGCAATCGACAATACACGTGATCCTTTTTGTAGATTTCATAGTAACTTAAGGAAAGTCTGGATTGTTCCAATATTAAAAGCGCTTGGGCTGAGACAATGCCGTCCAGCATTGTTGGTGTTACAGCTTCTGGACGTTGTACATAGGGCCTGGAGGGTAGGCATGTTCCTAAAAAAAGTAGTTAGCCACAGGAAACTTATGACATATTAATCATGGATCTTAATACCATTGCTTGCATTATTACTTTTTATAGTATATAGGCCCTGCGTATGAATTTTTACTGCATTTAATGTATGAATTGTCTTTTTAATATATGTACTTTTATGATTGTCTCAAAAAACAATCGACTAAAGTCTTTTGAATGAATGAATGAATGAGATTTATAGCCTAATGTGAATACCTATATAATCACAGTGAGCAATAAAGACAACCTGGTGACACACACTACATTCTCCAATAGTTAACACATCCAAACACAAAGGCTGAGGGCACAGTGTCAATATGGAACAGTATCTTTTGATGTCGGTGTACAGGTTTTTTTTCATGAAAGAGGTTTGGAACTCGAGGAGGAGGATGGCCACAAAGTTTAGTGGAATGGGTGGTAGCTTATGGCAAATCAACGTACTCCGTATGTGCATGGATTTAGGAGAGTGCTTACAGCAGGATGGTGCAAGTAGATGGCACCAATCTTTAGTTGTGTCCATTTTTGTTTTATTTCCAGCTCTAAAAGGTCCTCTTTTATCCCCAAGAAGAATGTCCTTATGTTCTGATTAGCAAGTGCTAATTTTACATTTCAGTCTCAAGAAAAAAAAACACGCACTGGTACGAGTTTGCATTTGAGCAATATTTTACTCAGTTGCTTTTGTGCTAGTAGCATCAAACATTTTTCGGGGTTTGAAAGTGCAGATCAAAATTGTAAATAATTATTGATAAAAGGATTTTTTTCTCAAAACCACCTTGTCATGCAGCTAGCTCCTGTAAGCAGTAAGTTCCTTGACCTTCCTAAGTAAAAATAAATGTTGAGACTTTTTGAGGTTATCGTTACAGGTGAAGGGGTACCTTAACATTTTCACCTGCTCTCTCTTTGACATAACACCTTTCCCATACCCCTCAATGGAAGGCTTGATAAGACCACCTCAACCACTTTGCATAGGTCCGGGTTGCAGTGTTAGATCCCAGAGAGACCTTATTTTTCTTGTCCAAGGTCTGGTAAGGGTCAGCCTCGAAGTCTCATTCCTCAGAATCATACATATCCTAGAAAGAAAAAAAGAGCCAGCACAGGAAGAGAAGGTGGCAGGATAACAATACCTCTTGAAGTAACTCTAGGTCTTGAGGTAAGTCACTGTCTCACTCTGCCTCCAGCAGACTCTTACTTGGAAACAGAGCTTGTTGACATTACTCTGTCCAAGAAGTCCATTCCAGCGGTACCTCCGACTCTGGTGCCTGCAGTAAGGTCTTTTCTGGATACGTTGCTGTCTCTACCATACACTGCACTGATGCTGGCTTATCTGAAATTCCAAATGCCTGGAACTGACCTGGCTCAGTTCCTCAACACCATAATCACATTATTCATACAGACTGCTGTCCCATCTGGTATGCCTCCTGGTCCCATGTGTCCATTTGCGGTTTTGTTTGGGTTTCTGCCAGCCAGCCGGCCCTCAGCGCCATTTGACCTAAGCTCTCCCAGTCATGGAATGCCTGGGCCAGCAGCTGGACCCATCCGGGCCATGCGGCCTTCACTCTTGGCCACTCCATTGGTGCCATTACCAACACCTCCATGGGCACCATCAACGATTTCAGTGACTCCAAAGGAATAGGAACACCATCTGAAAACCTAACAATTTTATTGCCATATCGGAGAGAGGCTCAGACATTAACTGATCAAGCCAGGTACAGGGAACTGTTATGTTGGGCTTGGATCATCTCCCGCTGCCTGACCCTGTCGTTCATGGGGAGAGGTGTGGCGCCGCGGCGACTGACGCTGGAATCTGGGGATCACGGTTCGATCCCCGGCTCCGGCGGCAGGTTAGCCCAGCACCATGTGACTCTGGGCAATAGCTTGCTTAATCTTCCCGACGGCCCCCAGCGCCTAGAGACCCTTACGGGTGATTGTGCGCTTTACAAATGTGGATTATTATTATTATGATGATGACAGCAATGAGGTGGCAAGTTTGCTGCCCCTCTGTCTCTGGACACAGCTAACTGCCTGGCGTTATGGAATGCTAGCGTGCTGAACACATCTCCTGAGATAAAAACAGAATGCCCTGCGAGTCCGGCTCCTGCAAAAAGCGATGTCTTTCCATTGCACTCTGAGTAAGGTAGTGGTGGTATTGGAATTACCCCTGCCCACAATATAAACCAAATTCAATATCTTGATCAGGGTCTTTCAGCTGTTTTGACAACGCCTAAACATCTGTTGGCCTTTAATGAGATCTTGCTTAGCTGTATAAAAGCAGCTTGGGCCATGCTGTAAGCCTATCGCTCACCAGAAGGTCTTGTGGAGCAAGCCTCGTCTTCACAAAGCAAAATCCAGGCACGTTTCCAATGGGACAGATAATCCAAAAAGCTGGAGGTTGTTAAGAAGAAAATGTTCTATGCTGGCAGCTTGGCCCTCAGATGAATGAGCATAACCGGTCTGCTTGTCAGTTATTGCCATGCCTTAAAGAATATGGCCAAGTTGGTGGTTCTGAGCCCGCTGGACCAATATTTTGCAGGAGTGGTGAGGGAGGGGCAGGAAAAATTATTTCGGCTGGCATGGACACAATGGCCAGGAGCTTTGTTTCCTCCATGGTCCTTACAAGGCATGCTTGGTTTCAACTACCAAGATCTTTGAGAGATGTGCAAGCAAGCTTTATGGTTATGACATTTGATGGGGCTTGCCTGTTTAGAGATGACGCTGACCCGACCTTGGAAAGATTTAAGATCGGGCGAGCTACTATCCGGTCCTTGCCTAGTGGCAATTCTGGAAGTCCCTGGGCTTTTCCAAAGACTTTTCCTTTCAACAGCCTTAGCCCTCCCAGCCTGCTCAGTAGCTTGATGCCAAAGGAAAGTGGCATCAAGCCCAGCAGCCCCCCATCCACATCCTAAAACATCGTTTGGAAAGCTACTTTAGCGTCCCCTTGACTGATGCATGTGCGGCCAGTTAAGTGGCTGGTAATCTCCTTTTTTTATGATGGTAAAGCCATAATTTATGATCTATGGTACCTACACTTTATAGAAAGAGGATATGCCCTAACCTTCCAACAGGTTCCTCCACCAGATTTCTCCCCCTCAGTCACTTAACCGGAGTATCACCTTCATATTCTGTGAGATGGCAGCCCTACTGTAGAAAAGATCAGTGGAGTTGGTCGCAGAACTGGAAATTGAACTTGGGTACTACACTCAGTACTTCCTGGTTGCCAAGAAGGATGGCAGACTTTGTCCAATACTTGAAGTCAGGATCTTGAATTGTTTGCTGTGCAAGGAAAAGTTCAAGATGCTGTCCATGGCTCAGTTTATTCCAGTATTAGAAGCCGAAGACTGTATTTTGTCCTTGACCTGCAAGACACTTTTTGAAGCAGCGTATGCACATATTTTATCTTGAGCCTGTTATTATGCCATAGTGAGACCTTAATTTGGTCCTTGTGATTTTGATGTTCACACTTTTAGAACCTGTGCAAATCTGAGGTTGCGGACTCTTTAGTCAATGTTCCTCTTTCCAAATACATCTGTGCATTGCACCAGTGATCTGTAGGCACTGTTAGCACAGCAGCTGCATACCACCTTCTTTCCAGACAAGTTGGTACTCTGGATTCAGCCACCCCTACTCCCAAAAAGTGATAGTGTCCTTCATTGTGGAACAGTCCATCATGCTTCCCATGTTTTTCTCTGTCACACCACATGGAGGAGAGGCTTTACCTATGGGACCCCAAGAGAGCCTTTAGTCTCTATATCAATTGGAATAAGGAACACTGGGGTGGATGAACAACTAGTTGTATTCACCGGTGCAAAGACGAGGAAGGGAGTTCAGAACAGACTCTTTCAAGATGTATCGTTCTTTGTATGAACAAATGCAAAACCAAGTAGGAGGCCCCTGAGTACCTTAGGCTCAATCCTCAAGAGTTGTTACTGTAGGTAGGGAAGTTTGTGTGCATGACATATGTCAGGCTGCAACGTGGGTGTCTGTCCAATCCTTCACCAGACCCTTCTCTATCAATTTGCAGGTCCTCCGAGAGGGCCATTTTGCCTGCGTGGTTTTGCAGGACTTCCAAGAGTAAAGTTTGCTTCTCAGACCCACAGCTTTGGAGGGTACTGCTTTGGAATTTATTCAAAAGTGAGGAATCTGCAGTTAGAAGTATTGTTCAGAAGAACTAATTACCTTCTATGACAATTTTTCTGATGGTTACTGTATCTAACCACAGATTCCTCACTTGCTCATCTTGCTTCCTTTTCTATACAGTGGACATTTTGACAAGTTGTCAGAAATGTTCCATGTCAAATTATCACAATAGTGCTCTGTCACTGACACTTCGTCCAAGGCTGCAAAATGTTTTATGGTAAACTGACATTTGCGTGCAGATGTGACCTTTATATATGGTTCTGCACTGTCACTTCAGAAGGCGGGGTGAGGTTGCCACTGAGTCTGATGGCACAATTGTCAGCAAAGTAGAGCATCACTGCAAAGGTTTACGATCCGTTCTGCAAATGGGAATTCAAAAGTTGAAGTATCTGTGAATTGAGCACCCGCCGCAAGACCTTTACTAGAGTACGTTATGTGTTCTTTAGTCTCACTTAATGTATGCTTGGCTTACCAAACGAACAACCTTCTTTGGAATTCCTTTTTTGAATTTAGTCTGAATTTTTCCAATTTTTCTTTTTACTATATTGTACTGCCCCCAAATGCTGTACAGATTCTTGACTAAAATACCTCCCCTTGTGTGTAATGTTGTGACATGCCAAATACTTAACTTTGCTTACATTGTTCAGTGCCAGATACCTAGCCATACATTTCCCATGTTAAATACTTTGCATACATTAGGTACATTTGCCATGCCGTATATCTAGCCTTACATGTTGTATGTATATGCCATGACAAAATGATATCCTTGTGTAAACTTCACGTCATGTAAAATGATCATATACATTTTACACATGCCATTGTACATTACTAGCTTTACCTATTGTACCTGTGCAATGCTGAAGAGCCACCAATTACGTGTACCATACCTAGTCTTTCAGATAGTAAATATGCTATGCCTCTCATGTACTCATGTGTTCCATACCCTTTCATATAGTACTCGAGCTATGACTACTATTTGCCCAACATGCCTTACATATATCATTCCAAACAAATGTCAGAGTTATCTCAACAAAAATTAAAAGCTGTACAAACATCTGACTTGGCAGTAAAAAGGAGACATTTCCCATCATTAGCAGCACTTCTCCCACCCTTCACTCTTTCTTCCAAAATTTGCTCCCAAATGTTGTTGCGAAAGATGTTGTTTGCATGCAGATATTTAGTAAGGAAAACGTGTTTGCACAGTTCAGCATCCAAAGACAAAATTTCAGAGCAGTTATGACAATTGCCTTGTCTTGCTATGTTGAAAAGCCAAATGCCTTCTTTCATTTTAACTAGGTTTACTATGGCAAGAATCTGATTCTCGTGAATAGAAAATGCTTATTCTGTGTTTCTTAACAGTAAAGAAATATTTATTTTAGGGATGAAGACAATGCCATCATAAGGCCGTTGCCCAGGGTGAAAAGGCTGCTCTCAGATAACACTTGTCTTCCTCATATCATTCAGGTGAGGCATACATTCTGCTCTCCTAAATTATTGGTAGGAATATGTGGACACAGACTCACTTATAAACAAAGTAATGTTGTATCAATGTTCCCATTACCCCAAGTACAGTCATTTTTGTTATTTAGAGATAGTTAATTGATGTTTGCTCAATTTCAGATCTTAGTTGCAAGGTTTTCTATCTCCTACCCCTCCAAAGCAAGCAGCCTGGCCCATGGAAATTCATGCAGTCTGCTTTAAGGATTTACAGTGTAATAATTTCCACAAACACAATGGGCTCGGCTAAGCGAGAGCATGCTTGCACTATGGTTGGAGTGCTGCTTCACCACCTTTGCGGTTATGTGCCTCTTCAGTTACTTAGAAGAGTTTCTCTTTAAAGTAATTCCCTTTGAGCCAACTTCTGTAATCTGGATGGACAATAAGCAGGATCTCAAAATGTCTGTGTCAAAGGGTAAAAAAGTGAATAGTTTAATGGTATATGCACGCAATAAAACATCTTAATCTTCTTTAAAAGTTCACTGAAGTTTCCGAGAAGAATAGAACTACTTTGTCATACAGTCATGAGGGGTTCTTTAAAGAGTATGTTGCTTATTGAGGATGCATGATGAAATTTTATTGAACCTAAAACTATTATTTAAGTAGTTATATAGAACAATGCAGTCAATGTAAAATAAGAAACATTGAAACAATTTAGTCAATAAAGACCTTCACTCTGTCTTAATCACACTCAATAAATACATGGGGTGCCATAACAATATAAAGAGCTACCTCATGTCTAGCTCTTATTACAACCCACACAATTCATCATAGACCCTGTATTACATATTTTGATCATTTGTTTTATGGATATACTTTCACAAACTCCAACCATCACTTTCTGTGGCTAAGAAGGAGTTTAATCAAATATTATCAGACACATCGGGATACATATCTCTTGATCTCTTCTGAGCCATAATCTCTGCCCGCAGTGTCTGGCCTTTTTGTATACAAACTCATTTTAAGTTTACAAGAATTAAAAAGACAGGAAAGTAAAAAGGTTTGCATTCTTAAACAGAACTGGTATTGATTTTGGTTATTGCTAAGATCTTTGCCTGACATCAAATTTAGTACATTATCTCATCACCTGGCTCAAGACCTGGCTCTTCGAATGACCTCATTTGAGCTGCACACTCCTCCAACCTCGCCCCCCCACCTCGCTCCACGACTTGAGACCCTAACAGGTGAGTAGTGCACTCTATAAACCCCCTGATTGAGTGATTAATTTACTGTATCTTAAGAGCTCATGATTTGTTTTGAGCCATTGAGTTTTGAACTTTAAAAAAAAAAGGGTTTATCAATTGTTATATTGTAACAGATGTTGACAAGCTTAATACTATTAATTTTGCATTGTTTACAAAGCACTGTACCCATTTCTTTTTTTGCCCTATTTTCCGACATACCCCATTTTTGCAGGAAAACTACAAATATGCATTGTGAAGTTTGATAACAATGTAATCAGTCTCTCACTACTCTTCCAAACGTACTTTTGATATAGACAAGCTATTTGCCCTGGGCTCTTTGAAATATGGTACATCTATCATTTAATCCCCTATACATACAGACCATATTTCTTTTCACTTTATTGATGTAATGTAAAAAATAATTCTTGCTGAACATTACTCCTTGTACCTTGTCGGTCCTTATCCCATTCTGCACAGATTAAGTTTTCTGGCAAAGCTGTAGATTTGTAGTAAAGACTGTCACTAAGTAAACCTAGACTCTGGGTAATAAGGATTACTAGTAAGTAGATCATTCCTGTTGACAGTACAAATTAGCTGCATTGACAATTAATTTTTATAGCTGTAACCGGTGTGCTAGCTAGATCTGTGTTTTCTGATATGAGCAGACCATCCATGTTGCCCTGAATCCACTTTCCTTTTATCTAACACAAATCTTAAAACGTTTTTCATCTCCCAAGTGGCAATGCTTGTATCCTGTGTATGGTTTTTGAGTCCCAGGAGGTCTCTGCTCAGTGGTTTAGTCTTGTAGTTAAGCATTAGCCAAACTATCTGATAGATACATCTAGCCACAGATGTCTCACCTTTGAATTTCCAGACGTCAGGCTAGATCCAGGAGATTTTTCTTAGCAGTACCCCCTGCATGCTGGAAGGTTGTGTCGGTCAACTTCGGGTGATGTCGGCATTGTGTTCCTTGTCTTCGTGACGTCTGCATCATCAATATAACCGCCACTGGGCACGCTGACATCAGTTATTTTCTTTCCGCGCCAGCCGTGCAAGATCCGTCGAAGCAAGCTTACCCCCTTTCTTTTTCTCACAGACTTTTTTTTACTTTTTGTCGACTGCTTTTGGTGTGCTAGAGATGTCTAACAAGAAGACCTCGGGGTTCCCTGCGCCATGTCGGTCAAGGACCCTCATTTAGTGTGTTTCTTGTGCCTGGAGAGCGACCACGACACAAAGTTGTGCTCTGATTGCCGGGCCATGGCACCGAAAGCTTTGAGGGAGCGGTACATAAAGCTAATTGTAGCCCGGTGACCAGCGCCTCAGAAGTTGCCCCATCGGTCATGATCCCGGTCGAGAGGAAGGTCTGAGCACTGTTCCGATGGAGTGAAGACTTCTACTTCCATGTCATCAGTTAAGAAGCATCGCAAAAAATCATAAGAAGTTGAAGCTTGGTTTGACTTCCCCACGTCCGTCGTGTGGCGAGCCAGAATAACCTCAGCGTTCGAGGCTTCTTGGAGCTGGGTCCTGGGTAGGCTCTGCGTTTCTCTCTTACCGGGACTGGGAGCGACCCCCGCCCAACTTAAGGAGTAGCGACGATGGACAGGCAGGACGGGGATATGAAAATAGGCATCATCCCGCAAGTCCAGCGCTACCATTCACTCTCATGGGTCCAGGACAGATAGGACCTGAGCTAGGGTGAGCATCCTAAACTTCTCCTTTTTGAGGTAGTAGTTATGGGCTCTGAGGTCGAAGATAGGAAGAAGGCCTTCATCCTTCTTTGGGAACAGAAAATATCGGGAGTAACAACCACAGCCTATTTCTGGCCTGGAAACCCTCTCTATAGCTCCCTTGGCCAAGAGAGTTTTGACTTCCTCGTGGAGTAAGCCAAAGTGATCCTCCATCAACCGGTTGTACACTGGAAGCATGGATGGAGGGGTAGTCTTGAAGAGGAGGGAGTAGCCCCATCGGACCATTTGCAACACCCACCTGTCCATGGTGATGTCTCACCAGTGGTGCAGATGATGGCGTAATCTGAAAGAAACAGGTTAGTATTAGATTCCTTACCTTAGAATATCCCCAGGCGTCAGTCTGGATCCGGAAACTTTTGCGTAGCAGTACCCCTGCGCGTCGGTAGGCGTCGTCTGCAGGCGTCCCCTGCGGCTCCGCGTCGTCGGCGTCGTGCGCCGTGATGACGTCGCTGGAGTATATAGACGCCGCCTCCGCGCGCTGACGTCAGTTCTTCTTTTTTCCGCGCCAGTTAGCGCAGATCCGAAGAGCAGTACTCCGGTCTTTTGACCAAGTTTTTTGATAAACTCTAACTTCTTTCAGGTGCCGGTAGGATGCCCGGTTTTAAGAGTTGTGACGGGTGCGACCGCCTGATGTCGGTCACCGACCACCATCGACTCTGCCTCCGGTGTCTGGGCGCGGACCACGACGTGGAGTCCTGCGTTGACTGCCGGGCCTTGACGGGTAAGGCTAGACGGGAGCGGTCCCGCAAGCTGCTCGAGCTCCGGGTGTCGGCCCCACGTCGAGAGCGGTCCCGGTCCGGTCGGAGGTCGAGGGAGCGGTCGAGAGAGCGGTCGCGGAGCCGCCACGAGCGCTCCGGAAGTCGTCACCATTCCTCCGGTTCCTCAGGTAAGCGCAAGAAGTCGGGGCGTCATCATCGTACCCCCGACTCCCGCGCGATGCGGCCGGGGGTTCGGGTGGCCCCACCCCCGCGGCCCCGCGTGGGTCGCCGACGCCGCCTGCTCCATACCCGCCGGTCCCTGGGCAAGGCGCGTCGCGTGAGGAGGTAGAGGAGTTCCTCATGGCCATGAGGGCGCTGTCTCCTCCGGCGGGGCCTACGGCGCCTGCGGGCCCGTCGGTCCCGTCTGGAGGCCCGAGCGGTTCGGCTGGTCAACCGGCCTCTCCGGCGCCGATTCCATCGGGGCAACCCGTGGTGCCGCCTCCGCGCGGCGCCGTGACTCCGACGCCGGTTCCCTCTCCGAATCCGGACGCGGAGTCGGACCGGCGTCGTCCGACGCCGAGTCCGGCGCCGTTGGGGCCCATTAGCTCCGAGGAGCCGGTCTATATCGTTGATTCCAACTATGGCGATGAGGACGATTATGGAGAGGGTTGGGAGGGGTCTGAGGACCCTCTGTCACGAGAATGCCAGTACGATGTGGGCTGGCAAGGTGAATTGGGTGATGCCAGTGGCCTGGACGACTCGCCTAACCCTGGGTTTGTCTCGCCTCCCACTGTGGCGTCGGAGGCTGGGGCTGCCTATTCGGTGGTACTGATGAGGGCTGCCAAGGCCTTGAGCCTTGAGCTCCCCGTCGCTAAGGTGAAGCCTAACATCCTCACTGAGGTATTCAAACCGCAGTCATGTCCACAGGAGCCTCTGCTGCCGTTTAATGACGCCTTGACGGATGTCCTTTTGGGCACGTGGTCCAGGCCCGCTTCCGGTTCACCTGTGGATCGGAACGTTGCCAGGCGCCACCGTCCGTGTGCGGACGACCCTGCCTTCCTATCCACCCATCCCTCCCCTGAGAGTCTGGTGATCCAGGCCTCCACTTCCCAGTCCGCATTCCCGACGGCCCCGCCCGATCGGGAATCTAAGCGGTATGACCAGTACGGCAAGAAGGTCTTCTCGTCTCTGAGTCTGGGACTGCGGTCTTGCAACACCGCGTGCCTCTTGGGCCGCTATACCCACTCTCTGTGGGATACGGTCGCAGAGTGCTTGCCGCAATGCCCGCAGGAGGTACGGGACAAGCTCGGCCAGGCTTTGGTTGAAGGCCGAGACTCGGCGAGGTATTCCATACGGTGTGGTCTTGACACGACCGACTCGCTGGGCAGAGCAATGTCCACGACGGTGGCGATTCGTCGCCATGCTTGGCTGAGATCCGCCAACTTCTCGCCGGATGTCCAGAATGCCCTGATGGACATGCCATTCGACGGCAGTCGCCTGTTCGGCGACAAAGCGGACAACGCGCTTGAGCGCTTCAAGGACTCCAGGGTCACGGCCAAGTCCTTGGGTCTCTCGAGCCAGCGCCAGCAAACGGGTTCGTTTCGCTCCTTTCGTGGCCACGGAAGGGGCGGTCCCACACGTGCTGCCAGCCACGCACCGCAGAACGCTCCTCAGCGCGGTGGCGGCCGTGGATTCCGCCGTGGTGGCGGTCGGGGACAGCGGCGAGGTCAGTCCACACCTCCCCCCGCAGCAGCCTCCAAATCCTCCTAGTCCGAGCTTTCAGGCCCATGTGACGCCAGTGGGTGGCAGGGTTCGCCATCACCACTCCCGCTGGCGCACTATCACCTCGGACAGGTGGGTGCTGCAGCTCGTCCGAAGGGGCTACTCCCTCCCCTTCGAGACCACTCCTCCAGCCATGCCACCGCAGAACCACCGTGTGTCGGGGGACCACTTGACACTTCTGCAGGAGGAAGTTACGGCCCTCTTGGCCAAGGGGGCCATCGAGCGCGTTCCTGGGCCAGAAGTAGGGTGTGGTTGCTACTCCCACTACTTTCTGGTGCCCAAGAAGGACAAAGGGGGCCTACGTCCTATCTTGGACCTACGGAACGTCAACGGCTTCCTCCGGAAGGAGAGGTTCAAGATGTTGACTTTGGCTCAGGTCTTGGCTGCTCTAGACCCACAAGACTGGATGGTAGCGTTGGGACTTGCAGGATGCGTATTTTCACATCCCCGTCCTGCCGGCTCACCGGCGTTACCTGCGGTTCACGGTAGGCCACGAGCACTTTCAGTTTATCGTGCTCCCATTCGGCCTTACCAGCGCCCCACGGGTGTTCACGAAAGTGATGGCGGTGGTCGCAGCTCATCTGCGCCGGTTAGGGGTTTCAGTCTTCCCCTACCTCGACGACTGGTTGTTGAAGGAGGGCTCGCCCCAGACAGTCGTCCACCACCTTCAGATGACGGCAGACCTCCTGCACGAGCTGGGGTTTTCCATCAATGTGCCGAAATCACACCTGTGTCCCTCTCAAAAGCTCCTTTTCATCGGAGCGGTTCTCGACTCGGCGCAGTTTCGGGTTTATCCTCCGGAACGGCGGGTCCGGGATATTCAGGCCTTGATTCCCATCTTTCAGCCGTTGTCCCGGGTCTCAGTCAGGTTGACGCTGCGGCTTCTGGGGCTGATGGCCTCCTGCATCCTTCTGGTGCATCACGCCAGGTGGCGGATGCGGGCTCTGCAGTGCGACCTGAAGTTTCAGTGGGCCCAGCATCAGGGCAACCTATCCGACCATGTCCTGATCTCGGAGGGCACTGCGAGACAATTGCAGTGGTGGCTTACGGACCGCGATTGGGTCAGAGGCAGGTCCCTCTCCCTTCCCCAACCGGAGCACGTAGTTGTGACGGACGCGTCCCTCCAGGGCTGGGGAGGCCACTTGGGAGAGGCGGAGATCAGAGGCATCTGGTCTCCGGCGGAGTCCCGGCTCCATATCAACATGTTGGAGCTGCGGGCGATTCGCCTAGCACTGAAGGCATTCTTCCCATTTGTCAACGGGAGTGTGGTGCAGGTGTTCACGGACAACACCACCGCCATGTGGTACTGCAACAAACAGGGCGGTGTGGGGCCGTGGACCCTTTGCCAGGAGGCTCTGCGTCTCTGGCAATGGCTGGAACGTCAGAGCGTGACTCTGACGGTTCAACACCTGGCAGGTTCTCTGAACGCCAGGGCGGACGAACTCAGCCGTCGGTGCTCGGTGGATCACGAATGGCGTCTGAACTCGGACGTGGCGAGAGGCCTCTTTCTGCAATGGGGAGAGCCTTGGTTAGATCTATTCGCCACAGAAGAGAACGCGCAATGTCATCAGTTCTGCGCGTTGGAGTTTCCAAGACGGCACTCGCACGGCGACGCCTTTCGGCGCGAGTGGAGTTGCGGTCTGTTGTACGCCTTTCCGCCTATACCACTTCTGCCCAGAGTGCTGAAGAAGATCAGGCGCGACCGGGCCCAAGTTATCCTTGTGGCTCCGGACTGGGCTCGAAGATACTGGTATCCCGAGCTACTCAGCATGTCAGTCGGTCCCTCGATCCGCCTGCCCCTTCAGGAGGACCTTCTGTCGCAGCAGCAGGAGACGGTCCTCCACCCGAACCTGTCCAGCCTCCACCTCCATGCGTGGAGATTGAGCGGCGACAGTTGAGGCCATTCGACTTGCCTCCTGAAGTCTGTGATGTGATTCTGGCAGCCAGGCGTCCCTCCACAAAGTCGGTATACGCCTGCCGGTGGAACAGATTTGTGGCATGGTGCACAGCAAAGGCTGTGGATCCCCTTTCTGCCCCTCTTTCCGAGGTTCTCTTCTTCCTTCTTTCTCTTGCCCAGCAGGGCTCTGCTCTGGGCACTATCAAGGGCTACCTTTCTGCCCTTTCCGCCTTCTTAAGGCTACCTGATCAGCCATCTTTATTCAAGTCCCCTATTGTACTGAGATTCTTGAAAGGCATCACGCACATGTATCCACCTGTTCCGTTCGTGATGCCTCAGTGGGACTTGAACCTGGTTCTGACATTCTTGATGTGTGCTCCCTTTGAGCCGCTTCATTCCTGTCCTCTCCGTCTTCTCACTTTAAAGACGGCCTTCCTGGTTGCCATCACCTCTGCCAGGAGAGTGAGTGAGCTCCAGGCTCTTTCTGTTAAACCTCCTTTCTTGTCCGTTCATCCTGACAAGGTGGTTCTTAGAACTAGACCTTCTTTCCTGCCCAAAGTAGTTTCTGCTTTTCACATCGGGCAGTCCATCACCTTACCCTCCTTCTTCCCGCCTCCGCATCCTTCAAAAGATGAAGAGCGGCTCCATCGTCTGGACCCAAAACGTGCGCTTTCATTTTATATGGATCGCACACGCCAGTTCCGGGTGGATGACCAACTGTTTGTTGGCTACGTGGGTGAGAAGAAGGGAAGGGCGGTACAGAAACGGACCATCTCTCGGTGGGTCGTCCTGTGCATCAAAGCATGCTACTCTTTGGCTCGGAAGGAGCCTCCTGTTGGGCTGAGGGCCCATTCCACTCGGGCCACGGCGGCTACTACTGCCCTGGGCCGGGGAGTCCCTTTGCAGGACATTTGCCAGGCGGCTACGTGGGCCTCGCTGCACACCTTTGCGAGGCATTACTGCCTGGACAGTCAAGTCCGGAGGGACGGCTTCTTTGGCCGTTCGGTCCTCCAGGATTTTCTGGTGTAGGATTGTATTGGTTCGCAGACCCACCACCGGGGTTGGTATTGCTGGGGTATCTATTCTAAGGTAAGGAATCTAATACTAACCTGTTTCTTTCAGATGAACAAGTTACTTACCTTCGGTAACGATATATCTGTAAGAAACAGTAGTTAGTATTAGATTCCTTACCGCCCCACCCATCCTCCCCGTTCTGCGAACTGACACCTAGGGTTAAGGACATCCCTTTCAGGGCCCTAGTTTCAAATGGCACCAGTGTTGGTTCTCACATGGCTCTGCGTGTTCTGGCGCGGAAAAGCTGTGTGCAAAGAACTGACGTCAGAGCGCGGAGGCGGCGTCTATATACTCCAGCGACGTCATCACGGCGCACGACGACGCGGAGCCGCAGGGGACGCCTGCAGACGACGCCTACCGACGAGCAGGGGTACTGCTACGCAAAAGTTTCCGGATCCAGACTGACGCCTGGGGATATTCTAAGGTAAGGAATCTAATACTAACTACTGTTTCTTACAGATATATCGTTACCGAAGGTAAGTAACTTGTTCTTCTGCCACCAACTGGCTGTGAATGATCCAGGGGGCTCGAACTAGGAGTGTTTTGTAGTGGAGGAAGGGGTCGTGGCATGGCTCGTCTTCTGGCCTCCCGAACCTAGGGGACGGAGTGAACCACATCCAAGGCCCCACAGAGGTAGCTGAACTTGTTGGGCCCTCTGGCTGGATTAGGGTTGGCGCGGTTGGTAGCCATGAAAGGAGCGAAAAGCGCACACAGGCCGGGATGTTGTGGTGAGGGGACTTGGCTGTAGCCGCAAGTCCTTGAAACGCTCAAGTGTGTCATCTGCTTTGTCACCGAAGAGACAGAAACAATCAAAGGGCACGTCCATACAGCCGTGGCGACGTACGGCCACCGTCGTAGAAATCGCTCTGCCCAGCGAGTCTCTCATGTCCAACCCACATCATTGAGTATCACCTGCGCATCTGTGTCCCATAACGAATGGGAATAATGGCCCAAAAGGAATGCGGTGTTCACCGACTGCAATGCTAGACTGGTAGAAGAGAACATTTTCTTCCCAAAGCTTTCCAGTCTCTTGGATTCCCTATCCAGGGCTGCAGAAGGGAAGGTGCCACAAATACAATCTGTCTCGCCTTTGGGATCTTATATGTATTTAGCTATGCAGCACATTAGCCTGGGTTCTGAAATATCTACTGTTCTTTTAAATGGAGGGAAGGTAAGCACCAAACTGCAGAACACCCCAGGCATGGGAACACATGGAGAGAAATGCTGCCTATCAGCAGGAAATTGTATTGTCCAAAGCTCTGTTTTTAATACAAAAATCAGCCCCTTCGGTGGTCATATCTTTAAAAATATAAGATTTCAAAATATTATTGTCTATGGGTGCACGTTGAATACAAGTTTCTATGGCCTGAAATCTAGGGAATGCTAAAGTGACTTTGGTATTTCACTGACTTGCCAGAAAATAAAAAAAGAAAGTCCCTTAGCAGAAAGCAATTCTGGTATTTCACTGACCTCTACTGGTCGTCAACG
The DNA here is from genome assembly GCF_964261635.1 of Lissotriton helveticus. NCBI lineage: Eukaryota > Metazoa > Chordata > Amphibia > Caudata > Salamandridae > Lissotriton > Lissotriton helveticus. The sequence goes on along the minus strand of NC_136071.1, from coordinate 1,106,759,131 downwards.
CAGTTAAATAGAGGCAGTTGAACAGAAAAAAGTCCTTAAGCAAATGCAAAAGCATACATGTCCTAGTGCTGATCTCCAGATCCCACAAAGTACATACAACAGATCTTCCAGACAGCGCAAGCGCTGTCTAGGCTCGACCTAAAAATGTATTAAGATTACCAAAACATCGGCTCTCCAAGCAGAAAGTTTGCAGGAAGTTTCTAAGTCACAGCTTTTGCAGTGTGGACAGTGTGAGTACATTCTAACACCAGTGAAGGGTCTAGGACCTGGGATCACCCCTTGTGATTAGAATTCACTCAAACATAGGCAAGCAGCAGGGGTTCAGGGCAGGTCCAGTTAGAACTGGTCGGCTAGTCAGTTGCAGATGGAGGGGCCTCTGGAGGCTTATTGTTTCCCTGTAGCTCAAACAGAGGGTCAACCCTTGGAGTCACTTCTGTGGTCATGGCAAGCAGGTTTAGTCTTCATGTTCTTTCAGACATAACAGCCATCCTCCTTCAGATTCTCCACAGGTCCAGGAGTGTTCTGAGGAGGGTACAAGGGGTGCCACATTTATACCCTGTGCCAACCTGTGGTTGGAGGGAAACTCCTGGCCACTCCCAAACCAATGGGGCAAACGTTCCCATGGGCAAACCTGCATATTTTTGAAGTGATATCCTATGTGATATACTGGAAACTATCCCACAGTGCACTTCTCTCCCTAAATCCAGCATGGCAGAACATTTCATCTCCGGGCGGGTCATAGTTCCTTCTGCCCACCCAGAGGTGTGGCTATAGTAATGGGCAAACCCTCACTTGTGGACACTCCAAACCAGTTCGGGGGCAGCGCCTCCTCCCACTGGGTTTGTAGTCAACCTGACCAGCAAGACAAAACGACGGAGGCAGGCCTAGGTGTGAGCTACAGCTGCCAGTGACAGAGTAGGCTTCCTTTGAAGGTCAGGAATGAGCTGGGGTCAGCAGCCAGGCTATCATATGCAAGGAAGAAAAGCACCTCCCCACACCCATGCCCTTTGTCCATCTCTTGGAGGAATACACATCTTACCACAGGAGTGCCATCAGCAGTTAGGTGACACTGACACAAGCACTCCTTTTGGCTGAGACAGGAAAATGTCAACTTTCTGAAAGTGTCATGTCTAAAATAGTAATAAAAATCCGACTTGACCATTAAGTTGGATTTTAAATTATCGTTAGAGCAAATCCATGAACCTTTCCCCCAGCTACTCTCAAACTGGATTTAGCACTTATTAAAAGTAATTGTGTAAACTGGTGTTAGCCTCTGTTAAAGCCAGCCTTGCCACTGTGAAAAACAACTTTGGAGATTTTTCGCTGCCAGGGAATGTAAAATGTTAAATTTACAGGTCAAAATATTTGAATATCATGTACCCTGATTTATGGGTGATTAGTTCTCTAGAAAAAAGGGGCAACCCAGTAACCCAGGCACTTGAGTTGGATAATAATTACCAAAAAAGTGGTCCCTATGAGGGAAGTGTAGCACTTGACTTCCACGGCAATAGTATTACAGCAGGGATAGAAAACCTCTCAAAAGAGTAAGTTTCAGTTATGCGTTTAGTCCATTTATTTATACATATCCCATTACTGAATATACATATGAGTTTTAGCAGTAAAATGCAATATTTAAATTTTTCTTAGAAAACAAGGTGCTCCTAAAAGGTGACGGCGCAGTGAAAGTGATATATGATGAATAAAATGTGCATACATGCTATGTACAAAAGTAAGTACATGTGGCTGATAGGGATAATGGAATGTTTGAAATCAACACCCATTACGGGTGTTGACTTTTTTACATTGTCCGTATGCACGTTACATACGTGCACTTTATAACAATTTGGAAATTAAGATCTCATGTAGTATTGCACATAAAATAACAATTTGGAAATTAAGATCTCATGTAGTATTGCACATAAAAATACATATTTTCTTACGTTGTACACTCCAAATTGTACCTAATTTTAAAATTAGATATGGTAAACACACCAAACTACTGACTGTTGGAGTGTACAAATCTGAAAAATCATTGCCGTTTTCTGACTACCCCATGTGGCATTGCCTATTAATGGCAGTTTCTTGCAAGATGTAATTAGGAAAATAATTGGTACCACATAAGCCAGAGGAGATTAATTTTTCACTTCTTTCTTTTGAACATGTATTCTTATTGTGAATTCTCAATTTCAGGTAATAAATGTTTGATACAAATGTGTTTTAAGTGTATTTTTGTCAATTTGCTTTCTAGCTTCTCCTGACCTTTGACCCAATCCTTGTGGAGAAGGTTGCCATATTATTATACCACATAATGCAAGACAATCCACAGTTGCCTAGATTCTATCTGAATGGTGTTTTCTTCTTCATTATGATGTACACTGGATCCAATGTACTTCCTATTGCAAGGTAAGATATAGTAAAATTATGTTTTAAAATGCCTACAAAGACTGTAAAAGTGCGTGCAGGTCATAGTGCACTTCTCTTCACAAACCATTTGCGGAAAATTACTTGGAAGGGTTCTCAGTATCTCAGACTGTCCAAATGGCGTTGTGGTGCTTCAGATAATTCCTTCATTTCTGGTTCAGCAGTTAGACGTGCTGGAAGCATTATCTACCAATATTCTCCAAATTATTTCTCTTATGAAGTATTCATATTTACTAGACTGGGGCTCTGGTGCTACTGGAACCATTTTGCACTTTCATGGAATGGAACATGATACCATCTACACAGTGCGTAAGGTTACCAGGAAGTGACCGGACCGGAAATGTTTCTTCATGGTGCTCTGTTTTCTACAACATTATTGACATCACTCCTAACCAAACGTGTTTGATAGTTTCTTATGAAAGTATTTTTTCAAATGAAGTTTTTCAAATGAGCATGATGGCTGTACTTTTTTTAAGCTATATATTTTCACTGAAGTTTTAATCAGCAGCTCAATAGGGGTTTTAAATAAACGAGAAACAAAAGATATGGAGACAGTACATTGTAAACTGATTCAGAGTTTATTGTAGTCTATTTGAATGCAAGTTAAATAAGAAGTCATTACAAAGGGGCAACTGTTCTCTTAAATGCATGTGTAAGGGGTCTGTTGAGCCAATTTAGTTTCAATCCTGTGAATGAGGCAAATTCTCAGCATTGGGAATATTGGAGAAGATTTGAGTCTTTCCATGTGGTAGTGGTTTCTTGAATAGCCATTGCTGTCAACAAATCAAGGAATTTGACGTTGGATGCATCTAGGAGTTCGCTAAGCAATAAGGAACAAAAGCAGAATATCTTTAAGTGATAATCTGTTGTTTGGCCGCATAATGGATGTTACTTCTGAAGACATCCAATTTGACATAACAACTATGTGTTCTATGTTAGCATTTTCACATTAGCAGCACCATCTGTGATCGTTGATTTTGAAAGGCGGCTTCGTAAAGTTTGCTAGAGGACCATAGTTCTTGTGCAAGTTATAGAAGACTGTCTGTGCCAATTTTGCACGATGACTGAGCCTATGCTCATAGTCCATAGGCTGAACAAAAGTGGTGATGCGGCCGTACATATGTAAAAGTCTGTGGTTGATTTGTTTGTTATCCTTTTCATTTTCACTTTTTTAAATCCAGAATTAAGTTGTCAGACTTCACCAGTTTATATTCATTAAGCACAAGGGTTTACCATTCACTACAATTCACTCTGTGGAAGAGAAAAAACACAAATCAGCGTTCTCCATGACCTACCTCACTTAGCACTTCTTGCTTCATTCCCTTGTAGAAAGTATGCCTGTCTTATGGAAGAAAAGGAAAGGTTGTCACAATATGTTCAGCTCCCTCATGTCCACCCTCAAATTTTGCCCATTGAAAAGTGTATTTGCATCATAAAACAGGAATGCCTAGCTGTGGATCTAGTATTAAAGAAAAAACAAACCTCAGGTAAATTAGAAACTAGGCCTGGGCGGTGAACTTCTCTGCGTTCCCGGAGTTTTCTGCACTTCACGGAGTTTGCGGAGTCCAGCAAACTCCACTTCGTGATGTGCAGCGGAGTTATTTCCTCGCTTGTGATCGCGAACGGTAAGTTCCCGAACGGTAAGTTTGCGAGCAGGATCTGCCGCTCGGGTATAATTTCTACCTGAGTGGCAGGAATACCAGCACAAACTGCAGTTCGCTCTGCACCCTGCCACTCGCAGAACTTCGCAGAGTTTTGTGTAGCAAAACTCTGCGAACTACGCCCAGGCATGTCAGAAACCTGCACAGACGTGATAATACCCATGCGACACTGCAGGCTATATGGTTTCTGCATCTCTGTCTACAGTAGTGTCTGAATCCACACAAAACCTTCTAATTAAACCATACTTATTTAGTCTGTGCAGGGTGGCCGAAGGCAGTGGACTTTTCGAGGTTGGGCTAGTCGACTAATTCTATGGTTTTAGAGTGCACAACCCAATGCTATTGTGAGATCCTCTTTTGGACCACTTCTTTTGGTCTTCTTCAACCCAATCTCCCCTTAAACCATAACTCCTTGAGGTGTCCAGTCAGGGAGGACTCAGGGTAATGTAGTTGTCCTGGGCCCTGTGGACAAGGAGAAGAGATATAAGGTTAAGAATCATATCAAAACACAATATTTAGTATCTGACACAGAGCAAGCCAGGTCATAGGAACATCATCAGTATGGAGAGGAAAATGTGCACCTAATGCATAATATTTTAAGAGCTTAAAGTACAGCATACCTTCTCTATAATGGAAGAGTATAGTGCAGGTGGAGAGACCAGGGCCAGCAGATCTCTATGTGGCATTTGCTAATTCCAGTGCCAGAGGCTTCAAACTGTAGGAAAAGTGTCTCTAAAACTGATACCTTCCAATAGAGGTGATTAAACGGCCTGTAACTGACAAAATACTCACAAAAATATGTACAAGGAACTGCAAAGTGTTACATAGAATCCAGTTTTAAGTAAAGATTTCAGAAGTTTTCACAGTAGTAGTTTATCAACCCCCCACAATGGCACTCCATTCTAAATAAAGGAAAATGTATAATGTGCAGATTGGGCATGGACCTCAAAAAATAAGTTAGTACAGCCAAAAGGGTCCTTTTCTGCAGTGGTGGCTCAAATGTTGAAACTCGTTCATCACAAAAGATATGCCACTAAAGTCCTTTACTCAATGACTTGCTGTTTCTGGTTTTTATTGATGAATTTGTGAACTTTCCAGTACCAAAAAGACAATAATTATTGACACACTAAATAAATTACATCTTCTCTGAAGCAATCTTTTTTTGAGAAATCAGTGCATATCAGAGCAGAGTTGTTGAAAAATAAGACATGCAAGAAGACTGAGGTATAGCTCTGAACACTCTCCCCATCCCCCCCCGCCCCACCCCCCCATCACCACAGAGTAACATCAAGCCAACCTATGAGCATGGTAGGACAGGGGCAGAAAACTCTCATACTGCAACAGCCCTGGAATTAGCTGTGTCCAAGGCAACAAACCATCTTGATTAAATTGACAGTGGCTCAGAGAAGGCAGACACCGAAGCTGCGAAAGCTGCAAGAGGCAGAACAAGCAATACATTATACCTTACAATGGAAGAATGGGAAAGGCGGGTAGCCTCATACTCCCCAGATTCCCCTCAGGAGTATGACAATGAAATCCACCAAGTTATGAACGCAGAGGAGAAGCCAACAGGCACAGAAAATGTATAGTTATCTCTATTAAACAGTTTGGCACTTTCATTAAAAGCAATGCAGTACCACTCAGATAAAGTGGACATTCAATTATCACTTCTCATTTTCCTGGCAATACACGTCTCGAACATCAATGCTAACCTATCTGACATGAATAACATGATTAAAAGGGCTCAAGTAGAAACACAAATAACCCAACCATGCTGCACCTGTTTAACCATCATCGACAAACTCTCAACTATACCTGCCGTGATGGGGAGCTCCTATCTGATATAAAAGAGGCAACGAACACCACAAGAATAGCATCCCAGGCCAGCCAAGAAAAGGGCACTACAGGATCAACCACTAACACCACAGGGGTTACGACTCAATTGTGCCAGGAGCAAGCTACCCTTAAAGAGTCCCCTAAAACTAAAGAAGCATTAGACCAGGCCAGCCACGCCCCGGTACAAGCAGTAAGTCATTGGAACACACCAGCGAAAAGGCCTACTGGGTAGGATTGGGCAAAAGAATTGAACAAAGCTTTAAAGACAATCCAAGTTTAGACATCGGAGACTTAGAGCACACTGGTGCCTCGCAGCAACTGGTGAATGAACAAGCAGCTAGAACATACCCCAACCCACCAGGGCAGCCTGATGGAGAAGAAAAAGGGGGTAAGAAATTGCATGAAACAAAACATCGCCGGAAACAAAACATCGCAGGAAACAAGAGAGGAGGGGCAGGGACAGGAAAACCAACATAATGGCATATTTTCAAACCGGCACCCACACCCCAACAAGCGAAAGCTCATTACAGAGGTTAATACGGGTACTGACAACCTCCTTGGCCACAGACATTCTCTCTAACCAGCCGGACTGAGGGACCACGGAGTGCGTGGAGCCCGAAGGAAAAAGGAGCAAAGACTGCCAGGCCAACCACTCTCCCGAACCAATGGAGGGGGATCAAAATGGGGACTCCGCTTAAAGCTCAATCACTTAAAAGACTGAAGTGCCATCATTACCTACAGAACTGGTAGTTACAGTGAGAGCCCCAAGCCCAAGTGACCATCACCAGGAGGAGCCTAAGACTCGCACCATCTTGCTCATCCCAGAGTACAATTCCAAGTCCCGGATGACATTCTGAATAGCGGGAATATGCTGCGGATACTAACATCAATCAGCAACCTGGCTGACATAAGATCACATGATTTGGAATTTATTGAATTTAAAGAACTCCAACATCTATCAGACCAAAGGATAACAAAGGCAACCTGGGTCACACGGGAAATAGCGAAGAGGATCTTCAATGAGGAACGTCAACGAAATGCCTGGGGGATTCAACTAAAGCCCTATCAAAAACAGGCTTCCAGGAGCTCCTGTTATCAAATCAACAAGAGCAGGAAAGCTCCCGCCGCACGCATGCATACACCACGACGAAGATATAATCTGTGCTTAAGGGGCACGCAGTACCTCTCTACTACAGGAGGTGACAGAGGACTGGAGTCCTTGGCAACCCAAGGACAAGCACCAGATCAGACGACTGGTCCTGGATAGCCAGAACAATAATTCTATGGAGCAAGAATACCTGACTGGTAGCAAAACAATCCCCAACAGTCAATCCTCAGTTAAGATCATGTTCTTGGAGCATAAATGGCCTGGGAAATAAAACTATGGACACGCAGCTCTTGTTATACTTTCAAAACTTTTACCTCATCCTGCTACAAGAGACCTGGTTAGACCAACCACACCCTCTAAAAGGCTTCAAAACATACCACCTCCCGGCTGTAAAAGGAGCCAAATTCGGGCACCAAAATGGAGGCCTCACAATCTACATCTCAATCAAGAGTATAAACGTTATTAAGGAACTAGATGTCCAAACTACGCCAACCAATGCCATAAAATCGATCAAAATGGACTTAGGAGGCGACACAACAATCAACAAGTAATGTTGTTAAATATATACCTCCATCCATGCGACAAAATCAATGGAGTAAATCTCTTGGGATCTAAATTAGCAAGAATACTATCAGAAGAGTCCACGCCAAATCTTATGGTAACAGGCGACTCTAACATGCACCTAATGGGGTACCCAGACAGGGACCAACTATTGGAAGACAATTTTCTGCATGGAGCATCCCTGATCAGGAAGACTGGGACAAGCAAACCAGGTTAACAAAAGAATTGCTAAAGGATCTGGAACAGTTGAGCCTGATCGCACTAAACTGGCTTTTTCCAGGTGACCCCCTTCCGGTGGCGACCTTCCATAATGCATCAGCACAACAATAGATCCCACCTTCATAACCCTACCCTTGATCAGTAGTATCTTAGATTTTCAGGTAGGAATATCCACAGCGACCACCTGCCACAAGAAATCATAATGAACATACTAGGCATAACAATAACGCAACCAGTGGAGGCTCCAAGCTCCATTCAAACAGTCATTTGCTGAACAACCAAATGAAAAATGCGCCACCCGGGAAACTTCCTGACCTTGGCAAAGACTCTCTGCGAAGAAAACAAGGGGACTAATACAAGCATGTTAACTTGCTGGGAAATCTTCATTAAAAAAACTTACCTAAGCCCAAACAACAAGGGAAGAGTCTCGTTCATCAACAGGAGAAACTCTTCAACGGAGGATCCCTCTCGTGCCACAAAGCACCAGATGCAGTCATCTCTCAATTATGCAAAAGACTCATTTAAGGCATCTGATGAAAGCGATAAACAGATTATACGGAGGCTCCGCCGATCAGGCCCCTGCAATCAGGCCCAGAGGATGGCATCCAAAATGAACTAAGGCATTTAAAAATGAGCAAGAAGAGGCTCATTTGGCAATCGGAATGGGAATCAAGACAAGTTGTGGGCCAAGCTCTTACATAACACAAAATCCAGATAACATCTTACAGTACCCAAGTGCGCATGGAATCAACTCACGATTGATGTAAGAAGCCTAGGCCACTTATCTCTGGCAATCACTTCAACACCGAACCTGCCAACACTGTGCATGAAGAGCAGAGATCTGGATATACGCCTGGAGCAAATTATCTGACTCAGATAATTCATTGGCAATTGCCCCTTTTGCGTTCATGTGCAAACAGATTACTAACAGGAGAGCAAAGGCAGGACAGAGTGCCAATGGCATCCCCCCTATCCTGTACAAGCAAGACCCGGTTTATTGGGCAGCAGCATTACGACCAATTTTTAAACAGTCCCTTGAAGTAGGAAGAATACCAGATTTTTGGAAGGGGTCAATCATATCCCCAATTCATAAGAAAGGCAATAAGAATGAAGCAGAAAATTACATGCTGGTCGCCTTAATAGACAATGATGTCAAATACTACCCTGGCCTTCTCTTGAAAGAACTTACAGATTTGGCGCCCTAACCGGCAATCATTCCCCTTAGCCAATCGGGATTTTTCAAGCTCACAGGAACAACAAAAAATATACTTACCCTGTCCCTTCTGATAGATGCTGTAAGAGATGCCAACTTGCCACTCTACGTTTGCTTAATTGATTATTCATCTGCCTTTGACAACATTGACAGGAAAACTGTGGGATAAACTGTCCAAAAGAAAAATTCCATCTGCTCTTCAAATCAGCTGTTCCTCTTACATACCGGCACCTGGGTACAAATAAAGCTGGGAGCTGACTACAGCCTATCCTGAAAGATAACAACAACTAAGGTGCTGAAACAAGGCTACGTATTGGCCCTGACTTAGTTCAATCTTTTTATGTCAGATCTTTCGACAGAGCTGGACAAATGCAACTCCCACGGCCCAAAGATGGAAGGACTTACTGTCTCAAACTTAATTTACGCCGACGATCTTGTACTGATCAGTCGCACTCCGATTTGCTTTCCAACACTTATTAGACACCACGCAAAACTTCTCTGTTGACAACGGATTATGCATAAACCTAGACAAATCCAAAGTGATGCGGTTAAACCAAAAAAAAGGAATGCTCACAGACCTCACTGGCATCTGGGAGGTCTCCCGTAAGAAGCGGTTGAAGAATATAAATATCTGGGCGTCATAGTGGATATCAAATGTACATTTATTTCACAAAAAAGGCCATAACAAGAAGAGGTAATGTAACAGCAGTTGCATTAAAAAACATCAAGCTCAAAACTACCGGCCCAAGCCTCACTCACGCCTCTGCTCCAGGTGATTCAAGCGAAGCTCATTCCAACTATCACCTATGCAGCTGGACAATGACTATTAGCTTCTGTCGATTTTGACAACTAGAACATTATTTTTGCACATTGACCCCACATGCTGTTCAGTGACCTATTTTGCACACTGCGGTTTCTGCACATTGCCGTTGACCACAGCACTCTCACCCCCGTTGACCACGGCACTCTCACCCCCGTAGCCTTGGACCTCTCTATCTTAATTAATCCTTTTAAATACGTAAAGCCATTTCTATTGGCTTTTTCTTATACATTGTCCAAATGAGGTATCTAGAGTCCTAGTGTAAAAGCACACTGTAAACTTTGGTACACAACCATGGTTTTAACTTTGGAAAACTCGAATACTGCTTTATTATCGTTGCAATTGTTTTAAGTAATCACCCAAATAAATATAATTATTATTATTAAACTGAGGTATATTAATGCACCTATTATAGTGACATTAAAAGTGAATCTTTTGAGTGTATGTAGAGTTTAGATACAAATATGAGGTTGTCTTTCAGTATCTAACATACATGTGACATAGAGTATAGCAGTGTTTGTCACCGAACTGGTTCATCAGATGTTTTTTTTTAACACCATCCAATTTACTGAGCTCCTTTTTTATTCACAGTTAATGCACCTGCTATCTTCAAAATGTGTGGAAGGCAATTCTCTAATCTTAAACAGTACTGTTCACTCCTAAAGAGAGGCATGCTGCCTATGTATATACTCTTTTAAGATACTGTTTTATGTGAATGTTTGAAAGTGCAGAATGTTGATACATTAAGATACGAGGAAGCATTGCCAGATAATTACATACACAGGGGAACAGTGATTATCCCTTTTTACGGATACATGTTTTTTTTTATAGGTTTCTGAAGTATACCCATACAAAGCAGGCCTTCAAGTCAGAAGAGGTATGTATGTAAGGATAAACAACGATGTCAAGTTCTGAAATAAGTAGTTTACTACAGAAATACATTTTAGGTTACCTTTTTGGGTTGGTTCAGGAATGGAATTTTAAATGATTTGTACTATAAAGAGCATGATCTTAACAGACAATTGCTGTATTGTACTGTGATGTATACAAAATGGATGCTCTTTTACTCCAGATACCTTTATACACACCATAAGATGCACCAGCAGTCGACTGCTGATACCCTCTAAATTCTGGACGAACAGAACCCCTATGGCACCAAGGAGGGGCAGGATGCTGGCCCTCCAGCATTTAGCCACGCCAAGCTCAGAGGCCTTCTTCTCCAGCGCTTTTAACCCTCAAAAAGAAAAGGAAGCTCTTTCTATCCCCAAAACCATTGGCCCTTGAATGAAGACCATGTGCAGGGCTGCAAGTACAGTAAGCTCCAACACTCACTTGAAGCCTCATAAGTGGCTTCCTACTGTGGCAGGGCACCACTTCTGGAAAGTTCTGGAATTGAGCTTATCGCACAAGAGACTGCCACCTTCAGGGCCTCTTCCACCTTCTTGTTCACCTTGGCACCTAGTGGAGGTTTTGTGTCAAAAATAATATCTAATTAGGGGCATTGAGCCCTCTCAGCCACCACCCGAGGCCCAGGCCTCAATCTACTCTGAAGACAGCATTGATGTTGAAAGCACCATTTATGAACGGCTCTGAGGGTTTGGAGCTACCCATCCGCCAAGGCTCCATGAAGAGCTCAATGAAAGCCAGAAGCGCCTCTTTAACCATCTTGTCACTGGAAAATGTTGACCCAACTCCTTCTGCCAAAGCAAGCAGAGACTCTGTCTTGCAATAGGCGACGTGCCTTTGAGTAGGAATCTGCATAGGAGTCATCTCTTGGTGGATCCAGTTCCCAAGAGGCAGAGATGAGTTCTAGCCCTCCTCCTTTGCCTTCAACTCCACCACTGCCTCCTCCATCCCTGTTGCTGCGTTCATGCACACCAACCCTCTGCCAGTGTCACCTAAGGGGTCTCCATGCCCCTTTTCTCCTTCAGACCGCACCTTTGGTCCTGTTGATCCCTTTGAAACGCATTTTGAGCCAGGACCTGCATATGACCCTTAAGACAACTACAGTGTCAATCCCCTGGGCGATCTAGACTTTCGCCACTATTCCATCATGGTGTCCCTCTCATGTTCTGTCTCCTCCCCTCCGTGACACCACAGCATACCAGGAGGCCATCCAACAGGCAGCCCCCTTCCACATGGTGGACATGCACGTCCTCGACAAGGAAGAGGACTTCCTCATGGAGACGCTTTGTAAATAAGAGCAGACGGTGCAGTTTCTACACATGCTCAGGGCATGCTTCAATCCACCCGTGGGGCATTCAAGGAGCCCGTGAAGACAAAGGTAGTAACACTCAACACTCATGGTGGAAAACAAGTACAAGCCTTGCACTAATGTCCCTGTCTACATCAGAGGCCATGCCCCCCAACCCCCATGACTCCCTAGTTAGTCATACTCCTGCAGAAGGCCAGAGAGAAAGAAGCCTGCTGGTGCATAGCTACCTTTGTCAGGCTCCTCTACCACTATATTTTCAAAGAGGGGAAAGACGGTAGGGGAGGCGAGTTTCCCACTCAAGGAGAGAGTGGTAGGTCCAGCTAGGTGTTCGCCCAAATAGGTATGCAACACAAGAAGTACCAGGCTGTTCCTAAATAGGACGAAGGTTTGCTATTGGTGACTACTCTATGTCGTGGATGAACGCGTGGGTATCCACTGTGTTGGATATAATGGCCTCACACACCCTTGCAGGTGTTATGCTTCATCATCGGCAATGCTCCTCGTTGGGTCGTCGGTGCAATACCCAACGGGCAAAACCTCAAAGAGGGGCTCTTTGGCGGAGATTTTTTTCCAACTGCCGTATGGGTGAAGTGTGGGTGAGGGGCCAGTAGTGTGTAGACGTAGGGAAAGAGATAACATTGGAGTAAAGGGTACCAGGCAGAGAGGGGTAGGTCTTCCAGTAGGAGCACGGATAGATACAACCTGAAAATTGAGAGGTTGAATCCGTAGCCCTACCTGCCGGGTGCTGTTGTTGTAGCTCACCCAACCAAGATAGGCAATTACAGCGCAACACAGGTATTTTTGACCCTTTACACTAATTGGAAAATATCCTCTAGCAGGTAAAGGCACCATGTAGATAGTTCATGAATCACAAACTTTTGGTTTATTTTTTGGTCCTGAGGAATCGCTAGTCAGAGGACTAACAGCGAGAAACATTTCGACCGATTGATACACTCTGTAGTCTAGTCTCGCACTAGGGGACATTATTCCCCTACGAGCCTATTCTATTTTCCCAATATTAATTTGGAATAAGGGACCGCTAGAATAAACTTGATCCTGGTACCCTTTACTCCAATTTTATCTCTTTCCCTACGTCTACACACTACTGGCCCCTCACCCATACAGCAGTTGGAAAAAGATCTCCGCCAAAGAGCCCCTCTTTGAGGTGTTGCCCGTTGGGTATTGCACCGCCGACCCAACGAGGAGCATTGCCGATGATGAAGCATGACACCTGCAAGGGTGTGTGAGGCCATTATATCCAACACAGTGGATACCCACGCGTTCATCCACGACATAGAGTAGTCACCAATAGCAAACCTTCATCCTATTTAGGAACAGCCTGGTACTTCTTGTGTTGCATTCCTCTACCACTATGACAGCTTTGTTAATTGATATTTCTATAGCTCTAAATCACCGTCGGGTCTATTAGCCCTCAGAAGGGAGTGGGCATGGCTGCTAGACGACAACAGGAGTTGAGCGTGAAACAAAATTAAACTGTGCTTGGGCCTCCCTGAACAGGATCGTTTTGAGCTGTTTCCTGAACCGGAGTAGAGTGGATTCTTTCCGGAGTTGCTCATGTAGCTGGTTCCAAAGCTGGGGGACTAGAACAGAAAAGGCTCTACCCCCTTTTGATGCAGTATTATACAGTGGACAGGACAGGCGACAGGTCTCTGAAGACCACAGTTTGCGGCCGGGTACATAGGCCTCAAGGCGTTCTTTTATGTAAGTTGGGGATTGGCCATAGATCGCTTTGTGGGCGATACAGAGGCCCTTGAACTTTGCTCTTTGCCTAATAGGGAACCAGTGCAGTTTGCGCAACAGAGGAGTGGCATGAGACCTTCTAGGGAGCCTGAAGATCAGCCTGGTTGCATCATTCAGCACCACCTGCAGTCTGTTAGCCAATTACTGTGGGAGGCCAATATATAAGGCGTTCCCGTAGTCCAACCTTGAGACGATAGTGGCTGACACAATCATTTGGAGTGAGGTGGTGGAGAGAAGGGGGACAAGTTTCCGCAACTGCCTAATCAGGCCGGTGCAAGTACCGACCACAGAAGAAACTTGGTTCGCCATGGAGAGCTCGGAATCTACTTTTATACGAAGACTCTTCACGACCGGCATGGGCCGGGGGGGTGGGGCCTAGCTCTTGGGGCCAGAAATGGTCATTCCAAGGGGAGTTTATTGTGGGGATAACCAGGACCTCTGTCTTGTCCGGGTTGATTTTCAGTGAGTTAGCTGTAATCCAACTCACTGCAAATCTAAGGACATTTTGTGCATGGTCCTGAGCATGAGGAGTGTTATTGATGCTGAGGAGGAGTTGGGTGTCATCCGCGTAGCTGAAGATTCTACAGTCCATGTTGGCTAGAGCTGCTATCAGTGGTTGCAGATAGACATTAAAAAGAAGTGGAGACAGGGCCGAGCCTTGAGGGACTCCCCAGTGGGGAGCATTGCAGCAGCTGGTTAAACATGTCTGTGATTAGCTTGGGAAGAGGGAGGAGCAGAGAGTATCCGTGGGCAAGACCATCTCCAGTGCCAACATCCTTTGTGCCCCCAACATCCCAGACACAGTCCTGAAACGCCATGCCTGGCGCCACATCTCGGGCTTTAAGCCCCGGAAGTCCAACAGTATTTTCCGTTACTTGCCATTAAATGGGGATTACGTATTTGGGGCAAAGGTTAACAAGATGCTAGAGAAAGTCAAGGAGGACAACAACATCGAAAAATCAATGGGTGCCCTCCAAACTCAAGCTGCTAGTATCCCCTGTTGGAGGCAGCAGCCTAGAGGTTGAGCTGAGACCCCTACTCCCGAACAGCAATCCATCCATCAACAGGCTTGCAGGGGTTACACGAGTGGTGACTACAGGGACAAAATCAATAAGGGTAGGAGTAGAGTAGCCTCCTATAAACGGACCTCCACATTCAAACACAGACTTGTTCTGGCCTTCCCTTTCGGGAGGCAGGGGAACTGAGTGATTTTCTCCCCATCTGAGAAGAATTAACTTAAAATCAGTGAGTTCTGGCTTTGGTCTGTCAAGACTACTGCCATCATTGTTGTGTTTGCAGTTACCGCTCTAAGTGTACTGGGGATGCTCAGACGTGAGTCCCAGGCACTCCACACCACTGGAATCAAGCTAGCCGGGCTGAAGAGAGGTGTTACCTCGAAACCGGGCCGGTCCTCGGATGCTTGTTTCCGTTCTGGGAAGGACATGGCTTTTGTAGTTCGGACTGGACTGTTCCCATGGGGCACAGGGTCAGCGCTGATTTGCATATCGCCATTGTCTAACCCAGGGTGGTGTGGAGTGGAAAAACGATGGATTTGGGCCCAGATCTTTGGACTGGGGTGAATGTGTGACATTGATCCACATTCTGTCCATCATTGTTGTGTTTGCAGTTACCGCTCTAAGTGTACTGGGGATGCTCAGACGTGAGTCCCAGGCACTCCACACCACTGGAATCAAGCTAGCCGGGCTGAAGAGAGGTGTTACCTCGAAACCGGGCCGGTCCTCGGATGCTTGTTTCCGTTCTGGGAAGGACATGGCTTTTGTAGTTCGGACTGGACTGTTCCCATGGGGCACAGGGTCAGCGCTGATTTGCATATCGCCATTGTCTAACCCAGGGTGGTGTGGAGTGGAAAAACGATGGATTTGGGCCCAGATCTTTGGACTGGGGTGAATGTGTGACATTGATCCACATTCTGTCCATCATTGTTGTGTTTGCAGTAGAACACCTCACAGCATGCCCTGCACATATACCCTCAGCAGAGAACAACTTCACGGTTTCATGGATGAGGTGCAATCGCTCTCCACAAGGGAGCCGTAGAATGCCTCTCACCATTGGGACAAAGGTGTCTACTCTCATTACTTCTTCGTTCCCAAGGACAGCAGCTCCTTTTGGACAATCTTGAGCCTCCGATCCCTCAACAAATACATCCTGGCAGATTATTTTCACATGACTATCCAGCAAGATGTAATTATCTGCTCCAACAGAGGGATTACAAGAAAGTGTTGGATCTCAAGGATGCCTGCTTTCATGTACTCATCCACACCGCTGGTGCTACGTCTGTTTTGGGGTTAGTGGAAAGCACTACCTATTTTAAGTACTCCTCTTCGGGGTTACCACTTCCCCTAGGGTATTCGCAATGTGCAGCCTGTGGTGGCTGCTCATTTAAGAAGGTACTTCTCTCATATGCTCCCCTTCCTCAACGATTTGCTGATCAAGAGCGCCTATGCCTAGCCCACACTCAAACTGAAATCTCCCTTCTCCACTGTCTTGGATTCACAATAAATATCTTTAAATCCCACCTTCAACCCCTGCAGGTCCAGACCGTCTTAGGATGCACCCTAAATGCCTTTACATGCAAAGCCTATCCCAACCACCAGAGGGTGTGGCATTTCAGCAGCTACTGCCTCTTTTTCAGCCCAGTCCTGAACTTAGTCAGAAGCGTAATGCGCCTGCTAGGTATGATAGGCTCATGTATTGGTGTAGTTCCCCATGCCAGGCTCTGCACGCACCCTCTGCGGGAGTGCTTTTCGGCACAGTGGTCACAAGTGGGCGATCATTGGGAAGATCAGACGTTGTTGAAGGCCAGCGCCCAGCACTGTCTGAGGTTGCAGTCCTCTCGCAGACCCCATCTCGCAGGTGACTGTTGCCATGGATGCCTCTCTCTCTCTCAGGCTGGGGGGCATTTAGACAATAGGACAATACCAATGATATACTCCCTCAATACCGAGGGGGACCAAACACCTACCTCAAGCTCCTGCCTGTATGCCTAGCTCTCAAAATCTTCTTACCAATCATTCCTGGCAAAGTAGTCCTTTTCAAGACAGAAAACGTGACTGGCATGTATTTTCCCCTAGAATCAAGGCTCTACGCTTTCTCCACAGCTATCGGCTCTAGCACAGCAGATGGTAAGGAAGAGGCAGCAAACATCCCTCACACTCCTCCTGGTTTCTTCCACTGTGGCATGGCAGCCTTGGTACTCAACACTCCTCGATGCCCATCACCTCCCATGAGAAGCTCCCAAAAAGGCTGGTCCTTCTCAAACAGAACCAATGTGAAATGAAGATCCAATCAGGCACCCGAGTCCCAGACTGCTCAGCATAGCAACTTGGCATCTGAGGGCTTAGAATGTGGTTGTCTCAGGCTCTCATAGAAGTGCATGAGTATTCTGCGTAAGCCTGCAGACCCACTACCCCCTTATGTTATGTTGCAAAGTGGAAATGGTTTGTCCAATATTGCATTCACAGACTTGCCCAGTGCCCTTTAAAGCCCACCGTCCAAGACCTCATTTGTTACCTATTGCTCTTACAGACGTCAGGACTCTTTTACACTTTCATACAGTTACACTTGGTTGCTATTGCTGCCTACATGCAAGGCAGGGTACATTCTTCCTTAAAAAGACCTATGTCATCAAAACGTTCATGGAAGCCTCAAGGATCATTTCTTCCAGAATTCTCTGCCTCTGCATAGAACCTTAATGTTTTGCTAACCAGGCTCATGTGTCCCCCCTTCGAAGACTTCCTCTCTTGGCTTTACAGTTCCTCTCATGTAAATTGGCCTTAATCATAGCAATAATTTCCCTCAGACACATCAGTGATCTTCAGGCACTTACCCTGCAAAAGCCCTTCATTCAGGTTCGCAGGAACATATTTGTCTCAGAACTGATCCTTAGTTCCTCTCTAAGGTAGTATCCCCTTTCCACCTCAATCACACGAATACGTTCCCAGTATTGTTTCAGCAGCTGGGCTCTGTGACAGAGAGAGCCCTTCGTCCTCTAGACCAGTGTTTCCCAAACTGTGGTCCGCGGACCCCCAGGGGTCCGTGACACATTCCCAGGGGGTTCGTAGGCAACAGTTTTAAAAGCACAAAAACATTTCTTGTATAATTAACAGCTTTCCAGCAACAATAAAAGTGTCAAGAGAATGCCAGTGATTAATGTACCTGCTGGAGAGCATGAGAGTTTTGTTTGGTAAGTTGTTTACCTCCTGAGGCACAGCCGGGAGACGTTTCTCTGTTTTTAAAAATTGAAAACTGAAATCTTTTTACCTTTTAACCTCACTATCCCCCACACGATTACTGTGTGCAGGCACTTGCTATTTTTCAAAATCGAGCGCTGGGAAGCCCATTAGTACCACGCTTTGGAAAAGCATTTTGCCCCCCTCCCGGAGCAGGACACGCCCACTCCGAGGCCACGCCCCTTAGTACTTCATACAAATAGCGCGCCACCGAGCCAGGGCGCTTGTAAGTTGTTTACCTCCTGAGGCACAGCCGGGAGACGTTTCTCTGTTTTTAAAAATTGAAAACTGAAATCTTTTTACCTTTTAACCTCACTATCCCCCACACGATTACTGTGTGCAGGCACTTGCTATTTTTCAAAATCGAGCGCTGGGAAGCCCATTAGTACCACGCTTTGGAAAAGCATTTTGCCCCCCTCCCGGAGCAGGACACGCCCACTCCGAGGCCACGCCCCCTAGCCGTTCTTCAGCCCATAAAAATGTGCATGCACAGGAAGCGCAGGGACGAGCGCAGCGGGCGCGACGAATGCGCGCCAAAGGCGCGCATAAGGCAAGCTCGTCTGCGCTCGTCCGCGACGAGGACGCGACCAGCGCCGCAAACTCTGCCCAAATCTACCCGCAGTCCCCACGCTACACCCGGGACGCTCTGCTCAACCTACGAGGTTCAGCTCACGAAGGTAGGCTCTCATTTATAGACACAGCGTTTCCTCTACTCGACTTCACCCACAAGGATTTGATCTTGGGCGGCCTGCTGAACGTTAGATCTCTACCTAAGCATGCTACTGAAATTAATCTCCTTATAGAATCCCACCATCTAGATGTCCTTTTCTTAACCGAGACTTGGACGCATGCCGACTGCGATATTGATTTAGCATCTGCCTGCCCTCCAAACTTCAATATTATGCACCTCCCCAGACCCAAAGGCCGCGGGGGCGGAGTTGGCATCATCTTCCGAGCCTCCTGGCAAATAAACACCATAGACATTGACCCAGTGCCCGGGATTGAGCTCTTTGGTCTGGCTATAAATTGCCACCTAGGAGATACCTTCACGGCGATCATTTGTTACCGCCCTCCAGGGGCATTCCCCATCCCGCAACAGCAAGCACTCCTCACGACTTTCACTAACATGGCAACCTCCCATAACAAACTAGTTATTTTAGGGGATTTTAATCTTTGGCCAAATGGCAGCCTTGATACAGGACTAGACAACCTCCTGCTGTCCTGTGACAGCGTGGGGCTTCACCAATTGGTCAAGCAACCCACCCACTCTGCAGGTAATCGACTCAACCTTATTTTCTCGAGTCCCGATCTATTACATGTAGGCGACATCTTACCCATGAGCTGGACGGACCACTCACTGATCAAACTCTACATCATCAGCACCACAACAAGAAAGCCCAACAAAAACGTGCTACCCGAATTTACATATCGAAATTGGAAAGCCCTAGAAAAACTTAGCTCCACCACCAAAGTCTTCGAGGTGGAAGAGAGTTTCTCTCCGACCAGCTCGGTTGAAAACAACTATAGATCTTTCAGCACGAGGATAACATCCATCACGGACTCTATTGCCCCATTAAAACACTGTAAACCCAAAGGCAGAGCACCTGCTCCTTGGTACAATGACTCCCTGAAAACCCTCAAATCAGCTTGTAAACAGGCGGAGAGGAAGTGGAGACATGGTTACTGTGATAACAATAAAACCCTCTGGAAAAACAAGCTCCATGAATATAAATCTGCTATTGCTGAGAGCAAATCGATCTACTACTGCTCCACAATAGTTAACGCAGCCAACAGTTCAAAAAGCATATTCCAGATCCTGGACAACATCACACACCCTGACTGCGCCAAGAAAACTATCACCCCATCTCAGTCCCTCTGTGACAATCTCGCACAGTTCTTCTCGGACAAAATCGAGACCATCATCAACAACTTGGCAACTCCCCCACCACAAAACACTACAACTTCCCCCGGAGCTGTTTCCGCTAATCTCGATCCTCCAAGTCTAGTATGTCCTCTGAGGGAAAGTCTCCTGACCTTTCCCCAGATCCCCGAAGCAGAATTTGAGAGATTGGCACTGGGCATTACCTCGGGTTCCCCCCTTGATCCATTGCCCCCCAAAACCTGGAAAGCATGCGGGAACGAGCTATTTCACACCCTTTGGAGGATCTGTAATCAATCTCTCCGCTGCGGACTCGTTCCCAACCCCTGGAAACAAGCTCTCATCACCCCGCTACTGAAAAAACCATCTCTGAATCCAGAATGCCTCTCTAATTTTCGACCCATATCACTTCTGCCCTTTCCGGCGAAAGTGGTGGAACGATGGGTCAGCACCTGCTTGTCAATACACCTTGAGCAGAATTACGCTCTGGACGACTTCCAATTCGGATTTCGTCCAGCCCATGGCACCGAAACAGCTGTACTTACTGCCATGGAAGAACTTCGAGTGCGGGCAGACAGGGGCCAAGCCGTGGCCCTGATCCTATTGGACCTGTCTGCCGCATTCGATACGGTCAACCATGTAATCCTGCTAAAGAGGTTGAGAGAGGCGGGGTTGACGGCACTGCCCTGCTTTGGTTTCACTCTTTTCTCAAAGATAGGAAACAGGCTGTATACCTCCCCCCTTTCAATCGGCCTTCTCCCGAGTCCCCCACGGTGTACCCCAGGGCTCTTCTATCAGTCCGATCCTTTTCAATGTTTACCTCAAGCCTCTGGTCACATTAATCAAAAGCCACAATTTGACTACAGTAAACTATACGGATGACTCCCAGCTCATTTTCTCTTGGGAGGGGGAAGACTCCATCCCCATGGATGCCTTCCACGACTGCCTAAGGGACACTGCTGGCTGGTTACACCGTAACTCCCTCCAATTCAACTCCTCGAAAACCGAGGTCTTGTTCTGTCCTGCGAGCCGAATCCCTCGCCTTCTGCCTGTGGAGTCCTGGCCCCCGGAAAACTCAAACAATCCGCCACCCGTCACCAGTGTTCGCAATCTCGGCGTCATGCTAAACAACAAACTTAGCATGGAAACGCAGGTAACGAGAACAGTCGCCACCTGCTCGGCCCTTATGCGTTCACTTCGTAAAATCCTGCCTTTACTACCACCTCAGGCCCGAGCATTGATAGTCAGGTGCACTATTCTCAGTCGCCTTGACTATTGCAACGCCCTCCTGCTCGAATCTCCCATGGTACTGCTGGACAGACTCCAACGAGTCCAATCGGCAGCAGCTAAATTGGCCCTTGGATGGACCAGGAGATCCTCGGCCACTGCTGACTTAGCCGAGCTACACTGGCTCCCCTTGAAGCAACGAATAGCCTTCAAGGCTCTCTGCTTGGTCTTCAAGGCACTACACGGATTAGGACCAAGATCCCTACAACAAATGTTTTCTTGGTATATCCCAACCAGAACTCTACGATCCGCAACCGCCTGCCTTGTGATAGTGCCCAGGTTTAAGAAGGCCAGGATCGGGGGAAGATCTTTTAGAGTGGCTGCGGCTAAGCTGTGGAATAGCCTGCCTGCCGACATTCGCCAAATTCCACAGCTCCTACCTTTTAGGAAACGAATAAAAACATGGCTCTTCCCCTAGCTTTTCCCCTGCCACTTCCATCCCCCACAATCACTCCCTTCGCCTGTAAATTAGGAGTAAGCTTCTTAGCGCCAGGATACCTGCCAGGTGACAGCCGCGCTCTACAAATGTTTTAAATAAATAAAATAAACAGTGGCAGCTTTGATTTAACTAATGTAGCACAGAGGGTTAATGTGCCTACTGCAAAGAACGTGTAACATGCATCTTAAAAAGCAGCATTTTCTGTGCCTAGGTTCGTGGTTACTGCTTTTGTCACATAGATTCCTTTATTACTGTGCACTTCATAAATGACAATCGTAATCTAGCAGAGGGCCTATAAACTGTCATCAAAGAGCTGCTTGCAAACTGCATGGGACCAGTTAGTAACTTATATTTTGTCCCAGTTATTCATTATCCTGATGCTGCTAAAAAGATATATTTAGGTGGAAATACATTTTTAATGTTAAAGTCAATGCTAGCCACTGTGTTATGCTCTGAATCCTGAGTTTATGCTTTTCCAGACCAAGCACTCTTTAAACATTTTATATACACACTGATTTACATGTATGATTCAATGTCTCTATATGTGTGTGATGTAAAGTGCTCTGACATCCTACAATGGTATGAGAGATGCTACAAAACAAATGAAATACATGTGACAGAGGGGCTATTACTTCAATATAAAATACTAAGGGCCAGATGTACGATCTGTTTTTATATGCGCGAACGGGTTAGCGAACCCGTTTGCGCATGCAAAAACCTATTGGGCCATGTACATAGCCTATTTCGCAAGTCGCAATGTGTTTGCAACTCTTTAAATAGGTTTTGCAACTTGCTATTTGGAAGGGCCATTCCCTTCCAAATAGCGAGTCTCAAAACCATGTACAAATGTTTTGCGGTCGCAAAACATTCACAATTACCACCTACTTCAAGTAGATGGTAATGCATTCACAAATGGGACGCGGTCCCCAGGGGACCCCTTCCCCTTTGCAAATGCATGCAAAATTGTTTTTTAAGGTCGGGCAGTAGTCCCAGGGACCTCTGCCTGCCCTTAGAAAATGAAACGAAAACGTTTAATTTTCTTTTTTTTTTAAATGCATGGTAAACAGGCTGCATTTTTTTTTTAAACTGCTTTATTTAAAAGCAGTCCGAAACATGGTGGCCTGCAGAGCCCAGCAGGCCACCATTGCTGGGAGGGCTGGCATTCCCAATGGGCTCGCAAATTGCGAGAGGCTCATTAATATTAATGAACCTCGCAATTTGCGACCCCACTGGGAATCCCAAACAGTGTTAAACACACTGTTGTACATTTCATTTAGCGACTCGCAATTTGCGACTCGCAATGTGTCGCCAATTGCGAGGCGCTAAATGAAATGGTCGTACATCTGGCCCCAAAATCCTTAGTACTTTGAGTATATGTTTTGTGTGCACATGTGTGTATTGTTTTCGAATTACTGTTTTAATGTTTGAAATTTAACTCATACAAATTGCTTGGGGGTCCCCGGCTTTCAGTGGTGACTCAATGGGGGTCCTCAGGAGTCAAAAGTTTGGGAACCACTGGTCAAGTGCGTAAAAGGTTCAAAACCAGACTTGACTTATCCAATGTTTTTTTTGCCCACAATCTGACCTCTCTTAGTAGTCAATGGACAGCTTTTACCAGTGGGGGCAAACAGCGCCACTTTCGCCGTTTGGCTATGGGCTATAAGAATAGTCCAGGCGTATATGCCGCCTGCGTTGTCTCTCTTGGAGAGACTCTACGCAGATGCATGTTGGTATGTGGATGACATCTATCTCACAGACGATGAGTTATGGCCGCATCTGTGTCGCGTTGACCGCATAATTTGCCAGTTTGCGGACTTCCGTTACAAATTTAACTTTGCAAAATCACACATTGCAGAGTGCACAGTGTTGTTCTTGGGCTATGAGCTCAACGACTAAGGTAGAGGTTTAGCTCCTCACTTTCTGGAGAAATGCGCACTTTTGCGAGCTCCCATGACACTGAAAAAGCTACAATCTTTACTGGCCTTTTTGAATTTCGGGCGTACCTACATTCCCGACAATGCCCAGCGTATCAAGCCTCTTTACGCTTTGATACAACCAACTTTCTCCAAATCGTGCTGGCTGCCTGAACATTCAGCCATCTTGCAATCCTTGCAGGCTATCTTCTAGAATCTAAATTTTTGTTGACTCGTGACAACCACACCAACCTGGTGATAAGAATCGTACCAGGGGCGGTGGGTTAAATGTACCTCACTTTTAATGAGGGTGACACAGTCACTATCGCTTACAAGTCACACTTGTACACTTCGGCTGAGTTGCGGTTTTCCACTGTGGAAAAAGTCTTGAAAGCCCACTGTGGAAAAAATCCTGAAAGCGCATTTTGGTTGTTACTCCGTATCCTGCCTTGGAGGCAGTCACCAAAGCCAGTGTACCTAATTCCAAAGCTTTGCACCCACGGAGGATACAATGGGCCACGTCCTGAGGTGCCGGGTTTTTAAGAACCCGGTGGTGCCAGGGAATAACACCCGAAGACCTCAGTCGGCGTGGGAGCTCCGGGTTGCTCACCCAGTCGACCCCAGCCGGCCGCTGTGGCCTTTGGGGCGGGCGATTGGATCACCTTACCCAAACCACTACGGTTGGACTCCTTCCCCCTCCCGTCCTTTGAAGAATTTTGTAAAACGGCTTGCTCGGTGTCATCTGGATCTCCGCTCGATCCACTGCCCCCCAAATTTTGGAAAACTTTTCAGGAAGAACTGTTCCCGCCTTTGTTTTCAATCTGTCGCCAATCTCTGGAATCGGCTTCTGTCCGGGTTGCTGGAAACTAGCAGTGGTGTCGCCTCTGCTAAAAAAGCCAACCCTGGATCCAGCTGTCCTTTCCGACTACAGGCCGATCTCCTTGCTTCCCTTTCCAATCAAGATCTTGGAGAAATGGGTAACTCGCTCTCTTTCCGGCTACCTGGAACATATTGGGTGGTTCGATGAGGCCCAGTTTGGCTTCCGACCTGGTCATGGGACGGAGACCGCACTTGTGACCGTGCTGGATAATCTGCGTTCGCGTGTCGACAGTGGTCGGGCAGCCTTTTTGGTGCTGCTCGACATGTCGGCCGCGTTCGACACGGTCTGCCATCGGACCCTGGTTCAGAGGCTGGAAGAGTGCGGGATTTGCGAGGGGGCCAGAGACTGGCTGATGTCATACCTCGAGGGCAGGCAACAGTTGGTGTCACTTCCGCCTTTTAGCTCGGAGCCAAGGAAAATCGGACAGGGGGTGCCACAGGGCTCGGCCATCAGCCCGTTATTGTTTAACCTGTACCTCCGTCCGCTTGTCCAGCTAATAAAATCTTTTGGGGTCTCGGCATTTAATTATGCCGATGACACTCAGCTGGTGTTTTCCTTGGAAGGGAGCAATGCAATCTCGCTGGACACCTTCCATCGCTGCATGGCAGCTACAGCGGATTGGCTTAGAGCAAATTCTTTGCAATTTAATAGCTCGAAGACGGAGGTGCTCCACTGCTCCACCGATCGGATCCCGCGGGTTCTACCTACCGACTTTTGGCCTAGCACTTTTTCCGAACCAGTGTCGGCATCGGAGTCAGCCCGTAATTTAGGGGTCATGTTCGGCCCTAACTTACAACTTGACCTACATGTTAATAAAACCACGGGAACATGTATGATGCTGCTCCGTATGCTCCGCAGAGTTTTGCCTCTGCTTCCTGCTCAGTCCAGGCCGGAGGTAGTCCGTGGGACTATTTTAAGTCGGCTGGATTACTGTAATGGTCTCCTTTTGGGGGCCCCAAAAAATCTGATAGGGAAACTGCAGAGGGTGCAGAATATGGCTGCTAAACTGGCCCTTTCACGACCCAGATCTAGCTCTTCTACTCTTGCGCTTCGTGACTTGCATTGGCTCCCGGTAGAACTACGGGTCCAATTTAAAGCGGCCTGTTTGGTATTTAGAGCGGTACACCTCTTGGGCCCCATCCCGCTACAAAACATGTTTGCATGGTATTCTGCCCCACGGCTTCTGTGGTCGTCATCGGCTCACCTTCTGGTGGTGCCTAGGTTTCAAAGAGTGAGGATGGGCGGCCGCTCATTTAGAGTGGCGGCAGCTAAATTGTGGAATTCTCTCCCACTCACTCTCAGGAGCTGCAAGGACTATCTTCCATTCAGGAAGGCCTTAAAGACTTATCTTTTTCCCAAGTAATGGCTGCGCGTTTGCTCTGGTCTTGTGTGGGGGTTCTCTGATCAAAGCGCCAGGATGCCCTCTGGGTGACAGGTCTGCGCTCTAAAAGTATGCGAAATAAATAAATAAATAAATAAGTTCTCCCTTGTTCCGGACCACAGAAACACGGAGTCTTCTAGTCGCAGTCAGAGATCAAGTTTTATTGGCAGCTACCAAGTAACATGTGTCCTAGAAGCACGACAACGCGGATCGTGTGTTCTCAGGAGACTGTTCGTTTTTACAGAACAAGCCTTCTCCTTATATACAGAAATAATAGCTGCAAGCAAGAATTCTTGAGTTTATGATATGGCTGTACACATATTTCTACAATAATACAAAGAGCGAAGTCATGTAGGCAAGCCCATATTTTGGACGTCCCGTTCGTGATAGATTACCCAGCCAGTCCCGGAACTCCCATCAGATATCGATGAAACCCCAATAAAGAAGTTTTAGAAGACAAGGGGGACCCAACGGATAGCCAAGAACCATGGGTATAACTATGTTATAATTGACAAGGGCTCCTAGCTCATTCAAGATCAATGAAATACAATATAGAACACAATGGAATACTATATGCAAGAAATCCTTGCCCAGCCGGACAAGGGATTTATTTGTAGACAAATGTCAGATGAACATTATAATCCTACAGGAGTAGCATGACACAAGCCTGTGCCGTACTAGAGAAAAGGGAAACAAGATAGTAAAAGGTGAAAGGGTGTTTTCAGGCAAGAGAGAAGAGCAAAAACAGGGCACTGTAAGTCTAACATACTTTGGAATCGCAGTGACATTCGTGACATACACTGCAGGCACAAGCCTACCCACTTCACACGTAGTGCACTGCCCAAATCAGTGTATGTCACGAATGTCACTGCGATTCCAAAGTATGTTAGAATTGTGCGCCATAGGGTGTAATCAATGTCACCTTACACAAGACACTCACTGCGATTCCGGTTTGCGTACGAAGATGTAAGACATGTGAAGACTGCTCTCCGGGCGATTGTGTAAACTTTTGCAAATTTCCTTTTCTGTCTTCAAACAGGCTTCATTATACTCAGGCAAATTTAACTTTTAGTCCTGATGATGATCCCTACCAATTAACGGAGCTTAAGGGATCGAAACGTCGACACCCATGAGTGGACATGCGCATAACCTATTGTAAATGTGAATGTATGCCTCACTCAAGGTGACACTGTTATTTATCTGCAAACCGACTTACAGTGCGCTGTTTTTGCTCTTCTCTCTTGCCTGAAAACACCCTTTCACCTTTTACTATCTTGTTTCCCTTTTCTCTAGTACGGCACAGGCTTGTGTCATGCTACTCCTGTAGGATTATAATGTTCATCTGACATTTGTCTACAAATAAATCCCTTGCCCAATAAAGAAGGGCACCTCCTAGTCATAAAACTGGCCATAAACAAGGAACGCGGACAGGTGTGTGTGTGTAGAAAACATGATCTGTACGCGGTGAATGGTTTGTGGTATGTTATGCATTGATGCTATCGTATTCGGCCACTGGGCGAGGAGCTGCCCAAACAGGTTTGGCTGGAGGCAAGGGAGTCAGTTGGGACAGGTCAGGGGGGAGTCAGGGAGAGGTGGACGTGTCCTTTTAGATCAAGCTCGACCTTACTCAATTGACTTATCATGAGGGCAAGACACAAGATGGATGCCGTTTACAAAATGGAGTCTGAGGGGTCGGAACGGAAACTACGATTTAGGGGTGTTGGCATTCCTCGATCATGACGCAAATCTACAGGGATGATGTCATAATCATTACCGGTCCGTTGACACCAAATTCGTCATGGGATGTTGATATTTTGTGGCACGGGCATTGGATCTCGATACTGGGATGACAGTAGGGTCCAGAATTTCAGAACCACAGACCCTCCTTTTGCCCTCATATAAGGCAATAACTCATGTTAATCTGAGTCCAAATCTGTATTAATGAATTCGTGGAGATGTTGCTGTAGCATCATTCTGTTGCTCAGTTCGTCCCTTGACACAGGCTTCCTTACACATGGGGTAGCACAGGGGCCACATAGTGCAGGAGCGCACTGTACACACAGGCAGAACATAAACAGAAGCGCTAAGATCATCCCAACGAAGATCAGTGTTTTCCATCCCCAGGCAGTGATCAGGCCCCAGAACCACCCTAGAAGGGACCAATCTCCTTTTTCCACGTGAAGGGAACCAGATATTTCGTGTAGTTTGGAGATGGCCTGGTACACTGTCGGTGCATTATCAGGGATGAAAATACAGCAACTAGATTGGATCACTCTGCATACACCACCACGATCGGCGAGTATGATATCTAGGGCAACTCGGTTCTGAAGGGTCATAAGTCGATCCGACTGAAGCTCGGTTGTCAAGTTGTCAAGGGCTCCGGCCGTTGTAATCACGGCGGATTCAACTATCCGCGATAACTGGCGAATATTCCTGCTGTTCACCATAGGCCCCCAAAATGGCAGAAACCCCTTTGCGAAGTCTGCAAATTCCTGACCCGCGGTGTCGTCTTTACTCACGACACCTCTAGCTGTCCTTGTCCGATGGTAATCTGCTCTGGCCGTGTAGGTGGGAGGCAGCAGAAATGAGATGAAACACGTGCCTGAGAAGTCAGGGGGCAACCATGTATAGGCTTGGTCGTGGCAGACGAAATACGTGCCTTTGGCTGCTAAGAATAGAGGGGAAGTTCGGGAAGCGAATACATATGTTTCCGTGCATATGCTCTTTCCTAATTGTGCTTTTCGATCCCTGCCGATACCTTGTAGACATAAGCGACCTTTGTGGGGCACTATCCAAACTGGGCGGGATTTCTTTGCTGTCTGTCCCTTACTCAGGGAAATCCCATTCTTAGTTATGTTCCAACGACTGTATGGAGTGAGTTCATCTTTGGGGATCGTTTGATATGTGTCGAACTCCCTACTCATATTTCTTATCCCTGCCACTAGTGCCTTGTTGTTGGAATCGCTTTCAATGGAACGGGTTGGGTATGGTTCTAGGGCGAACAGGAACATGGTCTGGAAAGCCCACAGAGAACCATAATAACTGAATGGCAAGATGAAGTATGGGATACCCTTATCCGTTGTGTGTGGCATGAGTCCACATATCCAACAGTTCGATGTGTTCATTATGGACTGGTGTTGGTGTAGGAGTTGAATAAATGAGTTGTTTACAAATTCGAGTCTTCTGGCAGACTCGTGTTCAGGTAGAGGGTGAAAGTAGTGTGGAGAGATAGTAGGAGGAGGTGGTGGCCGGGTGTCATTTGAAAAAGTAACTTGGAATACGAATAGAGTATAACCAGTCAAAAACATCGTTATGCTACACAACATTAAAATACATGTTATCAAAAACCTTCTTTTGGCCAGTACAGTGCATAGTTGTCTTTCAATGTTCGTGAATCTGGTAGGTCTCTTTACCCTAGGAAACTCCATCCTCTAGTTGCTGCCCGCGGTGGTAGATTGATTCTGCCAGGGAGTGCACTCTGTTCAGTCCGGGGTAACTCCCTTGGACCAACCAGAACCGTTGACCTAAACGTCCCCAGCTGCACTCCCCAGACTTCAACCGCGACCCTAGCAGCAGAACCGGATGGCGGTTTGAAAATCAAAAATGAGCAAGTTTCCTGAGAGTGAGAGAGCTGAAAAATCAAAAATAGTTCTTGGGGGAAGGGAAATCACATTAATTTGCTTTTTATTAGTCTCTTTGTCTTGACCTTAGATTATAATGTTGTTTCCCAGGTACGGTGTGGTCTTCAAACAATGTCTTAGGTTCTGAAGTGTCCAACTGCATTGACGGTGGCACAAGTCCTTGTAAAATATGATCACTCTCCTTTTCGGTACCAGTTTCTTTTAAACGTGCATCGCTGAAAGGGATGAAGCGAGGTATGGATTCTGTCTCGGAGTCGGCAATTCCTTCGTTGACCCACCGGTCGTATGGAAGGGGCAGAGGGACCCGTGTGCAGTGGGTCCCGTGTATCCAACTTTTCTTTCCTTCCACCCGAACGGCTGATCTCGTGGAAAGAAGCACAAGGTACGGTCCGGTCCACCTGGGTTGTTCGTTGTTTGTGCGCCGAAAATTCACTCGCTTTCCTTTCACCAACACACATGCTCTTGTAAGTGCAATTAGCTCTGCAGCTTGTGCAGAATTGTGGGAAATGCGCGCCGTCTCTATTTTTTTTTTTTTTTTTTAGTAAGACGTTTATTAGTGTTCAAAAAGTGCAGTACATATAGCAAAGCCTACAACCCCGCGGGCCGTCTGCAAAAACGCAGTAGATCTTAAGGGTGATGGTTAGCAGGGGGGGGTGCCCTGTGGCGCCCTATTTGTCTCAGGCATGCTAGATTTCAGGCATTACGGTTACAGTACATTTGTGCAACAAATAAACAGTTCCATAAGTGACGTCTCATTTTACAGTTTTACTATAATGAAATCATGAATTCTACAAACAAATCAAAACAGTTCGCATCGGCGTGTCACGATGTCCTTTACGTGGCTGCTCCGTGTCGTGCCAGTTCTGCATGTACGGTGCCAAAAGGAGACCCCTCTAGATGGTACAATGTACTCTGATAATGTGTCAGGGTGTTGGGGGGTCAGTGGTGCACATGCGCTGATGATCGCAGGCTAGTTGAGGGGCAGCACCTGTGGGTCGTGGTACCTCGCCAGTCGTCGGCCTGGCTAGCAGTGTGTTTGGCAGACAAGCGGAGCAGCCTAGCTGCTGTTGTATCAAATGTCGCCCGCGCCTGGACTCAATGTCGAGGGCGCGGTTAGTGGCGTCTTTCCATCGTGACGTGGAAGGGTGTTATGGCCACATGTAAACATAAAAGGGGGGAAAAGGGGGGCGGGGGAGTGGAGTGTACCTGCGGGAGCGTTGTCAGTGGCTTGGAGCTGGGGGTAAATCGTGAATCGGCATCTGTTGAAGAGCCCTCGTGTGGGTGGCTAACCGCATCTGTGGTCTGTGCGCCCAGGGGTCGGCGGCTAGGTCAGGGGGGGGGGAGGGGTGGGGACGGCGCGATGTGTGGTGCCGTCTGCTGATCTGTCGCCCCTGCGGCGCCCGCCTAGCACCGCTTTCTCTACGTGAGCCCTCTGACTGCTCCTTCTCCCTGTAGGGACCTCAGGATATCGTCCCAGAGCTGCGCGATCGGGAACTGCCTCAAACCTGCTATCTCCTCCCGGTGCAGCGCCGTACCCTCTGCTCTAGCCCAGTTAGTGAAGGACGCGAACCAGTGCGCTGGGGTGGGTGGTTCTCCCCGCTTCCAGTGCCTAGTGAGCAGCCGCTTGGCTGTGATGAGGCCCAGATCCCAGAACCGGGCTTGTGTTTTATTCAGTTTAGTCCTTCTATACAACCCAAGAATGCATGCCTCCCACGTGTTAGGCAACCCCGGGCCCGTGCTGTGGGTCAGGAGCGACGTCACCTCCCCCCAGTATGTAGCCAGAGGCGGGCAGTACCATAGCATATGTAAGATGTCCGCGCCCAGTAGGTCGCATCTGGGACAAGCGGCAGTGTCGATCGCAAAGTATTTATTTATTCTATCTGGTGTTAAGTACGCCTGGTGTAATATATACAACTGGATGATTCGGAAGCGGGAGTTGCGGGGTATGTTCACGGGGCTGGCTAGAGCCAGGGTCCACTCCTTATCAGTCCAGTCCCTCCCGCGGTAGGTCGCCCATTTATCCCTGATGCGCTGCGTGGGTTGTTGTGTGTGAATGAGGAGTGCCTGCGCCAGCCAGTGTATAATGTGTGAGCCCCTGCCCATGACGTGTAGGTATTGTATTAGATAATGCATTGGCGGCTCTGCCTGGAGGTCCCCCCATGAGTCAGTATATGCCCGCAGCACCGATGCGTGGAGCAAGAATTGTCCAGCTGGCAGGCCCGTGCCCTCTGACAATCCCGCGAATGGAAGCAGGGCCCCATCTGCATACAGGTCATGCGCGCGGTCTCTATAATGGTGTGTAATGTTGTTACGGCATAGGCTGCAGTCGTATCACCATTTGGCAACTTGAAACATGAACCATCAACCCATAAAGTATCATTGCATTCAGGAAGGGGAGTGTCCTGTAAGTCTACTCTCCCTTTTGTCTCTTCTTCTGTCCTAAAGCAGCAGTCATGTTTATCAATCTCGTCTGTTTCTGTCGGGATGGGTAGTAGCGTAGCGGGGTTGAGTGTATCACACCTCTTTATGTGGATGGGACTTGCTAACAGTGTAAGTTCGTAACTGGATAGTCGAGCGCTAGTAAGATGTTGTGTCCTCGTCCTGTTTAGCAAAATGTCTACTGCATGCGGGACCATAACGATCAGAGTATTATTCATGACTAATCCAGCAGACTGTCTAATGCAGACAGCTGCTGCGGCGGTAGCCCTCAGACAACTTGGTAGGGCTTTAGCCACAGGGTCTAGAGTTGCCGAAAAATACGCGCATGGGCGCTGTTTGTCCCCAAAGTGTTGTGTTAGGACTGATAATGCACAACCTTCCTTCTCATAGACGTATAATGTAAAAGGCTTACTGTAGTTGGGGTTTCCCAACACAGGAGCCGAACACAGTGCATCACGCAACTCGTGGAAACTCGTCTGACAATCTTCAGACCAGGGCATAGGATTGGGTGTGTCTTTACAGAGTAGTGCCAGCAAGGGTTTGGCTAGTAGTGAGAAATTCGGTATCCATTGTCTACAGTACGATGTAATGCCCAAGAAGGCTCGAACCTCTCTCTGTGTCCTTGGGGCACTCAGCTCTGCTATTGCCTGTATTCTTTCTGGTGTCAGTCTCATTCCCTCCTTCGACAAGATGTGACCTAGGTAGGTAACTTCTTGTCGACAAAATTGTAGTTTGGAGAGAGAGACTTTGTGCTTCATGTCACATAAATGATGCAATAATGACAGCGTAGCTTGTTTGCAAATTTCTTCAGTGTCTGCAGCGATCAGCAGATCATCTACATACTGAATCAGAGTTGACCCATCTGGTAGAACAATTGTGTCCAGTTGTGTTTTCAGGGCCTGACTGAATATTGATGGGCTTTCGCAGTAGCCTTGAGGAGCGCACTTGAAGCGGAAGCTTCGTCCTCCTAAATTGAATCCAAAAATATCTCTACTCTCCTCAGCAATCGGGATGCTGAAGAAAGCGTTCTTCAGGTCGATCACCGAGAACCAATTTGCTGAAGCTGGAACCATCGTCAACAAGGCAGTAATGTCGGGGACAACTGGAAACTGTGGGATAACTACCTTGTTCACTTCTCTGAGGTCGATCACGAACCTGTACACAGGGGACTGTGAAGGATCGGTACGCTTTAAGACTGGTAAAACTGGACTGTTACAAACATTTCCTGTTGTTTCTTCGATGACGTCTTTATCAATCAGGTCATAAACAATCGTCAATAACGCCTTTTCACATTCGCTAGATATTTTATATTGGGGAATACGTGGCAACCTTACGTTGGCTTTCAATGTTATGACATACGGTGCTATCTCCAAACGACCTACATCATTAGAACCATTAGCCCAGAGTACATCAGGAAGACACGACAATTCAGTTGCAATATTTTCTTTTGACACATACATTGGAGAAAAGACTTTCTTACCTAAAGTAAGCTGTACTCCCAAGGGAGAACAGTACAAAGTCGCATACAACCTCTTTAGTAAATCCAAACCTAACAAATTTTCACCGCAACCTGTTGTCAAAATGAGGGGTGCTTCTAATTCGCATGGGCCAACAGAAAGGGACATGGGACTAGAGATCGGGTTTCTAACAGGGGCGCCAGAGAAACCTACTGAGACATTCATTTCGCCAGACAAAGGTGCGCCAGGAAGTTTTGAGTGCATAATAGAACTTTTTGTAGCACCAGTATCCAGCAGAAATGGCTCTGACACTCCTGAGGCAATCACCTCGACATAAGGTCCATTCTGATCTACTGGAACTGAAACGACTCCCTCTCTTTGTCCATGGCTGTCCTAGCAATCATTACCCTCATTTTCGTGTTCGGTGTAATAGTCGTCAGCATAGTACTGAGCTGACCTAGACGATGCATTATTCTGTTGGTCAAAGCTGTTCATGGAATTCTGAGGCGGAAAAGAAGCTGTGTTCTGGGAGAAATTTCCACGGCCCCTACCCTTATGAACACTTTGAACACCTCTACCCCTTATACCTGAAACACTGTTTAAACGTCGCGCAAGAGCCGGACAATTACCTTTAAAATGACCCTCTTCCTTGCAATACGCACATTGATTCGGGCCATACGGAAGACGCTGATGGGAAAACTCGTTTCCTTGCGCGTTTCTCGAATACTGCTGTTGTGGTTGATAATTGGGCTGAATAGCCGTGCGAGGCGGATAGGCCTGCTGGAGAAGAACCTTAGTTTTCAAATCTTTAGTCTTTTTGTCTACCTTATCTAGCTCGTCTTTGCGCCTATTTTCATAGTACTGGGCTGTAGCTAAAATCTGCGCTGACGTAGAGACAGCCCAAGCACTCTCTGAATCTTTTAGTTTAGTACACATTTCAGGAAGCAAATTATGTACGAATTTGTCTACAAACAATCTTTGACCACCCTCGGTAGCCATATCTTGACCACTATGATCGGTGAAAGTCCCCTCAAATCTCGTGAAAAAGTCAGACACATTCTCATCCTTCTTCTGCTTGCACGCAGATAGCTTGTCCCAGTTTACCCGTAACTCAGGCATTAATGTTTTCATGTACGTGATAATTCTACCGGGAAGTTCGGCTATTAACGGCTCAGGTTTAGAACCACCAATTTGTCTAGCATCTATAGCGGTAATATTAGCCCATGAATCACCTAGTTCTTGGTCTTGGTCATGGTCCGTATGACGAATTTTACTCCATAAAGGATGTGGGACAACATTCCCAAACAACATGTCTACATCTGCTAAATTCATTATGCATGAGTTTGCAGTCTGCGATAACTCCTTATAATACCCAGTCGGGTTTTTACGGGGATCAGGTAGTGTCTGCTTGAGCGCTAAAACTTCTGATCTTTTCCAGGGGACATGTACCCATACACGCTGGAAATGTGGCAGAATTGGCGGTACTACATTCGCATCGCCTTCCCTCCAAACCGGAGGAACCTCTCTAATGGGGTACTGTCTCGCTCTTTTCCTACCTGATACGTCGTCTTGGTACAATGATCTAGAGACGTTTCCCTTACTCCTATAAGAGAAAAACAACTCTATCGCTTTCTCAACATCTGCACCTGTAATCATACCTTCATGGAACTTAAAACGCGTACGCCATAGTTCGTCCATTGTGTATTTGGGATCATTCGTCTCCAAATCTTCGCACAGATATACACACATCTCTTCGAATACGTATCTCTGAGTGGGTGCATTCCATTGACGGAAAACTTCCATAACAGACTGAACATCATATCTAACAGTATCCGCAATCCATTGGCGTGCTAGTTCATTCAGCACTTTTCTTTCCTCGTAATCAGGCAGTTGACTACGTAACTGTCTATCTTCTGTTTTTGGGGTCGTTTTAGGCGACCCGAAGTAAGGTGAAAGCAGACCAGTGACGTTACCTGTCACTCTTTGTCTAATAGAAGGAGAAGCTTGCGGAGGGGCAAATGCATCAGAAAAGACAGGCTGAGGCGAAGAAGAAATCGAGGCCATAGCAGAGGAAGCTGAAACAGTGGCAGACGTAGTATCATAGGGAACAATTGGAGCTGTAGGCAAAGTGGTAGAAGTAGATGGAGTATGTAGCAAAGATGGCGGCCCTTGAGAAGGCTGCGCCGGAGAAGTAGAAACCAGCTGAAGAGGAGCTGGCGTTCGTGCAAGAGCTGGGTTACGTGCGCCGGGGCGCGGTATAGTAAAATGCTTTGGTGGTGCGGTAGCGTCTAACGCATACGGTGGAGGTGAGCTCAATAATTGGGACATTAACGGATCTTTCTCGGATCTTTCCTCTTGACCTCGTCCCTCATTTGGTAACATCGGGTAGCATTTATCTACTGCTAGTTTCTTGCTCCTAAGTATTTGTTTGCTTTCTTGCTCTTCCTCGTTATCCCTGTATGCAACGGCAGCTTGCACCATTGACATACCTCTTTTATTCCTTTTTGCTAATTTTATTTCTTTCTGTTTGGCTTCTTTGCGCCATAAGCGAAAAGAGTCAAACATCGCCGGCCGGGCTTTTTTCTTGAACAATTTGACCTCTAGGTTGTCTAAGATTTCTGGGTCAAAACTACCATATTGGGGCCACTTTAAAACACCATCCTTGCGGGTGTATTTTATCCACACTTCATTATATGTGATAGGACCTACGCCATGCTTCACATAGAGCTCATACGTTGGAGTTCCAATCGGAGGAACCGGACAAGAATCCTCTAATCGGGAGTCCTTACTACAACCAAGACAAAACAAGTTTCCAAGTCCGCTAAAGCAAGCCATCTTTGCTCACTCGTTTAGCTTCGAACTTCAAAGGATTATCGATTACGATATTTCTCGTGAAAACACGAGTCCTTCGGCTTTGGGGCTTGCAAGCACCAAATCAAAGCGTATCTCAAGGATACCAAAAACTAAGGATCAAACTAAGGGCTGGGAGACGCTCCACTTATACTTAACTGAAGTATTTGAAGATCGATGACGTCGCTAGAAGACTCGTCTATCGTTTCGCTCTACCAAGGATCACTGGGTCCAAAACAAGGCGATAGTCAGGGCAGCAGTCCTTCGTAGCTGTCGGGACGCGGGGAACCTCGCAGCAAAGACCTTCGGAACCACGTTGACATACAGGGGTCGCTGAAGTGGCTGGCCGTCCTCTGGAATTTTCACACGAAGCTCCTCACGAACATCTGGCTTGGACCGTCGCCGCTTGATACCGCCCCGAGTTGGGCGCCAACTGAGGTGCCGGGTTTTTAAGAACCCAGTGGTGCCAGGGAATAACACCCGAAGACCTCTGAGTTCTCCCTTGTTCCGGACCACAGAAACACGGAGCCTTCTAGTCGCAGTCAGAGATCAAGTTTTATTGGCAGCTACCAAGTAACATGTGTCCTAGAAGCACGACAACGCGGATCGTGTGTTCTCAGGAGACTGTTCGTTTTTACAGAACAAGCCTTCTCCTTATATACAGAAATAATAGCTGCAAGCAAGAATTCTTGAGTTTATGATATGGCTGTACACATATTTCTACAATAATACAAAGAGCGAAGTCATGTAGGCAAGCCCATATTTTGGACGTCCCGTTCGTGATAGATTACCCAGCCAGTCCCGGAACTCCCATCAGATATCGATGAAACCCCAATAAAGAAGGGCACCTCCTAGTCATAAAACTGGCCATAAACAAGGAACGCGGACAGGTGTGTGTGTGTGTAGAAACATGATCTGTACGCGGTGAATGGTTTGTGGTATGTTATGCATTGATGCTATCGTATTCGGCCACTGGGCGAGGAGCTGCCCAAACAGGTTTGGCTGGAGGCAAGGGAGTCAGTTGGGACAGGTCAGGGGGGAGTCAGGGAGAGGTGGACGTTTCCTTTTAGATCAAGCTCGACCTTACTCAATTGACTTATCATGAGGGCAAGACACAAGATGGATGCCGTTTACAAAATGGAGTCTGAGGGGTCGGAACGGAAACTACGATTTAGGGGTGTTGGCATTCCTCGATCATGACGCAAATCTACAGGGATGATGTCATAATCATTACCGGTCCGTTGGCACCAAATTCGTCATGGGATGTTGATATTTTGTGGCACGGGCATTGGATCTCGATACTGGGATGACAGTAGGGTCCAGAATTTCAGATCCACAGTCCTTGACATCCCCGAATGTCCGTTCATTTTTGATTCCTCTCTGCAGACACAAGAGTACTTGAAGTATGAATTTGTTCATCCTGCTCCTCTGACTATGCGCCCACTTGAGGATTTCCGTTGTATCATTTACACTGATGGAAGCGCGCAAGCGGCTACCGATTCAAAGCACGCATATTCTTCGGCCTGTGCAATTGTGGTTGGTACTATGGTGGATGGTGAATTCAAGTCCGATGTCGTGCATACACAGACATTAGGGGACTGTACCGCCCAATTGGCAGAGCTTCGTGCTCTGATGCTTGCATTGGAGTACGCCGATCCTAGTGTGACTACTCTCGACAATCTTACCTTTTGGACTCAAAATGATTATTGTGGTTTCAAGAGTCGCACAATAAAACAGAATGATCTGGGTTCGAGTGGCTGAACTTAAAGAACGATTGCCACTCGTGTTTGTAATTCATACTCTGGGTCACCAGCGTGTTGGAGTTCACACTATTGGCAATTCTCTCGCAGATGAAGCTGCGAAGACAGCAGTTGCAACTTTCGCAGTGGCAGCGGTTACACGTTCCAAAAGTAAGATTGATGATGACATCCTGGCAGCTGTTGCCGCTACAGAGAAGGGAGGTAATTACCCGAAAGGTTTCCCTTCTAAATATTCTTATAATTTAAGCCCTGATAAAGTTCCTTATGTGAGAATTAACGAAGTTGGTGACAGGTTAATACCAAACGCGGACCGCAGACAGACTTTGATTACAGCAGCCCACGCTGGGATGGCTTCATCGCATGCCAGCGTGTCAGCTACTGTATCTCTTCTCCAGCTACGGTATTGGTGGCGGGGTTTGTGCAAACAAACGCGTGATTATGTCCTTAAATGTGACGTTTGTCAGCAACATAAACCTTCTACTGCTGCACACCCCAAACACAGGTGTACATCTCTAATAAACCGCTTGCGTGTGTTTATTTGGATCACTGCTTACCTTTCTCATCTGATACTGCGTATAAGTACATATTAGAAGCAGTTGACCCTTGCACGCGCTTTGTGTGGCTATGGCCTCAGAGAAGTGCTGATTCCAGGACTGTCATAAAGGATTTGTGTGTCTTTGTGGGAATTTTTTCGTGTGGTACCTTCCAGTCGGACCAGGGCCCAGCGTTTGCCTCTAAGGCATAAAAGGATGCCATGAGTTCTTTGGGGGTCCAGGTCAAATGTTCGTCTCCATATAGGCCTGAGGGTAATTCAGTTGTGGAGTGGATGAACCGTGACTTAAAGCAATCCATGACAGCGAAGGTATTAGGTACTGGCCGAGACTGGCTAACCCACCTCAATAGCGTTCAACGTGCATTAAATAATCTCCCTAGAAGGTCTCTTGGTGGGCGGACTCCATACAAAATGCTCTTTGGCATCAGAATGTTTGTCCCAGACCTTGATGGTCTGGACATGGCGGCGGCTGCAGCATCCTTGGACGTAGATGAACATTCTAATGTTTTGCAGAACCTACAAAAGCCCAGAGACAGTCTTGCAAAGGAACATTTTCCCTCCAAATCGGATGCTGCGTTGCAGATTCCGGTAGTCGGCTGGCTACCCCAAGTTGGAGAAGTGGTCCGAGAGAAGATAGACAACAAGATGGCGGCATCGGTTAACATACTATGCACCCCAGCGTAAGCCTTTCTTAAACGCTACTTTTGGGCAGACAAGGCACGGGGACTCAGAGCAAGGGTAGGAAACAAGCAAGTTGCTGTCCACCCAGCCGTGAGTAGGAGATCTAGACCGAGCTTTCCGGTAACCCTTGGGAATATTACAACCTATTTGCTTGTCACTAAAACCAGCCTTCTCTTGAATTTTTAAGGAGTGGAGCAACATTGTGCTCTCTTACACCCCCGTCGGGCTGTAGCTCTTGTACTATGGGTGAGTGGCAGATCCGCATACAAAAAAACTGGTTGTTTTCATCAATATGTATATGTTACAATGCTTTATTTTGCGATATTGCGCTGTTTGTAAATGTGTGTATTGTCCGCATGCTCGATCTCGATAAAGCATTTTACTGATGCGGACCCATCCAGTGAATGCTCTTTTTGGCCCCACGCGCTTTTACGGCGATCGGTCCTCGCCTCATCCCCCCACGAGCCTCGACCTCCCCCGCAGCTGTTACTGTAACCGGGGGGCCCGCTAACCTTTGACCATAGCCCAGTGTCTAATCACCGGTTGGGCCCACGCACGGCTCCACCAGCACTGGCCCACGCCAACTGATTGATACGATCAAACCGTCTGAGCATGAAACCATTAACCCCACGAGAGATGAGCATGAACACAACGCCGTCAATTGCACTACGGCTCCGATGGCAACTATTAAAGAGGGTTCTACGCCTTACGAACCTGAACTAAATACTTCTTTTTTTAACAACTAGCTCCTAATGGCTGACCATTCACACCACTGCACAGCCCACCCCCCTGTGGATCGTTTATTATCTACCACAGACACTAGACGCCTCTTTGTAAATCCTAAAAGAAGGACAACCCTACTGCTCCTAATGGGTCCCTAACTCCATTGTACATTGGTTTTTAAAACAAAGGTTTTTTAATAAATGTACCCCCCATTTTTGTTGGTAACTCCCCCCTGTTCTATAACATACCCTTTTGTCTTTTTATTCCTACAGGTCTTCCATCGCCCAGTACAGAACTCTTAGGGCCCCACGCCAGTCTACCTTTCAAATGAATGGGAGCCTGCGATTAGTTGTGCACTACATTTTCACTTAGGTCCTGAAGAAGTGCCACACGACGCCTTATGAGCAACCAGGCACGAAACATGTCGACCCCACCTCAGTGACTGCCTGTTAGGAACATTACTTTCCCTCAGATCGTCCATTCTATTTTATCTAGGCAGGATCTACCTGAATCATTAAAGTTCTTTGAGAATAGGACTGATCCTGACTTATTTTAGATCACACTTCATGTGCACCAAACCTCCACCATCCCCTTACCCACACGCACCCTACGGCTTCTTTGTTTACGGTGAGCCCGTCGGGCTTTGCCGCGCCAGGTCAACGAGGAGCAACGCCCAATGATGAAGCATGCCACCCCTCGGGGTGTGTGAGGGCAACAAGAAAAAAGACCTGTCTTTTCCCCTCCTCCCCTCACTTTAGGAACTGCATTTTCCTTGTCGACATGTTACACTTGTCCTCCCAGAGAGGATTAATAGATGTTTTTTTTACAATTTTCCCCCATGGCTCCTCTGTGCTATTTTAACACTTTGCACTGGTATTAGACTCTGCCTATGTCTCCCCCAAGGTTCACTTTCTGGCCTCTGTCACTGTGGTCTCGCCCAGGCAGAGCCAGGCTGGGTCTGTACTCTGCTCACTGGCCCGGCTCGCTCGCTTTCCTCTCACTGTATTGACATTTCAAGCTAGACGGCCAGATCACCTTCCTTTACGTACCTTTTGTTATAGTAATGCAGCAGAACTCAGTCGCTTCTATGCCAGAGGGTCCGTGTGATCGGCTAGGCCCAATCGTCAGATGTCTGCGTCCTTCCGGTCTCCAGCTATGAGCACTCTAGGCCCTCACCTCCGTTTTGGCGGATTCTTGGATGTTGCGCAGTGCTCTGGCTGTCTGCTTCACGGCGGTGGCGTTGCTCATTGCGGTTTGCCAGTGGTTCCCAAACTTTTTCGACCCACGGCTCTCTTGACCTATTGCCCATATGCTGTGGCTCCCCATTATGTTACATTTGTTTTAGTGGGTGAGAGAATGGAAGCCTTGCCTTGGGAGAACTTCAATTATTCTCCTTGAAAATAATTGCCATGAAGGTATTATAATCATAGATGCAACTAAATAAATATATAACAGTTTTTTAATAAAATACTTTTATTGGTTTAGTCACAGTGCATTCAAAACGGCATTAACCTTACAGGCCAGTGCAGGCTATGTATTGTGATGAATGCCCCAACAGGGGGCTCAATAATAAACAGTGTACGACCCTGACTGTTCATGGGTTGCAGGCAATTAACCGTAACTCTTTATGTACTCATATTAAATAGTTGTATTTAACTGGTAAAGTTCAGGACTGAGGACACCCAACTCCAAAAGATTTTGAGGAAAGTTACGTCAATGACCTCTTAAAATTGTGCTGCATTCTAGTGTCAAAGACTACATCATCCGCTATACATGCCATTCCTAGAAATTGCCTAAATATTTAAGGTAAAAAAGAGAAAAAGATCTGAAAATCTTCCATACTACTTCTGGACCCCACTTGCAACTTAGATTCAACTTTTCACCACTTGAACAGTTGCACTCACCCCCCATGCCTCACCCCTCCTTTGAATTGGTTTACTAGAAATATTAATTTTTGGGAATAAACTGCATTTTTGTTCAACTCAAAATTTCCTACAGATTTCGGTTAAGAATCGGATGTTTTACATTCAGCACAAATGTTCTTGATCTTTTCCTGACATTGCTCCAGAAAGGGAAAAAAGGGCAGTGAATTCTTGCATGCTCTGAATATGATGGGGCTAGTTTCCAGTTATGTTAAGATATTCACATTTCGTTAATTGTTTAGGAATATGTTCAATATTGGAGCCTTGATTTTTTTTAATCCTAAGCAGCTCACATCAATCACCTCAGATTTCTGTCATCTTTTGATGTCGTAAAAACGCAGACCTCCTGTTCAGAGTGACCATGATTTCTGTGTTTATTAGCTATGTTCAAATATGCACAGAACTGTAATTTAAAATAAAGGGCTTCGCCAAATGCCTCCAGGAATAAGAACGTGCCATGTAAAGCTACTCTCTGCACCATTTTGGAATGGGACAGGTTAACTGATGAAATCTGTGCAGCGAAGTAAACCCCGCATGCACTTATACCACACCATTCTTACACCGGATTTGGGTGCTGGGGAGTTTACGCCTGAATCACAATTTGCACGAAAATAGGAATAATTGCATACAATTTAAGTTTGGGAACCACTGGCCTAAATATCAGAATTGTGGTTGTTTTTGAACAGATATGAATCTTGCCATTATAAGCGCAAAAGTCTTTCTGCTTCCTTTGATATCCTATCTTTAAACCGCTCCCTGTAAATGTGGTTAATTGAGAAAGTTTAGACTGATTTTAAGTTGTAATAAAGTCGTTTTTGAGTCCGACATGGAACATTTCCTGATTGGCCTGCAAGGTCGTGTTTCTGACTCGATAAATTGCTTTGCTGCAGCAGCAACTTGATATACCTGGTCTTTTTTTTTTTTTGCAGAGTTTTATATAGCGCGAACTAGAACCGAACCAAATCAGTTATCTGAGCGCTTTACATAGCACCAGTTACGTTACATGAGGACACGTTTCATTTTAGGCACGGGGAGATTAAGTGATTTGCCCAGAATCACAGGGGGTTTTGGCGTCGTTACCGAGATTCGAACCGAGTTCCCCAGGTCCGAGGTCGAGCGCCTTAGCCGTTAGGCCAACCCCTCTTTGGGGCGAGGGCGCTGCCAAAAACATACTGGTATTGTTTTTTGACAAAACGTGTTTATGACAGGCCTGTACTGTGAGGGGAAAAACAACGTACCTGTTGGGACGAAATAGTGCAAATATTGGTTCAAAAATTGTTGCACCCAAGAAGTTATTAAAAGAATTAGGGGGAAAAAGTTAGCTTCATACCACTTTTCTTTGGCTGCAAGATGCATGTCTCAGGCAGTCCGACCTATTCAGCCTCTTGTTCGTGGAGAGAGAAAAAGAATGCAGAAAGATTAACAGAGGTCTTCCAAATGTTCCTGCCTACTCAGTTCTGTCGCAGGGGAGAAGGTGGCAGGGTTCGGACTCATCATCTGCCTTTGTGTGCACAGCTTTGATTCTTTTCCCCTTGTAGCAATAACTCTTTGCAGCCCGTTGTGTGCATTTTTGCGCATTGAAAAGTTTTTTATTGGGTGTTTCTGTTGTTTGTCTTCAAGTCATTATCTTTCGCAGCTTTGGTAGCAGAGCTGTGCAGTTCTGAAGAAGAGGTCAAAGGCCTTGACAGTGGCTCCCAAACTGTGTTCACGGCGCCCCTTGGTAGTTTTGATGGCGCCCCTGGGTGCCATGGCGCACAGGTTTGGAACCACT
Source organism: Lissotriton helveticus (assembly GCF_964261635.1). Taxonomy (NCBI): domain Eukaryota; kingdom Metazoa; phylum Chordata; class Amphibia; order Caudata; family Salamandridae; genus Lissotriton; species Lissotriton helveticus. The sequence continues at coordinate 1,106,715,490 of NC_136071.1, read as the reverse complement.
GCGGTTTGCATTTGCCCCCGGTCTCGCAGCGGTCCCTTTGTCTTCCGCCGCAGCACCCAGAGTCGGGCAAAGTCAGGCGAGTCCTCCGGCTGTGTGCCGGCCGCGGACCCCCATCTTCGTAGCTACAGATCTTTGAATTTCACGCTGTATCTGCCCCGGCTTCGCGAGTAGCCGCTTCTCCCTGGTGACTGTTTCGTGCCACGGCCGAGTCCCACAGACACCGCGGCCCTCTCCACATTGCCCGCCTAGCCCTTACGCTGCCAGCAGGCAGGGGCGCAACTAGATCTTAATTTCGGGGGGGGGCTAACATGGCAAATGAAGGGGCGTGGCTAATGTGAATTAATGTGGCGGAGCTAAAATGGCAGATAATCAGGATCGGTTAATGCTCAGGTCAAGTTGAGAACAATTGTGGTGATTTTTGTTAATTTGATGCATTTATATGCTATTGTCTTATGAAAAAGGAACAGAATGTACTGAATTAAAAGGCCAATTTAATATATTTTACTACAAAGCACTTTAGGAACACAATATAACCAATTTCCACAGAAAAAATATTTAATTTATTAACTTCATACAGACTTATATTAGCATAGGCAGACAGTAACCGTTTACATGCTTTACGCACTACTCAACTGATACACATGTGTATTCATACATTTGTATCCAGCATTTTGAAAGCCTCACAGCTGCCATCTTGGGCTCTGGGGCCATAACCTTAGTATGCAGGAACAACTGCTTACAATACCGAGGCCAAGCTGCCGATATTTCTATGTGGTATACACTTTACCTCCTATGCTCATACAGTATCACATACTATGAACATCGCTTACAAATCCATTGCGTCATTCCATGCCATTGGTAGGAGGAACGCCTTAAGTATAGAAGTTTAACAACAATATGATACATAGCAAACAATCAGCATTGGCATTTGAATCAGTAAAGGCGTGCGTGCACATCACATCTGACAAGAGCAATCTAACACGCACCTCTTGCCTCTGTGAGGGGGAAACCATTCCAGCAGTGGTGCCATACCTACACTCTATGGTTCAGTATAAGTGAATTACACAGATCCACAGCCTATGGTCTATGCTGGTGTGTGGCTACACAAATATTCTTCTAGCGGGTCCCAAATATCACAGGGTCACGACTGCACTGGCACAAGTTCCCATTAGCTCGTAAGCTGCTCCTGGCAATAGCAGCATACTTAAGCCGTCTGTCGCCCGGGGCAGGGTGCTCAGCCCCCACTTCATGGCCACCCTTATAGCTAGCAACAACATGAGCGCAGCCAGATTGCGCATGTCCGGGGGTATCCCCTTCACAAAGGCCAGCAGTGCCACCAGGGGTGAACACTCAAGCGGAAGTCCCAATATGTCACACAGTCAAACAAAAATCTCCTCCCAATATGAGGCAAAGCCCGGGAATGTCCAGACGAGGTGCAGAAAATCTGCGGCTAGAGCAGAGCACCTGCCATATCTAGAGTCGTCTCCCAGCCCCATTTTGTCCAACCCAGTACATGTGATGTAAAAAGTTTACGTGTAAGAGTCTAAGTCGGTAGTTTGGGGATTGTGCCCATGACTGTGTGTAGCAGTACTACCATTAATCATCTGTGACAGCTTTACTGTTAGGTATGCGTACTGGTTCGTGGTAAATCGGTGCGGCGAGGGAGTCTTGAAAAACATTTCTAATACCTGAAACGTCGGGGGCATTCGGAAACTTTGCATTTTATGTACGCATAGCATTGTGCACTTGGCAATATGTGTAGGTCCCTGGCACCCCAAAACCCATACCCACCCCAAATCCTAAAATTACCCCCCTGGAGCCCCAAAACCCATACCCGAGCTGATCCCTAAAATTACACCCTGGCCCCCCAAAACCCGTACCCACCCTGAACCTTAAAATTACCCCTGGCACCCCAAAACCCATACCCATGCTGAACAATAATTTCCCCTCTGGCACCCCATAACCCATACCCACCCTGAACCATAAATTTCCCCCCTGGCACCCAATAACCCATACCCACCCTGAACCCTACAATAGCCCCCTGTCACCCCAAAACCCATACCCACCACCTTAAAATGACCCCTGGCACCCCAAAACCCATACCCATGCTGAACCATAATTTCCCCTCTGGCACCCTATAATCCATACCCACCCTGAACCATAAATTCCCTCCTGGCACCCAATAACCCATACCCACCCTGAACCCTAAAATAGCCCCCTGACACCCCAAAACCCACACCTGCCCTGAACCCTAAAATTACCCCTGGTACACCAAAACGCATACCCACGCTGAACCCTAAAATTACCCCCTGGCACCCCAAAACCCATACCCATCCTGAACCCTCAAATTGCCCCCCTGACACCCTAAAACCCACACCCACTCTGAACCCTAAATTGACCCCTGGTACCCAAAAACCCATACCTGCCATGATACCTAAAATTACCCCCCTGGTACCCCAAAACCCATAACCACTCAGAACCCTAAAACTACCCCCTGGCACCCCAATTCGTAACCCACCCTGAACCCTAAAATGTCTCCCTGGCAAACGAAAACCCACACCCACACCCACCCTGAACCCTAAAGTTACCCACTAGCACCATTCATCTAGTGAGCAGTGCAGTGGATGTGAATTCCATCCAAGTGCACGGACAGCAGGGGCAAAGGGATGGCAGTGCAGGTGACGCTTTTCCATTGTAAATTAATTTCTGCTGGCGTCATAGCCCAGGGTTTGCTGTATGTGCACTTGTATGGATACACATCTATACAAGTGCACAGGCAGCACACCCTGGGCTAAGATGCCAGCAGAAATTCCTTTACAAAGGAAAAGCGTCGCCCGCACTGGCCAGCCCTTTCCCCCTGCTGTGCACTTCACACCCCATGCTCAAGTGCTTAGGTGAAATCCCTGCCTTCAGGCAAGGATTTCACCTCAGTGCCACTCTAAAGGAAAACAAGAGGTGGGGGCAGGGGGTTCACTCGCTGAAACTGTTCAGAGGCTGGCTGTCTGGCTCGGGCTGCCGGGCCTCTCTGAAAGGATAAAAAAAATCACATTCTCGGATCGGATGCGTTCGTGAATCATTTCAGTGCATCTCATCTTAGCCCGGGCAGAGGAGGCGACGGGGGGGGGGGGGGGTCTGAAGCCCGGCGAGCCCAATGGGTGTTGCGCGCCTGCCAGCAGGTACTCCGTATCGGTCACCATCCCACTCTCCGCCGTAATCCTCAACCATACTCTGAGTTGCCGGTCACAGAAGGCTGTCAATTAATACTTCTTTAGTGGCATAGATAGATAGATAATGAAGAATTATATTTATGGCAGAAGGAACGTACTCAGTGCGCGGCTATCTTTAGGCTTGCCAAGCTCCGCCCCCCAGGAAAATGTACTTACAGGGTCAGGGGCGTAACACAGGCCCCTGCAGCTCCCGCGGTGCGGGGGGCCATCACCCTCCAGGGGGCCCCGTCAGCACCACACTTCTGCTGGGGAGCTTTAGATTGAGTCTGGAAGGGGGCCCCTTCACTTACCCTTCAGGGGGGCCCCCTCAAGGTTTGTTACGCCACTTAACAGGGTAACATTTTTCATTCATAGCATTTTGTCTGTAGATACGCGTGCTTTGCATAATCTGTAAAGCATAAGCAGTGGTTAGCCAGTGGACAGTGTAGATGTCTGAACACAGGGCTTAGTGCTGTTGGCAAATGCTTGCCTGTTTACAGGCTAGGCTATCCACACATTAGTGTTTGGTAAACGTGTGTGGGGTTGAGAAGGTGGCCATTTTCCCAAAACACCATGGCTGGATTTTTTTGTTTGTGTTTGTCAAGTGAGCCCCGGGGTGAGAGGAAGGGTTCTTTTGTCATAGCAGGTCTAGATGAACTTGACTTGTCATTCAGCTAGGACAGCTTTTAGATAGGATGGCTCTTTTGGGCTTTGGTAAAGGGCCCAAAGAGCTGGTCAGGCTTTCTAAAGAACTTCGTCCTATCAATATGATACGTGAAGAAGTGTGGCTCACTGGTTAGAGGCGGCAGACCCGTAAGCAGAGAACGGCCCGGGACCAGGGTTCGATTCCCGACGCGGCAGGGTCGTGGGCCAGGGTCAGCGGACTCGATAATTCTCGCCTCGGTGCCTACTCTAGTCAGAAACCACACTCGGCAACTCTGGGCATCAGCTTGCCTCATCTTCACAACGGCCCCCCCAGACCGCCGGGGATGCTTGGTCGCACCTTAGAGATACCCATCAGGGACCATCTCTCAGGGTGAGCCAGGACGGGTTCCCCAGCGGTCGAAGCGTGGAGATACTCCTCCGGGAGTCGATTCCTAGCGCTATATAAACCCGCAATTAATTAATTAATTAATTAATATAGTGCATGAGAGCCTGTTTACTGTCTAGAGCAGTGGTTCCCAAACTTTTGACTCCTGAGGACCCCCATTGAGTCACCACTGAAAGCCGGGGACCCCCAAGCAATTTGTATGAGTTAAATTTCAAACATTAAAACAGTAATTCGAAAACAATACACACGTGTGCACACAAAACACATACTCAAAGTACTAAGGATTTTGGGGCCAGATGTACGACCATTTCATTTAGCGCCTCGCAATTGGCGACACATTGCGAGTGGCAAATTGCGAGTCGCTAAATGAAATGTACAACAGTGTGTTTAACACTGTTTGGGATTCCCAGTGGGGTCGCAAATTGCGAGGTTCATTAATATTAATGAGCCTCTCGCAATTTGCGAGCCTATTGGGAATGCCAGCCCTCCCAGCAATGGTGGCCTGCTGGGCTCTGCAGGCCACCATGTTTCGGACTGCTTTTAAATAAAGCAGTTTAAAAAAAAAAATGCAGCCTGTTTACCATGCATTTAAAAAAATAAATAAAAAAAAACGTTTTCGTTTCATTTTCTAAGGGCAGGCAGAGGTCCCTGGGACTACTGCCCGACCTTAAAAAACAATTTTGCATGCATTTGCAAAGGGGAAGGGGTCCCCTGGGGACCGCTTCCCATTTGTGAATGCATTACCATCTACTTGAAGTAGGTGGTAATTGTTAATGTTTTGCGACCGCAAAACATTTGTACATGGTTTTGAGACTCGCTATTTGGAAGGGAATGGCCCTTCCAAATAGCAAGTTGCAAAACCTATTTAGAGAGTTGCAAACAAATTGCGACTTGCGAAATAGGCTATGTACATGGCCCAATAGGTTTTTGCATGCGCAAACGGGTTCGCTAACCCGTTCGCGCATATAAAAACAGATCGTACATCTGGCCCCTAGTATTTTATATTGAAGTAATAGCCCCTCTGTCACATGTATTTCATTTGTTTTGTAGCATCTCTCATACCATTGTAGGATGTCAGAGCACTTTACATCACACACATATAGAGACATTGAATCATACATGTAAATCAGTGTGTATATAAAATGTTTAAAGAGTGCTTGGTCTGGAAAAGCATAAACTCAGGATTCAGAGCATAACACAGTGGCAAGCATTAACTTTAACATTAAAAATGTATTTCCACCTAAATATATCTTTTTAGCAGCATCAGGATAATGAATAACTGGGACAAAATATAAGTTACTAACTGGTCCCATGCAGTTTGCAAGCAGCTCTTTGATGACAGTTTATAGGTCCCTCTGCTAGATTACGATTGTCATTTATGAAGTGCACAGTAATAAAGGAATCTATGTGACAAAAGCAGTAACCACGAACCTAGGCACAGAAAATGCTGCTTTTTAAGATGCATGTTACACGTTCTTTGCAGTAGGCACATTAACCCTCTGTGCTACATTAGTTAAATCAAAGCTGCCACTGAACAAAACTCTCATGCTCTCCAGCAGGTACATTAATCACTGGCATTTTCTTGACACTTTTATTGTTGCTGGAAAGCTGTTAATTATACAAGAAATGTTTTTGTGCTTTTAAAACTGTTGCCTACGGACCCCCTGGGAATGTGTCACGGACCCCTGGGGGTCCGCGGACCACAGTTTGGGAAACACTGCACTAGACTATCCACAAGAGCAGAACTGTGAGTATTCTGCACTGCACGCGTACGACAATATGAGTTTAAGTGGCTGTAATCCAATACCAAACGGTACAAGCCATCCGGCTTGGTCACAGTAAAAAGTGGGTTATTCATCGGAGACGCAGACATTTCAATTACACCTTGATATTCCAATTGTTAAAGGATTTCCGCGTTGGAAGCTTTCGCTTCACGTCGCATGGGGTATTGGGGTTGAGGCTGTGACATAGACTGCAAAGGAATCTCATGGCAAGGGGAAAATGTGTCCGATCCACAATGAGTACGGTACAAAGCCGGCGCAAACGACTTAGCACAATCTTCTGTAAACTGCAGAGGGTGGGGGCCAGTCGACCTCCGCCAACAAAATATCATAGGTAGTAGAAAGATTTTCCCAAAATACCCCTTTTATGGTACATTCTATGTCACCTAAAATTATAAGGACAATTTCATAAAACCCATCAGGGGGAGCCACTCTGTCAGCTGTCTCTACTACAACGAAGGTCTCAGTCGCTGTCACCTTCAGTAGTGGACGCAACGCCTCTCGAATTATGGTAATCGCCGCCGCGCTGTCCAACAATGTCAGCGCCCATGTCAGAGCCCATGTCAGATTCCGAAGCTGCGTTCTCACTATCTGTTGCATATCTCCCTGTTACAACCGCAACTTTCTTCTTTTGAAACTGGGGCCTTTCACGCGGTGACTCGTCCTGCTTGCCTTTTCCGTCAGCCTTACGAGGCTGCTAACTGCTCTGTTGGGCACCTTGACCTCTTCCGCCGCCTCCTCCACCGGTGGATGTTACCGATGTTTCCTGCAAAGAGTGAGGAGAACGTTGTTCAGGGACCTGAAACCTATCAGGAGACTTAATCGTAGCGCGGTCGTGCAACTCATATGTACGCTCAGCAGAGGCAGGTGTAGGTGAAGCAGGACGGGACCCCTGTTTCTGTTGCTGTTTACCCTGTTTTTTGTTCTTACTCCAATTTTGTTTTTGAACATTTGGGCGGTCATCTTTTTCAGATGACGCTTGCTGAGTTTGCTGCTGTGTATGTTTTTTAACAAAAGGCTTAATACCCAAACTATTACAGCCAACGGTCTTATAAGCCTCCGTAATAATTCTCGGTAACTGACGGGGGTTTCTCGCCTCGGGAATATCGCGCAAAGCATTAGACACCTGTAAGCTCACCGCATCTCCCTTGACGTTAGCAAGGACTAGATCGCGAACCATGTCAAACGCTCCCAACTCTACAGCCGCCTCCGGACCGTGTTCATCTTGAACACGCTTGATCACGCAGGGCAGGACAGCCATTGACGTGGTGCCAAAGCATCTAGTATAGACTGCCGCAAATATCACACCCCAAGTGGTACAGTCATTTAAGTCTTTCTGCAAACTAATTGTAAGGATCCTGTGTTTTTCCACAGGAGAAGTATTCGGGAATACTGCTTCCAGCTAGTCAAATTTCTCGGCAAGCCAGAAAGGCATCTCACCCCTATCCTGGGGACGCTTGCCCATAATCGCATTAACCATAACCGGACCAAGTTTCAGTCCGTTCGGTACAGCTGAATGCCCCGCCCCCTCCGCCCATCTGGGAGGTTGCGGGAAATGTAATGAACCAGACCCCTTATTACTGACACTGCAGAGGCATAAAGGGGTCTTAGTTGTGGACCTAAAACAACTCAAACGGGTATGTAACATCCGCCGATACACCAAAAACAACTGCCTGTCCTTCCAAAGAAACAAGGAAATCCTGCAAAGGATTCCGTACAGCCATGCGCCTGTGCGCCGGAATATCAACCCCAGTTATATCGACACAGTGAAAAACAAGTACAATGCAATATAAAAAGCACAACTGGGTAGTAATTCAATAGAAAACCGTTTTATTATTTCAAGCTTGATCAGACCTATGTAACTATAGGTAGGTTTTATCCGTCACCACTGTCAACCGGAAACAATAGTGAGGGGGTCGTGGACTGATATAAGTACTACTCGAGAGTCTCACAATAAAAGCACACTCGTTGGCGGCGCCATGTTGCAAGGGTCCTGCTCATGCACAGAGACCTAGGACATCAGTGAATTGTGGTGTGCCAGAAACTCACCTCAGTACCTAGAGAACCCCAACCAGCTAGCATAAGTGTTTCATTAGCTCTTCGTCCTATAACAAAGTAACCAATGATTAGACAACCTAGAACATGCGACTTAGTACAAACTCAGGAATGGTGGGAAGTGAGAACACTCTTTTGTTATACTCTCATACCAGTCAACAACAGGAGTAAAGAAGAGAGACGGTAAGGTTAAAATATTTATTTTAACAACGTGATCTCAGGTGCAGTATCTTTGCCAACATAAGCAGACATATGATTACAAATAATATGGTCAGCATGATTACAATTCCATAAAATACAAAAGGAGAAATCATATATCTGAAAGAGACACGTTAGTATTAGATTCCTTACCTTAGAATATCCCCAGGCGTCAGACTGGATCCGGAATTTTTTTGCATAGCAGTACCCTTGCGCGTCGGTAAGCGTCGTCTGCGGCTCCGCGTCCGTCGTCGTGGGCGCCGTGATGACGTCGTCGGAGTACTTAGACACGCCGCCTCCGTGTGCTGACGTCAGTTCTTCTTTTTTCCGCGCCAGCAGCGCAGATCCGGAAAAACTGGTACCTTTGTCACTTTTTGACTAAATCTTTTTGATCTTTGTGATCTCATTTTTCGAGTCTTCGACTCCGACTCGGTGCCGGTAGGGATGCCTGGTTTCAAGCCCTGTGAGGATTGCGACCGACTGATGTCGGTAATGGACCCTCACCGTCAGTGTCTCCACTGTCTCGGCGTCGACCACGACGACAAGGCCTGTTCCGACTGCCGGGCCCTCACTTCGAAAGCTAGACGGGAGCGGTCCCGTAAGCGACTCGTACTCCGGCAGTCGGCCCCGCGCCAAGAGAGGTCCCGGCCCGGACGAAGGTCGAGGGACCGGTCGCGGGAGCGGAGCCATCATAGCTCCGGGAGTCGACATCACTCCTCAGGGTCGAAGTAGTCAGGTAAGCACAAGAAGTCGAAGAGACGTCATAGCTCTTCGGACCCCCCCCCCCGATGCTCGCGCGACGCAGCCGGGGGTTCGGGTCCCACGCGGCTCCGTCAGAGTCGCAGGCGCCGCGTCCGGCTTCATACCCTTTGGTCCCTGGGCCTAACGCGACGCCGGAGGAGATCGAGCGGTTCCTCATGGCCATGAGGTCCCTCTCTCCTTCGACGGGCTCCGCGGCGCCTTCGGGCCCAGCGGAACCGTCTGGGGGTCCTAGCGGGTCGGGCGCTCCGGCCCCGACGCCGTCGGGTGCTTCGGCTCCGACGCAGCCGGCGCCGCAGGGCCCGGCGCCGCAGGGCCCCGCTGGATCCGGTTCCGGATCCGGGTCGTCGCCGGTGGATTTAACGACCTCCCCGGCGCCGACCCCTCAGGTGTCACCACCGGCGCCGTCCTCGGGCGGCGCTGTCCCCGACGCCTCCCTCGACCCGGTGCCGGTGCGGCACCGCTTCAGACGCTGTTCGGAGAGTTTACTTTCCATGAACCGGCCCCATCTTTTGATAACCCTGAGTACCAGGTGATGGGTGATGAGGAGGATTGGGAGGGGTCTGAGGACCCTCTGGCACGTGAATGCCAGTCTCATGAGGACTGGGCAGGTGAACTTGGGGAGGCCAGTGGTATAGACACTTCGCCTGACACTGGATTTGTCTCGCCTCCTACCGTGGCTACGGAGGAGGGGGCAACCTATAGCGTGGTGTTGATGAGGGCAGCCAAGGCCTTGGGCCTTGAGCTCCCCGTCGCGGCCGTGAGGACTAACCTCCTCACTGAGGTCCTTAAGCCGCAGTCATGCTCAGCCGAGCCTCTGCTGCCGTTTAACGAGGCCTTAACCGACGTTCTTTTGGGCACTTGGTCCAAGCCCGCTACGGGTTCGCCTGTTCGCCTGTAGATAGGAACGTGGCCAGACGCCACCGCCCGGCCCCGGGCGACCCATGTTTCCTGTCCACCCATCCCACCCCCGAGAGCCTGGTCATCCAGGCCTCCAATTCCCAGACCGCATTCCCGTGGGCGTCGCCGGACAGGGAATCCAAGAGGTACGAGCAGTACGGTAAAAAGATCTTCTCGTACCTTAGTCTGGGACTGCGGTCTTCCAATACCGCATGCCTCTTGGGCCGCTACACCCACTCTCTGTGGGATACGGTTGCGGAAGTGCTGCCAGAGTGTCCGTTGGAGGTACGGGCCAAACTCGGCCAAGCCCTTGTGGAGGGCCGGGATGCAGCCAAATATTCTATCCGGTGTGGGCTGGATACCACCGACTCACTAGGTAGAGCGATGGCAACGACGGTGGCGGTCAGACGCCACGCCTGGTTGAGGTCCGCCGACTTTTCAGCCGATGTCCAAAACACACTGATGGACATGCCGTTTGATGGCCGTCGCCTCTTTGGCGACAAGGCAAACCATGCGCTTGAGCGCTTTAAGGACTCCAGGGCTACGGCCCAGTCCTTGGGCCTCTCGGCCCCGCGCCAGCAATCGGCTGCCTTTCACTCCTTTCGTGGCCACGGAAGGGGTGTACCCACACGTGCTGCCAGCCACGCTCCGCAAGGTAATACCCAACGCGGTGGCGGCCGTGGGAACCGCCGTCCCAGCGGTCGGGGACAACGGCGAGGTCAGTCCACACTTTCCCCCGCAGCATCCGCCTCTAAACCCTCCAGGTCCGTGCTTTCAGGCCCATGTGACGCCAGTGGGGGCAGGGTTCGCCATCACCACCTCCACTGGCGCACTGTCACATCGGACAGGTGGGTGCTGCAAATCGTCCGAAGGGGCTACTCCCTCCCCTTCGAGGCGACTCCTCCAGCCATGCCACCGCAGAACCACCGTGTATCGGGGGATCATTTGCGACTCCTGCAGGAGGAAGTTACGGCCCTCTTGGCCAAGGGGGCCATCGAGCGCGTTCCTGGGCCAGAAGTAGGGTGTGGTTGCTACTCCCACTACTTTCTGGTACCCAAGAAGGGCAAAGGGGGCCTACGCCCTATCTTGGACCTAAGGAACGTCAACGGCTTCCTCCGGAAGGAGAAGTTCAAAATGCTTACACTGGCTCAGGTCCTAGCTGCCCTGGACCCAGGAGACTGGATGGTAGCGTTGGACTTGCAGGACGCTTATTTCCACATCCCCGTCCTGCCGGCCCACCGGCGCTACCTGCGGTTCACGATTGGCCACGAGCACTTTCAGTATACCGTGCTCTCCTTCGGCCATACCAGCGCCCCACGGGTGTTCACAACGGTGATGGCGGTGGTCGAAGCTCATCTGCGCAGGTTAGGGGTTTCAGTCTTCCCCTACCTCGACGACTGGCTGTTGAAGGCGGGCTCGCCCCAGACTGTCGTCAGCCACCTCCAGACAGGCAGATCTCCTGCACCGGCTGGGGTTCTCCATCAATGTGCCAAAGTCACACCTGTGCCCCTCTCAGAAGCTCCTTTTCATCGGAGCGGTTCTCGACTCGGCGCGGTTTCGGGTTTATCCACCCGAACAGCGGGTCCGGGATATTTAGGCTCTGATTCCCATCTTTCAGCCGTTATCCCGGGTCTCGGGCAGGTTGACGCTGCGGCTTCTGGGGCTGATGGCCTCCTGCATCCTACTGGTGCATCACGCCAGGTGGCGGATGCGGGCTCTGCTGTGGGACCTGAAGTTTCCGTAGGCCCCAGCATCAGGGCAACCTGTCCGACCACGTCCTGATCTCGGAGGGCACTGCGAGACAGCTGTAGTGGTGGCTCACGGACCGCGATTGGGTCAGCGGCAGATCCCTCTCCCTTTCCCAACCGGAGCAGGTAGTTGTGACGGACGCGTCCCTCCAGGGCTGGGGTGGCCACATGGGAGAGGCGGAGATCAGAGGCCTCTGGTCTCCGGCGGAGGCCCGGCTCCACATCAACCTGTTGGAGTTACGGGCGATTCGTCTAGCACTGAAGGCATTCCTCCCCTCTGTCCGGGGGAGTGTAGTGCAGGTTTTCACGGACAACACCACCGCCATGTGGTACTGCAACAAACAGGGCAGGGTGGGATCGTGGACCCTTTGCCAGGAGGCTCTGCGCCTCTGGCAATGGCTGGAACGCCAGGGCGTGACCCTGGTGGCTCAACACCTGGCAGGTTCTCTGAACGCCAGGGCGGACGAGCTCAGCCGTCTGTGCATGATGGATCATGAATGGCGTCTGAACTCGGACGTGGCGCAAGGCCTCTTTCAGCAATGGGGAGAGCCTTGGTTAGATCTATTCGCCACCGAAGAGAACGCGCAATGTCATCAGTTCTGCGCGTTGGAATTTCCAAGGCGGCACTCACTCGGAGACACTTTTCGTCGCGAGTGGAGTTGCGGTCTATTGTACGCCTTTCCGCCTATACCACTTCTGCCCAGAGTGCTAAAGAAGATCAAGCGCGACCGGGCCCAAGTCATCCTTGTGGCTCCGGACTGGGCTCGAAGGTACTGGTATCCCGAGCTACTCAGTATGTCAGTCGATCCCCCGGTTCGTCTGCCTCTTCAGGAGGACCTTCTGTCGCAGCAACAGGGGACGGTCCTCCACCCGAACCTGTCCAGTCTCCACCTCCATGCTTGGAGATTGAGCGGCGACAGTTGAGGCCATTTGACTTGCCTCCTGAAGTCTGTAATGTCATTCTGGCAGCCAGGCGTCCCTCCTCAAAGTCGGTATACGCCTGCAGGTGGAACAGATTTGTGGCATGGTGCACAGCAAAGGCTGGGGATCCTCTTGCTGCCCCTCTTTCTGAGGTTCTTCTCTTCCTTCTTTCTCTTGCCCAGCAGGGCTCTGCTCTGGGCACTATCAAGGGCTACCTTTCTGCCCTTTCAGCCTTTCTGAGGCTGCCTGATCAACCTTCTTTGTTCAAGTCCCCTATTGTAAATAGATTTCTAAAGGGCATCACACACACGTTTCCTCCTGTTCCGTTTGTGATGCCTTAGTGGGACTTGAACCTTGTTCTTACATTTCTGATGTGTGCTCCCTTTGAGCCACTTCACAACTGTCCTCTCCGCCTTCTAACTCTGAAGACTGCTTTCCTGGTTGCCATCACCTCTGCCAGGAGAGTGAGTGAGCTCCAGGCTATTTCTTGTACTCCTCCTTTCCTTTCTGTCCATCCGGACAAGGTTGTGTTGCGTACTAAGCCATCTTTCCTGCCCAAGGTTGTTACAGCCTTCCACATCGGGCAGTCTATCACCTTGCCAACCTTCTTTCCGCCTCCGCATCCCTCTAAAGAGGAAGAGCGGCTCCACCGTCTGGACCCAAAACGTGCGCTCTCATTCTATTTAGATCGCACACGCCAGTTCCGGGTGGATGACCAACTCTTTGTTGGTTACGTGGGCGCTAAGAAGGGGAAAGCGGTGCACAAGAGAACCATCTCCCGGTGGATCATCTTGTGTATTCAGGCATGTTACTCCTTGGCTAAGAAGGAGCCCCCTGTTATATTGCGGGCTCATTCCACCCGAGCCACATCGACTACAACTGCCCTGGGCCGGGGAGTGCCCTTACAAGACATCTGTCAGGCGGCTACGTGGGCATCGCTGCACACGTTTGCAAGACACTACTGCCTGGACAGCCAAGTCCGGAGGGATGGCTTCTTTGGCCGTTCCGTCCTCCAGGACTTTCTGGTGTGATTATTGGTTCGCAGACCCACCACCGGGGTTGGTATTGCTGGGGTATCTATTCTAAGGTAAGGAATCTAATACTAACGTGTCTCTTTCAGATGCACAAGTTACTACTTGTGTAACAATATATCTGTAAGAGACATTAGTTAGTATTAGATTCCTTACCGACCCGCCCATCCTCCCCGTTCTGCGAACCGATATCTAGGGTTAGGGTTATCCCCTTTCAGGGCCCTAGTTTCAATGGCACCAGTGTTGGTTTTTAACATGGCTCAGCGCTTCTGGCGCGGAAAAGCTGTGTCTAAGAACTGACGTCAGCACGCGGAGGCGGCGTCTAAGTACTCTGACAACGTCATCACGGCGCCCACGACAGACGCGGAGCCGCAGAGGACGCTTACCGACGCGCAAGGGTACTTCTACGCAAAAAAATTCCGGATCCAGTCTGACGCCTGGGGATATTCTAAGGTAAGGAATCTAATACTAACTAATGTCTCTTACAGATATATTGTTACACAAGTAGTAACTTGTGCTATAATGCTAGTGAAAACAGGTCCTATAGTGCCTAGTTTTAACACCCTCCCTATATAGGAACTATGTATTATAAACTAAAGAAGGTCTCTTGGGCTTGCTTGGGGGACCCCATTACCTTTCCGCTCAGTAAGAGTAAATTACATCTGTATCAGCATAGGCTCTCTGCATCCCTGGAAACGAAAATCTTCCAAGTGTGTGAAATCATGGCGAGTGTGAAATAATAAAGGCGCCATAATCTTAGTTGGTTCACAGCTGCCAAATTGTTGTGTCTAGAAAGCGTTACTCAAACATGCCGAAAAACAGCTACCATGTTTTGATAACCTTGGCGGCTTCAGCACTCACTGTGCAAACTATGGGCACGATGTAAGTCTAGTGATGTCGAAAACAAAAACCCTTTCTCATGTGCAGACCTTCGTGAAGGCTAACTTACAAAAACAGCTTTGCAGTGTTGTGTGCAAAAGCAGCAAAAGATAAAATGGCGTTTAAACTTCTAATAAGCCATTCTAACATAACATGCACGCAAAGCAGGCCTCAGGCTATACTACAGTACAGAACTACTAGGGCCGCACGCCAGGCTACCTTTCAAATTAATGGGAGCCTACGATTAGTTGTGCACTACATTTTCACTTAGGTCCTGAAGAAGTGCCACACGACTCGTTTTGAGCAACCAGGCACGAAACATGTCGACCCCACCTCAGTGACTGCCCGTTAGGAACATTACTTTCCCTCAGGGCGTCCATTCTATTTTATCTAGGCAGGATCTACCTAAATCATTAAAGTTCTTTGAGAATAGGACTGATCCTGACTTATTTTAGATCACACTTCACGTGCACTAAACTTCCACCGTCCCCTTACCCACACGCACCCTACGGCTTCTTCTAAAAAGATCTCTGGCAAAGAGCTCCGTTTACAGTGAACCCGTCGGGCATTGCAGCGCTGCCCCGACGAGGAGCAACGCCCAATGATGAAGCATTACACCCCTCGGGGTGTGTGAGGGCAACATGAAAAAAGACCTGTCTTTTCCACTCTCCCTCCCACCCTTTAGGAACTGCATACTCTTTGTCGACACGTTCTCATTGGAGCCATGTGTGAAGGACCTGCATAAATATCGGCTCCCGGTCCCACCCCCCCCTCTTTTTTCAAGGACAAGGGTAAGCCACCTTAGATGAGACAAGAACTTCTGCTGCCACCTGAACTGCAACAACAAACGAAACACGTCCCGGACCTGGGCTGCCACCCAGACCGCAACAAGGGCGATGAGATATTCTGACGTGGGTGACCTCCAATCAGAACTGGTCGAAATAAAGTCACCATCCAACACTACGGTGAATGCTCCATATCACCTATCACAGCACTAACAATCATCCAAGTTTAATAGTAATAACGTATTCTCCTTGGTATCGTGCAGTGCGGATACTGTACAGTTAATAGAGAAACACCTCAGGACGCTGGGCACATGTAATCTGACACGATCATGAGGAAATAACAGTAGGCCCCCACCCATGCATGTAGGCCAAAGGAAGTTGACCTACAGTACACCAGTGCTGCAACGCCCGGGATGTACAGCCTCGCAGGAGACCAAAATACCTTATTCCACTATGGGCTCAGTGTCGCTAGATCAGAGACACTACCACAGCATCACCAGTGGCTGACGAAGCTATTCCTAACATGCCAGAAGCTAAAGTGTAGCTGACATGGGGAAAAATGCAATCAAAGCTGCATTTTGACCAGCGCAAACCATCATTGTTATGACGCGACGATCAGGAGGCCCCTAGCCCAAACGCAACCCATCAGGAAACAGAACTAGGGGGTGATCTGCGGAAAATCCTTACCGCAATGCATCCCGCCCTGAACACTATTGATGGCAAACTAGACTCTCTTACGTATCGCGTTGACCGAATGTTAGAAAGGTTAGAAAACATGCAGAGCGCCTAGCTACTGTAGAACTCAGGGTGTCTGAAACAGAAGACACTTAGCATACGGCTGTGGAACGCCAAAGTAAAATGGAAAAAGCACTGGCTCTGCTTCAGTCCAAAGCAGAAGACTTGGAAGCGCACTCCCGGCCAATAACCTCAGAATTACAGGAATTGCAGAGTCCACAAATACGGGCAACAAGGAGAGATTCACAGAAAAACTCCTCATGGACTTGCTATGTAGAGAGTCTTTCTCCGAAATGTTCATAGTGGAGAGAGCACATAGATCGCTGGTGACACCTCCTCCTTGAAGCGCACAGCGCCAAACTATTATAGAGAGATTTCTCAATTATAAAGACCGGGATGCAGCACTGCGTCACTCAAGGAAACTACGGACACTCAGATATGAAAGCTCAGGGATTTCCACCTACCCGGGCTTATCAATGCAGGTCCAAGAAGCAATTTATGGCTTAGAAGAGGGAACTTCAAGAACTAAACATCACACACTTAGTACTTAATGTTATACACCTCTCCCCAACCCCGAATAGCACTCCTGAATGGGCAACTCACCTACACTGAACTAATCCTATTTAAGATAGGAGGGGTACTTGATTTAAGAGGATTTTACATGCTGAATGGGTGTATATTATTTTTGCATAACAACCCCAGTGTAGTTGATTAAAAGAGAGCAGAAGGTTTCCAGGGCTATTCAAATGAATTAGTTAAGAGCTGTTGAATAGAAAATACCCTACTGACACACCATTTTAATAGACAAGCGGCCACCCCACAAACATCAAATGTGGGGCTTTCGGCCGGCTGCTCTTGCCCACATGTGTATACCACACCAAGTTAAACCTGTTATTTGGGACGAGGGTCAGGAGTGAGCAGGGTGGGGGGGGGCACCAATGGGGAACGTCTCCAGCGCAGGGTGGTGGGTAGATAGGGGCAAAGGTTTCAAATGATGGTTATTGGCACAGACACGAATAGTACGACTGACACACCACCAGTTAACGTCCACAAGATGTCAGCACATACCTTGCGGAAAGATACTAGACTGTAATATGGTACAGACCACTAAATCTCTAACACTACTCACATGGAACATAAGGGGATTAAATAATCCACAGAAGACTAGACAGGTGATAGTTTATCTCGACCACCAAGACATACAGGTGGCCTGTCTTCAGGAAACACACCTCACTAATACAACCGCGTTGAACGCGGGCGCCCAGTGGTTGTCCGCGCGTATATCATCCTCCTACTCCACGTACGCCTGTGGGGTACTGATACTAGTCAGAAAAGGCACCCCATTTACACTGCTATACACTCATGGACACTCAGGGCCGCTACATCATAGTTCAGGGAACTTAAGTGGAACGGTGCGAACACTAATAAACATATGTGCCCCGAACTCAGACAATCCAGCATTTTTTGCACAAATATGGGCAAAATTACAGGAACTAGCGCCGGGCCGAGATATTATGAGGGGGTTATTTCAATACATGCATAGACCCAGACACAGATAGATCCACGAGCAATGATAAATATGGTAGGCAAGCGACCAAAGGTCTAAGGGACGGTATGGAAAGCAAGAAATTATTAATCTATGGCAGTTGAGAAACCCGAGAAGACACACGCACCTCTACGGCACTTAATACATGGTCAAGAATTGATTACAGGATAGCAACACGAGGGGTTAGCACATGGACAGCCTCAATAGATCTGCCCTGACGCTATCCGACCATGCACCTGCTGCCTACCGCTGACACTCCCTACTCACACTCCCCGTCAGTTTGCATTGCGCTCCCAATGGCAGCTGTGCTAGACCAAGTTTATAAAACTGAGTAAGACATGCGATCATAGACTTCTTTGACCACAACTCCGAGACAGTTACTAGTGCATGAACACTTTGGGAGGCATTTAAGGTAACACTACGAGGACACTGTGTAGGCAAACATGCTGGTATATTACAAGATATACGTCAGCAGCTGAACAAGTTAGAAAATTAAATCCAGACACAAGAGAAGGAATATGCACAGACAACAAATATCGCAATACTTGCTGATATCAGAAACAAAATGACTGACTATCAGGTCGAAGCAGACAGCAAAGTAAAAGAACTTTCTCGTAGACACGTTGCATGGAACTACAGGGAAGGCGGTCGTCCGATTCAGTCCCTGGCAGCTAGAATACAAACCTCCCTCAATCCTACACATATCATACAGATCACTGATGCACAAAGTAAGACATATTATGACACACCATCTATAATGGAGAGATTTGTGGAATATTATACACAATTATATTCTACACAGCTGGCCTCTTCGGAAAATGATATTCACGAATATCTTGACGATATATCCCTCGCCTGGCTCTCTGATGCCCTCAGATAATATTTTATGCAACCTATAACAGGAGACGAAATCCAAGAGGCAATAAAAGCCCTCCCAAACAACAAGGCCCCGGTAACAGATGGTCTCTGAATGAATTTTATAAAGAATTCAGTGACTTACTGACCCCCCCACTTGCTTGAGATGTACAAGGAGGCTTATGAGGAGGGATCGCTGTCACCCTCCCCATGTGAGGCTCAATTAATAACGTTACTTAAACCAGAGAAAAACCCAGATCAGTGCAAATCTTATAGACCCTGTCCCTTATAAATACAGATGCCAAAATATTGGCAAAAATAATGGCCCTCGAACTACAACCCCTTATGCAAAACCTAATATTACAAGACCAATCCGGATTTGTTCCAACGCATTTGACAGCGCACAACCTATGTACTATATTCACACTCTTTCATCAATTGCATCCGGAACTACCCACAGCTGCTGCTTTATTAGATGTGGCCAAAGCTTTTGATTCAGTGGAATGGTCATTTATGTTCACTGTCCTCCGTAGAATGGGATTCACACAAACATTGCTCCGCTGGAATCAACTATTGTGTATAGAACCATGTGCTAGACTTCGCATCAATAGGAACACTGCCAATCCATTGCAGATTCATAGATGAATTTGGCAAGGATGTCCATTGTCACCATTATTATTGACATTAGCCCTTGAACCACTGGCATGTAAAATTCAACAAAAACACGCAAACGTAGTGCTATAATTCCGCCTATGACCCATTAGTATTTCCTTATACGCAGATGACATGGTCCTTTACATACGACATGCAGAAGATAATTTAAATCCACTAATAACAGGAATACACATGCTTTGAATGATACTCTGGACTGAGTATAAATTGGTCTAAATCAGTAGTAATCCCACTGACACCCTAACCTGCACACAGCAGTTCCCATTGGACTCCTCCCCTACAATGGCAAGCAGACCCGGTCGAATACCTGGGCATCTGAATAGACCAAGACCCAGAACAGATGGTTCGAGAGAATTACGGAAAGGCCCTTACAAAACTCGGAGCCCAGGTGGCCAGGTGGATATGACTGCCAACGTTACTAGCAGACAGGATAGCGCGCAAAAAAAGGTAGTGCTACTGTGATTCTTGTAACTATTTGTAAATATCCTACTGCTCTCTCACAACAGTTCTTCTTGAAGCTATGCTCATGCATAAGCACTCTTACATGGGCAGGCCGACAACCTAGAATTGGGTTGAAAGAGCTCTACGCGTCCTTACTGCCAAGGTGGGTTCGGAGCTCCAGATTTACACCTATATTACCTTTATGCCCAATTACAATATGCACAGTATTGGATACACCCACACAGTTATCTGCCGCACGTTGCTGTAGAAATGGATAATGCCCACCCGACTCCATTAGTCACTCTTGTATCACAATCAAGGCAGGGCACCCCAAGATCTGTGATAGACCCAGTAGACAGTACTATAGCAGCGTGCATATGCTGGCGCTCAGGGATAACAAACTCCCGGTAAACGCACCGCCATTCTGCTAATACACCATCCAAAAAATATCAGTGACCCAAGAGCAAAAAACGCAGTAGCTACTGGACGAAATGGGCTTGCGTAAAATGGTAGACATGTTTCACAAACGCCAATTTACAATGTCATCAGAGATACTGCCAGAGGGGACCCACACACCACTAATGCTTTTTGCATACCTTAAGCTATGTGCTGCGATCAAAGACACTTACTCCACATTCCCTCAAGAACCACACTCTCATAATGCGCTACAGGTGCTGCTCACAACTCCAAAGCCTCATAACCAAACTCTACAACACACCCCAACATGAACGGCATAGACAAACCGATCAAACACTAGTGAAATGGAATAGTGTGCTGGATGTTCCTCTATCCATAGAGGAATGGAGTCCGTGCTCTGAACTCACACAAATGCTCACACCAAACTACTAAATTCTTACAACAAACATACTATACACCGGCACAGCTTCATAGATACGGCCTATGGACAGTAGACAGATGCGTGCGTTGCGGCACCCCAAAGGCAGATTTTCTACATGTGAAGTGGGCATTTCCCCCCAGGCCAGAGATATTGGGATCCAGTGACAAGTACCTTAGAAATCATACTTACAGAGTCACAGCCCAACTCCCCACAACTCTGTCTCTTGGACCTCAACAAAACAAAACAACCACCTAGCTTTAAATTGTTGGCCATAGCCCTACTGCTGGCAAAATGATGTGTTGCTATAAATTGGAGAAGCAAGTACGTAGCAATGGTCAAATAGTGGATAACCGACATGGCATAGTGTAAGGAAGGACTTGAAACCTATACAGAAGAGTTGCCAGCAGCCTCACTCCCAAGAGAGTTATGGGGCCATTTGCACAATACTTACAATCTGAACAAACTATATAAGCTGAGGAAGAAACAGAAAGAGCCAATTGCATATTAAACCGCGATATGTATTGTGCCTGCGAACATTACAATAATTTGTACTGACCATCGATAAAACTCAATAAAATCATTAAACCAATTGATATTTTTTTTAAAGTATCTGTTCCTAGCATGTAGTGCTATAGATTCAAATGCGCCCGCCCTTCTTCCCAGAGCCTGTGGCTGCTGTAGCTCTCTCCTCTTTTCATCTAGTTTACACTCAAAATACCCACAATGTACCAAGCTGCGTTCACCCCCCACTCGCCCTCTGTGTGAAAAACAGTATAACCTGAAATTGGTGCCCATCTGCATTCCCTACTAAGGGAGGAATCATAGTACATACTGTGATTCTAAATATTTATTTGAAGGGCAACAACTTGCAAATATGTAAGGCCAGCACTGGATGGCAGTAGTGTCCATAGCATGTGAATGTACAGCACTACACTCTACAAACAGATGTTTACTGGGTAAGTCACATTTATTTGCTTACGACTTAGCACACGATCTCGCAGCCTACCAGCTGCATCTAAAGATTCTTCAAGCCACACGTACGAAAGGTCATCTCCTTGACCCGATTTTTTCTAACATAACTAAGTTAAAAGGGAAGGAGCATGTCCCTCTTCCCTGGTCAGACCACTTCCTAGTTCCTTTTATGTGGCACCCAATTACTACAGGCTCCCAAACGTTACCATCACGCATCCAAGCCCGCTTTTGGCCCAAATTGTAGAGGACTGGAATCGACCCACGACCCTGACCCCTCCGCAGCCTGTAGAAAATTCTCCTCATGAATTGAAAACGCGCTGGACGTAGTACTACCCAGGAAAACCATACTAAAAAAAGGCGGCCCTAATAAATCCCCCTGGTTTACTCCGGAACTTCGTAAAGTAAAACAACAATGTAAAAAATTAGAAAGAGCTTGAAGGAAAGACTTTGGAAGTGAAAAAAAATTAGAACATAGCTCCTCTATTACCCCCTACAAAACGGCACGAAAAGCAGCCCAGGCTGCTTATTACGCGGAAAAAATTATATCTTCCTCTAACTCCTCCAGAGAAATATTACAGATCGTAAATAAACTCATGAAAGTCCCTGACCCACCCACAGCCCCTGACCCGTCTGGCCATCGATGTGAAGAATTAGCAGGCTTTTTTCCCCCCAAAATTTTAAATATTCTCAACCAGCTCCCATTCAATAACAATTAAAACCATCCCGAATCCCATAAAATAGAACCTCAAAATATCAGCCATCGCCTAGAATGACATGCTTCACTCACTGAGGAATTATTTCCTCCCATCCTAAATTCGATCAAAAGCGGTTCTCCACTGGACCCCGCCCCTTTTAACATCCTGAAGGCGGCAATACCCACTGTCCTCGCCCCCATCACCAAAGTAATCAACGCTTCTTTAACATCGGGTATAGTCCCCCAAGACTGGAAAAAAGCCATGGTATGGGCGCTACTAAAAAAAACACTCCTAGACCCCATAGAGATGGGCAACTATCACCCCATCTCCTTACTTCCTGGAATTAGTAAAATCGCAGAAAAATATGTAAACTGTCAACTCTCCACGTACCTTGAAACCTCTGAACTGTTCCACTCCTCTCAGACAGGCTTTCGCCCTGGCCAGGGCACAGAGACTCCACTGATAGTGGTGGTAGAGTAGGCTAGAAATTTTTTTGACTCTGGAGGCTCCTCAGCCATCATTCTCCTGGACCTAAGTGCAGCCTTTAACACGGTGAACCATGGCTTTTCGGTACACCGTCTAAAAAAAATGGGAGTGACAGGCACGGCCTTAGCCTGGTTGAAATCATTCCTGGAAGATAGATTCTTCCAGGTATTTGAAGGTACTACCCGGTCTCAACAAGTGCCGTTGCATTGTGGGGTCCCCCAGGGCTCATCACTGAGCCCCACACTCTTTAACGTGTAAATGTCCCCACTGGCAGAGATAGTAGCCCCTTTCGGAATTACATTAGTAACCTATGCAAATGACACCCAGTTAATCGTATCACTGAACCAGGCGGAACGGTCCCCTACGGACCTGTGCTCCTGTCTCAAAGAAGTCGCTGACTGGATGAGCTCATCTCACCTCAAGCTCAACGGCGACAAAACGGAGCTCATGCTGCTGGGCAACCGTGCAATCTTTAACCCTAACACTTTGTGGCCGACTGGCTTGGGGCCCGCACCAGCGCCCAAAAAAGAAATAAAAAGCCTGGGCTTCTGGCTTGACCACGACCTTACTTTTAGAACCCAAGCCAGGAAAACTGCCGCCACCTGCTACGGTCTGCTCCGAACTGCACGGAAAATACTTCCTCTCTTACCCTGCCACATGAGAAAATTCCTGATCCAAGCTCTTATCCTCTCCAGACTAGGCTATGGAAATGTCCTTTATCTGGCCGCTCCCAAGTCAGTCATTTCCAAATTGCAAGTGGTTCAAAATTCAGCAGCAAGGCTCCTCACGGGCACAAAAAAACGATGCTCAGCCAAGCCTGCCCTAAGATCGCTCCACTGGCTCCCGATACAGGAGAGAATATATTTCAAAGTCCTCTGCATCGCGCATAGAAACCTTCAGAACAAAGGTCCCCCCATCTTGAAAAATCTGATCAAACATTATAAAGCCACCAGAAGTCTCCGCTCAGATGAGCTACACCCGACTGAAACTCCCAGAATCAAGAGGTCCCGGACAGGGGGTCGCCTCTTCTTTTACAACAACTCCAAGTTCTGGAACTCTCTTCCACTCTCCACCCGCCAGGAAGCCAATCACCTGAAAATCCCCAAACTCCTGAAGACATGGCTATTTCCGTAACCCCCCATACGCTTCTCTAGCTACGTCCACAGTGCTGGGATGCCTCCGGGTAGCCATGCGCTATACAAAAAAATCTTTCATTGTTAACCTGTTACTAAACCTAACATGTAGTCCTGTCTTGATTATTACTTCAAACCTAACTTTTTTACTCTATAGATGATATATAATTGATTGGTAGCTGTGCAATTTGGTCCTATACTACCATTAAGTGTTGTGGTCAGATAATAAACCACAAGGCTGATGAGGGTAGTTTCTAAATACAAACCTGAACTCTGATAGCAGTACAGAACCAAATTACATGTTTTACTCATTTTGTATTTTTTATATTGCATGTTTACTTTGATGCAGTTGGCCTGGAAACAGATACTTTAACAGGGAAATGTTTATTGAACTAGTAAATGGAGTACTTATTTTTTATTTATTTTTATAACTTTTTTTATATTTTGTATTTTTTTTGTTTTTCATATCAAACATAAAGAGCAGCTCACACATACATCCATGTTTCAAAGCCAGGCTGTAAAGAACTTCAAAAGTTCAGCTGTTGAGATTTTAGTAAAAAACATGTTTGAAGCTGCTGCCTAAATTTAATAAAATCATGTCTTATTTAGTTTTCAGTAAAATAAAGCTGATTAAACAATTAATATTGAGGAATCTTAAGAGTGGTATAGGATTGTTATTATACACGTGCATTGTCATTCTAGATGAAGGAAATAAGTGTACATGGAACTAATTTAGCCATGAACATATGGATCCCACATGCACTTAATCTTCTGGTTTCACTCTTCATCCATGTGCTCCAGGGATTGTTCGTAAGGGCTGGCTGAAGACCAGGCCTGCACCAAATCTCTGTACAAATGTAATCCACTGCAAATGACTGGCTGTGTACGCTGGGGGTTGAGTGCAAGGCCTGACCTTCTGCCAAGTCATTAATTTTAGGTTTTGTGTATTAACCATAACCACATTAGTGACAACTTTTTTGGGGGGGAGATTCTTAGGCTGTTTTAATAAAAAATATAAAAATATTCTGTATGAGCAAAAGAAAACATAAATTACACATAACAGTATACAGTGTTGGTAGTACATGCTCCTATTTCTTCCAGACTAAAATATGCTAATGTATTGTTTATAGAGCTTCACTAACTCCTGACGCACAAATTACAAGTTGTGCATAATGCAGCAGCTTAACTAATTCTCACCTTACCACTGTTCCATGTCATTGCATCTCCAAAGTCTCTACAGGTTTCTTATACATGACAGAACTGCTTTTAAAGCTGTTACCAAAATATGCCAAGGCTTCCGTAAGCAAGGCCTTCTTTATCTGCAGCATCTCGTCAAGCCTTATATGCTAGCCCGTCCCATTCTGATCCTTAAATGCTCTCTACATTCAGCCATCTAGGTTTCAGCATGTGCCATGGGGATGGCTGTTCCTTTGCCATATAAATGGCCAAGTATTGGAATGAACTATCATTATAAATCAGATGAGCCGTCTCCCCTGTACTTTTCAGGAAGTTTCTAAAAAAGTGTTTCTTCACAGAATATAATGGTTATGCTGGCTGCAGTCTCTAGTCCTGTAATGGCCTTCTAGCACCTTAAAACTTACATTTGAGTAGCAGCCAAACTTTATAAATCATTCATTCATTCTATCGTTATCCAAATCTCCTGTTTTTATATTCCAATATTACCTACTCACTGTCCTTCAACTCAGGCAGGGTAGTGGCTTCATTCAAGCACTTTCCTCACTTGTCAATTCATGTTGTTGTGCTTGCTACTATTGCATTACATCTGGTATAGAGGCACTATATTTTTGTCTTTTTCTCTATTTGTGTCTTTTTTCCATATTTTTACTGCAGATCGTCGAATTGTTGGGAGGATTCAGGCCCTCATATCTCTCTTCACCCCTCATCACAACTTAATGTAGTATTTGGGCCAGGATCCATTGTTTACACCGATCCCTCTTGACCCCCAAGGATGTCTTTACCTCAACATATTGAGACTGAAACAAAAAACATAGTACGTGGTACAAGATGAGGTTGAAGAAGTCACTCTCCAAATTGTTCTTTTCACCCAAGTCCTTCTCTGTGTCCCGTCTTGTGCGTGGAATGATCAGAATAATCTGCTTTCCTTATCCTTAAAAAACTTTTGTTAATGTTTACGAAACATCAGATATACTTTGCACCCTCTTCTCCTAGAAGGGACAGCTTTGAACAATTCAGATGGTCGATGTAGGAGGAGCAGCTCAGAAAAAAATGAAAGGAGTGATCCCTCATAGCATTTTTCCATGCACTAACCTGTATATCATAAGCCTTTATTCCTACTGAGGTTTCCTTTTAAGAGACAGTCCTGAAGTGCTGGAATTTTAAAACCATTCAGAAGAACCTAACTACCATACACTGATGAAGATCTTGCAGCCAATCGATTGAACCAATTGATCAACCCAGTTATATCAGTATGATGGAAGCTATCCTGACAGGCTGTTAACAAATTGAAAACGATGCACCATCCACTCCCTAGTGATTAAGAGTTCCCAGGGGGTACCCTACTACTACACGTCGTGTGGTGCCATTTCACTATCGGTGTTCAAGCCGAATGCCTTTCATAACCTGCTTTGGATAGTTTGACATGCATAGATTGAAATTACATTGTCTGGCCATAGATGCTCACAATTCATGGTAGCAGGCCAATGCTGCCTCGAAATTCCTTCATGAACATTAAAGATAAAGCTAATGCAGTTTCTCTCCAAAAGCCAATATGTTACTACCCTTTAACATCCTCGTATATTTTGATAAGTTACCTGTTGGTATCACAAGAAAATTAGTTTAGGTCTCAGGCTGGTGGTGCAAATAGAACAGGGTGGTAGGATTGCACCCTGGAGCAGCCAATACCCCACTCCAAAGAGTAAAGATCGCTCTTTTTCCTTCTCATAATGAACAAGCTCACTCCAGGATGTGTGATGGGAACATTCTTGCCAAGATGTTAGGCAAACATGGAGATGCGGTTCTGAAAACGCTGTTCCCCAGAACAGCACAACTTTGGTGCTGGCAGGAATGTGACAATTTTGCATGACCATACACAGCAAAGGAGATTGTGGGCATAGGGAAGTAAAATGGCTGGCATGGACTGCGGAAGGTAGCTGATTTGGGGACTTTTTGCTAAAGTCTGTTTTGGTTGCTGTTGTGTATATGAGCAAAGGAGTTTGGACGCAGGAAATGGCAAATTTTACCATTGGGGTAGTTGGGGGATAAAACACCAAGGGCCCAATTCACCAAAAAGTAAGGTAACAGGAGTTCTATGACTTTACCCGAACACCCTTTTACACTTTTCTCAAATCTACACAGGAGTTATAATCTCCATTTCAGTTCTCATGTGACTTTTTTTAAGGCTGCCTTCCCCTCCCCCCCCCCCCCTCACCCCCCCATATGCAGTTCTACACGGTGGAAGGCAGTCCACATGTGCAACGTCTATTTTGTTGTATTCTTCTAGAGAAAAAAAGAATTTCCTTGTTGATAAAGCCCTCCACATTCAAATCTGTGTGTGATCATTCCCCTTCCCATCCTAGCAGAGGGTTTTCTGAAGCTATTAAGTTTTTACTGGTAATCACATCTGCCAGGAGGGTTAGCAAGTTGCAGGCTTGATCGTCCAAACCTCGATTTCTAACGGTTTTCCCAGACAAGTTGATACTTCGTACTAGAACCTCTTTCCTTTCGAAAGTGG
This sequence comes from Lissotriton helveticus, assembly GCF_964261635.1. Taxonomy (NCBI): domain Eukaryota; kingdom Metazoa; phylum Chordata; class Amphibia; order Caudata; family Salamandridae; genus Lissotriton; species Lissotriton helveticus. Next base: position 1,106,688,091 of record NC_136071.1, on the reverse strand, counting down.
CAACACCTTTTTATGTGGGACAATCTGTTACCTTGCCCACTTTCTACGCTCCTCCGCATCCCTCTAAAGAATAGCAGTGACTCCAGTATCTGGACCCAAAAAGATCATTCTACCTTGACAGCACAAAAGAGTTCCGACTGACCAACCAACTCTTTGTTGGGTACATGGGAGCGAAGAAAAGTCAGGAGGTGCAGAAGAGGACCATCATCCAATGGGTTGTTCTCTGCATCAAGATTTGCTACGCTCTGGCATAGAAGCAGCCTCTTGAAGTCTTAAGATCATTCCACCAGAGCTAAGGCTGCTACCACTGCATTAGCACGCGGAGTGTCTGTCCTCGACATCTGTCAAGCAGCAACGTGGACATCCCTGCACATGTTTACCAAGCATTACTGCCTGGACAGTCTGGTCCTCAGGAACGGCCATTTTGCCTGTTCAGTCCTACAGGGCTTTCTAGTCTGAAACATGTCCTCAGTTTTCTTCGGGGATGATATTGCTTGGGTGTCTATTCAAAGGTAAGAACTCAGTGGCTGGATGTCTCTATGAGATGGACAAGTTACTTCCCTTTGGTAATGCCTAATCTGGTAGAGAATGTATCTAGCTGCAAATTCCTTACCACCCACCCACCCTCCCAGCACTGCGGACAAGTTTCTAGGGTCAAGGTTGTTCCCCTTCAGGGCCCTAGTTTCTTAAACACACCATTGTCAATATTCTTCATGGCACCGCATTTCTGGTGTGGAAAGTCATGAAAAGTAATTGACATCAGCGCACCGAGGTGGCACATATATAGGTGACACGAACACCTCTGACAACGTCACACGGAGCCAACCGACACCTCCTACCAGCACCTTTAAACCTACATATTTGCCCAATACTATGTACGCAATTCAAGAAAAGGGAGTTTAAGGATAATGAGGTAGTGTCCACTTACGAGAATAAAAGGATGAGGTGAAGTAGACAAACTTTAAAGAAGCTTTTTTTCTAAACATTAATCCTTTCAATGGAGAATATATATATTATACTTTCTTCCTTAGAAACTGGTACACCTAATAATTCAAAAATACATTTTGAGAGTATGGAAGAGCTATTGATTTCAGACATAGCAAATGTATAGTACTTCAATTAAATAAATTCCATTTTCAGCCCAGGATCATACAGAACACACAATGTTCTTGAGAGTTAAATGCCAACTTATTTTTCTTTTCTTTTTTAGACAAAAGGACAAGATATTTTCCAGAGAAGTATACTTGGGCACATCCTTCCTGAAGCTATGGTGTGCTATTTAGAAAATTATGAGGCTGATAAATTTTCTGAAATTTTTCTTGGGGAATTTGACACTCCAGAAGCTATTTGGAGCAATGAGATGAGGTAAGCAGTTCGGAATATAGATCATGTAATGCACAAATATTAATCATGAAAAGTGTGTGTGTGAGTAAGTGATGAGTGCAAAATACCTCAGATTGGTGGCGTTCTTGTAGAGCAGAGTGGTACAGTTAAGTCTGTGCTTACAGTAAGTAGAACTTCTATTACTGCCTCCTTAACGGGCCTTACCTTGTAATGAACCTGGAAATTGCTTTTTACAATTTTGAAAGAACGTTTGGGACCATGAGAGAGACCATTTATCCCTTTAAAGTCATGGCCTGCACCCCTACAATGTCTGCAGGCATTAAAAATCCCCATTCTTTTCTTTGGCTATTTGAGGTTGCGCCCAATGTGTATGGTATAGCGTTTTCCCCCGTATCTCCTCCCCAAAAAAAATTGATCAGAACTAATTCCTGAATAGTATTTTTATGCGGCATCATGCTGTAAACCTCTTTCCTTTATTTACGTAATTGTAATTGTAAAAGTTATTTATAGAGCGCTCGGACACCACTGGTTTCATGGCGTTATGGGTTATATCCCGAAAGTCGACCTTCAAGGATTACAGTCAGTCTGTAAGCATCTTAATTAACATTGAGGCCTGTAGTCAATGCTTGGATGTTGTGACCTAAACCTCCTCTGCAATGGTTTGTAGAAGGCCTCCAGTGGTTCTTCCAAGGTTAATACGCTGTTAGTCCTTCCCTGCAGTTGTAAAGTAGCTAATAACATATTAAGCAACATTTTTCACCACTTGTTCGATGGCCTGCTCCTTCAACTGAGTGAGTGTCTGACCAGAGAGATGGCAACTTTTGGGAATACTGAAATGAGGTGCAAGATGATTGTTTACATGTGTTACTTAAACGCTGGATTGTTTTTTTTGATGCTTTTTGCTATTTAAGACTGGCAGGAATAGTACATGAGGGTGTTTTTACTCCATTGTTCATGTTAAGGTTTGTAGTGCAATGATTACATTCTTAGAGTTCTGTGACTGCAATTCAGTTCCATTTTTAATGCTAAATATATATTAAATTGATATTCTGTTATACGATTGGAAATTTCAAATAAATGTTAACTTTCTTTTAAAAACAAATCTGAGCTTTTGTGTAGAGCCAAATTGAAAAGCCACAGAGAATTTCGAATGTGAAAACCAGATATCCTATTTGGTTGCCTCCTATAGTATACACTCCGGGGCAGACAAACTAAACAAGAGTATTGCCTTTTGGGTTAAAAAAAAAATGGTAACTTTGGGCTGATGCATTAGCTACAGGGAATTGCCTTTCAGTGAGCCTGTGCCAGGTGATTTTTTCGGTATTGAATTAACTACTTCATTGCTGAAATAATTGTTTTCTTATTTGTAGGCGACTCATGATTGAGAAGATTGCAGCCCACCTTGCCGATTTCAGCCCCCGTCTTCAGAGCAATACAAGAGCACTTTATCAGTACTGCCCCATCCCTGTTATCAATTATCCACAGCTTGAGAATGAGCTGTTCTGCAACATTTATTACTTGAAGCACTTTTGTGATATAGTCCGATTTCCTAACTGGCCAATCAAAGATCCTGTAAGTCAAGAAAAAGTTAACTTTCTTTATTTCTAATTCTTTTAACTTCTTCAAAAAGTTAAATGTACATCATTCCAGTAGTTGACAAACCAAATTTAGAGGGCAGGTCAGGTATTATTGCATGGGATAATTTGCTCACTTTCATTTAGACCTGTTCATATTAGCAGGTGGTCCATATTTCGATGGTTTAAATGTGTTGCTGTTATAATGCCTGTTCATGGCTAAGTTGGACATGAGCACAATTACACTTTGCAGATAAAGTAATTCACAGATAGCAAACATTGTAGACTCATCCTGCAATAAAATGGCTGGTCCCCAGACATTTCTTCCATTGATAAAAAGCCTTCCAGGGTTCCTTACAATGCTATGCTCCAACTGACTGTTCAGCAAGCTGAAGAGTACTCTGGCTCCCTTTTCGAGCCTTCGTAGACCTTTTTCACTATTTTTCCTCCCTCATGCTCGCACCATCTGCCCATCAGCTACTGTCTCTCATGGTCCATTAGGCCTTTCAACTCACAGTGCTTGTTGCTGGCTTTTTTTACCTCAGTGGGTTCCACTCAACTCATGTGATTTTGAAACCAGAGTGACATAGGAGGTTTTGCCCATTCATGTGACACCCTGGGTCTGGTTTGGAGAATCTTGAGTCTTAAGAATTTACCAAATCTCGCCAGATGGCCCTCGGGTAGCAGGTAAGCTAAATACTGTTGTGACCACTCCTTCCTCCAGGCTCATGTATTCTAATGGCCTCATTATATGATGTTTGGTTGTAGGTCATTTTGGGAGGTAAAAGCCAGTCCTTTAATACCAAAAGGTGTGGCACCCAAGAAGTTATTTGCAGGTAAACTATCCCAGACCTCCGCCATAAGTTTGAACGTTCTTAGCCATGGAGACCCTGGGCACCATCTTCTTCCCTACCTGCCCACATGGATCTTGGCAGTGAAATTCTGTTAGAAGTTCACACAGACCACATATTAGTTATGGAAATAAAACATTTCCATGGGAGGAACACCATTTTGAAGAGGTTGATTCTGCTTATCACTATAGGGAAGACCTGCCACCCATTTAGGTAAATGTATGTTCAATCACATTATACATCCAACTTGTACCTTCATCCTTGGCTGTGAATGCACCCAAGTACTTGAAACTAGTAGTCCCCCACTTGAGATATTCTAGCTAGTCAGTCACACACTCACCTCTTTTGAAGGGTAACAATATTGGCTTTGTCCATGTAACATGGGAACCAGACATTTCTCCAAACATTTCGGGTATCTGGATCGTACTTTGGCCTGACTACTGAAGTAACTCGGATGCAAAAGTGCATGAGCTTATGAAATACAGTCACCACACTCAGCGACCACCTTTAATACCTGGGCATAAATACAAACCCAAACAGCTAGTGGCTGGATTGCTAATGCTAAAGCTTAAGGACGAGAACCTCAAAGTCCACCAACCGTTGATCTTCTCGTAATCTCCACTCCTGAGGTAAGTAATAGGTATGCCTGTCAGGGTTCACTTAAAAGCATTTAAGTTGTGTGACCTGAAGGGATTAACAGAGTCATCTGTATAAAGTGAAATTCAGTCTATTCCCGAGGAGCACCATAAAGAAGCCACAAGTCAGGTATCTAGTGTTATGAAGCCATATTTCCTGTGATATTATGTATGAGTGACCAATACAATGCTCAACTGTAGAGTGAGCTGAAAGTCTGTGTGCAAAAGGTATGTGTCTCACTAAGCATTGGTAAATGCATGAAGCTATATTAGCGTATGAAAAAAAACTTGTGTACTGCTGATTAAGACCTGAACCCATGCTCAGTCAGATTGCCGGCACATTAAATATTACACTAACCCAAGGACTATGCAAAGTCTGCTTTATTATGTTATTGTTCAGTCAGAGTCACCAGTGGAATCCAGAATAACTATTTGCAAAGGGTATAAAGGACTCCACTTAAAGGAGGCAACATATCTTTGTCCACTTAAAGAAGGCAACATTTCTTTGTCTTAAGGTGGCAGTCTTGCATACGTCCTTGGGAGCCATCTTAAGTTGCTTAAGAAAATATTCTGCTGTAATGGATGACAATAAAGGTTAGACCCAAACTTTAGTCCCTCCTACAAAAAATGACTGGCAATCTGCAAAGCATGGTTCGCACTGCCTGTCCACTGCTGCAAACCTACTTAGACAGAAGTGGAACATTGAATTTGGATAGTCTATTTGCCCCCACTTTCAGAATTACTTGGCAACAAGGCCAAAGGCCGTGTCCGCAGTGCCTTCTGGCAGTGCCCTGCATGATGCTGGAAGACATTTGAAGCTCCACAATAAAAATATCCTCCTCGGCTGATACTTTGACACTAATTGGGTGCTGGTGCAACTATTGTAAGTAGAGAATGACAAGTATGATGTAATGTTTAAACCCTTAGTCTTTTATCCGGTTCAGAAGACAGCTATGAATCTCCAGTGAAGTTCTTGCCACCCTCTTCACCCAGGATGTAACTCTTTCAGAGAACTATCCTGTTGGCATCGCAGTGGGAAAAATCTCTTTACTACCAGATTCATGGATCCTGCCAGTCTAACCATTCCTAATGAGACTGATGCATGCTCCACTATCAGGTTGGACTTGTTTTAACGCTTCCCCAACGGGACATCCAGTTCAACCTAGACCATATCTTTCTGAAGTCCAGGTGGTGGGACCTTAGCCATAGTCATGGCCGCAGAGAATGTGACTCTGTTTCCAAGACTTAGTTCCTCTATCTGTCATCCCTTCTGTTCCTTCTGCTCCAATAGTATCGGTCCAGCCTACCGTGGCTACCACAGATCTGCAGCCAATGATCCTTGCTTCTCAGTCAGTCAGTCAAATTATCTTTATTCGATTTAGTTAAAAATCATACAAAGAGCATAAAAAAGACATTTATGTACAAGTAAAATACAATTAAACAATTTCATTTCAATCGAATACATGTGATAGGGTGTTACGGTTAAAATATATAAAAACAGTTCATACAGGGAAGTTTAATGATTTCTTACGTGATCTTGATCTAGCCGCCGCCACTAAAAAATTTTCCAAGCAAAATGAAATGCGGATATTATTCATTGATTGGAGATAAAACATAGCTGGTCTCACCTGGGAGAAACCAGCTTCCCTTAAAACAGGTAACAAATGTTTTTTCCTCTGTTCAGAAAAGAAATCGCAAAACATATTAAAGTGCATGGTGTCTTGTGCAGAAAAGTTATCAAAAGTACAGGACTCTGGTTTTGCCCAAGTGTTGAAACTTCCCAAATAAAAATGAATAAGATTAAATCTAAATTTAGTTAAAAGGAACCTGTGAAAAGGGTTGGTGACAAAACCTAAATAGGGTTCTAATACAATTGAAGTAACTAACAAATAGTGACGTCTAACTGTGGGCTTTAGCAGTTACTTTCCTTCACGGCTCATTCTTGACCTTAGCATAAATTCTTTTTTAATTATGACTATGTCTTGTTTTGTTATGCCGGAGGGGTCAGTAAAAAGGTCCGGCCGGCCCAGATCCATGAAGGACTTTTTCAAATATGCCAACCAGGGAATACTGCTACTATAGTCCAAAGACATGACTTCCTTCATTATCAAATGGTTAAGGGTTAATTCTGGGTTTAGCCATGTCTTGAGCCAGTAGATAAGGGGCGCCTGTTTTAACCTATCATGGACATAGTCCATGCCCACCTCAGCGTGTATGGAAAAGGTTGGTGTTGATTGGGGAAGGCATAGGAGAGAGCGTAAGAATCTATTTTCCGCCTTTTGAATGTTTTCCAAACATGCATACCCCCATAAAGGTGAACCATACAATGCCACAGAGACGCATTTGCTGTTATAAACCTTTAGGATAGCTTCCATTGGTCTATGACCCAACCTTTTAACAAATCCCAGGAGGGCCATTGATGTCCTAATCACCGCCAAGCTTTTAGCCCTTACCTGGGGGCCCCAGGTACCCTTGTTATCAAAAAGCACGCCAAGGTAAGGAAAAACGGGTACTCTAGACACAACTTCTCCCTTGCATCTAAATGTTTTTACCAGGGCTCTTTTCTTCTGGGGACCAACAACCATAATAGTGTGTGACTTGTTTGAGTTGACCTTCAAGTCTAATTGGTCCATAAAGGTACCGAATGTGTCCAAAAGCTGTTGGAGACAGACACCAGTGCGGGCTATCAGCACTGCGTCGTCCGCATATAGGAGAGCGGGGATCTTAACTTCTCCTACACGCGGAACATCTCTAGCAGCGCCCTCTAAATGGGTACCTAGGCCGTTAATGTAGATAGTGAATAGCAAAGGAGCAAGTATGCAGCCCTGCCTGACCCCTCGCTTCGAATTAAAACGGGACGTGCATCTACCTTCTTTTGTAACCCGCACCACTGCAAACAACTCTTGATGAAGTGAGGCCATGAACCTAACCAGGGCCTCATCTATCCCAATCTTCAAGAGGATATCCCAGAGCTTGGACCTATTGACCAGGTCGAAGGCCGAGGAGAGGTCCATGAACGCTAGGTACAGTGACCCCTCCTTGGCTACCGTGTACTTTGAGATCAGCAGGTGTAGGTTAGAGCACTGCTCTATCGTGCCTCTCTTCTCTCTAAAGCCGTACTGGATGTCGGCCAAACCACCACAACTATCCAGGCTATCCCTTAACCTAGCCAGAAGGACTCTGCCTAGGATCTTAATTGCAGAGTCCAGACAGCCCTTATGGTGATTTAAGAGGTCTCAGACAATCTTAGACAGCTATTCAAGTGGTAGCTGTGGAGAGCAGCCTTCAGGCTAAGTCTTGAGGAGTGTAAAGCAGCTTCCTTTACCAGAATGTAATCTTATAGTATATATTAAATGAAAGGGAACCACACAAGGTATTTATAAAAATATGTATTTATTTATTATATAATACTCTCTAGTACGTTTCAGTATCTCCTACACGGAAGTTGAGATAAAGCACACAATACTTCAGCAAGGAAATGACAAATAGCACTAATACACAGTGGGCCCCAGGGGGGGGGGACCATACCATATACTAAGAAATTGGAATAATTGCCATGACTCGAGTCAGGACGATATCGAGACAGTGTAGAATTGTTGGGACCCCAAGGAATCACCCAAGGTGAGTAGATAGGGACCCCACAGAGGACGGGTGCAGTGTGGGAACATGACCGGGTGCTCTGTACAAATGTATGGGAAAGTCACGGTTGAAGTTTTAGAGATTAAGGACCCTTCCCAGTGGACTACGAATAAACCCTGTGGAAGACAGAATGTTGGAGAGCCACCCCATCCTTGGTTACTGAAGTATCCAAGTTACCTAACCCAGGGATGCCAAGTGCATAGGTGTGAAGTGGCATCGGAAATTGAAGTCGAACCCAATGGAGGACTTTGAAGAAGATCCACTGCTGGAAGGGAGGAGACTGTCCGTTGGAATCCAAACGTTGATTCTTGTCAATGAGTACCTGAAAGCAGAGCGGACAGAGTCAGGGTCACTTCAAGGTGACCATGGGCCTGGTAGACTAATGCCCACCAATGTGCTTCAGGATTGTTGACTGGGAACTTGACTGCATCTGCTGGGACCAGGCGACGTGGACGATGACCAGGAGCCAGATACGAGCTGTCCCACAAAGGCTGTCTAATACTGAGGGGTCGGTGTCCGGCGGGAGCACCAACAACCCTTGGCAACGGCAACACACTCAGATGGTCAAGGGAGTGTGCTGTTCGGACCAGCAAGGTCCAGCAGACTCACCACACGCAGGGGAGTCATGGCAAGCCTGGAGCAACCAGGGGAGCCCAAGAAAAGCAAAGTTGACCCTAAAATGGACCCACAGGCCGGAGGCACCGGAGTCGCGAGAGGACCTTGAGCAGCTTCACAAAACAGCAGGCCCTGGCGCACACGGTGCAAGGTGGTTGAAGAGCTTTGTAGGAAGTGGTTGGGGCTACTCGGAGCCCAATGCACTTGTTAAAGAATTACCAAGCAGCACATGCACTTGCCAAAGTACGCAGTGCACAGGGGTTCGGGTATTGCAGCCCCCACAAGGGATTCTGACCTCAAACTTGGTAAGAAGGCAGCTCGGACCTTGAGGGACATAGAAACCCACATCCTGTGTTGATGAGCCTTTCGGAGTCAGTAGGAGCTCGGGATCAGCAGACCGGTCAGCAGTGTTGCGGTGCCTGCGACTGCAGGAGCGTAACTCCTTCACTCCAAGGGAGATTATCTTCAGTTGTCTTTGATGCTCCACAGGTCCTGCACAGACCCTGTATGGTGCACAGGCACAGACGATGCAGCAGACTGAGAGGGACACTAAGTCCAGCCCAAACGACGTCCAGAGTGCCCAGCCGTTTGAAGTGCAGTGGTTTCAGGTTAGAATCTTGTCCACAACAGATCTAAGGTCCTACAGCTGGGTAATCCCTTAAGTACCCACAGCCAGGTAAGTCCTTAAGTATCCATGGGAGGGGGTTGTAAAGATTCAGGGGACCCTCCCAGGGGAGGGCCTGGACAGCGGGGGGGAGTTACTCCCATGTCTTTTGTCCAGTTTTGCACCAGAGCAGGAGCCAATAGCTCCCAGTACTGGTTTGAAGTGGACTATGCACAGGAATACGAAATGTGCCTCTCATGCAAACATTCAGTTGCTAGCAAGCACACCCACCTAGTCCTAATACACTACATCCTGTCTGGGAGGCGGTCACACCTCCCTGTTACAGGATGCCTATTGTTCTGCCTACCCCTGTTCGAGCTTGGCTCAGCAGCAGGAGGGCAGAAATGTGTCTCTGGTCGTCAGCAACCATATTGTGCTTCCGTAGTTAGAAGGCTGGTACCAGGAAAACCAGGAACCCCACGAAGTTAGCTTCTGAGGGGTGGAATCAAACCTTCCACACAGGTTACCGGTGTGAGGGTATGATTCCAACATGCTTTTTTTTTTTCTGTATATTTTTTTATTTAACAGTAAGACAAGAGGAGGCAGTACAAAAATTAGGTGTCAGAAAATAAAATGCGGAGCAGGGACGGGCGGGGGAGTAATATGGAGAAGCGTGGCTCAGTGGTTAGAGGCGGCAGACCCGGAAGCTGAGATCGGCCGTGGACCAGGGTTCAATTCCCCGCCTCGGCGGGTCTCGGGCTCAAAATTCCACGGACTCGACAATTCTCGCTCCGGTGCCTACTCGACTCACGGGGTCACACTCTGCAACTCTGGGCAATAGCTTGCTTAATCTCCACTACGGCCCCTCGCGGCGGGATGCCTGGCTTTCACCTTGTGGATACCCTGCCGGGGTATCTCACAGGGGAATACCAGGATGGGTTCCCTAAGCAAGCGCCTTGATACCTTAGGGTGATACGTGCGCTATACAAGTCGCAATACATACATACATACATACAATACAAATAAAACATCAATATAAGGAAAACATAGTGTATCACAATTACGGATATTGGAGATAGGGGAATAGACAGTCTATCGTACGATCCAAAACCATCCCACTCGCGAGACCCCGTCCTAAACGATACAGGATGATTAAGACCAGTTTGGACACCCGGACAATAAAGGATCCGTGCAGCCCACCTCTCGTTAAAGGAAAAAGGAGAAAGCAAAGGGGCCATAGAAAAAAACAAAGGCAAAATAAAAAAAAAACCTCCCCTAACCCCCCACCCTGCACCCCTGCAATGGCTACGGCCTAACCCCACTAGCAGCGTGCCTGTCGCCCAAGAACTACCCTAAAGGAAGGGAAAAAGATGAAGAGGAGTAGGAGAAAGCAAATACACTCCCGGTCTTCCGTACACCCCCGCCAATAGCGACCACCCCGAGACGTAGTAAAACCAGTATGCAGTAAAATATACAAACCAGTCGGGGGAGTTTAGGCAAAACCCACCCGACTCCCGACACAATATAGGCACAACCCCAGCCTTGCGTAAAGCTATTGTATCTGCCCAAGCGATCAATTTCAGCCCTGGCCAGTACGGTCTTTCATAAGAGTCTTTCTCACTCGAGCCGCCATCTTGATGAAAAAGGCAAAGCGTTCACAAAAGTTCATGTCGGTGCTGCAGGATCGAAAACAGGATAAAAGTTGACAAAGTCCACCAATCGAACGAGGAAAGGTGTCCAAGAACAGCGAGTATCTCCAACAATCACTGAGGAACTTGTCTCCACACAAAAGACTGTCCATAGACGTATTAGGCGGCTGCAGAATCGGGCAGGAGGCGCTGGCGATAAGCACAGGCTGGCTTGTTGTTAATTGGGAACCGCCAAGGCTCATTAAATCCGGAATCTGCACGGGGACCTCGATCTCAGGCGAGCAATGCACCGCTGGTACCGTAGCTAGCTGGGAACTGAACGAAGAACCATCCTCCGGTCCCAGGATACCGTCCACTCTCACAATCAATGTCCGGAACACAGTGATAGTGTGCGAATGGAGCGCCCCAATGGCGGCCATGACGGCCTGCAGCGACGGCGTGCCTTCCGTCCGCCCCATCCCCTCTCAATAGGCGATAGAGCCGGACTTGAACCCCGGAGGCCGGCTACTCCGGGGTAACAGGCCACGCGAATCCGATGTCGAACAGTGGGCACTCCTCGTCGTGCAGTATACACCTTCGCCGGTGGCGAGGGCCCCAGCCCGTCGACCCCGAGAGGGTAGCAAGGTCTCCGGGCACCAGACCCCGACCACGGCAGCCGGTGTGGAACGCTGGTGTGTCCACGGTGTAGTCTGTTAACAGGGTCGTCACCAAAAATCAACAAGTCGCGGCACACTTCGGGAGACCGGGCTCAGTCCAGGTCTCATGGCCGATGTTGATCAATTCCGACCCGGGTAGGCTAGAAATCGGGTCCCCTGCTTCCACACGTTGTTAGGCCGAGAATGGAAACACGGCGTATCGTCGTCAGCCGATAAGGTAGAAAACTCGGGATTGCACCTTTAGAAGCAGAAAAACTTCACGAACACGGGAGTCTGGCGTGAGTTCAGGATATAAGGCCGGATATTCGAGCTGCTGGCGGAGGTCGGCGGAGCCGGGAGCTTACGCGGCCATCTTGGTTGCTGGCGTAGCTCCTCCCCCCGATTCCAACATGCTTGACACCAAACACGATAGGGTTTGTTTTAGTGTTGGTCATCATGCGGTCGTGTAATGCCCCTCTACATATCATATATGGCTGCTTCACTGACAACCCGGGAGAATGGACTCCGTAGGCTACAGGGGTGTCTTGCTCATGCAGGGGCACCCTTTCACTTGGAACCAAGCACCCTGCCCTCAGGTTTGTAAAGGCCTGCTATGGGGTGACTTGTAGTTTTTAAGTACAGTGACCCTTAGATATAGTAAACCTATATCTTAAGTAAGTGGTGCATGCACCAACTTACACAGGCTGCAACGGCAAGCCTGTAGTTCCATTTTGCATGGCCTCTCATGGGTGGCATAATACATGTTTCAAGCCATGGGAGGCCTCTGGGGTACCTATGCCCTGGGTACATGCGTACCTTATACTAGGGACTGACAAGGGTACCCCAGTATCCAATCTGGAGTGTACCTAAGTACATTTAATAGTTTTGGGAGAAAGCAGATAGACTGGGGTCCTGATTATCAGGATCCCAGTCAGACTAGTGAAAAATCAGCTTAGCACCATGCCAAAAGTGGGGGTACACATGCAGATGGATCCTACCTTCCTACACTATCTATCATTCCATATCATCTCTGCAGGGAGGGGAAATCCATACACTGACATCAAGAGTAGAATGTCCAGATGAAGCGACGAGATCAAAAACTCTTCCATTACGTTTTAGATAACAAAATTCTGTCAAGAAGGTCTGCCTGATTTGTATCTTTGACACTGTAAATAGTTAGTTGCGCCTCTTCAGCCAGATGTCCTCCAAAATATGAATGTCCTAATTCTTCACCTCTTATTAAATGGTAGATTAACACCAAGGACAGACTCATTCAAGAGGAAATTATATGTCTTCCATCTGAGACATAACTTTTCTCTTTTATAGTAATTGTTAAACGAATTATGGACTACAAACCTGTGTGCTCTGCCACTCTGTGTCTGGACTTAGGAAGGACATGTTTATGAACACTATATAGCAAAAGACCATACAGAATGACTCACTTGCCATCTGCTAGGCTAATGCAGATGCTTGCTATCTTAAGTTTAGTGCAGCAGCAAACTGAGAAAGCCCCTTGTTGACTTTACTGACCACCATAAAGTCAAATTGAGTAAATCACAATAAAAGAACACACATTGATTGTCCATCTGCTACTGAACTTTGGCTTGAGCAATGTGATTGTAGTACTAAGGGGCATGCTTTGAGAAGTTGGTGTAAGCAGGCAGTCTTTGAAACCTTTGCCATATGATTTTAAGACTACTTGTTTTCTTGACAAGAATTGATGAGCGTTATTATAAATGTAGGTCTGGGCAATCACTACAAAATTTCTGGAAGCTTTCTTCACTATGGACCTGCTCATTCTAATTTGAAGACCTAAGATAGGTCCGTGCAGGTACTGTCTGGATTCGCTAACGACTAGAACTATTCAGGACGATAAGTGGCCAGAAGAGGATACTGCTGAAAGTATCCTAGAATTTATTCTCATCTTGCCTTTCCTTGAGCAAAAGAAACAGTACCTTTTCCTTGCTCTTTTATCTTCATTGTTAACTTTGCTCCCACCTTGATGCAAACGTTGTGTGTTCAGGCTTTGTCCCTCCTCTTCAAGAGAGCCTTGCTCCCATTTAGTCTCTCAAGAGCTTCAGGTGAAATTGTAGTAATTGGGGACTTGGTGGGGCTAGATCCGGATACCCCTGAGCAGCATACCTTGTGGCTTGACCCCATATTCCTTGTGGCAAATGAAGGTAATTAAAGCCTTTGTACCATCTAGGGCCTACTCCTCCTTAACAGCGAGCCCTTGAAGTTGGTGGATCAAGGGCATATGTTGTTCATAGTACAGGTGAGGGGACTAGCTGTCCTTCCTAGACCTGAAAGGTGCATGTTTCCACCTCTGGGTGTGGCCTGTCAAAGAAAGCTCCTGCTATTATTTGATCGATGGGTGGTAGAGAAGGTTCTGCTATTAATATAGAATGTTCCTATTTGGGTTATGTATGGAATTATTGTATTCACTAGTGAGCCTTGTGGCCTTTCCTAGTCAATCACCTACCTATCCTAGTGAATTACCACAGATGGCTCACCTCCACATCCCATTGGAGTCTGGAATATATTTAACCTTGGAAAATGAGAATTTCTCTGTTGTACTTAGATAACCTGTTTTAGTGGTCCCCTGGGGTACAATCTGTTGTTGGAATCTCTACTTGGCGGTACAGTTTGAAGTTACCTAAAATTTGAGAGAAGTCCGTGGCAGTGGTCTTGAACAGTTCAGCTTCTGAGGTAGGCAGTTGTCCAGTCAAGATCCTGTAACTGTAAAAAGTGTTTTCGGCCACTGGAACTTTTCTGTGGTCCTGCTGTGGAAAGAGATTTATGATGCTCATGTTAAAACGTTTTAAAACTCATGTACAACATATTGGTCATTTTCTAAATAAACAAGTACAGCTGCACTCAATTTCAGCATCTGTGCTTTGAGCCTATCCCTTTGGTGTCTTTGAAGTGCTCCAGTGATTTTGGCTTTCTGCAGTATAGCTGGCAGTCTTTGGACCTGCTGGCACATTTACCCAGTAAGCTGATATATTGCTCACATGAGTGAAAGCTCATTAACTTCACACTCTGTCTGCTAATCAGCCATTGGGGTCTACAAAAGATAGACTTGTTTGCATTCAGAAAGAATGTCAGATGTATATGCACTCTTGTTATGGTCTATGTGGACCAGCATTTCAGTCACTGAGAGATGCCTTCTTGTTAGACTGGTAAGTCCTGTTTCTTTAATGGCTTCTCCATGTTGCTGCAGTTCAGAGGATAATATTGAAGTTGACAATTATTCAGATCCTTCAGGATCTTTTTGGTTCTTTTGTTCTAACCAGCTTAGAAGAAGGTGCAATATGACAGACTTCTGCTACCAGTTCTGGCAATTCACGTTGAAGACCCTTCATGCATTTTTGCTCATGTTGATCTACTGTACTACAAGGATGGCCATGTTCTCCATCCTAGTCATCTATCCTTGAACCTGTGCTGGATTCTTTGGGGCTGGACCTTCGGACTCTTGAACTTTGAGAATAACACTGCATCTCTGGCGTCTGCCAAGAGAATTTTCCCATGGCGCCTCAGCTCTTATCTTCACTTTTCGTGATCGTGAACTCACATTAGTCGAAGAACCCCATCCTCTCACATTGTATCTTAGAGAATGACTGCAGGGAAAGTGTATGGATCTCCTACCTTTTCAGTTCTGCGCAACCTGCAACGCCAAGTACCCCTGATACGATCATCATCTCATATGTAATCTGTACCTGTTCCCTAGCATGACGAAACCTTTTTTAATATCTGTCATGCCTTCTGGTGCAAAGAGATTCTCTGTTACCTCCGGGATAGCGCTAGGCTCATCAAAAAATGTAGTACCAGGCATTGCATGGGGCCCCAAAAATGTTCACGCCTTCTTGAGATGCAGGAGCAACAGCCAGACCCATAGGGCATTCCAACCACTCATTGTGGCGAGGACCGTGAACTACCACCTTCATAGGGTTCCACTTTCCAATAAGTGGTCGAGCTTCCAATCGCTATTCCCTCAAAACCAAAAATGACTTCTAGGGCACCCACGGTGTCAGGCACGAAATGATCAGTCTGAATCTTACCCAAAGAAGCTTCCCTCAACCAAGGGAGTGCATCTCTCCTGCAGAGTCGGGAATAGAATCCTTGGGACCAACACTGCAAGTGAGTTTTTCTGAGCCTTGAACACCCTCCTCTACATAGAGCATGCCACCACCGAAGGGCATCCAACAGTGCCAAACATTGATGCCTCCTTGACACCAAGCAACCTCCTATATAGCCAAGGGCGACACAGCAAGCACATTTCTGGATAGCTTTCGAGCTGGTGCCAGAGGCTCCCTTGACAAAGCGTAGCCTAGCTTTGGAGGAGGCAATCTTCAAGCCCCCTACCCCTAAAAGGTTTAGGGACAGGGCAACAAGTCCACCTCCACACCCACATGTCCCTAGGTGCTGTCCTGCGCCACCCCTCCCCCAAATCCACCCCTACCCCATACACCTTCACAGATCATCAGACATCTGCGCACTCCTTATCAGATCCCAACTGTCAGTACTACCCATATGAAGAGCCCTCAGCGCATGGGGGGATGACCCCTGTGAGTAAATCAGCGCTGGTCCTCATTATGATCCAGACGTAGAGCCCTATAGTGTCACCTTTTTACATGAATTAAACCTTCTCCCCCACACCCTGACTCAGTAGCAGAAAGGACTTTGCACATAATTAATTTGAAGAACACTCATTTACTTCATCAACAGGACTATGTCCTTCAATAAAACATAACTCTTTGTAGACTGTCAAGCCTCACGTGGGTAACTCAGTCTCCAAGTGAATCATTGTCAGATGGCTTGTCAAATACATACAAATCTGTTATGTTGAAGTCAAGTGCATACTAGCAATGTTCCCCACAGTGCTAGTCTTGCTCAAAAAAGCAAGGCAGCTGCTTGGTTAACTCCTCGCATATTCACAAAACACTAGTATGTTGACGTCCAAGCAAGTCAACAGGCTTTAGTGGGCAACCTGTTTGAAACATCTATATAATCTGCTCTCTAGTCACCACTGTGGGTAGAAACTGCTTTACTGTCTCTGCAAATGGAATATATTGCTTATACTGTGACCAGAAATGCCGCTAATGGAATATATTATTTATCCTGTAACTATCGGTTTGTTGCATGTTGTGCTGTAGATTGGCATGCACCGACCCTCCTCCCTGGAAGCCAGCAACAGTCACTGATGTCGAGCACTTTACCTTTTTCACAATACATTTCACACTTGTCTTCATTAATAGACTCCACTTACACTACTCACCCATTGGAGAGGAAAACAATGTGGGTGGTGCCATTGTATTGGTGCATTGTGGACCAAGGGAGGAGTCAGAACAGCTCTTGTGTCTTAAGACAACTTCTTATTCGCAAATGTCTGGGGCCAATGCTAGATGTTAGGAATATGCAGAGCATGAGCATCTACATCACTACACTCTGACACATAGTTGTCAGTTTAAGTTACATTTTCCATATAAATATATATGAATTACTTACCTGCGGTAGTGCTCTTTCTGGTAGAGAACCCATTTAGCTGCAGATTCCTCACCTTTTAACTGTTTCCACAGGGGTCAGACTAGATCTGTAAACTTTTCAGTAGTTCCTCTGTGTGCCAGTAGGTTGCGCCATACTGCTCCACACTGACGCCGTTCTGCTCTGGAAATGAAATGCTGGATCTATATAGGCATCAATCCTGTGTGCTGATGTCAGTTACTTTCAAAGGCCGAAAAGTAAATGGTGACCGGTGTGCAGAGTCCTAGACTGTTGGGATCTTATTAATGGATAATCTAAGTACAGAACAAGGGGGATTTTTTTTGGGGGGGTGTTTTATATAGCGCGGACTAGACCCGAAGGTATCAGAGTGCTTTACATGAGCACCAGGTTTGTTACAGATGGATACGTTCATTTTGTTAGACATGGAAAGATTAAGTGATTTGCCCAGAATCACAGGATGTCGAGCGTCCCTGCTGAGACACGAACCTAGTTCCCCAGCTTTGAGGTCAACTGCTCTAGCCACTAGGCCACATTCTCTCCCTACAGAGGATTGGTGAGAAATCTGTAGTAGACAGTCTCTCCAAGAAAGAGCATTAACTGAGGTAAGTAAATTGTTCTGATAGAGACTTTAAGCTGCAGATTCCTAACCTTTTGAATAGATACCAAAGCTATACCTATTTGAAGGTGGGTCTGTGAATAGACTCAAACCTGAAAGTCCTGCAGGCCTGAAGGAGCAAAATGCCCCTCTCTGCAAACCTGGCCATCCAGAAAATAGTGCTTTGTGAGCGTATAGAAGGACTGCCACCCCGCAGTCTAGCAACTGTCCAGGACATGGACTCCACATGCCAATGCAGTAGTAGAAGTTTTGAATCTCATAGAATGAGGGTGCAGTGCTTATATAGGCTGCGTTTTAGCCATTGCAAAGTAGATCTTAATAAAGAGAACAATCCAGCCAGAGACGATTATCTTCTGCGCAATCTTTTTTTTTTTTTGCACCAGAGAACCCAACTGTGAGCTGATGGTTCACTGTGTCATTCGATGTGATCTATATAGAAGCTCAGCACTTTTTTGTGGTCCAAGTGACGGAGTGTCCCCTTCTCCCTAGAGGGGTGAAGTGGAGGGTAGAAGGCAAGCAGAGTGATGTTTTGTCCGATGGGGAATGGCGTCACAACTGGTGTCTGCAAAACCAGCTTAGAAGAATGTGCAATATGACAGGTTCACATAGATGACTTAAAGCTCACTCAAACCACTTCCATATGGCGACGAGGAACCCTGTATTGAGGATGACAAGCTGCAAGGAGCAGTTGGGAAGCGGCTCACAGGGAGTGCACATTAGAAATGTGAGGACCAAGTTAAGTTCCCATTATGGCATGACAAAGGGTCCGCGCCGGACCGATCCCAGAGGCCACAAACCCTGCCCAATTTTAGGTAAATACTTCTCTTGCCTCTCGAATCTGATATTCTGGCAATGCCCTATGGAGGCTTAGAAAGATGGAGTCAGACAAACACCAAAACCACTTGTGTTGTCAGCAGAAATTCCCTAGCATACTGGAGGGCCTGGTGGGCGTGTAGCCATTGTCGATTTCCAAGTGTTCAGATGTCTGTCGGCCCTGAGATTATAAACATCTTAAGGGAGCAAAATGTCAGTAGCCTAAAGTGCATACTTTGTAATGTGAGGTCACTTGCAAAGCACCCTTTTGAAATCTGGGACATGATCTCATCGCACACCCCTGACATATGTTTTTTTACAGAAACCTGGTTAAACTCCACCAACTATCCACTGATTGAAGCGGCTATCCCCGATAAGTACACTTTCTTGCGCCTGGATAGGGAGGGAAAGACAGGTGGTGGGATAGTGATAGCATTTAAAAATCATCTTTCAATAAATTGGATTACACACTAAGCAATGATAGTATGGAATTAGGTATTTTTAAGATTACAACCTCACCCTCAGACAGCTGGAATGGAGCCTTATTATATCGCCCTCCGGGCTTGAAGACCGATTTTGCGGAGAAACTGACAGAATTAATTGCGATGCATGTGCTTGCTGCAAATAAAGTCCTCCTATTTGGGGATTTTAACTTCCACGGTGAAAACCCAATGAGCCTGGAGGTGAATCTTGATCTGCTTGGCCTGTCCCAAAGAGTGACTGGTCCAACTCACATCGCGTGCACATGTTAGACCTTATCTTCTCTAACATTGACCACATAACCTGCAGCCCCCCAGAGCCTCACACATGGTCTGACCATGCGATGATCAGCTAAAGCCCTCTTCAACATTGTTAAAGATTTTGTGTCTCCTCACGCTTGCAGGCAATCCCCCTTTGAAACTCAAGACTTTTGTGATCAGCTAGCTAGCTATTATCAAGAAAAGATAATCCGAATCTACGCTAACTTCCCATCTAAAATCGCACTAGCTCCTGATAGCCCCACCAGGCATGTGGATCTGGATAAAAGGATAGGACATACCTTAGACTGCTTCGACCTAATCACCCTTGAGGAAGTCTCTAAAGTACTTAACTTGGCTAAATCGGGCTCACCAACTGATCTCTGTCCCCCTAAGACAATAGCTCTTTTAGCCACCAGTTGTGCACCAGCTATTCTCAAACTGTACAATTCATCCATATTATCTGGGGATATTCCAAGAACATGGAATGAAGCACTCGTGCGTCCTATCCTGAAGAGACCTACGACAGACCCACGAGAACTCAGTAACTACCGCCCGATCTCCCTCCTACCTTTACTGGCCAAGGTGTTGGAGAGTATGATCAATGAACAACTGAGTCAATACTTGGAGCAAAACGAAATTTTAGACCCCTCACAATTGGGATTCCGACAGGGTTTTAGCACCGAAACTGCCATTTTGGCAGTCACTGACTCGCTTAGACTACAAATAGATAAAGGAGGATCGGCAATACTGATACTACTAGATCTCTCCGCAGCATTTGATACCATCTCACATGAAATGCTAGCGGAGAGACTGGCCTCTTGTGGTATCCAGGGAACAGCCCTAAAATGGTTACAAAACTTTGTCTGGTAGAACACAAACAGTCATTCTTGGTCCACATCTCTCAGACACAATCAGCTTAGACAGAGGTGTCCCTCAGGGCTCCTGCCGAAGCCCGACCCTATTTAATATTTATATGGCCCCTTTGGCAGGGATAACGGAACAACTGGGCTTCGAGATCATCTCTTATGCTGATGATACTCAGCTCATGTTCTCGGTCGGCACTGATATAGTAGCAGAGAAAGCACGGTTTGCCAAAGGAATGCTTGAGATCTCCAGCTGGATGATGCAGAATTGTCTCCAGCTGAATCCTGGCAAGACCGAGATAATGCTAATGGGCAAAGCCACTGCTAGCTGGTCGGATGAGTGGTGGCCCGCCCAATTCGGAGTAGCCCCAGTTCCGACTCAATGTGTCAAAAACCTAGGGCTAAAACTAGATCAGTCTTCATCTATGAAAGACCACATGGCCGCAACGACCAGCTCATGCTACTACAGCCTGCGTCTGCTGCGCAAAATCTTCCCCTTTATGCCGACTAACCATCGCAAAACCTTTGTCCAGGCTATGGTCATCAGTCGCCTGGACTATGGCAACGCCCTGTTGGCAGGGGTTGGAGAGACCCTGCTGAACAAACTGCAGGTGATTTAAAATACTGCAGCTAGCATGGTATTGAATCGCCTAGCGGGCACCGCATCGGTGCCTTTACTGCGTGAACCCCACTGGCTATAAGTGAGAAAAAGATCGTACTTTAAGATCTGTTGCCTCACTTACAGCTTGGTAGTTTGGTCTGCCCTGTTCCCATGATGCACTGGGCCAGGGTCAGACTAATTTGCATGTAGCCAGGTTCTGAACTGGGATGGTGCAGTGAGCTAAAAAACGGTGATGGATCAAGCCCTGATCTTTTGACTGGGTAGGAGTGTTCTGCTTAATTCAGATACTCTGTCCATCAGCACCCCCCTTTTTGAATCGCCTCACTTACACAGCACTTAAGGGAAGAGGTCCCAAATACCTCCAAAAGAGACTTACCAAACACGTACCTTACAGAAATCTTAGGTCTGGGGCGCAGGTCTCCTACAGGTCCTGCGCATAAGGCTGTGTCGCTCTGGAGGAAAATCTTTCTCGTACCTAGGTCCAAGGTCCTGGAATGAGCTACCAGGTCCCCTTCGCAAAATTGATATTTACAGCACATTCAGGAAACCGCTAAAAGCCTTCCTATTCTAATCTCACTTGTCCTCCCTTTCAGTTTCAGGAATACTGCTAGTCAGCGCCGAGATGCCCCCGGGCGAGTAGAGCGCTATATAAGAATAATTAACATAACATAACAAGGGATTGAAAGGAAACAAATGTTGCCCATTTTCAATAAGTGCAGAACAACTAGGAACTTAAACAGTGAGGGATGATCTAGCAACCGCAGAAAAGACTACAGAGTCAATGGGTACTTTTAACAATGCCCAGAGCAAAGCCTTGCTGGGTCAGGGACAAAAAAAATAACAAAATGTCAAATAACTTTGTTTGGAGATCTTTCTGCTGAGTACTTCACCAAGCCACTCATTTGTCTCAACAACACGAGTATTCAATTTTTGTAAAGGGACACCTGGCTGCCAGTATGACATCAACCACCTGTCCCACCATGAACCACATTTAGCGCTGATGGGCCTGTAGGACAGGTATTTAGAAATAGGTATCTTGCACGTCCAATGCCATCCAGGGTTCAGGGCAGACATGACCTAGGCCAATGTGAGCATTTTAAATTTCTCCTTCAGAGTGCACAGGTCTAAAATATGACCAGGGCATCCATCTATCTTGGGCACCAGAAAGTAGTGGGAATAACAACCCCATCCTACTTCGGGCACAGGTACCCTGTCGATTACTGCTTTGGCCAAAAGTGCTTGCATTATCTGCTGCAAAATGGAGAGATGGTCCTCCATCCTTCACTTGAGAACGGTGGAAGGCGTAGTGATTAGAGAATGAAAGGAAGGGCATTGGCCTGCTGAAGAATCCCCAACCCAGCAAGAATTGTTGAATCGTGCCTCCCACTGGGGGCTATAATCCTCTAAGGGCATGCTATATGGGTTTGGCAGGCGCGGCTGCATGGTGGTAGTGGACTGCGCAGCCAGTTCACCCTGACCATGGGTTCAATGGCCCCCACAACCTTAACCGTTACTTTGCTGGCAGCTTGTGGAGTTTGGATGGTCTAGCGGTATGAGGCATCTCTGCTAATTTTGTAAAAGGAATGGAAGGGCTGTCGCGGCTGGCGACGTGGGACAGACCAGCCCGGGTAGCATGCCTGCCCTGCTCTCCTTAAAACGCTCAAAAGTGGAGTCTGCCTTGTCCCATGTAAGTCCTGTCAAGTGGCCTATCCATTTGAGATGGCCACTGTCAAGCATGACTGCAAATGCTTACCCTATTGTCCATGCCCTGCCCAATGGATTCAGTAGTTTTCAAACCACAGCAAATTGTGAACTTGGCTATATCACAACTGTCCTGTATAGCCAGGGCAGTTCGGAGATTCTCAGGGACATCTGGGAGGACAGGAGCCACTGAATGCCAAAGGGCATGGGAGTGACAGGATAGGAGGCATCTGGCATTTACAGATCGAAGCACCACGTAAATGGACTAGAAAACCCTCTGGACAAAAAGACTGTTGTTAACATTAGACTTCTTATCTGGAGGATTAGTTGGAATCGTATTGGGGGTTAGCCTTGCATGTAAATGCCTGAACCACCAAGCTTTCAGAGGAGGGGTGATGAGATAAAAATGTAGGGTCGCCTGGGACAGGACGGTGGCACTGTGCATTCTGGTGGTTGGCCGAGGGGCCAGAGCAAGGTTTGGCCTATGCCCCCAACACAGTATTTGTAAGGGCCTCGTTAAAAGATAAAAGGGACTTGGTCTATGTGTTCCCTGGCTGAAGGACTTCGGCAGCCGAGGAAAACTTTGGTCGAGGTTGGACAGTTGCCAACTTCGCGCTAGTGAGGACAATCAGAGCCTCTTATTCTGACATCAGTGGAGTCTGCATCGGAGTCGAAGTACTGGAAAACTTTGGCGCCAGGGGTGGAGTCAGTACTGGTGGTGGCATCGTTCAGGGCTTGGTGGGTCCAGCTGGCTCAGAAGGTGATTCCGCCAGTGGTAATCCAAATTGACAACCTCGTGGCTTTCAGGCCATGGTCTTGCAGAACTCTTCGATCTGTTTAGGAGTGGCAAACGGCCCTGGAATCTAGGTTGGTATGTTAAGGATTTATAAAGCACATGGCTGTCCTGGTTAAAGGACGTCCCAGCCCTAAATGCAGAACGAGAGGATGAATGCATGAAGGAATGCTAGATCAGCAGAAGAGCCAGGTCTTCACGGCCCTTCTAAACTACAGAAGATTGGTGATGTTTCTGATAGGGAGAGGCAGAGAATTCCAGAGGGTGGGAGCAAGCACCTTAAATGAGCGCCCCCCTGCTCTGGTCTCAGAGAGATATGGGGGAGGTCTGGATCAGCATCTGGTGGCGTGGGAAGAAGGGAACTTACTTCAGCGTGCAGGAGTAGCGCCTACGTAGGCCCTGCACTTCATTTCCAGAGTGGAACAGCATCAGCGTGGATCCTAATGGCGCCACCGATCGTCGCGCAGAGGTACTACTGAAACATTTCCTGATCCAGTGTGCCAACGTGGGGAATATTCAAAAGATGAAGACTGTGCAGCCAGAAGCCTCTAGCAGAAAAACATGTTTCTATATGTATATTTTTATATATATTCCAGCTTGAATGTAGAGTTGTTCATTCTGCATAAATACCGAGGCCCTTTCTTTTGAATGACTTCTGTTATGGTGAGAAGAAATCATTTGTTATTTTTGCCAAAGATGATATGGTTTTGGACTTTTGCATATTTGTAAGGTAGACAAGGTGTAAATTATGTGGAGAATGGTCCTTTCCTCAACCCCTGTGTAAAGGACCACTGGAAGAGATAGTTACCGCGCGTGGAACATTTTTCTTATGAAGATATGCATATATTATCAATGAATCAATCATGGGTTTGTTATGCGCGACTACTCACCCGTAATGGTCTCAAGGCGCTTGGGTGGAGGGGAGGTGCAGAATCCAGTCCATCAAGGAGGAGGTCTATCGAAGAGCCATGTTTTGAGGTTTCTCGTGAAGCTGGGGAGTGATGTAGTCTGGCTAAAGTGGAGCGGTAGGGCGTTCTAGGCTCTGGCCGCGAGGAAGGAGTAGGAGCGGCCTCCCGATCTGGACTTCCTGGTGCGGGTACCACGGTGTGGGAGAGCTGGGCTGATCGTAGGGTCCTTTTGGGTGTGTGGAATTTGAGTTGGCTGTTCAGGTATGCTGGTCTGGTGTTGTGGAGGGATTTGTGTGCGTGGGTGAGAATCTTGAAGGTGATTCTTGCCTCGATGGTGAGCCAGTGGAGTGTGCGCAGGTCATGGGAGATGTGGCAGTGTCTTGGCAGGTTGAGGTTGAGGATTAGTCTTGCGGCGGCGTTCTGGATGTTTTGTAGATTGCGTTGAGGTTTGTGTTGATTCCGACGTAGAGTGCGTTGCCGTAGTCAAGTCTGCTGGTGACGAGGGTGTGAGTGACGGTCTTTCTGTGTTCGAGCGGGATCCATTTGAAGGTTTTGGGTAGGAGGCGGAGGGTGTGGAAGCAGGAGGATGCGACTGAGTTTATCTGGCGGTCCATTATGAGTTCGGAGTCCAGGATGATTCAGAGGTTGCGTGCCTGGTCCGTGGGGATGGGTGGGCTTCCGAGAGCGGGGGGCCACCAGGTGTCGTTCCAGGCATTTGAGTGTGGGCCCATGATGAGTATTTCTGTTTTGTCTGTGTTGAGTTGTAGGCAGCATTTGGAGACTGCTTCCATGCCTTCTTGAAATTACATGTATATTACATGTACATTTTTATTTATTCCAGCTTGAATGTTTTGTTGGCCAGTCTGGATAAATACAGAGGCTTGGATTGCTTCTGTTATGCAGACAAGACACATTTGTGTTTTATTGTCATAGTGCATATTATCAAATGATGAAAAATTGTGTTGGACATATCGCATTTTTGTAGGAGGCAAAAGTTAAATCATATGGAGACTGGCCTTTTACATAACCACTGCATGTAACTCATTACCTTTGCTGGAGGAGTGATTACACGTCGGGTAATGTTTCAGAATGATGCCGCCGCCACGGACGGCATTCGCACCCTCCTTGACCAAGACCACACTGCAGCCCTCCTGCTACTCGACCTATCAGCGGCTTCCGACACCGTCTCCCACCGCACACTCGCCACCAGACTACATGCTGCCAACATACAAGGAATAGCCCTCGACTGGATCCGCTTGTTCCTCACTGGCAGGAGCAAGAGGATCAGACTGCCACCCTTCCTCTCCAAACCCATGGAAATCAACTACGGAGTACACCAGGAATCTTCGCTCAACCCTTCTCTCGTCAACATCTACATGGCCCGCCTCCCCGCCATCATCAGACAACACGGCCTCAACATAGTGTCCTATGCCTACAACACCCAACTCATCCTATCCCTCACCAAGGAAACCATCACCACCAGACTCAGATTCCAGGATGGAATGCAAGCTGTCTCATCCTGTATGAGAAACAGCTGGCTGAAGCTCAACTCAGAGAAGACCGAAGTCCTCGGAACCACCTCAGCACATGGAACGACTTCTGGTGGCCCTCTGCACCCCTCCTACCCTCACGGACTTAGCCAGAAATCCCAGCATCGTAATTGACTCCTCCCTCTCCATGAACCGTCAAGGCAACGCTGTCACCTCCAGCTGTTTCAACACCCTCCGCAAGACTTTCAAATGGATCCCCACCCCCGAGTCAAGGAAAACAGTTACCCACGCCCTCTTAACCAGCAGGCTCAACTACATTAACGCTCTCTGCACCAGTATCAACAAGTCTCTACTCCGTAAGCGTCAGATGATACAGAACACCGCCGCCAGACTCGTCCTCGGCCTCCCCCGACACGAACACATCAGCCAACACCTACGGAATCTCCACTGGCTCCCCGTTGAGAAGAGAATCTGCTTTAAACTACTCACCCACACCTACAAATCACTCCACAACACCGGACCCCAATACCTCAACGACAGAATAACCTTCCAGACACCCGAGAAAAACCTCTGATCCGCCAACCACGCGGCCAAGACCTGGAACAAGCTCCCGATCGACATCAGACGTGCCCCCCCCTCCCCCGAACACCTTCAGGACACCTTCAGGAAGGCCCTGAAGAACAGGCTCTTCGCCTGAACGGAGCGGCAGAACCTCCCTCACCCCCTCCCCACCCCCCTAGCGCCTTGAGACCCTTGCGGGTGAATAACGCGCTTACAATTCCCTGATTGATTAATAGATTTATTAACTTCAACAAAACTCTTACGCAAGGCTTACTCGTCTGTTTCCTGGGCTTTGAAAGCAAAAACCATTCCATAAAATTGTCACAGGAATGTGATCAGGATTACACAGTGTCGTAAGGGTTACATTTTCTGCTGCTTATTAACTGTAGGTTCTGCCTCATCGCTATAATATTGTGGTATATCTCATTCCCCAGGGAGCTGAATATATGTCCACTGCTCCCTATGCCCACTTTATGTATACACGTTGTTCCCTCCCGTAGTCCTGTGGTCATTTTCTGTAATTGAAAGTTAAAACACATTTCTTCACATCATTTTCAAATGTTTTTTAGTTCTTTGTCCTCTTTCTGTTTCCGTTTTATGTTCCTGGCAAAACAAATCCATAAAATGGCATCCTTGCGAGTGTTAGTTCTCTAAGGTTTACCCACATTGCCTATCAGTGGTTAAAAAAACTTGAGGATGCCCCTGTCTCCCCCCCTCCCCCCTTCCCCTCCCCTCCCCCACACACTCCGAACCCAGTCTGGAGGCCTCCGGCCAGGGGCCCGTTTCCTGTTTACCGTTCCATCGCTTACTCCCAAGTGCACATCCGTTATTCCTGGTCTGTCACTCAGGCGATTAGGGAAGTGCCACTCTGTGTACAAACTATCTGTTGTGGCTTACTTTCAGGAGAGGTGAGTGTAGGGGGGGGGGGGCAGGTGAGCCTAATCTCGTTACTTCCTCTCCAGCGGTGATCCCCATGTTTTTCACATATTTCTATTGCCAAGGGGCGCACCCAGAAGCAAGCAGGATCTAACTAGACTGCTTCCATTAGTGAGGTACATTACTGCTTCTAGCACTAAGCCTAATAACAGTGGTATTTCCACTAAAGTACCTGAGTGAGCGATTGCTACTTGTATCACAATTAGTCCATGGTACTAATCCACATTGGAATAAATCCCAATTTGCCAACAAGGCTAAGGTACCTGAAGGCTTCGGCTGCAAGACTGTCCTGAAGTTCAGCTCTGAGCTCTCACTGCATTAGATTGGACGATTTGTTTTTCAAGTTATGTTCTGTTACGTTATCGGCATTTGTATAGTGCGTGGCTGCCCCAGCAATAGGGTGTCCCAGCGCTATGCCATGGTAGTAGCGGAGAGAGAGAGTAGGCTAAGGATTGGAAAAGAGCCATGTCTTGATCAATTTCCTGAAAGCCCAGTGGTCTTGCATGCCACGGGCAGCAAGAGGGATGGTATTCCAGCGGGTGGGGGCCAATGGCCTGAAACAGCGTCCACCCGCTCTAGTTCTGCGCACCCGCGGGCCCCAAGCCAGGTGTAGGTCCGCCGAGCACAGGGCCCGAGCTGGGGTGTACACTGAGCATAAATCTCTCAGGATTTGCGGACCTATGCTATGCAGGATCTTATGTGTGGTCCATAAAATCTTGAAGTGAACTCTTTGTTCAATGGGTAACCAGTGAAGCCGTCGCAAGAGGTCAGATGCATGACAGTGTTTAAGTAGTGCAAAAAGTGTGCGGGCAGCTGCATTCAGAGCCCGTTGAAGCCTTTTCGTCACAGCTTTGTTGGCACCCAGCAGTAGCCCACTGCAATAGTCCAAACGTGATAGCACAGTGGATTGAACAATCGTCTGTCGGGTAGATGCATCGAATAGCCCCAGCCCTAGCCTGCAGTTAGAACAAAAGGGTGCTGTCCAAGTGATTTTATTAACTTTTTGCAACTAAAAATCATACATTCTCAAAGCAGCATCTCCGAGTATTTGTTGCAGTGTATGCAGAGAGAGTCCATTCATCAACAAAACAAACTAAAAATAGCATATCAATCAAAAAGCGGTCGTCCAGCACACTGTCCTTGTCAGATTGGCTGTGGTGTTGAATTGGCAAGTGGGTTTGTGACGTAAGATAGAAATAAATGTGTCTACAAATCTTCAAAGTTCTCTGCACAGCCGTTTGAGTTTCCTCTGTATATTATTTATACCAGATTGGATTTGAGAATAAATGTAATACGACTGTTCCAGGTCTTCCTGTTTACCAATGGTGTCTGGTTCCTCAGACCCCAGTTAGCTGCATGGTCCCTGCAGTCAGTGTGCCGGTGGTTCAGGACTGGTGAAGACATGCAGTTGCTGCTGGTGGCAAAACAATTGTGCGCTTTCCAGCTATCCTAGTTATGCCATCAACATTATTTCCTGTGGTTTTTACATTTAAGACCCTGTCTCTATTATTTTCAGTGGTAGGATTTTTCACAACCAGGGGTTGGCAATGTGTGGTTATAGACTTAATGCTGTTTTTGTCTTATTTTAATAGTTATTTGCACTTATCATTTAGGCTCCATCCCCTTTTTCGAGGTGTCTAAGTGTGGGAGCAAATCTCTGAACCCTCAATTTTAAGTCACTCTAAAATTCAGATTACCAAAATGTTACCTCCAGCACTTTTGCTTTTCTCAAGTAACTGGGACCACTCAATAGCTGAGTTCTAGAACAGGGAAAACTTAACAGCTATTTTTACAAACGCTCAAGAATCAAGTGGTACATAATTATTGTTAAATGCTATGCAGACATAGATGCAGAGTACATAATCAGAAAATCTGAATAATTAAGTCCTAAATGAACAGCAAAATCGAGAGATGAACCGCATCCCTAATAGAAAATTAAAAGTCTCTCTGTAATGAATTGGACAGAGTCACGGGTAGAACAGGAAATTCATCTGGCTCACCCATAAATACAGACGTGTTAATACACAATTTCAGCATAATTGATAAGCAAAGTCTGCAGTCTTACAGTAGCATGGTTATAGATAACCCATTTTAAGCAAATCGGAACAAGATACATAATAAATTTCATAACATTAGCCCACTTTTAAGAAAGCGTTGAGCAACATCTGTCCTGTTAATGTCCGGAGAGCCACAAAACAATATGAAACATGATTTGAACAATGACCCATACACCAATGTATTCTGCCAGGCCTACTACAGATATGTCCTTCCACATTTATTACTTTAGGAACACAAAGAAACATTCATTCACAGTACATGCACTCTA
This sequence comes from Lissotriton helveticus, assembly GCF_964261635.1. Classification (NCBI taxonomy): domain Eukaryota; kingdom Metazoa; phylum Chordata; class Amphibia; order Caudata; family Salamandridae; genus Lissotriton; species Lissotriton helveticus. The sequence continues at coordinate 1,106,658,671 of NC_136071.1, read as the reverse complement.
CAGAAAATAAACAGTTACATCACAGTATTCTGTGCTTTGCGAAAAATATGGGGAGAGAAGACATGCAGGGGGACTTGATGGGAGGGGCAATGAACAGGAGCGATTTGAACCGCATTCATTTCAATCAATCAAAGCATTTATATAGCGCACTACTCACCCGGGGGGTCTCAAGGCGCTGGGGGGGGGGGGTCCGCTACTGCTCGAACAGCCAGGTCTTGAGCTGCTTCCTGAAGGCGAGGTGGTCCTGGGTCAGGCGGAGGTGGGTCGGGAGGGAGTTCCAGGTCTTGGCGGCGAGGTAGGAGAAGGACCTTCCCCCTGTGGTGGCTCTTCGGATGCGGGGGACGGTGGCGAGGGCGAGGCCGGTCGATCGGAGCTGGCGTTTGGGAGCGTAGAAGTTGAGGCGGTTGTTGAGGTATCCTGGGCCTTCGTTGTGTAGGGCTTTGTGTGCGTGGGTGAGGAGGCGGAAGGTGATTCTCTTGTTGACCGGGAGCCAGTGCAGGTCTTTCAGGTGTCTGGAGATGTGGTTGCGACGGGGGATGTCCAGGATGAGTCGTGCTGAGGCGTTCTGGATCCGCTGGAGTCTCATCTGGAGTTTGGCGGTGGTTCCGGCGTAGAGGGCGTTGCCGTAGTCCAGACGGCTGGGGACGAGGGCCTGGGTGACCGTCTTCCTTGTCTCGGTGGGGATCCACCGGAAGATCTTACGTAGCATGCGCAGGATGTTGAAGCACGACGAGGAGACGGCGTTGACTTGTCCGGTCATGGAGAGGGAGGAGTCCAGGATGAAGCCCAGGTTGCGTGCGTGGTCTGTTGGTTTGAGTGCGTTGCCTAGGGCGGAGGGCCACCAGGAGTCGTCCCAGGCGGAGGGTGAAGATCCCAGGATGAGGACTTCCGTCTTGTCCGAGTTCAGTTTCAGGCGGCTGTTCTTCATCCATTCGGCTACCTCTTTCATCCCTTCGTGAAGGTTGGCTCTGGCGGTGGCGGGGTCGTTGGTGAGGGAGAGGATCAGCTGGGTGTCGTCGGCGTAGGAGATGATGTTGAGGTTGTGCTGGCGTGCGATGGCTGCGAGGGGGCTCATGTAGACGTTAAAGAGGGTTGGGCTGAGCGAGGAGCCTTGAGGGACGCCGCAGATGACTTCGGTGGCTTCTGATCTGAACGGGGGGAGGCGGACTCTCTGTGTCCTTCCGGCGAGGAAGGAGATGATCCACTCCAATGCCTTCTCCTGGATTCCGACGTTGCTGAGGCGCTGCACTAGGGTGCGGTGGCAGACAGTGTCGAAGGCCGCGGAGAGGTCTAGGAGGATGGGTGCCGCTGTTTCTCCGTTGTCGAGCAGGGCTCGGATGTCATCGGTCACTGCGATCAGGGCGGTCTCGGTGCTGTGGTTGGCCCGGAAGCCAGACTGCGAGGGGTCGAGGGATCCGTTCGTCTCGAGGAAGGCGGCCAGCTGCTTGTTGACGGTCTTCTCGATGACTTTTGCAGGAAATGGGAGCAGCGAGATTGGGCGGTAATTCTTGAGGTCGGTGGGGTCGGCTGATGGCTTCTTTAGTAGAGCGCTGAGTTCGGCCTGCTTCCAGCTCTCCGGGAAGGTGGCGGTGTCGAAGGAGGTGTTGATGATGTCCCGTAGGTGGGGTGCGATGACAGCGTCTGCCTTGTTGAAGACGTGGTGAGGGCAGGGGTCGGTCGGAGATCCGGAGTGGATGGAGTTCATCGTGCAGCCGGTCTCTTCGGTGCTGACCGGGGTCCAGGCGTGGAGGGTGGTGGTGGGGGGCGGTGGTTCGATCGTGGCGTGCGTCGGTTGAGTGCAGAAGCTGTTGTGTATGTCCGCGATCTTGTTGTGGAAGTAGGAGGCGAGGGAGTTGCAGAGGTCTTGCGAAGGGGTGATGTCGTTGTTTCCGGCGTTGGGGTTGGAGAGTTCTTTAACGATGTTGAAGAACTCCTTGCTATTGTGTGCGTTGTTGTCCAGTCGTTTCTTGAATGCAGTTTTCTTGGTGGCGTGGATCAGTTGGTGGTGTTTTCGGGTGGCGAGCTTGAGGGCAGTCATGTTGTCCGGTGTAGGGTCTCTGCGCCAGGTTTTCTCGAGTGCTCTGCAGTTCTTCTTGGAGCTCTTGAGTTCGTCGTTAAACCATGGGGCTTTTTTGCTGCCGGGTCTGCTCGGCGGGGCCTTCAGAGGGGCGAGGTCGTCTGCGCAGTCGCTGATCCACTTCGTGAGGTTGGTGGCCGCTTGGCTGGGGTTCGTTGTGCTGGTGGGAGGGTTCTTGCTCAGGGAAGTAGCGAGCTGGTCGGCAGTGATCTTGTTCCAGCTTCTGCGTGCAGCCTGTTGCTGGTGATGGTGGACCGTGGTCCTTCTGAAGCTGAAGTTAACGCAGCTGTGGTCCGTCCAGTGGAGTCCGGTGGCGTGGCTGAAGGCGATGTCCTTGTTGGATGAGAAGACCGGGTCGAGTGTGTGTCCGGCGTAGTGGGTGGGGGTGGTCACCAGTTGCTTGAGTCCGAGGTTGGCGAGGTTGTCCAGCAGGGTGGTGGTGTTGCGGTCGTTGTTGTTCTCCAGGTGGAAGTTGAGGTCCCCGAGGAGGATGTAGTCAGCGGAGGAGAGGGCGTGCGGGCTGACGAAGTCGGCAATGTCCTCGCTGAATTGTGTGCGTGGTCCCGGGGGTCTGTAGATGAGGGTGCCTCTGAGGGTGGTCTTGGGGTTGATGTGGATCTGGAAGTGCAGGTGCTCGGCGGGTTTGAGGTTGTCGTCGGTGTTGGTCGTGATGCGGATGGTGTTCCTGTGCATGATGGCGATGCCTCCTCCAGTCTGGTTGATGCGGTCCCTCCGCATGATCTTGTAGCCGTCTGGGATGGCGATGGCGATGTCGGGCGCTGAGGAGGCGTTCATCCAGGTTTCCGTGAGGAAGGCGACGTCTGGGGCTGTGGTGTCGAGCAGGTTCCAGAGCTCGACGGCGTGTCTGTGGACGGAGCGGGTGTTGAGCAGGATGCACTTGAGGTGGTTGCTGCTGGAGTTCGGCTTGGTCGGTGCTGGTGTGGTGCAGGTCCGGATGCAGGTGAACTTGCAGGATTGGCAGCTGAAGGGTCCGTGGGTGCGTCTCGGGGTGGCTCGGTAGCAGCCTGGTATTCTACCGGCGTTGAGTGCGTTGAGTTCGGTTGCGTCATAGGTCCGGCGGGTAGGCTGGTGACTGCGGGAGCCAGGGGTCCTGGCACTGGGCGTGGTCCAGGCGCGGACGGGCGCAGACGGGCTTACCTTTGGCGCGCCTTCGGCGCTCATTCGGTGCTCCCGCTGCGTGCTTCCGCTGCGCGGTCGCTCTGGGGGCGTCATGAGAAGGGAGCCGGGAGGGAGGGTTCGCTGGGAGGCGGGAGCGTGGGAGCCAATCGGCTCACGGGGGGGCGGGGCCGCAGGCAGGCAGCGGCGGGAAATCTGTGCGGAGCTTGGCGGGCGGCCCTGCGGCGGCTGGGGCGCTGGGAACGGCGTCGGCGAGCAGGCACTGGCAGCAGGTGAGGCTCAGAAGCAGGGGGAGGGAGGAGCGTGGGGGCGACCAGGCCGAAGGCGCAGTGGTCGCTCCCGAGAAGGAAGCAAGGTCCCCTTAAGAAGGGAGCCGGGAGGGAGGGTTCGCTGGGAGGCGGGAGCGTGGGAGCCAATCGGCTCGCGGGGGGGCAGGGCCGCAGGCAGGCAGCGGCGGGAAATCTGTGCGGAGCTTGGCGGGCGGCCCTGCGGCGGCTGGGGCACCGGGAACGGCGTCGGCGAGCAGGCACTGGCAGCAGGTGAGGCTCAGAAGCAGGGGTAGTGAGGAGCGTGGGGGCGACCAGGCCGAAGGCGCAGTGGTCGCTCCCGAGAAGCAAGCAAGGTCCCCTTAAGAAGGGAGCCGGGAGGGAGGGTTCCCATTTAAATTCAAATGAGGTCTTCGTGAACATGTGACACAACTAAATACATCAATTAGCACACTTCGAAATTCCATACTTAACTTATATAAGTACAACATTATTTATTCAGTATTTGCGTCTCATATTCATCAAAACATCATTAGTATCCAAAATTAATGGTCAACTAAAATTGTGTAATTAATAAAATGTAACATACGTATACACTTTTGAGTGCCTTTTCACTCGAATTTTATATAGGGAAAAGTAGTAAAGTTACTCAAATGTGTAAGAGTAAATTTGCACATGTAAATGACTCCCAATTTTAGGTATCTTTTTGACTAGCCCTGTTGATGGTTACTTTTTTGTTTTTTTTTGTTTTACATAGCACAAACTCAACCCGAAGGTATCCGAGCGCTTCACATGAGCACCAGTTGCGTTACAGATGGACACATTCAGTTTGTTAGGCACAGGGATATTAAGTAATTTGCCAAAAATCCCAGGATGTGGAGTGTCCCTGCCGAGACCCGAACCCAGTACCCAGCTTCGAGGTCGATCGCTGTAGCCGCAAGGCTAGTACTGGCATAGATATCTTTCAGTAAGATGGTTCAGTATTTTAAACACTCCTGAAAGAAGTGTAGCCAATAATGTGATTTGATACAGAACCTCATACCACTCTTAAGCCGTTTGTAAGTCTTGTGAACAACAGGCATTATAGTTAGGGGAGATAATTGTACTCAATATACCAACCACTGAATGAGTTGGCCTTGCAAGGATTCAAAATAATGATCTGCAGATCACGGTGTGTGTGGCTTTGTTTAAATAACTGAGCCCCCTGAACATCTTCATCGTAAATGAGTGAAATGCTTACTCCAGATTGCTTCCATGATCTGCAGGTCACATGTTCAAATCCCGGAAAGGACACTTTAGCTTTCCATCCTTCCCAGGTTCAGAAATGGGTTATCATAAAATTGACCTAAAGAGCTTAAGTGTGTGACAAGAGGTACTATATAAAATCAAGTTAATATTACTTATGCTGCTAAAAATGCCTGCATACAGTGGTGTATGTGCAGATATACATGTTGCCATTTTATGCACATGATATAGTGCTGCACCTACTTATATGCTGCTGAGTTTAGTGACTTTGCCTTAAAGGGAGTATGTGTACAACTTGAGTCTCACCAGATTGAATTGAAAAGTTTTCAGTGATGCAGAAGCCAGACTTCTTTTATCTATAAAAATTGATTGATGATTATAGCTCTAACAATGCATGAAATATCTGAAACTGAGACAAGGCACAAAAGGCATATAGTCTTCTCTGGGTGGCATTAAAAAAACACGGTAGATGTTGAGTGTTGTGGCAGAGAAAGTGGAGCATGGAATTTGCTGCACAAGCGCGATACTGGAGATGTAGTGCATATTAGGGTGAAGAAAAGGACCACAAAGAAATGTATTAATAGACTGAAAGGGTAGTTTAGAGTTTGACAGTGGCAGGACTACCATTACTTAACCGGGCACCCACTTTTCTAAATAGAGCTGCTAGAAGGGCTAGTTGTTGGATGGTCGAGGCTCCACCATCCACTGTCTTTGGCAATCTCTTACCTAATGGCTGGTCTTCCATAGCAGATCACAGTGACAAGTGTACTGTCCTATTTAGAGCAAGACAACCATCAATAGAATTCCATAATGGAAATTGCAAGGCAAAACAGAGAAAATCATGCAATGGCCCTCAAGTGCAGGGAAATACACAGCGACAGCCCTCTAGGAACATTGCATCCACAAGGGCGTCCACACACTTTCAACTAAGCCGGATCTACCTGAACCATTAAAATTGTTTTTGAATAGGACTGATCCAGACTTATTTTAGATCCCCTTCCTGTGCACGACACTTTCCTTGCCTTCTTACCCGCAGGCACCCCACGGCTTCTTCAAAAGTTCTCCTGCAAAGAACCCGGTTTACGGTGAGCCCGTCGGGCATTGCAGCGCCGGCCCGACGAGGAGCAAAACCCAATGATGAAGCATGACCTCCTTCGGGGTGTGTGAGGGCATCATGAAGAAAGAGCTGTCTCTCCCCTTTCCCCTCTAGGAACTGCATACCTTTTGCAACACAGCTGTGGAGAGCAGCATTCAGGCTTAGTCCAGGAGTGTAAAGCTGCTTATTTTACCAGATCTTAATTTATTGGTATAGGTTGAGTGAAAAAGAACCACACAGAGTATTTATAAAAATAGGTATTTATTATAAGACACTCACTTACACATAATATCTCCTAAACGGAGATATAACACAATACACGCAATACATTGCAATAAAAACAGGTAAGTAGCACAAATACACAGTGGTCGCCGGGGGAAACCCTACCATATACTAAAATATTGGAATGTGAACCACGACCAAAGTAGAGACTATATCCAGAAGACGTAGAAGTGCTAGGGACCCAAGAAACCACTCGAGGTAAATACCCAGGAACCCCACGGAGGCTGTGTGCAGAAGTGGAACACGACCACATGCTCAATTCAAGTCTCTGGGTAAGTCGTGGTTGCAATTTTAAAAAAAGGACCATTCCCACTGGACTCTGACTAAACCCCATGGAAGACAGAAGGTTGGAGAGCCACGCTACCTGTGGAGACCCTAGAGACCAGGATACCGACACCAGGGAAGCCGGGTACATAGGTTTGAAGTGGCGTTGGAAACCGCCTTCAAACTAAATGGAGGACTTCATAAAGATGCCGCTGTTGAAGAAAGTGAAAGTGTCCGGTGGAACCCAAAGAATGGATTCATGTTGAGAAGTACCTGCATGCAGAGGGGACAGAGTCTATGCCACTCTGGAGTGCCCAGGAGGCACAAGAGACGAATGCCCACCGATGTCGGGAGATGCAGGATTATTGACCATGACCTTGGAGTTGCAGCTGTGTGGACCAGGCAACACTGTGGAAGACCAGGAGTCATTCACGAGTTGTCCCACGCCGGATGACGAGAGCTGAATGGTCGGTATCCGTCAGGAGCACCAACAAGCCTTGGCAAGCCCAAACAATTTGGCAAGCGAAAAAGGTGCAGAGCTAAGACCAGCAAGGTCCAAGTGACTCACCACAAGCAGATGAGTCGGAGTAGGCCCGAGCAATCACGGGAGTCCACTGGAGTCAAAGAAAACCCTCAAGAGGACCCTCTGGCCAGAGGCACAGGAGTCGCAAGAGGACCTCCAGCAGCTCACCAAAGATGCAGGTCACGGTGCAAGAGATGCAGTGAGGACGAAGATCTTGGTCATAGGAGATGCTTGAGGCTGGAGCTGAGCTTTTTGGAGACCAAAGAGCTCTGGTGAAGAGTCATCAAGCTTTGGCAACAGCAAGTCGACGCAGTGCACAGGGGTTTGGTTCCTGAGATTCCGACGAGGTATACTGGCCTCAAACTCGGTGAGAAGACAGTGCAGGCCTTGAGGGAGTTGTAGAACCACCACCTGTGTTGCTGAGCCTTTCGGAGTCTGTGTGAGCCCATGAGCAGCAGACTGGTCAGCTTAGTCTTGGTGCCTGCAGATGCAGAGAAGTGACTCCTTCACTTCAAGGGAGATTCCTTCGGATCTCTTTGATGTCCACAGGCCTTGGCAGGATCCTGTATGGAGCACAGGCACAGATGTTGCAGCAGACGAGCAGGACGGTGAGACCAGGAGCAGCAGGAGTCTTCCCAATTGGTGTCCCAGTGCCCAGAGTAAAGTCCAGCGAAGTCCAGAGTGCCCCGACGATCGAAGATGAAGTGGTGTCTTGAAATTAATCTTGTCCCACAACTTCTCTAGGGACCCACCCACAGCTAAGCCCTACGGCAAGGGTTGGGACGATTCAGTGGTCCCTCCCAGAGGAAGTGCCGGACAGTGGGGAGGATTCTTGCATGTCCTTTGTCCAGTTTCATGCCAGAGTGGAAGCCAATGGATCCCCGTACTGGAGTATGCAAGGAGCGCACCAAATTCCCCTTAAAAAAAAATTCCTCCACAGCGACCTTCTCCGGCGCTGCGTTCACCACCGTGGTCGTCCTCATTCATGATGACATGGAGACAGACGGGCGTACTCCGATGCCGAGACCGGTACCGACGGAGACGTACGGCTCCATACTGCTTACCCTGCCATATTCTGAATGTTAAGGAATGAATGTGGAGGATTGGAAGGGGAGGATTGGAAGGAGAGGAGGATCTCTTTGAAATCCCGCAACCACAAGATATGGACTCGTATGAGGAACTGGATGAAGCCTGTGGTCTGGACACCTCCCGAGATTCTGGCATGCTGTCTCCACCTAACCTGGCTTCTGAGGAGGGGGCATCATTTGCCATGGTGGTTCGTAAAGCTGCGGATGTCTTGGACCTGCAGCTCCCCACTGTGGCAGTCAAGACTAACTTCTTCACGGAGGTCTTGCTGCCTTTCAATCGGCCTTATCAGACATTCTTCTTGGCAACTGGTCCGAGTCTAGCATAGAGGCTCCTGTGAATATAACAATTGCCTGCCATCATCACCCTGCACCTGGCAACCCAGTTTTCCCCACTGCCCACCCCACAAAGCTGGGTGGTTCAAGCTTCTACTTTCCGTGGAGCGTTCCCTTCCGTACCTCCTGGCAGGCAATCCAAGACACTAGAAACGTTTGGAAAAAGAATATTTTCTTCCTTCAGTTTAGCATTGCAGTTGGTGAACACCACATGCCTTTTGGGCCGTTACTCCTGTGAGAAGTTGGCCTGGCATATGATGTATACTATTCTAGTGGGCACCTTGCACCAGTCCAAACGACCCTTATTGATGGTAGGTTTAAGACAACCTTCATAGAACGCTATCCTAATGGTAGCTGTGGAGAGCATCCTTCAGGCTAAGTCTTGAAGGAATGTGAAGTAGCTTGTTTTACCAGTCTATAATCTCTTGAATGATCATATGAAAGTACACCACACAAGGTATATATATATATATATATATATATATATATATATATATATATATATATATATATATATATATATATATATATATATATATATATATATATATATATATATATATATATATATATATATATATATATATATATATATATATATATATATATATATATATATATATATATATATATATATATATATATATATATATATATATATATATATATATATATATATATATATATATATATATATATATATATATATATATATATATATATATATATATATATATATATATATATATATATATATATATATATATATATATATATATATATATATATATATATATATATATATATATATATATATATATATATATATATATATATATATTATGTATTTATTCTAAACACAACCCCTCTAGTCTCTTTATGAGGCTAGAGGCCAAAGTACTATATAAGAACTTAAGTAGCACACAGTAAACTAGCACAGTATACGTTTTGCCCTAGGGGCCTCACAAACCATATACTAAAAAAGTGGTATAAGAACCACGTGAGGGATAGAAGTGAGGCCTAGGGTCTGTAGAACTGCTGGGGCAACCAGGAACCACCCAAGGTAGGGACGCAGGAGACCCACCGGGACACGTGCAGTGTCTAAACACAGCCGCAAATCACCATTGACTTCTATGGATAAAGTTTAAGTTAGAGTTTTAAAGTTTAAGGACACTTAGGAGTGGACTGCTGTGAAACCCCTTTAGAACTAGACACTTCGAGAGTCAAGACCCACGGAGCACCGAAGTACTTGTGTTACCTCACCCAGGGAAGCCGGTTGCATAGGTGTCTTTTCGTGTCTGGTTTCGTCGTTGATTCAAATGGAGAGTTGCAAAGAAGTGCTGCAGGCGTCCAGGAGAAGAGTGTCCGGATTGATCCAAGGGTGGATCGGAGATCTGAAGAACCTGAAAGCAGAGGGGACAGAGTCTGGGTCCACTACCCAGTGACCAGGATGGCGACAGGAAGATGCCAGCCAATGTCGGGGGTGCTTTAAGGTGAAGTAGGTGAAGCTTGACTCTTCAGCCATGAGGTCCAGGAGGCGTCTATGACAACCAGGAGCTGAGGATTCGAGATGTTGAGTGCTACAGCGTTGGTATCCGGATTGGACCCAACAAGCCTTGGCAACAGCAACCCACATAAGATGACAAGATTGGCTTCGGTGCAGACCAGCAAGGTCTGAGGGACTCACCCTTTGGAGGGGAGTCAGGGCACGTCTGAGGCAACCAGGAAAACCCAAGAATCAAAGGTTTGTCCTTCGTGTGGACACACTAGCCAACGGACTAGGGATCGCAAAGGAGCCTCGAGCGGCAATGCAGGAAGCGGGCCCACGGGACACTCATGGAGTGTAGGCCTCTAAGCTTCGGTGCAAAAGGTGCTCGGGGCGAGGGCAACAAATAGCCCAATGCACAACTTCGGGAAACTTCGGGAAGTAGGTGCACTTGCAAAATTGCAGGATGTCCAGGAGTTCCAGTCCCACGTCTCTCATGATAGCTACAGGTCTCAGCTCTGTTGGGGACTCGTGTCAGCCTCGGAGATGTCTGGAAGTCCGTATCCTGTGTCGCAGATTCTTTGGGATCCGTCGGGAGCCTTGAAAATGCAGACTGGCAAGATGCTTATTTGGTGCCTGTTGGAGTAGGGGAGTCACTCCTTGACCCCAAGGGAGATTTCTTCTGTCTTCCAGTCGATATGGAAAGTCGAAGGTCCAAGATTTATGTTTCAGAGTTTCGTTCAGGGTAATCTAAAGTCTCAGTGACTGGGTTCCTATACTTCTACTCAGTTTAGGGGTTGGACTAACTCTAGGGTCCCACCTATTGGAGGACCTGGGGAGAGGGTGGTTACACCCCTTCCCCTTTGTCTAGTTTTGCGCCTGAGCTCGGGCTGAGTGCCCCAGCAACCGGTTTGAACTGGGAAATGCATGGAGCACCTTGAGTGCCCCAGGCAGTGTCTGAAAAGCATTCACTGAATGCAAACCACCCTGCCCCAATACACTAATATTCCAAAGCGTTTGACACCAAACACGACATGTTTTGATAAAGCCAAACCAAAGTTAGCATTAACCGCGAGTATTATAATGCACTTAAGAGTATATGGTATGGCTATATCATAGAACAGCTCTAAGGAAGGATCTCAGAAAGCTGCAGAGGGGCTCAGCTCATGCTAGGGCACCCTCGCACACAAAACCAAGCACTCTGCCTTCAGGATTGTCAAGGCCTGCCATAGGAGTGACTTATAGGTTAATATGTGTCTATATATATATAGGTAGATATAGGTATACTATATCTAAGTAAGGGGTGCTTACACACCACCTTACCCAGGCTGCAAGTGCAGACCTGTGGTGCCATTTTGGAAGGCTTCCCAGAGGTGCATAATACATGCTTCAGCCCCTGGTAGGCCTCTGGGGTACCTATGCCCTTGGTACCTAAGGTACCATATACTAGGGGCTCACAAGGTAACTCAGTAACCAATCTGGTATGTACCTAAAGTACATGAAATAAATGTAGAGAGAGAACAGCTAGGCTGTGGTCCTGATTAGCAGGGCCACAGCCAGACTAAATTCGGTAAACCAGTGAAACACAGCAAAAAGTGGGGGTAACCATAGGAAGCAGATCCTACTCTCCTACAACTCCCGTTCAGTATGTGACACGGTTGCGCAGGTGCTGCCCATGGTCTCGAAAGAGGACCGAATCCTACTCTCCCAAGCTATCTCAGACAGGATAGATGAATCAAAGTTCACCATCCGATGTGGCTTGGACACAACAGACTCTGGTTGAGGATGTCTGGTTTGCTCAGGGGATGTCCAAGCTTACCTAATGTGCATGGCCTTTGATAGCTCCCGTCTCTTCGGAGACACAACAGATGCTGCCCTTGAGTGTTTCAAAGCCTTGCAGGCTATGGCCAAGTCCTTGAGCCTTACTACAACATCCCTGCCTGTATCTGCTTTTCGCTCCTTTTGTGGCTGTGGAAGGGGCTACGCCAACCTTATTCAGGCCAGAGGCTCCTGCAAGTTCAGCAACCTCTAGGGGCCGTGGATGTGGTTCACCTCGACCCCGTGGGTCTGGAGGTCAGAAGTCGCACCAAGCCATGATCCCCACCTCCACAACAAAACCTTCCTAGTCCAATCCCCCAGGATCACTCTAGACCAGTTGCTGGCAGAATGCACCATCATCTCCACCACTGGCGAAACATCACCTCGGACAAGTGGGTGCAAATAGTCTGAAGGGCCTACTCCCTCCCCTTCGAGACTGCTCCTTCCTCTATGCCTCCAGTGTATGATCTGCTGACAGAGAATCACCGTGCTCTACTCTGGCAAGAGGTCAAAACTCTCTTGGCCAAGGGAGCGATAGAGAGGGTTCCCGGGCCAGAAATAGACTGTGCTGCTTATTCCCGCTATTTCCTGGTTCCAAAGAAGGACGGAGGCTTTTGTCCTAGCCTCGACCTCAGAGCCCTCAACAGCTTCCTCAAAAAGGAGAAGTTCAGGATGCTCACCCTAGCTCAGGTCCTGTCTGCCCTGGACTCCGGAGACTGGATGGTAGCACTGGACTTGCAGGATGACTATTTTCTTATCCCCGTCCTGTCTGTTCATCGTCGCTACTTGTGGTTTACTGTGGGCCACAAGCACTTTGTTTGCCGTGCTCCCCTTCGCCCTCATCAGCGCCCCTCTGGTGTTCACAAAAGTGATGGCGGTGGTCGCAGCCCATATGCAGAGATCAGGGGTTCCAGTCTCCCCTATCTCGACGACTGGTTGTTGAAGGCCAGCTCGTCTCAAGCAGTCCTCTCCCACCTCCCACCTCCAGATTACAGTGAACCTCCTGCATTCTCTGGTGTTCACTATCATCATGCCGAAATCGCACCTGACTTCCTCTCAGACTCTCCCTTCCATTGGGGCGGTTCTTGACACGGTGCAGTTTCAGGCCTATCCTCCTGAACTGTGAGTCCAGGATATTTAGGCTATGATACCAGTGTTTCAGCCTCTAGCCTGAATTTTGGTGAGAATGACTCTGAGGCTGTTGGGCCTCATGGCCTCCTGCATCCTGCTGGTGGACCAGGCACAGTGGCGCATGCACGCTCTGCAATGGCACCATAAGTTCTAATGGGCACAGCATGGGGGAACTCTGACCGAAACCTGGTTCGTATATCCTAGAGCACTGCAAAAGCCTTGCAGTAATGGCTGACAAACCGCGATTGAGTTAGAGGCTGACCCTTCTCCTTTCCCCAACCAAATCTCACAGTATTGACAGATACGTCTCTTCTAGGATGGGGCGGCCATCTGGGTGAAGTGGAGATCAGAGGACTCTGGTCTCTGGCGGAAGCCAAACTCCACATCAACCTATTGGAGCTTCGAGTTTGAGTGATCTGAATGGCACTGAAGGCCTTTATACCAGCCATCAAGGGGAGGCTGGTTCAGGTGTTCAAGGACAACACTACAGCCATGTGGTACTGCAACAAACAGAGAGGAGTGGGATCGTGGACCCTCCATCAAGAGGCCCTACGCCTCTGCACTTGGCTGTGGCAATAGGGCATTTCCCTGGTGATTCAACATCCGGCCGGTTCTCTGAATGCCAGAGCAGATGAATTCAGCTGAATGTGCCTTGCAGATCACGAGTAGCGTCTCCATCCGGATGTGGCACAAGGTATCTATCAGCAGTGGGGAGAGCCTTGGTTAGAACAGTTCGCTTCCAGTGAGAACATGCAATGTCAGGAGTTTCCAAGGTGGCTTTTGCTTGGCAAAGCTTTTCTTTGCGGGTTTAGCACAGACCTCATGTACGACTTTCCACCCATACCACTCCTGCCCAGAGTGCTCAGGAAGATCAGGAGCAACCAGGCACAAGTCATTCTTGTTGCTTCGGATTGGGCACGGAGAGTTAGGTATCCCGAGCTTCTGGCTATAAGCATCAATCCTCAGGTCAGGCTGCCCCTTTGGGCGGATCTTCTGTCGCATCAGCAGGGGACTGTCCTCCATCCGAACTGTCCACTCTCCGCCTCCTTGGCTGGAGATTGAGTGACGACAGTTGACAGCTTTTGACCTTCCGCCCATAGTCTGTAATGTCATTCTGGCAGCCAGATGTCCCTCCACGATATGGTATACGCCTGCCGATGGTACAAATTTTGTAAATATTGTACAGAACTGTCCATTGACCCCGTATCTGCTTCTTTATCAGATATTCTCCATTTATCCTTTCATTGACCCAGCAGGGCTCTGCTCTGGGCACTCTGGAAGGGCTACCTTTTGGCCCTCTCAACTTTTCTGCGGATGCCAGATCAGCCTTGACTTTTTAAGTCCCCTCTGGTGCAGAGGTTTTTGAAGGGGTTAACCCACTTGTTTCCTCCTTCTCCTTTTCTTATGCCACAATGGGACCTTAATTTGGTCCTTACTTTCTTGATGAGCCGCTACACAATTCCCCTCTGCGGTTGCTCACTATCAGAACAATCTTTTAGGTGGCAATTACCTCTGCCAGGAGGGTGAACGAACTACAGGCACTGTCATCACAACCTCCTTACCTGACAGTTTTCTCGGACAAAGTGGTACTGATAACTAGTGCATCTTTTTTGCCCAAGATTGTAACTCCCTTCCATCTGGGACAGTCCGTTACTCTACCCACATCCTATGCTCCTCTGTACCCTTCCAAAGAAGAGCATCTCCACCGTCTGGACCCAAAAAGAGTGTTATCGTTCTACCTTGATCGCACTCACCCTACAGGCTGATGATATTGCCACTAGAAATGCTGTCTTGATGGTAAGAAACAGGATGGTACAATTATGTAGCGGCACAAAAGGGAGTACACATGAGGTAAGTGAGAACCGGGTTCAGATCCCACTGAAGCATAATGAAGGGCTTAAGGGGAAACATATGTACAAGCCCTTTCTGGAACCTGTTTACAATAGGGGACTTGAATAAAGAGGGTTGGACATCCGCTGCTCTCTTCACCACCATAGCATAAGACACTCCCTCGTCCTCCGTAGCCACAGTGGATGGAGAGAGCATACCAGTATATGGAGAGGTGTCCAGTCCACTGACTACTGCAACCTCCTTATACCAGTGCAGTTCCTCACCAGCAGTGTCTAACCAGTGCTCTATAGGGTCCAATACCCCTCCCACTCTTCTCCCATGCCTGTAACCTCCACCAAACGTTCAGGCAATGACCTAGAGCCCCATGGGGGGTGTTTAATCCAGCCGGAGGGCTTCTTACCGGAGGGTACGCTGGCACAGTAGCTCCTGGGTCCCTGACGCTGCAGTCTCGCCGCCACCGCTTTCCACCTCGCGGCTTGAGACTACAGCTCCCAGGGAGCTTAGCGCCCACTTCCTGATTCCGCCCACAGCGCGCCCGGAGGCGCTACTTGAAGAGGACGCTCCCTCGGTGGAGCGGGGGTGTTTAATCCAGCCGGAGGGCTTCTTACCGGAGGGTACGCTGGCACAGTAGCTCCTGGGTCCCTGACGCTGCAGTCTCGCCGCCACCGCTTTCCACCTCGCGGCTTGAGACTACAGCTCCCAGGGAGCTTAGCGCCCACTTCCTGATTCTGCCCACAGCGCGCCCGGAGGCGCTACTTGAAGAGGACGCTCCCTCGGTGGAGCGGGGGTGTTTAATCCAGCCGGAGGGCTTCTTACCGGAGGGTACGCTGGCACAGTAGCTCCTGGGTCCCTGACGCTGCAGTCTCGCCGCCACCGCTTTCCACCTCGCGGCTTGAGACTACAGCTCCCAGGGAGCTTAGCGCCCATTTCCTGATTCCGCCCACAGCGCGCCCGGAGGCGCTACTTGAAGAGGACGCTCCCTCGGTGGAGCGGGGGTGTTTAATCCAGCCGGAGGGCTTCTTACCGGAGGGTACGCTGGCACAGTAGCTCCTGGGTCCCTGACGCTGCAGTCTCGCCGCCACCGCTTTCCACCTCGCGGCTTGAGACTACAGCTCCCAGGGAGCTTAGCGCCCACTTCCTGATTCCGCCCACAGCGCGCCCGGAGGCGCTACTTGAAGAGGACGCTCCCTCGGTGGAGCGGGGGTGTTTAATCCAGCCGGAGGGCTTCTTACCGGAGGGTACGCTGGCACAGTAGCTCCTGGGTCCCTGACGCTGCAGTCTCGCCGCCACCGCTTTCCACCTCGCGGCTTGAGACTACAGCTCCCAGGGAGCTTAGCGCCCACTTCCTGATTCCGCCCACAGCGCGCCCGGAGGCGCTACTTGAAGAGGACGCTCCCTCGGTGGAGCGGGGGTGTTTAATCCAGCCGGAGGGCTTCTTACCGGAGGGTACGCTGGCACAGTAGCTCCTGGGTCCCTGACGCTGCAGTCTCGCCGCCACCGCTTTCCACCTCGCGGCTTGAGACTACAGCTCCCAGGGAGCTTAGCGCCCACTTCCTGATTCCGCCCACAGCGCGCCCGGAGGCGCTACTTGAAGAGGACGCTCCCTCGGTGGAGCGGGGGTGTTTAATCCAGCCGGAGGGCTTCTTACCGGAGGGTACGCTGGCACAGTAGCTCCTGGGTCCCTGACGCTGCAGTCTCGCCGCCACCGCTTTCCACCTCGCGGCTTGAGACTACAGCTCCCAGGGAGCTTAGCGCCCACTTCCTGATTCCGCCCACAGCGCGCCCGGAGGCGCTACTTGAAGAGGACGCTCCCCCCGCGTCGCGGGACGCGCGCGGGCGCCGGGCTAAGCCCGGGCAAAGGGCGGGCCCTCTGTGGCCCTCGGAGGCCAGAGGAGGCCGGGGCGGGCCACCCCACTTGGTCTTAACATAAGAGGTACTGAGACTCCATACAGTTCACTTAGCTATGATTCATTGTCCAGTGCCGTCGACGGGCCATACATAGTCCTCCCATGATGTCATTTTGGGAAGAGCTCAATGTCGTGTGCGGCACTAACTATGTCCCTGATATATTAACTCCCCCCAGACTGGGCAAAGACAATGATTTCATAAACTGTACCACCCAGATTGTGCCTGTATCCCCTGATTTAATTCAATTCAACAATGAGGAAATTCCATTAAATGTTAATCTAATGTCTCGTAGCTCCCCATCCCTCCCTGCCAACCCAAATGTGTTAACGCCACATAAAGCAGGGTCTACATTAAATAATCCTGTTTCCCCCTTTCAATCGACCCTATTGGCCGAATTTGAGCGATTGTTGAATGCTGCTTTGTTACCCCTGGTCACTAAAATTAAGGAGTTGGGAGACAGGTTGACCAGTGTTGAACTAATAGTAAAAAGGTCTTATCCACCTACTGTAAATTCTGCTGTTTCCCCACGTTCCACGCTCTGTATAAACCCGGACAAGCCTATTCCTATTGAACTCAGAAAAGCACGAACAATTGACCCTGCCCTGAGTATACCCTTCCCCAGGGGCCATAATAATGCTCCTAACCCCACTAGTGCCCCTTTTAAAGCCCCTAGATATCCTCAGCCAAGAAGGCATAGAATTAATTTACCCCCTGAAGCTGCCCCCTACGTGTACGTTCTTTCCGGGGTGCCTGAACTTGGTCAGGGAAATTACGAAACAACCGAGGAGCTGCTAAATAAGACCATCTTTTGGCTTCACAACAATAGACCGCTGCCGCCCGCCCTAGATGGCGGAATTGTGAGCGTCAGGAGGGTGGGGTGGTTAGGCAGACTGCCTAAAGACATCTCGGGAGATCTGATATTGATCAGATTTAAACACAGGAACATTGTCCCCTTTTTAAGACTCTCTCAACCAAAACCCGGTGATGCCCCTATTTCTACTTGGGACTTGTTCGATTTTTACCCGGGTCCTAGAGTAATGAATAATAACAATTGGTGAAAGGGGACTCTGGCCACCATCTGTTCTACTCAGACATGTAATATGGAAAAAGCCCATTTTGAATTGTATATATGTATCCTGTCGTACATGCTATGTCATTTTGTCTTTATGCATTAAGGCCTAATTGATTGCTCCTTTTTTAGTTATCACTCTAAGCTTGGTTTTCCAGATCTTGCTTTTTAATTGGTTACCATTTACTTATTTTAATGAATTGACCAAATTCTTTGTTTTAATTTATTTTTGTAATTGTATGTTTGTATGATATTTTATGAAACTCTTCGCTTATATGATATTTCATTGCTGAATATCGAATAAAGCATATTTTGAACCTTTGAACCTTTGAACCTAGAGCCCCATGTTTCCATCGGCGCTGGAATCTGCATTGATCGACGGTGTTCCAACTCTGATTTGTTGGGAATCAGAGACTGGCGCCTGGGAAGGTCACATTGGCATGGTCTAGGTTGGATCCATGAGACACCACTGGAGCAGAGGCCAGAGCCATCGGCGTGTGTCTTGATGGGGCCTCTTCCGACCCTGCCAGTCCCGGAGGCGCATCAAAGGGGTTGACCCACTCAAATACCTCGTAAAATTCTTTTATTTGAGCAGGGTCACTCCGGCTCCCGTAAACAGGAGGCCGTGCAAAGTTGGACCTGGCAACTGCTTCACAGATTCATGCCTGGAACTTCGATGTTCCTCACTAAACCCGGTAATTCTCAACAGACGAGGTGAAGTCGAAGTGGGTTTAGACAACTTCTTCTTGTGCTTCTTCCCCAAGTGTCCCGAGGACCCTGAGTGCGATGAAGACTTGGGGCCCTTGGAGTGTTCCCACGACCTTCTCTTTCTTGATCAGGATGAGACTCCCTAGGAGTTGCTTTCTTGATCAGGATGAGACTCCCTAGGATTCGCACCAAGTGGCGTTGACTGCCGGCCTAAAGCAGCTTTAGGGACCGCTCCCTCTAAGCCTTTGGCACCATCGCCCAGCAGTCCAAGCACAAATTTGAGTTGTGATCACACTTGAGACACCATAAACTCACAAGGTCAGTAACCAACATGGTGCATTGACAGGTGCCGCACATCTTAAAAAACCTAGAGTTCATCCCTCGACACATAAGCACATCAACAAAACTTCAAAAAAAAAACTGTTAAAAAGAGAAAGAGGGGTATCTCTTCTCTGGATCAGCACTAACTGGCTCAGAAAGAAAAGAACTGACGTCCGTGCGCCTGGGTGGCACCTATATAGGTGACCACGACATTATATCAGACGCCAACGACGCACCGCAGAGCCGAATGGAGCCACCCAACTGCGCGCAGGGGTACTGCTCAAGCAAAAGTTTCCGAATCCAGTCTGATGCCTGGGAAATTCAAAGGTAAGGAATCTGCAGCTAGATATTGTCTCTACTAGATAATGCGTTTCCGAAGGTAAGTAATTTGTTCTTCAATGCATCTTAATCTTTCATGGTTCAGGGTGGGGGGAAAAGATTTGAGTGGCGTTTAAAGTGGTGAATATCTAATATTTGGCAGATTTTATTTTGGCAAGTAGCAACTCTAGACAAATAAAGATACTGTCCCTTCGTGAATAACCCTCTTCCTCCATGATTCCTAGACGTACAAGGAAAGAGTAACTCACCAACCTATACCACCTCAAGATCTCGAGCCAGTAGTTCTGAATAATCCCACATAACATGCAGGAGATCTCCAGTGTGCATCTGATATGAGGCGGCTAGGAGAGGTGCCTTTGTCCATCTTTCAAAGGTGATTTGTTGAGAAATAAACTCTGCAAACATATTTAAAAAGGATAAATGTAATTTATCCAAGATGCAAGTTCACGAAATGCCAGTTAGGCTTTCTGTCAGCCATCATTGTCTAAAGAACATGGGCACTTCTCCTATCTAAATCCAATTGGCTGGAACATACGTGGTGCTTTAGTGACTGGGGTAGGATAAACCTGAGATATACACCCTTAGCTTCTAGTTGACTTGTGGTCACTTTAATTTCAGGAAAGCTTTTCAAATGCTATTATCTCAGCTGAATGTGTGTGTGAGATGCAAACACTATTTGTGAAGCCTATGTGCCTGTTTTTTTATAACAGACAAAGGCATGTACTATGTAGTGAGCCAGGTGAACCAATTGATTTTCTTTTCATTTGCCACATCCTTCTATGAGTACCTTGTCTCACTAGTGGGTTTGAAGAATTAAGATAGCTCTTGTTTAAGTGGTGTACGCTACACTTCAATGGGTCTCAGAGCTATTCCTTTGACAGTTCTCTTGTTTTAGTGGCATATGCTGCACTTCAATGGGTCTCAGAGCTATTCTTTTAACAGTAATGTGCAGCTTAACATCTAAAGAGCCTCTAGAGCAACAAAGCGCTCAGACAGCAGTTTTGCAAAATACAACAGGAAAGCATTTCTAATGGTAAGTACTGCTTTTTCATTAAGAATTGTGAAAAGTGTCATAATTATTATCTGAATGAAAAGTTTACAATTAAACAGAAGCATTAAGTATTGACCCAGAAAATAAGAATTATCTTCTGTACTACATAAGGTTAAACTGCTTAAAGACACTCTTGACTCGTGGAAGAAGGAAGTGGAGAAGAAACCTCCTACTATGTCAATCGATGAGGCCTATGAAGTCCTTCATCTTCCCAAAGGACAAGGACAGTAAGTTGCCGAACAGTTGATGATTCATTCAGTAAGATTCTATGTACCTTTTTTGCAAGTGGTTTCTTGATTGAAACAGGCAATTTCATCTTGCTTTCTTTTATTTCCTTTAAAATGACACAACAGCAAAACCTCTTAAGTCCATTGGAATATTTGCATCAAGTCATTTTATGTAAAGTGTCCATGATAAATAACTCACTTTGTTTTAAATGGAAGTCTCAGGCCATGGTATATTTTTGATTGATTTGTGAATTTTATCATTGTCCAGCTGCTTTCAAAAGCCCCTTGTAACTGACAGACCAGGACAATCAGAGGAATTCATCTATATTCAACGGTGACTATCTCAGCTTCCGATTATGGATGACCGTTTTAGAAAAGTATAGCAGAAGATGGTGCAATGGTCTGTAGGTTAAATGAAGAAGATTGTTAAAAAAATGGTTTTGTGTTGTGAATATTTTACTAATAATCTATCTTGCAATAAAAGAGAAATATGTAAATTCTTTCCGTTAATTACCTTCTGCTTCCATTGACTGAAGCAGGGTCCTATGCTGAACGTCCATGCAAAGTGGCTGTGATCAAGAACTTTAATGTTCTAAAAGGTAATGCATGCACAGTCTCATAATCTTGTTTCTTATTAAAAAGAAGCAAAAACTAAAATAAAAATAATTTCTCTGCCCCGTTAGATTTTCTGGTAACCAGGTGCGTTAATTGTTGAGGCTCCAGGTTTGCTAACATGTCCCTGATGTACTTTGTAGTACAACTCTCCGACTTTCCAATTACAATATCTGATGCTTGTTAATGCTAGAAAGGAGTTCCTGGAGAAACTGTCCCTACTAGTTTGCCCATGTTCAGCAGCCAGCTAGAAGTATGCTTTATCCTAGCTGGCATACAGGCTTTGCAGCTTGGGTTCTTAGCGTGGTGTCGATTGAGGAGTGCTGTTGTTTTCACTTTGGATTTCTGATTTAAAAGAAATGAACATAGGCTGCTAGTGTTGAACAACAAGTTTATGGATATGCAGTTGCCAGTGAATGAGACTAAATCAACCATTCCTTCTACCATTTTGCTGCAGTAGGTGCTTTAATTTGGACCAGTGCGCTTAGGTGAGGGTCACATGCATTCTGTGCCATAGGACTCAAGTTGTACTTCACCAACAAAGCCTGAGTAGGTCGAAACTAGTCTGGGAAATGCTTGTGTTCCTGTCTGGTGTGGACCTGGGCTGGCAGTTCGAATTGGTGTGTTACTATTGGAGCAGGACAAACAATGAGCAACATAATCCGTGAAAAATGATGGGCTGGAATGTGACTCCCGGCAATCACCAATGACTGAGATTAATTAAAGCATTCTTCTCATGGCCTTGGAAAATCACTTTTTATTTATTTTCTTTATCCAGTGTTTGTTGTGCATTTTTTTTTAAAGCCTAGTTGACTAGCAGCAGGGCCATATTCTTGCTCGGGGATAGGCCCTTTTTTTTTGGGTCTAGCCTAGAGGCAACTTTAGCTGTCTGATCAGTCTCGCTTTCATCAGACTTTTCTGATTTAGCCTTTAACATCACGTATATCACAACAAGATCTCTTCAGCCTAGAAATCCAGAGCCTCCAACAGCTATTTTTCGTTGGTCACTCTTTGTTCAATGACATAAGTGAAGTATTTAGAGGCCTCTCAACCTAACTTTATGTTCGAGGCATGATCGTACACTTTTGCATTAGATCGCCACCTGGTGGTGGGCTCGGATGATTGCATGTTGTTGTCGTCTTGGAAGAAGTCTTTTGTAGTCACGAGAGAGGTGACTCCTCCCTTGGACGATAGTGCGCATGGGCATCTACTCCATCCTTAGATTGTTTTTTTCCGCCACTGGGTTCGGATGAACTTTTTCCGCTCCGGCTACAGATCTACTTTTCAAGTACTTCGAAGCGCAAAAACTTATCAAAACTTTACCTAACTACCTTCGATATCTAATAACATAGTTTTAACTCCATCAGCTCGATTCCAGTCATCGACGCGGGCCGTTGGGCCTATCCACGCCGTGAGGCCTACACCTCATGGAAAGGACGCCATTCAAAAAATGCCCTGGTTGTGGAGCAAAGTTTCCACACAGTGACCAACACAGGGTATGTAATCTGTGCTTGTCGCCAGAACACGACGAATCCAGCTGTACAGCCTGCGCGTCCTTTCGATCCAAGAAAACCATCCGGGATCGGAGGGCCCGTAGACACGAAATGCAGAGATCTGCTCTGGAACCGGTGGACATCTTCGACGAGGAGGTTCCGCTCGTTCTAGAAGAAGATTCAGATGATCTCGAGATCGTATCAGAGGCAGACGACTCCGACGACTCCATACCATCGGGACAGCGCGTGAGTACTACTGCCCCTACACCACATACAGCACCCAAACCGAAGGCAAAGGTCAACGCTCCGCCTCTTGGGCCCAGTAGCGACCGACAAGACACTTCTAAAGCCCCGCCATCGAGCCCGGCTCCGATGAAAATACAAAAGCCTTCTGGCAGCTCCTTACCGAGTAAGCCGCACGTGCCGATCCTACCAGCTCCATCGGCACCGAAAGAAGTCTCTGCCCCAAAACCGTCGACTTCTAAAGACAAAGGTATGAAGCCAGCATCCGACGCCTCAAAGCCGACGAGACCAGCTTCGACTCCGAAGCCATCGTCTTCAGTACCAAAACCAATAAGGCCTGATTCCAAAGCGCCCAAGCCCTCGAAACAGCCTACGACACCGAAAATACCGTAGGTGCCAAAAACTACGCCAAAGGACACTGTAACACCTCCTAAGGCGAAAGACAAACAGCAACCTCGTTCGGACCCGAAGAAATCGGCACCGACAAAGGTTCCACAACAAGAACTTTTCCATCCTGATCCTCTTCAAAAAAAGATCTACATTGACCCAAAGACAGGTGCTGTATCCACTACACCACACAAAAAGAGGAAGGCAGATACAACACCTACACCTGTAGTACCTGCCAAGAAGGAGGACTCTGCCACATCTCCTATGCACCCTTCTTCTCCTATACTTCCTCCTCCTTCATCTCCTGTTCCTCTTAATAATTCACCACATATTTCTCCTCCAAATTCTCCTTTTCTGTCTCCACACTCACCTTACAATGATGATGAGTTTAGTTTAGGTAGAGGGATAGACCTAGATGAGGCTTTTCCATACCCTACAGATGATACAGACTGGGACCGCAGGATGCACCAGATATTCCTGACCCACAGTTATACCCATCAAAACCTTCTCCACCAGAAGATAACATTTGTTTTGGGCACCTGTTGAACAGAGCTGCAATGTACCATGGGGTCACTATGCATTCTGATGAAGCAGAGGAAGATTTTCTGTTAGACACATTTGAGCAATCACAGAGATATGTTCAAATTCTTCCTATGATTAAAGGGGTCATCAAACACGCACCAGAGATATTTAAAGACCCAGTGCGTACGAGGATATTAAATCCTAGAATTGAGAAAAAATATAGGCCTGCACCAGCAGACCCAGCCTACATTAAAGGACAACTACCATTAGATTCACTAGTAGTATCAAATGCTAGGAAAAGAGCAAATTCACAGACGTCAGGTGAGGGGCCCCCACCGGACAAAGAATCTAAAGTAATTGATGCCTCAGGCAAAAGAATAGCTGCGCAAGCTACTAATATATGGCGTATAGCCAACACACAAGCCCTCCTTTCAAGATATGACAGGGCTCACTATGATCAGTTAGAGAAATTACTAGAACATCTACCTGACCAGCATAGGGCGCATGCAAACGACCTTATACAAGAAGGTAAGCTAATTTCATGTGCATCAATAAGGTGTGCACTTGATGTAGCAGACACTGCGTCAAGAGCTGTAAATACTAGTGTCCTACTTAGAAGACATGCGTGGCTACGCATTTCAGGGTTTAAACAGGAAGTACAAACTATCATTTTAAATCAGCCATTTAATCAAAACCAATTGTTTGGTCCAGAAGTAGACACAACACTTGAGAAAACGAAGAAAGATACAGACACTGCCAAATCTATGGGAGCTTTACAGTCTACACAAACTAAAAGTTCCTTTAGTCGCTCCTTTTATAGGGGAGGCTCCAAACAAAGAGGAGCAGACAATACAACATCCTTCAAGTCAAAAACACAAACATCCTCAAACAAAGGCTATTTTAGAGGAGGATATAGAGGAAATAACAACAAGGGTAGAGGTCGTGGTAACAACAATAATAGAACCTCTTCCACCACAAAACAGTGACTTTCCTCTGCTCCCCCAACAGCATTCCACTCCTGTAGGGGGCAGATTAACACAGTTCCTACCGGTCTGAAATTCAATCACAACAGACAAGTGGGTAAGACAAATTATCCAGCATGGCTACTGCCTGGAACTTACAGCAACCCCTCCACACATACCACCCAGCCAGCGTCCAATGTCTGCAGAACATCTTACTCTGCTCAAACAAGAAGTCCTGTCACTTCTTCAAAAGGATGCAATAGAAATAGTTCCTTTACAACACCAAGGAACAGGGGTTTATTCGCTGTACTTTCTAATACCCAAAAAGGACGGGACCCTACGGCCAATTCTGGACCTCAGGCCCCTCAATTACTACATTCTATCAGATCATTTCCATATGATCACTTTGCAACAAGTGCTCCCACTACTGCAACAAGGCGATTTCCTTACAACACTAGACCTAAAGAACGCCTACTTTCATATTCCTATGCATCCTGCCCACAGGAAGTATCTAAGGTTTGTACTGTAAGGACAACATTATCAGTTCAAAGTCCTTCCATTCGGGGTTATTACAGCACCAAGAGTGCATAGCAGTAGTAGCAGTACATCTCAGAAGACAACAAATACATGTCTTTCCTTACCTAGACGATTGGCTCATAAAAGCCAAGTCATTCAACCAGTGTGTTCAACACACACATCTGACAATTCAAATGTTGCACAACTTGGGGTTCACAATCAACTACACCAAGTCGTACCTGCAGCCCTCTCACATACATCAGTATCTAGGGGCTACAATAAACACGTCTACAGCTCTAGCGTATCCCAGTCCAGCAAGGATACAGAGCATTCAAGCCTTAGTCACAGTCTTCCAACATAAGCAATCTCTGCAGGCCAGAATGTTCATGAGACTAATAGGCATGATGGCATCTTGCATCATCATAGTGCCATATGCAAGACTGCAGATGCGTCCATTACAGGAATGTCTAGCACAACAATGGAATCGAGCTCAAGGGCAACTAACAGACCTGGTGTTGATAGACAGCCGCACACATCGCTTTCTGCAATGGTGGAACACCAAAAACTTGACAAAAGGGCGGCCGTTCCTCGAACCTGTTCCACAAATAGTACTAACAGCAGACGCATCTCTCACAGGATGGGGAGCCCATCTATTACATTATACAACTCAAGGGCAATGGAGCACTCAACAAAGACTGCTCCATATCAACCACCTAGAGCTGCTAGCAATATTCTTAGCACTCAAAACTTTCCAAGTTCAAGGCAAAGCTGTCTTAATCCGGACGGACAACATGACAGCTATGTATTATATACAAAAACAGGGAGGGGACACTCTATACAACTGTCCCAGCTCGCACAGAACATCTGGAGATGGGCCATTCCACAAAACATATATCTGTTAGCAGAACACCTTCCAGGAGTTCACAATCAGATAGCAGATCTGTTGAGTCGGCAGACACAACAAATTCACGAATGGGAACTACATCAGCAAGTTCTTCAACCATTCTTTCACAAGTGGGGTCACCCAGACATAGATCTGTTTGCCACACACGAAAACGCAAAATGCCCAACCTTCACCGCCAGGTTCCCACACCAGCTGTCCAAGGGCAATGCGATATGGATGAATTGGTCAGGCAAATTTGCGTACGCTTTTCCACCACTACCACTAATACCATTAGTAGTACGCAAGCTCAGGCAACAGTCTCTCAAATTAATCCTGGTGGCTCCCACATGGGTACGACAACCATGGTTCACCATGCTGCTAGAGCTCTCTCTAGTTCCTAACACCATCCCTGCTAACACAGAACCATGGAGAAATCAGACACCCAGACCCAAATCAACTTAATCTGGCGATCCAGCTCCTGAAATCCTAGAGTTTGGTTATCTTAACCTACCCCCAGACTGTATGAATATTATTAAAGAGGCCAGAAGACCTACTACCAGAGCTTGTTATGCTGCAAAATGGAAGAGATTTGCCATTTATTGCAACAATAATCAAATTGATCCCCTGGATGCTTCCATCCAGAATATCATTTGCTACCTTTTACATTTACAAAGAAGTAATTTGGCATATTCATCCATTCGCCTGCACCTTGCAGCAATTGCAGCATATTAACAGAACAGACAACATCTGTCTCTTTTTAAAGTACCTGCTATTAAAGCATTTATGGAAGGATTAAAAAGAATAATTCCTCCTAGGTTACCACCTTCACCAGTGTGGAAACTAAACATTGTTCTTACAAGACTCATGGGACCACCTTTTGAGCCTCTACACAAATGTGAACTGCAATTTCTCACATGGAAAACAGCTTTTCTTATTGCTATTACCTTTCTTAGAAGAGTAAGTGAGATACAAGCTTTCACAATACAAGAACCATTTTTACAACTACATCGTAATAAAGTGGTTCTAAGGACTAATCCTAAATTCCTACCAAAGGTCATTACTCCTTTCCATTTAAATCAATCTGTAGAGTTACCTGTGTTTTTTCAAATCCCTGACTCTGTAGCTGAAAGAGCTTTACACACCCTTGATGTTAAAAGAGCTCTTCTCTACTATATAGATAGAACTAAATCTTTTCACAATACAAAACAATTGTTTGTATCTTTCTCTCCACCTCATAAGGGCAACCCTATCTCTAAAGGGGGATTTGCAAGGTGTATTGTAAAATGTATACAAATATGCTACCAAAAAGCAAAAGGTACATTACCAGTTCCTCCGAGAGCGCATTCCACACGCAAAATAGGAGCCTCTATGGCTTTCTTAGGGAACATTCCCCTAGAAGACATATGCAAGGCAGCAACATGGTCTACCATACATACTTTCACAAAACACTACTGTGTTGATGTGCAAGCCAAGCAACAAGCTGCAGTGGGCCAAGCTGTCCTTAAAACTCTTTCAAACTACTGCAACAGATACAGGTGACCACCGCTAGGGGAGATACTGCTGCGCAATGGATGCAAAAGTGTACGATCTGCAGCTCATATGCCTCGAACGGAAAATGCTACTTACCAGTATGCATCTGTTCTTGGCATGTAGAGCTGCAGAGTCATACACGCCTTCCCGCCTCCCCGGGAACTGTATCTGTTCTAGTATTATCTTATTTAGATACATACGCATGGACATCTCTTTTCTTTACTTCTCTAACTCCATCATTTCCCATCATGGCGAAAAACAATCTAAGGATGGAGTAGATGCCCATGAGCACTATCGTCCAAGGGAGGAGTCACCTATCTCGTGACTACAAAAGACTTCTGTAGGAAGGTGGATATCTGACTATGGTTACCCCCAACTTTTTGCCTAGTGTTTTGCTGGTTTTTGACTTAGTTGGCCTGGGATCCTGCTATTCAGGACCCCAGGCTTCCTGCTCTCTCTGTTAAAATGAACTCCATGTACCTTAGGTACATATCTAATTGGATACTGGGCCCCCTTATCAGTCCCTGTACAGTGTACCTTAGGTACCCAGGGCATAGGTGTACCCAGGGCCTACCAGGGGCTGCAGCATGTATTATGCCACCCCTGGCTGGCCATCCAAACTGACACAACTGGCTGCTAAGACAGCTGGGGCAAGGTGGTGTAATCACCCTTTGCAGTAGATATAGTATACCTATATCTAACCCTAAAATGGACACCTATACTCCTATCAGTCACTCCTATGGCAGGCCTTATCAATCCTGAAGGCAGAGTGCTTGGAATTATGTGAGATGGTGCTCTAGCATGAGCTGAGCCTGTCTGCAGCTTGCGGAACCAAGTCCTCATAGCTGTTCCATGATAACGCTATACCATATACTCTTAAGTGCATTATAATCCTC
This sequence comes from Lissotriton helveticus, assembly GCF_964261635.1. Classification (NCBI taxonomy): domain Eukaryota; kingdom Metazoa; phylum Chordata; class Amphibia; order Caudata; family Salamandridae; genus Lissotriton; species Lissotriton helveticus. Next base: position 1,106,630,407 of record NC_136071.1, on the reverse strand, counting down.
GCGGTTGAATGCTAACTTTGGTATAGCATTATCAAAACATGTCGAGTAAAGGTGTCATACGAATTGGAATACTACCCCCTCGCCAGTTCTGGCGACGGGGGTAGCATTCCACCCTTCTAGAGGGACACGACATGTATGTAACTGTGAACCCCGGTTAAAGTTAACTCGAGCCTCAGCATCACAAAATGGATGCTGCCACCACAGACACAAGTCTGACCTCCTGCTGCTGGGAGTCCTTCCAGCGAGGGAGGCTTGGACAAAGGGTTTCCTGCCTTGGGAGGTGCTAGCACCACCCCAGACAGGATTTTGTGTATAGGGTAGGACCGGCCTGAAAGGAATGAGACATGCCTGGGGCACACAAGGTGCCCTGTGCATACACCGGTTCAAACCAGTTGCTGGGGCACCCCTGCCCCAGCTCTGGCGCGAAGCCGGACAAAGGATAGGGGGTGTAACCACCCCCCTTCCTGGTCCCACCCATGGGAGGGACCTAGTCGTAGTGCAGCCCCCTTTAGGAGAATAAAGGTAGGAGCTGGTCCCATTCCAAATTAGATTAATCCTGAACTGAAACTCTACAAGAAGAAACTCTGGACTTCGACTTTCTACACAGAAGACTGAAGAAATCTCCCTTGTGGGCAAGGAGTGTCCATCCTGCACAAGCAGGCACCATCAAGCGTTCAGCGGCTTCCCTTTGTCGTCTTCCCTCGAGGATCCAGACTTCAGTGCCCGACGAGACCCGGACTTCCAGACCTCTACCTACATCTGCAGCACAGCTGAGATCCGTGGGTGCGACGAGACACGTGAGACCGGCCATCTTGAAAGAAACTGCACTTCGCTTCCAGCACGACTTCTGAGGTAACCTCGACAAAGTGCTTTGGGGATTGAGAAGCCCCAGCCCCGAGCAGCTCCTGCACCGAAGATCAGCCCTCCAGTATCCACAAGATCTGCGTTGGGCCCTTCTGCCTGTTTGCTGCTCGACGCATTGTCTGGTCACTTGCTGGCTGGCTAGTGACCTCCTAGACTACGATCTTTGAAAACTACACTGCTGGTCTGGTTGCTCCAGACTGGCCCTTGCTCCCCTCCAAAAGAGGAGCACCCCGGACTCTCCTAGTCCGCACCAGACGCTTTCTCCACTCACCGCGTGGGTTGCCTTTGCCAAGGCCTGTTGACTCCAAATCCAGACCCGACACCGCCGACAGCGAGAGCCTGCGTGGGACAGCTCGTGCCTCCATCCTGGTCGTCGAAGACACCTCCTGGTCCACGTGGCTGCAGAGACAAGCGCCCACTCTTCACCTGATCGCGACGACAGCATCTGGTTCCCTCCTGGTTCCACTCCGGTCACTGGCTAGTGACTTTGAACATTGTCCCCACTGCTTTCAGGTCCTCTTCTTCCTCGATCCACCCGTGGATCGCACCGGACATCTTCCACTTGGTCGCCTGCAGCATCTTTCCTCAATGTCCATTGACTTCGACGCGGAAACCCGACACACTTTGACACCTATGCACCCGCAGCCCGTGGGTGAGGTAACAAGAGCCTTTCGGTGCTCAAGGGTAGATTAACTCTCCTAGTGTCCAGATTTCCAGTCGTTCTAGTCCTAGATAGTAAAGAGTGTCCGTACTTACCTTTTTCGTAAACTGTACTGTCCACTGACTTTGTTCCGCATCTCGCGTGTGAGTTCACACTCTGCACACGCGTTCCGTGGGCCTCCTATTACTTACCTGTGGTTAGGATAGTATAGTCCCGGCGAATCTACAGCCTCTGGACAGCTCCATTCCTTCTATCGATTTCCTTATACCATTTACTTAGTATATGGTTTGTCGTGCCCCTAGGGCACCATTGTAATTTTGTGCAACTTATCGTATTTTTCCTAAGAGATTGTCATGTGCTTAGCCCTCTGACCTCATAAAGAGTTCAGAGGTGTTTGTTATTAATAAATATATTGTTTATTTTAATAATATCTGTGTGGTGTCCTTTCATCTGGTATTCAAGGGGTTATATGTGGTAAAACAGCTGGCTTCACATGCCAAAAGAGTTTAGCCTAAGACTGCTTTGTCCATGCTACCATTAGGATAGCTGGTCTATAAGGTTGACTTACAACCAATCACCATAAGGGTTGTTTGGACTGATACAAGGTGATTACTAGAACTAGTGAGTGTCATATATCAGGCCAACTTCTCACAACTTCTTCCAAGACGACAACAACATGCAATCATCTGAGCCCAACGCCAGGTGGCGATCTAATGCAAAAGTGTACAACTCTGCAGCTTTACATGCCAAGAACAGATGCATACTGGTAAGTAGCATTTTCCTTTCCTGGGCACTGGACTTTTGTTTCAGTGCTTTATGTATTTTCATTGATTCCTCTTTCTTCCCTTTCTGAGTGTCAATTTCCATGCCCTGCACTCTCAGTTGAGTCTCAAGATAACCCCTCTTCTCTTATAAGCCCAGGTGCCCTTTCCAGCTTACTCAGTCTCTGTCTAAGTTTTAGCTATTTTGTTACACAATCTGCATCATGACAGTAAATTCTTTGTGAATTTATGTTGTCTTTTGGCAAGAGCAGTCTTGACCATATCACCCTTCACTTCATTTGTTAATTCTTTCATTGGTTTAGTCACTGTCTTGTAGTGTCAAATCCTTTTTAGTTGCTTGTATTAGCAATCATGACAACGGTGAGTCCTCTCCACGGTTCAGCTTTCCTGAAATGTTTGAGAACATTTCAACATTGTCATCCCCTATGCCTCCCAACTTGGACTATTCGGTACAAATGTTTAAACACTATATAAATGCAATTATGATACAGTCTGTTATTAAACCTCTAGCCTCCTGTATCTGGGATTGCACCATATTTTTGTCAATTTTACTGGGAAACTGCATCAGTTCTTTTTAAACAAATGTAATTTCATTGTTTCCAATTTGTAGTAGGTTTCATTGAAATAAGTTACGGTCATTGTTACTGTAAAAAGCAACACTTCCCTTTTCTCATTTTGACGTGATAAAGTTCAACTGACCATGATCACATTTCCGATGAGGACACTAAATAATTGCATTATAGTGGGTAACTCCCGATGAAACTCTTAATTTCAAAATCTGAAAGAGACTGTTAGTTATAGATTCCTTACCTTAGAATCTGAAAGAGACACGTTAGTGATAGATTTCTTACCTTAGAATATCCCCAGGCGTCAGACTGGATCCGGAAACTTTTGCGTAGCAATACCCCGGTGCGTGGGTAGGCGTCGTCCGCGGCTCCGCGTCCGTCGTCCGCGCCGGAATGTTCAGGCTCTGATTCCAATCTTTCAGCCTTTATCCCGGGTCTCGGTCAGGTTGACGCTGCGGCTTCTGGGGCTGATGGCCTCCTGCATCCTTCTGGTGCATCACGCCAGGTGGCGGATGCGGGCTCTGCAGTGGGACCTGAAGTTTAAGTGGGCCCAGCATCAGGGCAACTTGTCCGACCATGTCTTGATCTCGGAGGGCACTGCAAGACAGTTGCAGTGGTGGCTCACGGACCGCTATTGGGTCAGCGGCAGATCCCTCTCCCTACCCCAACCGGAGCACGTAGTTGTGACGGACACGTCCCTCCAGGGCTGGGGGGGCCACATGGGAGAGGCGGAGATCAGAGGCCTCTGGTCTCCGGTGGAGTCCTGGCTCCACATCAACCTTCTGGAGCTGCGGGCGATCCGACTTGCACTGAAGGCCTTCCTCCCCTCTGTCCGGGGGAGTGTAGTGCAGGTGTTCACTGACAACACCACCGCCATGTGGTACTGCAACAAACAGGGTGGGGTGGAGTCATGGACCCTCTGCCAGGAGGCTCTGCGCCTCTGGCAGTGGCTGGAACATCAGGACGTGACCCTGGTGGTTCAACACCTGGCAGGTTCTCTGAACGCCAGGGCGGATGAACTCAGCCGTCGGTGCATGATGGATCACAAATGGTGTCTGAACTCTGACGTGGCGAAAGGCCTCTTTCAGCAGTGGGGAGAGCCTTGGTTAGATCTATTCGCCACAGAAGAGAACGCGCAATGTCATCAGTTCTGCGCGTTGGAATTTCCAAGGCGGCACTCGCTCGGAGACGCTTTTCGTCTCGAGTGGAGTTGCGGTCTATTGTACGCCTTTCCGCCTATACCACTTCTGCCCAGAGTGCTGAAGAAGATCCGGCGTGACCGGGCCCAGGTTATCCTTGTGGCTCCGGACTGGGCACAAAGATATTGGTATCCAGAGCTACTCAGCATGTCTGTCGATCCCCGATTCGTCTGCCTCTTCAGGAGGACCTTCTGTCGCAGCAGCAGGGGACGGTCCTCCACCCGAACCTGTCCAGTCTCCACCTACAAGCTTGGAGATTGAGCGGCGACAGTTGAGGCCATTTGACTTGCCTCCTGAAGTCTGTAATGTAATTCTGGCAGCCAGGCGTCCCTCCACAAAGTCGGTATACACCTGCATGTGGAACAGATTTGTGGCATGGTGCACAGCAAAGGCTGTGGATCCACTCTCTGCCCCCCTTTCTGAGGTTCCCCTCTTCCTACTTTCTCTTGCCCAGCAGGGCTCTGGTCTGGGCACTATCAAGGGCTACCTTTCTGCCCTTTCCGCCTTCTTAAGGCCACCTGATCAGCCATCTTTGTTCAAGTCCCCAATTGTAAATAGGTTTTTGAAGGGCATCACACACATGTTCCCTCCTGTTCCATTCGTGATGCCGCAGTGGGACTTGAACCTTGTACTTCATAACTGTCCTCTCCGTCTTCTTACTCTGAAGACTGCTTTTCTGGTTGCCATCACCTCTGCCAGGAGAGTGAGTGAGCTCCAGGCTCTTTCTTCCAAACCTCCTTTCCTTTCTGTCCATCCGGACAAGGTTGAGCTGCGGACAAGACCCTCTTTCCTGCCCAAGATAGTCACAGCCTTCCACATCGGGCAGTCCATCACCTTGTTGTTTGTTGTTGTGCCTCCCTGCCCGGCTCTCCACCCCGCTCCCGCCTCCAAGCTGCTCCTTCCTCGCCCCTCCACTATCCACTTATGACAGATGCCTTTGCGTGCAGCGTTAACGCGCAGCGGAAGCGCCCCATGCGCGCCGAAGGTGCGCCAAAGGTAAGCCCGTCTACGCCTGGACCGCGCCCAGGGCCAGACCCCCTGGCCCCCGCAAAATCCACTCCGCCCGCATAACATACGACGCCGCAACCCTCTCAGCCCTTAACCCCGGCCGCCCACCAAAATGCTACCAAGCAGCCCCAGTACACACCCATGGACCCTTCACCTGCCACTCCTGCAAGTTCGAATGCATCAGGACCCACACCAATTCCACTAACTCCAAACAGAGCTCCGACACTAACCACCTAAAGTGCATCCTGCTCAACACCCGCTCGGTCCACAGACACGCCATTGAACTCTGGAACCTACTCGACACTACATCGCCGGATGTCGCCTTCCTTACAGAAACCTGGATGAACGCCTCATCAGCACCCGACATCGCCATAGCCATCCCGGACGCCTACAAGATCATCCGAAAGGACCGCACCAACCAAACAGGAGGAGGCATCGCCATCGTCCATAAGAACACCATCCGCATCACGACCAGTTCCGACGATAACCTCGCTACCGCCGAACACCTTCACTTCCAGATCCACACCGACCCCAAGACCACACTCAGAGGCACCCTCATCTACAGACCACCAGGACCCCGCACACAATTCAGCGAAGACATCACTGACTTCATCAGCCCACATGCTCTCCCCTCCGAGGACTACATTCTACTGGGAGACCTCAACTTCCACCTGGAAAAGAAAAACGACAGCAACACCACCACCCTTCTGGACAACCTGGCCAACCTCGGACTCGTACAACTTGTCAACACCCCCACACACTATGCCGGACACACGCTCGACCCAATCTTCACCTCCAGCAAGCACATCTCCTTCAATCACACCACAGCTCTCCATTGGACGGACCACAGCTGTGTTCACTTCAACTACAAAAAGACCACGACCCACAACCCCCCACAACCTATTCCCCGAAGAAATTGGAACAAAATTACCACCGACCAGCTCTTCACATCGCTTCACCAAAACCCTCCTGCCAAATCATCGGACCGAAACCAAGCAGCCACCAACCTCACACAATGGATTACCCACAGCGCCGACGAACTAGCACACTTGAAAAACCATCAAATCAAGCAAGGTAGCAAAAAAGCCCCCTGGTTCAACGATGAACTTAAGAAATCCAAGAAGTTCTGCCGTACCCTCGAGAAAGCCTGGAGAAAAGACCCAACCTCTGACAACCTGGCCACCTTAAGAACGCCACCCGCAAACACCACCAACTGATCCGATCCACAAAGAAATCAGCATTCAAGGATCGACTTGACAACAACGCCCAAAACAGCAAGGAACTATTCGTCAAAGAATTTACCAACCCCACCGCCGGCACCAACGACATCACTTCCTCCCAAGACCTCTGCGACTCCCTATCCTCATTCTTCCACAACAAAATCGCCGACATACATAACAGCTTTGAAAACCAGTCAGACGACCAGTCCACTCCACCCACCCCCGAACCAAAACCTCACTCTAACAACCTCTGCGCCTGGAACCCAATCACCACTGAAGACACCATCCGCCTGATGAACTCCATCCACTCAGGTTCGCCAACCGACCCATGTCCCCACCACATTTTCAACAAAGCAGACTCCATTATCGCACCACATCTCCGCGACGTCATCAACTGCTCCTTCAACTCCGCTACCTTCCCGGAAAGCTGGAAACACGCCAAACTCAGCGCCCTTCTGAAGAAACCCACAGCAGACCCCACTGAACTTAAGAACTACCGCCCCATCTCGCTCCTCCCATTCCCTGCCAAAGTCATCGAGAAGGCCGTCAACAGTCAGCTCGCCGCTTTCCTTGAATCCAACAAATCCCTCGACCCTTCACAGTCAGGCTTCCGAGCCAAACACAGCACCGAGACCACTCTCATCGCAGCAACAGACGACATTCGAACTCTACTGGACAACGGAGAAACAGCTGCCCTCATCCTACTTGACCTCTCCGCAGCCTTCGACACAGTCTGTCATAGCACCCTTATACAACGCCTCACCAACGTCGGAATACAAGGAAAGGCATTGGACTGGATCATCTCTTTCCTCGCCGGAAGAACCCAGAGAGTCCGCCTCCCCCCTTTTAGATCAGAGGCCACCGAAGTCATCTGCGGCGTACCACAAGGATCATCACTCAGTCCCACCCTCTTCAACGTATACATGAGTCCCCTCGCATCCATCGCGCGCCAACACAACCTCAACATTATCTCCTACGCAGACGACACCCAGCTGATCCTCTCCCTCACCAAAGACCCAAATACCGCCAAAACCAACTTACACGAAGGAATGAAAGAGGTAGCTGAGTGGATGAAGAACAGCCGTTTAAAACTAAACTCGGACAAAACGGAAGTCCTCATCTTAGGTTCATCCCCCTCTGCCTGGGACGACTCATGGTGGCCACCGGCCCTGGGAACCGCACCCATACCTACGGACCACGCACGTAACCTGGGCTTCATCCTGGACTCCTCCCTCTCGATGACCAGACAAGTCAACGCCGTCTCATCATCATGCTTCAACATCCTACGCATGCTCAAAAAAATCTTCCGATAGATCCCCACCGAAACAAGAAAAACGGTCACCCACGCACTGGTCACAAGCCGACTGGATTACGGAAACACCCTTTACGCCGGAACCACAGCCAAACTACAGAAAAAACTCCAACGCATCCAAAACGCCTCAGCCAGACTCATACTGGACATCCCCCGTCAAGCTCACATTTCCGGTCACCTGAAAGACCTCCACTGGCTCCCCGTCAACAAGAGAATAACGTTCCGTCTCCTCACCCACGCACACAAAGCCCTCTAAGACCTAGGACCCGAATGCCTCAACACGCGATTGTCCTTCTACACCCCCACCCGTCAACTACGATCGTCCAATCAAGCCCTCGCCGCAATCCTGCGCATCCATAGATCCACCATGGGGGGAAGATCCTTCTCCTACTTAGCGGCCAAAACCTGGAACTCTCTCCCCATCCACCTCCGCCTTACACAGAACCACCTCTCCTTCAGAAAACAACTAAAAACTTGGATATTCGATAAGTAAAGCACCCCCCTCCCTCAAGCGCCTTGAGACCCTCTGGGTGAGTAGCGTGCTATACAAATTTCTGAACTTGAACTTGAACCTTGCCCACCTTCTTTCCGCCTCCGCATCCCTCGAAAGAGGAAGAGAGGCTCCACCGTCTGGACCCACAACATGCGCTCTCTTACTATCTGGATCGCACACTCCAGTTCCGGGTGGATGACCAACTCTTTGTTGGTTACGTGGGCGCTAAGAAAGGACGGGCGGTGCACAAGCAGACCATCTCTCGGTGGATCGTATTGTGCATCCAGGCATGTTTCTCTTTAGCTAAAAAGGAACCTCCTGTTGGGCTGAGGGCCCACTCCACTCAGGCCACGGCGACTACTACTGCCCTGGGCCGAGAAGTCCCCTTGCAGGACATTTGACAGGCAGCTACGTGGGCCTCGCTGCACACGTTCGCGAGACAATACTGCCTGGACAGTCAAGTCCGGAGGGATGGCTTCTTTGGCCGTTCCGTCCTCCAGGACTTTCTGGTGTGATTATTGGTTTGCAGACCCACCACCGGGGTTGGTATTGCTGGGTTATCTATTCTAAGGTAAGGAATCTATCACTAACGTGTCTCTTTCAGATGCACAAGTTACTACTTGTGTAACGATATATCTGTAAGAGACATTAGTTAGTGATATATTACTTACCGACTCACCCATCCTCCCCGTTCTGCGAACCGATATCTAGGGTTAAGGTCATCCCCTTTCAGGGCCCTAGTTTCATGGCACCAGTGTTGGTTCTATCATGGCTCTGCGTATCTGGCGCGGAAAAGCTGTGTATCAGAACTGACGTCAGCGCGCGAGGGCGGCGTCTAAGTACTCCGGCGACGTCATTCCGGCGCTAACGACGCCGACGACGGACGTGGATCCGCGGACGACGCCTACCGACGCGCAGGGGTATTGCTACGCAAAAGTTTCTGGATCCAGTCTGACGCCTGGGGATATTCTAAGGTAAGGAATCTATCACTAACTAATGTCTCTTACAGATATATCGTTACACAAGTAGTAACTTGTGCAGTAATCCCAGGCGTCTGGGTCCAGAGAATGTTTCTTCAGCAGTACCCCTGCGCGTCGGTAGGTGGCGTCAGTCGACTCTGCATCCGTCATTGGCGTCGTGAACGCTGGTATGACTTCGCAGTATCTACTCTGACGCCGCCCAGCATGCTGATGTCGGTTCTTTCTTTTTCCGTGCCAGCCAGTGCAGATCTGGAGAGAGCGGTAACCTTAGTCACTTTTTGTCAAAACATTTTTCAACTTTTTTCAACATCTTTTTCAAGTTGTTTGACTCCTGGTGCACGTGGGATGTCCCATCGACTTACCAGCATCAAACCTTGTGATTCCTGTCACAAATTGATGTCGGTCATGGACCCACACCTCGTGTGTCTCTGGTGTCTGGAACGCGACCAGGACCCGAATGTGGGGCCATGAACGCAAAGTCTTTGTGGGAGCGGTCCCGAAAGCTTCTGGAGGCTTGCAGTGTGCTCTGCAGCGCTCGAGGTCCCCATCAAGAGGGAGGTCGTGGGACCGGTCACGAAGTCACCACCACCACTCATCGTCAAAGTCTTTGTCTTTGGGTAAGTCGAAGCACAAGAGGAAGGCGAAGAAGCACCATCACTCTTCTTCTTCTCCCCATCCGTCGGCTGATGCGACGCAGGACACGGAATGTCTTTGTCCTTCAGCTCTGCCCCCGGAGCCAGCTGGGACTGCTATGAGCTTCCCTCCCTTCTCAAGAGCCAAAGTCCCCTGCCCAGCTTCGTACATTTTACGAAGCTCTCCACTCAATCTTTGGGAAGCCCGACTCTGCCGTCATGCCTTGGGGTCCCATGGACTCGGCTGGGGCTCTAGGCCGTCAATGCCAGCGGCTTCGGACCTGGTGCCACAGAGGTCCCCAGGGATCCGGGCCTGGATTCCGGATCGTCACCGGTCGACCTTACAACACCTCCCCCGGCGCCAATTCTTTTGACAAATCCGGTTGTGTCCCTGGCCTGCGTCGACTCCAGCCTCCCACTCAATATGGACACAGAGCCGGACCTGCGTCGAGACATTTTATAGCACCCTTAGTTCCAAGAATCACATCTGTAATGCCGACAGCCTCAGTCTCAGGACTGACTCTGAGGTTCGCTTTGCAGCCTTTCATCTTGAGCGGTCTTAAATCAGTGCTAAAACCAATATTGAAGTGGGGTTCAGTTCTTACTTCAGTGTCGAACCCCAGAATGGGGTCTGTGATGCCTCTCACACTTTGGTTGGAGCCAGTTGAATGATTCCACTAGAAAAACAGGTTCTTCAGTTTACCAAGCAAAAGTCACAGGACTTATTTAATAGAATAATTATTTATTTTCCATCCAAAGGTTTCAAGATAAACTTTCCATCAAAGAATACATGATATTGGGGTGCTAGAAACTCCTTAGATTTTTCTAATCCTCTTGGTCAAGAGTATGATGAATCTGATCATGAGAGATGGGTCGCCATTTGGCAGACATCCTGGATGCAGTGGACTAGATGCATCTCCTTGGATAGTATTACCTTAAGGCGATGGCCTGGTTCTGTGTAAAAAGGTTCTTAAGGTTCCATAGTTCAGAAGGTTAGAGACATTAAATATACAGTTCTCCAAGAAAACCCTCTGCATTTGACAGAGATTTTGACTGGTAAACACATGTTTAATAATATACTTCCTTTCAGTTAGGTTTAGATGGGTCAGATTAAGGAGCTTTGGTCATAAATATAAGCTGTTTATTGGTCTCAATGTGATACTCAAGGGAATACTATCCTGCTTTCTGTGATTCCTCTAGCACTTTACACTAGCAGTACAACTTTAGGATTAGGTTTCCAATTAAAATTGAATGTGGCCACAAGCACACAGTTAGCACAAAACATAAATGAATACATGTGGAGAAAAAAGTGGTCCAAAATATTACAAAACTGACTTGTACGAAACTGTACATAAAGAATCTATCTCTTGAAAAGACAGATTAGTTATATCCACTAGTAAGATGCAAAACAAAGGTTAAAATATAATTACATAAATATTTCAGTTAAAGTGTGTGCAAGTCGCTTCAAGAAATATACAGTGAAGATGTCTGAGATACGCACAATATTTGAAACATGGCTAAAAGTATATATAAGCTTGTAAGCTATTTATTTGTGTATATTGAAATGTAAAAGCCCTTTGAGCAAAATGTGAAAGGAAAATTATAAGTGGCAAATATGGCAAATGCCTAGCACACTTAAGTAGCGGTAATATATTCAGAATAGTAATTATGATTATTTAAAGGCCCCTACTTTGTACATGGGATTCCTTCGGTTGGTTGGTTGTGAAAAACTGAGGAAAGAAACTGTAATTGAATATCAGATGTTTTATGTGCTCACGTTTTACAAATGATGCACTAAATGCTTCTATCTGAAAGAAACAAATAGTGATAGATTCCTTAACTTACAATTACCCCCAGGTGTCAGACTGGATCCGGAAAGTTTTCGTCAGCAGTACCCCTGCGCGACGGAAGGTGGCGTTGTGCAGTTACGCATCCGTCATTGGCTTCGTGGTCGCCGAGATGACGCGGCAGCTTCTTAGACGCGCCCTCGCGCGCTGACGTCAGTTCTTTCTTTTTCGGCACCAGCAAGCGCAGATCCGGAGAGAGTGGTACCCCCAGTCATTATTGACTGAATTGAGTTAGGCTTTTTGTCTGTGTTTTTGTCAAGTCTATCGACTCCTGGTGTCGTAGGGATGCCAGGTTTCAAGTCTTGCGGGGACTGTCATTGGATGATGTCGTGACGGACCCGCACGGCGTGTGTCTCTACTGCCTGGAGCATGACCACGACCCCAAGTCGTGACTCGACTGCCGGGCTAAGGCGCCGAAGACTTTGTGGGAGCTGTCCTGAAAGTTGCTTGAGGTCCAGCAGTCGGCTCTCAAGGTCCCGGTCCTGTCGGAGGTCGAGGGACCGGTCGCGAAGCCAACACCATCGTTCGTCTGAATCGAAGTCTTCGAACTCAGGGTCAGGTAAGACGAAGCACAAGAAGTCAAAGAAGCGTTCTCACTCGACGACTTCCCGTCGCGCTTGAGGTTGCGGGTGGTGCCTCCACCGCTGCTCCGGCAGAGCCTACGGTGTCTCCGACTGCCTACCTTTCCGCGTCCGTCTGCGACTCTGGCCCGCCTGCAGGAATTTCTGTCAGCCATAGCCCGCTTCTTTGGGCCATCCTGCCCTGCTGACGCGCCTTCGGGCCCCACGGGCCCAACTGGAGGTCCTCGCCCTTCAGTGTCGTCAGCTCTGGCATCACTGTCCGCTCCTGCGCCCCAGGGCCCCTAAGGATCCAGGCCTGGTCGACGCCGGTTGACCTTGTTACACATCCACCGACGTCGACCACACCAGCACCACCTCCAACGTCGCCCGTGGCAGCGGACAACGTCACCCCCAGTCTCAGCCCTGACATGGACACGGAGCCGGACGCCGATTCCGACACCGATGGGGCCTTTCTACCCCTATGTCCAACCTCCTTATTTTAGGCCTGTACATCCGCCTTCGGAGGACAGGGAGGACTGGGAGGGGTCTGAAGATCCACTCACAGCTCAGTGTTAGTATGACCCAGACTTGACAGAGGAACCGGGGGATGCCAGTGGTCTGGACATCTTTCCTGACCTTGGCATGCTCACTCCTCCTACCTTGGCTACGGAGGAGGGTGCACGTTACGCATTGGTGTTGTGTAGGGAGGCGGACCCATCCTCCCCGTTCTGTGAACTGATTTCTAGAATTAAGGTCATCCCTTTCAGGGCCCTAGTTTCAAGGCACCAAGGGTCAGTATCTTGCATGGCTCTGCGTTTGTGGTGTGGAAAGTTGTGTACAGAACTGACGTCAGCTCGCAAGGGCGGCGTCTATGTAGCTGCCGCGATATCATCTCGGCGACCACAACGCCAACGATGGATGCAGAGCTGCAAGACGCCACCTTCCGTTGCGCTGGGGTACTGCTGATGAAAACTTTCCGGATCCAGGCTGATGCCTGAGGGTAATTCTAAGGTAAGGAGTCTATCACTACTAATGTTTCTTACAGATATATTGTTGCCAAAGGTAAGTAACTTGTTCTACTTGCTTTATTACGTTGAATATACTCCAAACTACTTAAAAAAATTTGAATCAGTTGTGTAACTTTATTTTGATGTTTGACTATAATCCATGCTGAGTGACAATTTGTTAGTTGAAAGTGGGGGAAAGTTATCTTCTGTGTGCTTTCACAAGTTTGACCTACATTTATTTGGCAGGCATGATGAGGGCAAGATCAGGAAAGCCTACTTCAGACTGGCACAGAAATACCATCCTGACAAGAACCCTGAAGGAAGGGTACGTTAAAGCAGCCGTTAACTTCGCATTGATGTGGATAATAGTTCTACACCTAATTAGATAAGTTGTCTATTTACATGAAATTGTAGCTGTAGCTCTTACATAATTTGACTTATGGTGGACAACAGTAGCGTTGAGAGGGAGGTGCATAGGGCAGGGGCAACCAGATGTTCTGATTTTCATGTACAACCAAGGGGTCTCAACAAAGGTCTTTTTTATCCTGTATAACATACCCGTAGCCAAATGACAGCAACCTTGTTTCCGTCTGATTCTCCCATTGACAGTCCTTTATGGTGATGAGCTGTATAGCTTAAGCTTTTAACATTGTGTTTGAGAACCTTTGCCTCTTCAGGGAAGCCTTAATCAATTATAACTCAATGTGCTGCAATTATTTTGGCAAAAACAGCCCAGCATCAGCAGGCTAACTTTGCTAGTATAGAGTAGCCACATTGTGTGGGCCAAATATTCAGGAACTTGGTCAATACCTGGACTTTTTGAGCTTGCCAGAGATGAATTTGAAACAATGCCCCAAAAACTGCCACAATTAGTCTGATAGCCTATATGTTTTCTTCATTCTTCTCCATTGTGCATTATACAATCGCTGATGCTGTGTCTAGCGTCACTATTGCTGGTCCACCTGCCGCCTTCTTATCACACAAATAATACTTCCTCATTAGAAGTCTTAGACTTGACATTGGTGAACTTTGGGTAGAGGGGTGTTTTTGGGAGCTCTTCCATTCTAAAATTACTATTGCTAATTCAACCTGAATGAGCTGAAGCATAAGATTTCAATTAGTCTTACAGTATCCATCATAAACAGATTTTGTGAAGGAATTATCTTTGCTCAAGTTCTTCCTACTCGCATGTACTGTTTTTTTATCTGAGGGTTAATTAAGTGCAGGATTAAATAAGAGGCTTTTGCGAAGTTAAGCAAACGTTTATGTTCTTTAATTTTTGCACCACAGGATATGTTTGAGAACGTGAATAAGGCATACGAATTCTTGTGTACAAAATCAGCAAGAATAGTTGATGGCCCAGATCCAGAAAATATAATTTTGATTCTGAAAACTCAAAGCATTCTCTTCAACAGACATAAAGAAGGTGAGATGTAGAGTCTAACTAAATCTCTTGGTATGATATATGATTCAAATTAATTCATTGCAACTACTAATGGGTGATGTGTTACCCAGGGGGAAAGGTTAAGTGTGCATAAATATTGCTAATCTTCAGTTAGTTTATTGAGGTATTTTATTGTTGGTGTAATTTAATGCTGCCCAGTCCCCTGCTCCACCAGATAGAGGGCATGGTTGTTATACCTTCTGGTTTCTGGTAACGAAGGAGGACAGAGACCTCTGCCCCACCTTAGACCTGCACTCTCTCAAGTATTTACTCCGTAAAGAGAAGTTTAAAAATGCTCACATTGCTTCAGGTTTTGTTTGCCTTGGACCAGTGAGACTGGCTGGTAACGTTGATCTTGCAGGACACTTATTTTCATCACCTTGTCTTGCCTGCCACAAACATTACCTGCAGGTCACGGTGGGCTCGAGCACTTTCAGTTTGCTGGGCCCCCTTTTGGCCTCACCAGAGCCCCTCATGTGTTTACCCAGATGATGGTGTTGGTGGTTGCGCATCTGTGGAGGTCTGGGGTTCCAGGTTTCCCCCTACGTCATCAACATGCTGTTGAAGGCAGGTTTGCCGCAGGCAGTAGTCTTCAACCTCCAGGTAACACAGAACTCCTGCATTCCCTGGGGTTTTCCATCAGTGTCACAAAGTTGCACTTGACCTCCCTCATAGTGCAGTTTCGGGCCTATCCTTAAGAGCAGTTAGTCCAGGATATGATACCAATGTTTCAGCCTCTATCCTGAATTGTGGTAAGATTGACTCTGAGGCTGCTGGACCTCATGGACTTATGCATCCTGCTGGTAAAACGTGCCCACTGGCATAAGCGGACTCTGCATGGGGACCTCAAGTCCCAATGGATGCAGCATCAAGGGAATATTTCTAACCTGGTCCAGATATCGGAGTGTACAGCAAAAGACGTTCATTGGTGGCTATCGAGCTGCGATTGGGTGAGCGATAGACCCCTCTCCCTTCCCCACCTGGATCTCCCAGTTGTGACAGATGCATCACTTTAGGTTGTGACAGGCATCTGGGAGAGGTGGAGATCAGAGTACTCTGGTCTCCAGCAAAGCCCCAGTGCCACATCAGTCTGTTGTAGCTAAGAACGATTCATATAGCATTGAAAGTCTTCTTACTGTCCATCAAAGAGAGGCTGGTTCAGGTATTCATTGACAACACCATTGCCATGTGATATTGCAACAATCATGGTAGGTAGGGGATGTGAACTCTGTGTCAAGAGGCTCTGTGTCTCTGGAACAGTCTGGAACGCCAGGACATTTTCCTGGTTGTTAAGCACTTGGCGGGTTCTTTGAATCCTGGGGCGGACAAGCTCAGCTGGAGATGCCTAGGGTACCATGAATGGTTTCTGCATCCAAAGGTTATGCGCACTCTTTTTCTAGAGTGAGGTGAGCCTTAACTAGATCCTTTACCACCACTGAGAACATGCAATGTTATCCCTTCTGAGCAATGGTGTTTCCAAGGGGACTCTAGCTTGGAGGCTCATTTAATCTCAAGTGGCATTCAGGACTGAGGACTACACTGATGCTACTACTGCCCGAGTCCTTAAGAAGATTTGGGCTGACCAGGTTCAAGTCATTCTAGTGGCACTAGATTGGGCCCAGAGAATGTGGTATCCAGGTCTCCTGATCTTGAGTGTTACTCCTTTAATCAGGCTGCTGCTTCAGGAGGACCTCCTGTCACAGCAACAGGGCACGGTGCTGCACCCGAACCTGCACGCTCTTCAACTTCATGTGTGGAGATTTAGCGGCCTCAGTGGAGAGTGTTTGACCTTCCACCTAAAGTCTGTGATGGTATTTTGGCAGCCAGGCGTCCTTTGCCTAAGTCCATCTATACCTGCAGCTATGCGAAGTTTGTAACATCGAGTACCACATGCCAGATGGATCCCCTTTCTGCACGTCTGTCAGAGATTTTGTTATTTGTTCTTTCCCTTGCATTAGGCACTGTCGAAGGTTTTTTGTTGGCCCTCTAGGCCTTCTTGCGGCTGCCCGATCACCTTCCCTCTTGGTCACTGTGCGTGACTAGTTTCCTAAAAGATTTGCAGCTTCTTTTTCTTCCAGACCCATTTGTCATGTCCCAGTGGGATCTTTATCTTGTTTTGATGTTTCTAATGTGTAGATCTTTCAAGATGATCAATTCACTGACCTTCCCATTCTCACTACTCTGCAAACTGGGCTCTTCCTAAAAAGATCCCGGTAGATTCTGCACACTATTCACCACTGGTACATTGGTATTAATGTGGCTCTGTGTTTTTGGCGCAGAAAGTGTCACAAAAGAAACTGATGTCAGCGCTCCTGGGTGACGCTTATGAAGACATGACATCACAACACAGACGAAGTTGGCATGGAGCTAATCGATGCCACCTATCGGTTCACGGAGGTACTGCTCTAGGTTTTCTGGATCCAGTCTGATACCTGTAGGATATTCTAAGGGGAGGAATTTGTGGTTACATAGTCTCTACTCTATAAAGCATTACCGTAAGTAACTTGTTCTTCTGGTTGATACTTCTAACCACAGGTATCCCACTTTCTAAACCCTCCCAGGTACTGGAATGAATCCAGAAAATGTTTGCAAAAGCTTCTTTGAACTGATAGGTAGCACCTATGAATCCATTGCGACTGTCTCAGCTCTTTAAGTGACAACATGGAGCCACATGTAGGCCCTATCCCTGCCAACGGACGTCTGTACCTATTTTGTCATGCCCTTCCATGCAGATCTGGAGACATGCATCCAACTTTTCTGATGTTTTATTGTCTTTTCCTAAATTATTTATCTAACATTATGCAGGGATGAGTCTCCCTAAAGCCAAAATATTTAAGCCAGGCAGCATTTGCAGGAAGGAGATGTCAGTTGTGGGCCCTCACGTTCTCTTTCTTTAATGCCTTGGCTCCAAACACAACTCGAAGGCCTGTGAAAAATGATCCCTGATGCATTTGAAGACCACCATGGAGTGTGCATATAAACGTTGTTGCTGAACATAAAAATGTGGGCTGGTCCACTTCAAAGTTTTGAGACGGTTCCCAGTTGCAGTCCTCAGGAAAATCCAAGTCTCGAAGCAAGCATAAGATGACCTAGAGGGATTCAATCCCATCCCATCATTTCAACTTCAGGGAGAAATCAAGCATTTGGCCTCGAGAGCTCTGCCATCGTTGTTCATTTAAGTCCTGAACCAGTGATTGGACCTGGTGTGCCCAATTTCCCATGTGATTGCCAATTCATGATGATTCAGGCCTTTAGGGAAATGATACTGAAGTTGTTTTGGATAGGTCTGGGTCCCTCTGGAGTGCCTCCAGGCCCCATGGATCTGTACTTACCCCAGTATGACTTCCACTAGGGGTCCCTCTCTAACCCCAGCTTACCTCGATCGGCCTCAGCCAGGCCCTTAATCCGCGCTAGGCAGTATATCTGATCGAGATGGCCGCAGATTCCTTAATTTAGAATTTCCCCCCGGCGCCAGTCTGGATTGTTACCAAAGGTAAGTAACTTTTCCATCAACACTTTTGCCACATGTCCTTCCATACCCCAGATCCATCACCGCAGTACCCTAGTAACCATCACCGCCGTACCCCCGCATCCATCACCGCTGTATCCATCACTGCTGTACCCCTGTATCCTTCCCCGCCGTACCCCCGGACCCATCACTGCCATACCCTGGACACATCACCACCATACCCTTGACCCATCATCGCCACCCCTGGTAGTGAACAGCTCTGCGCTGGTTTTCTACACCTCACCAGTTCCTTTGTGTGGTCTGGAGTCGAATTTAGCCAATGTCTGCCTTCATCACTCAACAAAATAACCAAAGCCAAGTCTGTGGCTTGGGAAAATTCCTCTACAGTTCCCATGCTTCAGCATGTGTACTGTCGGAGGTTGGAAGCCAATTTCCTTTCTGACTCCAACTCATCCAGTAGTTTTCTCAATGAAGAGGTCGATGAGGGGGCGGGCCTTTTACTCCATTCGTCATTATACTGATGCAGGACCTCACCTGGATGTCCAGTAGGTCAGTGGTTTGGACAATTTGCCTAAAACTGAATTGAATTTGCCCTTTCCTGTGGTTATACATATAGTTACGGAGGTTTGGGATTTACAATTGCCATGGCGGTGAGCAGGCAAACTTACAGCTTGAAATTTTGCATCCGGGTCCATCAACTACTGAGTCCTTACTGCCATTTAAGAAGCCCTTAAATTGACTCTTATGGCAACATTGTACAAATCTTGTTCTGCATCGTCTGCAAGGCAAAACATTTGTGAAATGCCACAGACCTGCTCATTTGAATTCCACTTTCCAGAATCAACAGCCTACTTCGAAGAGTTTTAACTTTCACAATTCATTGAGCATTGTGAACCATTTTTTCTTTTAAGTTTAGCCTTGTGGTCATTGAACCCTTTAGACCTTTACAGCAGTCTGCACCGTTAGCCCCATTTGCCCTATGCAGCTCCTTTCAAGTGCTAGTGGTTTTGGGGAGAACTTGTTTGCAGACTTACTCAGTGTCTTCCTCTCAGCAGACACCATTTTGTCTTCACCAGGCAAATGCTGACAGTTTCCTTGGAGGAACGTTTTACCCCTCATCTATTTCCCTGTAGATTGTAGCAGACAGGATCTGGCAGTCTTTGAAAGCAAAGTTCGTCCATGGAGTATGCAAATTCTGCATCCCAAGATATGAAACTTAGGTTGGTTTCTTGCATCTTTATTGCATTCTGTCTTTATTAATAGGTCTGTGGAAGGTGACAAGTGTTCACTTTAATGGTAGCAGACTTTTTGCAACTCCTACTAATGGCCACTTGTCAAAAGGTAAGTTAAGTGCAACCACTGCAGAACCCATGATTTCAAACAATTGACCTTCCAGTATCTCACAATCTATTACGTGCAAGACAAATGCCCAGTTTCTTAAGGAATTTCCTGGGTTCTACTGCTAGTTATATTGTCTTGGGAAGTTCAACAGAGAAAGTTGCTAATCCTCTGATCGGTGAATTACCTGTGTGCCTGATGATGCCTGTGTGCTGTGACTTTGGTGCTGCAGGGTTGTCTGTGAATGGGGTGTCTCTGGAGTTAGCAACTGCACTATTGGTTGTAAAATATTTCAGTATGTTATGTTCTTTAAAAGGGTAGAAATTTGCAGATGAGGAGATCATCCAGTTGAAATATTGTCTAATCATTTTGATTTACTTTCCTTTAGATTTACAGCCTTACAAATACGCTGGTTACCCAATGCTTATTAAGACCATCACCATGGAAACTTCTGATGACCAGCTCTTCTCAAAACTGTCCTTGCTCCCTGCCGCAACGGAGTTAGCTTTCCACACAGTCAACTGTTCAGCACTTAATGCAGAGGAACTGAGACGAGAGAATGGTATAGAGGTAAAGCTATAAGTATTGGCATCAAGCGTCTCTCCTTTATGCTTTTAGTTATCACAGTTCTACTGATTTCTGTCTTCAGTGTTACTAAGGATCTCTTAGCTTAGGGAACTTGATTTAGCAGCTCTGTTTATTGAAGTCCTATGTATGAGCTACCTCTGCTCTAGTGGGCTGAGCAGATACAAATTTGAGCTTTAAGGTCATAAGCCACCCAGCTTTAAGCCACTATCCTGATCGTATCGTTCAGTCCAATATCTATTCTAAGGTCTTAATGTCTCCTTTTCTGGTCCTTCTTGACCTTTCGATAGGCGCCTTGATACCTTCGGGTTATTGTTCTGCGCATTACAAATTAATTTTCAATTCAATTCAATTCAATTCCTGAAACTAGGAAAGAGAGCAGTCCTATTCACTACTTTGTTCCATGCGAGACTCCCACTTTTAATACTTCCTTGGATATCGCTTAGAATGTACAAAAATATTGCTTATAGGTCAGTAAACACATAATGAATTCTTCCCTATTCCCAAAAGCCAGCACTGCCAAAGTTGTTTTATAAGTTCTTGTGAATCAGATAGGCACAAGAGCGGCTGCATGTCTTGTGGGTTGTCAGTCTTGGCTTTTTCCACTGGGACAAACTTATTTTACTATTACTTTTCTTCATCCCGTTGACAGTTTGCTTATTTTTAGGGCTTTTTTTATCTGATCTTCCTCTGTACTAAATGTTAATCTGTGTATTTTTAACCAGTTTGTTTTTTTATTTTGTTATATCTGAAAGAGACATGTTAGTGATAGATTCCTTACCTTAGAATTACCCCCAGGAGTCAGACTGGATCCAGAAACTTTCCGATAGCAGCACCCCTGCGCGTCGGAAGGTGGTGTTGTGTGGCTCCACGTCCATCGTATGCGTCATGATCGCCGGTATGACGTCACAGCAGCTACTTAGACGCTGCCCTCGTGCTCTGACGTCAGTTCTTTTTTTTCCGCGCAGATCCGGAGAGAGCGGTACCCCCAGTCAATGTTTTACTGAGTTTTTTGGGACTTTTGTCTCTGTTGTGTTGAGTCTTTGACTTCTGGTGTATAGGGATACCCGGTTTCAAGTCTTGCGAGGACTCTCCCCGCAAATGTCAGTGACAGACCCGCAGCACGAGTGTCTCTACTGCCTGGGGCGCGACCCCGCGCCATGCCCCGACTGCCGGGCCATGGCTCCAAAAACTTTGCGGGAGCGGTCCCGAAAGTTGCTTGAGGCCCGGGAGTCGGCTCTGCGCCGTTCAAGGTCCCAGTCCTGTGGGAGGGACCGGTCGCGGAGCCGTCACCATTGTTCGACGAAGTGTTCGCTTTCGGGGTCAGGTAAGACGAAGCACAAGAAGTCGAAGAAGAGACGTCGCTCTTCGCCTTCCCCTAGCCTGGCACGCGACACGGGTGAGGGTGCGGGTGGTGCCACGCCCAGCTCCGACGGAGCCTACACAGTTGCCGATGGCCTACCCACCCTTCCTGGGTCTGTTGGCAACTCCGGCCCAGCTGCAGGAATTTCTGGCAGCCATGACCTGCCTCATTGGCCCATCGGGCCCCGTGGGTCCGACTGGGGGTCCTCGCCCTTATTTGTCATCGGCTCCGGCCCTGACGACGTCAACGGCTCCGGCCTCGGCGCCGCGAGACCCCCATGGATCCATGCATGGATCCCAGCTGATGTCGGTTGGCCTCGTATTACATCCAGCGACATCGATGTCTACAGCACCGCCACCAGCGTCGGCCACCTCCCCGACCGATGCTGTCCCCGGCTTCCACCTCGACATGGAGACGTGCCGGACTGGTGTCTACCGACGCTGATTCCAACACCGATGGGGAATTTCTATCCCTTTCTCCCTCCTCCTCCTTCTTTTCCACCTGTCCAGCAGGTTACGGAGGATGGGGAGGAGTCCGAAGACCCTCTCGCAACCCAGACTGGGAAGAGGATTTGGAGAACGCAGGTGGACTGGATTCTTCTCCAGAACTTGGCGCACTGTCGCCTTCTACCGTGGATATGGAGGAGGGTGGTACTTATTCGGTGGTGTTGCGTAGGGTGGCTGAGGTTCTCCGCCTCTAGCTCCCTACAATGGCCGTCAGGACTAACCTCCTGACAGAAGTGCTTCGGCCGGCGGCTTCCTCTGCGGAGCCGCTGCTGCTCTTCAATGACTCACTTACAGATGTTCTTTTGGGCACCTGGTCCAGACCCAACACAGGGGCTTCTGTGGATAAGAACGTGGCCCGATGCCATCGCCTGGCCCCGGACGACCCCATTACCCTCTCCCAACACCCTACCCCTGAGAGCTTGGTTGTCCAAGCCTCTGCATCCCCGAGCGCATTCCCTTCCGCACCTCCGGATAGGGAATCCAAGAAACTGGAGCAGCTTAGGCGATTTTCTCTTCCACCAGTTCAGGGTTGCTGTCTGTGAACTGTCCTGGGCTGTTATTCCCACTCTGTGTGTGATACGGTGGCGCAAGTGCTGCCTCAGTGTCCGGAGGAGGCCCGGACGGTGCTTTCCCAAGCTATTGCTGAGAAGAGAGACACATTCAAGTTCACGATTCGTTGTGGCCTTGACACCGCTGACTCACTGGGCAGCGCCATTTCCACGACAGTGGCGCTACGCCGTCACCCCTGGCTGAGGACAACTGGCTTTTCTGGGGATGTCCATGATACTCTGATGGACATGCCTTTTGATGGCACTCGACTTTTTGGCGACAAGGCAGACAGTGCGTTGGAGCGTTTTACGGACTCGCAGGCTACGGCCAAGTTCTTGGGCCTTTCGGCCACGTTTACCACTTCGGATTCCGCTTTTCGCTCCTTTCATGGCCTAGGAAGGGGTGCCCAAACACATTTGTTTCAAAGCCACAGGCCTGCGCAGCAACCATCTCATTGCAGCTGTGGATGTGCGACCCGCCGAGGTGGGTCACGGGGCCAGCGGGCGGGTCACCCCACCACCTCCCCTGCCACCACAGCCTCCAAACCTTCCTAGTCCGGTGTTTCAGGCCCACCAAACACCAGTGGGTAGCAGGATTCGCCATCACCTAACCCACATGCGCACCATCACTTCAGACAGGTGGGTTTTACAGATAGTCCGAAGAGACTACTCCCTCCCCTTCGAGTCTACCCCTCCAGCCATGCCACCTCAGTACCACCACATGTCGGGTGATTACTTGGCACTTCTCCAGCAGGAAATTGCGGCCCTCTTGGCCAAGGGGACCATCGAGCGTGTCCCGACACCAGAAGTAGTTTGTGGTTGTTACTCCCAATACTTCTTGGTCCCAAAGAAGGACAAGGGCCTGCGTCCTATCTAAGACCTTCGGATGCTCACACTGGCTCAGGTTGTGTATGCCATAGACCAGCAAGACTGGATGGTAGCATTGGACATGCAGAACGCTTATTTTCATATCACCTTCCTGCCACCGGCGTTTTCTGCTGTTCACGGTAGGCCATGAGCACTTTTAGTTCACCCTGCTCCCTTTTGGCCTTACCAGCACCCTTAGGGCGTTCACGAAAGTGATGGCAGTGGTTGTGGCTCATCTGCACATCCTCGGGGGTCTGTCTTCCCCTATCTCGGTTGTTGAAGGCGGGCTAGCCCCAGGCAGTCTTCTCTCACCTCCAGACTACTGCTGGGGTTCTCCATCAATGTGCCAAAGTCTCACCTGATTCCCTCTCAGAAGCTCCTCTTTATTGGAGCGGTTCTGGACACAACGCAGTTTCGGATTTATTCTCCCGAAGAGCGAGTCCGGGACATTCAGGCTATTCCGATCTTTCGGCCCTTCTCCTGGGTTTCGGTCAGGATGACCTTGAGGCTGCTGGGCCTCATGGCCTCCTGCTGACCAATCATGCCAGATGGCATATGCGGGCTCTGCAGTGGTACCTGAAGTTCCAGTGGGCGAAGCATCAAGGAGATCTGTCAGTGTACGTCCAGATCTCGGAGGGCACTGCACAACAGTTGCAGTGGTGGATCACGAACCAGCAGTGGGTCAGCGGCAGATCACTCTCCCTTCCCCAACGGGGGCACTCTGTGGTGACGTATGCGTCCCTCCTTGGATGGGGCGGCCACATGGTAGAGGCGGAGATCAGAGGCCTCTGTTCTCCGGCGGAGTCCCGGCTCCATGTCAAACTTCTGGAACTCCGGGCGATCCTACTTACACTGAAGGCATTCCTTCCCTCTGTCAAGGGGAGAGTAGTGCAGGTGTACACAGACAAGACCACTGCCTTGTGGTACTGCAACAAGCAAGGCGGGGTGGGGTGGGGTCGTGGACTTTGTCAGGAGGCTCTGCGTCTCTGGATATGGCTAGAACGTCAAGGCATTTGCTTGGTGGTTCAACACTTGGCAGGTTCTTGGAACTCCAGGGCGGACAAACTCAGATGGAGGTGCATGACGGATCACAAATGGCGTCTTCACTCGGAGGTGGTGCAAGATCTCTTTCAACAGTCAGGAGAGCCTTGGTTAGTCGATTCGCCACAGAAGAGAACGCACAATATCATCAGTTCTATGCGTTGCTATTTCCAAGGCGGCACTCACTAGGGAACGCTTTTCGTTGTGAGTGGAGTTTCAGACTGTTATACGCCTTTCTGCCTAAACCACTTCTACCCAGAGTCCTGAAGAAGATCAAGCGCAACCGGGCCCAAGTTATTCTTGTGGCCCCGGACTGGGCTCGAAGAGTTTAATATCCTGAGCTACTCAGTATGAGCATCGATCCTCCGATCAGAATGCCTCTTCAGGAGGATTTTCTGTTGCAGCAGCAGGGGACGGTCCTCCACCCGAACCTGTGCAGCCTCCACCTCTTTACGTGGAGATTGAGGGGTGGCAGTTGATTCCTTTCTACTTGCCTCGTTTGTGATGTCATTATGGCAGTCAGGTGTCCCTCCACTAAAGTGGTAAACGCCTGCAGGTGGAACAAATTTGTGGCATGGTGCACAGCAAAGGCTGTGGATCCCCTTTCTGCCCCTCTTTCTGAGGTACTTTTGTTCCTTCTCTCTTTAGCCCGGCAGGGCTCTGCTCTGGGCACTATCAAAGGTTATCTGTCTGCCATTTCGACCAATCTCAGTCTCTCTAATCAGCCCTCTCTTTTAAAGTCCCCTGTTTCTCAAAGGCATTACACATCTTTTCCCTCCCATTTCGTTTCTAATGCCACAGTGGGACATTTAATCTAGTTATTACTTTTCTCATGTGTGCTCCTTTCGAGCCCTTCATAACTGTCCTCTTCTGCTCTTGACATTGAAGACTGCCTCCCTGGTTGCCATCACCTCCGCTAGGCTAGTGAGTGAGCTCCAGGCTCTTTTTTGTAAGCCTCCTTTTCTGTCCGTCCATCTGGACAAGGTTGTGCTCAGGCCCATCCTTCCTTTTTGCCAAAAGTTGTTACGGCCTTTCACATTGGGCAGACAATTACCTTGCCCACCTTCTTTCCGCCTCCTTCCAGAGAGGAAGAGAGGCTCCGCCGTCTCGACCCAAAGCGTGCGCTTTCATTTGTTCTCAACCGCACACAGCAGTTCCGGGTGGATGACCAACTCTTTGTTGGCTATGTTGGCACCAAGAAAGGTCGGGCGGTACATAAGAGGACTCTCTCCCGCTGGGTCGTCTTATGTACAAAGCCTGTTACTCTTTGGCTAAAAAGGAACCTCCGGTGGGGTTACGTGCTCATTCCACTAGAGCAACTGCAGCCACTACTGCATTGGGACTTGGTGTCCCCTTGCAAGACATTTGTCAGGCAGCCACGTGGGCCTAGCTGCACACGTTTACGAAGCATTATTGCCTGGACAGTCAAGTCCGACGAGAGAAGGCTTCTTTGGCCGTTCTGTTCTCTGGGACTTCCTGGTGTGATCTTGGTTAGCAGACCCACCACCGGGGTTGGTATTGCTTGGGTATCTATTCTAAGGTAAGGAATCTATCACTATGTATTTCTTTCAGATGAACAAGTTACTTACCTTTGGTAACGATGTCTCTGTAAGAAACATTAGTTAGTGATAGATTCCTTACCGCGCCACCCATCTTCCCCATTTTGTGAACTGATTTCTAGGGTTAAGGCCATCCCTTTCAGGGCCCTAGTTTCAAAGCACCAGAAGTCAGTTTCTTGCATGGCTCTGCGTACCTGGCGCGGACAGTCGTGTACAGAACTGACGTCCGCGCATGTGGGCGACGTCTAAGTAGTGCCTGCGTCATCATCTTGGTGACCACGACCCCAGCGACGGACGCGGAGCCACACAACACTACCTACCGACGCGCTGACGAAAACTTTCTGCCGAAGGCTTTGCCGGAGCGGTCCCGAAAGCTGCGTGAACGTCGACAGTCTCCATGCCGTTTGAGGGCCCGGTCGAGAGGGAGGTCGAGGGACAGGTCCGGTTGTGGAGCCATTGCCATTCCGACAAGTCATCGAAGTCTTCGCACTTGGGGTCAGGTAAGTGGAAGCGTAAGAAGAAGTCAAAGAAGCATCATCGCTCTTCGACTCGTCAATCGGCCGATCCGACGAGGCCCGTGGGTAGTGCTTCCTCCGGCACCACTACCACGTTCGGCGCGGTCAGCTGACCGGCCAGCATCGACCACGGCCTCCATCCTGACGTGGACACGGAGCCGGAGAGATGGCTTCTTTGGCCTTTCTGTTCTCCAGGACTTTCTGGTGTGAACTTTGCAGACCCACCACCGGGGTTGGTATTGCTGGGGTATCTATTCTAAGGTATGGATTCCATAACTAACATGTTTCTTTCAGATGCACAAGTTACTTACCTTTGGTAACAATATATCTGTAATATATCTGTAAGCAACATTAGTTAGGTATAGATTCCTTACCACCACACCCATCCTCCCTGTTCTGCGAACTGATTACTAGGGTAAAGGACATCCGTTCAGGGCCCTAGTTTGTGCACCAATGGTCAGTGTCTTGCATGGCTCTGCGTCTCTCTATCAATCAATCATAGGTTTGTTAAGCGTGACTACTCACCCGGGTCTCTGGGGGGGTGTGGGGGGGGGGTTGCATGCTTCAGTCTATCAGGTAGGGTGTCTGTCGAAGAGCCAGGTTTTGAGGTTTCTTGCAAAGATTGGAAGTGATGTATTCTGCCTGAGTTGGAGCGAAAGGGCATTCCAGGCTTTGGCCGCGAGGAAGGAGATGGAGCAGCCTCCTGATCTGGTTCTTCTGGTGCGTGGGACCACGGCGTAGGAGAGCTGGGCTGATCGTAGGGTCCTTTGGGGTGCGTAGAATTTGAGTCTGCTGTTCAGGTATGCTGGTCCGGTGTTGTGGAGGGCCTTGTGTACGTGGGTGAGCATCTTGCCTCGATGGGGAGCCAGTGGAGTGTGTGCAGGTGCTGGGAGATGTGCCAGTGTCTTGGCAGGTTGAGGACCAGTCTTGCGGCGGCGTTCTGGATGTTTTGTAGCTTACGGGTGAGGTTTTTGTTTATTCTGGCGTAGTGTGTTGCCGTAGTCAAGTCTGCTGGTGACCAGGGTGTGAGTGACGGTCTTTCTGTGTTCTAGGGGGATCCATTTGAAGGTCTTATGTAGGAGGCGGAGGGTGTGGAAGCAGGAGGAAGAGACAGAGTTGATCTGGCTGTCCATTTTTAGCTCAGAGTCCAGGATGATTCCCAGGTTGTGTCCGGATTGGGAGGAGTTGAGTATGTTGTTCTGTTCGATGAATGTGGCAAGTTGGCTGTTGATGGCTTTCTCGATGACTTTCGCAGGGAACGGAGTAGGGAGAGGGGTCTGTAGTTCTTGAGGTCGGTTGGTTCTGCCGAGGGTTTCTTCAGGAGGGGGTTGACCTCTGCGTGTTTCCAGTAGTCTGAGAACGAGGCGGTCGCCAGGGAGCGGTTGATGGTGTTGCGGAGCATGGGTGCGATGGTGTCGGCGGCTATGTTGAAGAAGTGGTGGGAGCAGGGGTCCGTGGGAGCCCTGGAGTGGATTGAGTTCGTTTTCAGTGTGTCTTCGGTGGTGAGGGCTGTCCAATTGTCAATCGCTGGCTGCAGGGTGTCAGCAGTGGTTGGTGGGGGTTCTGTGTGTTGGTTGTCTTCGTCGAAGTTGTTGTAGATGCTCAAAATTTTGTGGTAAAGAAGGTGCAGAGTTTGTCGCAGAGGTCTTGTGAGGGAGGGATGTCAGTCGACTTGCTGGTGGGTTGGGCGAACTTCGTGATGATGTTGAAGAGTTCTTTGCTGTTGTGTGCGTGTGGAAATTCTGTCTTCAATTGCTTTTTTCTTTGTTTTTCTGATGAGTTGGTGGTGAGCGTTGGTAGCGGCTCTGAAATTGCTGAGTGCTTCTGTGGATTTGGTGTTGCACCAAGCCTTTTCGAGGTGGCGGCTGGTGCGTCTGGACTCTCCAAATTCGATGGTGAACCATCTGGCTTTCTTGGCGTGGGTGGTGGTGTTTTTCTCGAGGGGGTGCTATGATGTTGGTGCTGTCAGAGAGCCGTATGTGCAGGGTTCGGGCTGAGGTGTTGGGGTCATCGTTTTTCGCAATGGTTGGGGTGGAGTTGCTGAGTGAGGAGGCGAGCTGGTTGTCGGTGATTCTGGTCCAGTTTCTTTGTGGGAGCAGGTGCTGGTGCTTGTGGATGGTGGGTGTTTTGAAGGTGAAGTGGACGCATCGGTGGTCGGTCCATGGGAGTTCGTTGGTGTGGCTGAAGTTGATGGAGGTTCCTGTTGTGAAGAGGAGGTCGAGGGTGTGTCCCGCTTAGTGTTTGGGTTCGGTCAAGATTTGGTGGAGTCAGATGTTGTGGAGGTTGTCCAGGGGGGATCTGGTGTTGGGCGATTGTCGAGGTGTAAGTTGAGGTCTCCCAGCAGGGTGTAGTTGGTGGATGCGGTGGCAAGCGGGATATGATGTCCGTGAAGGAGTTGATAACCGGTCTGCGGGGTCCAGTGGGTCGGTAGAGGAGGGTTCCTTGGAGGGTTGTGGTAGGGCTTGTCACTTTTTTGAAGTGTAGGTGTTCCATCATATCTTTGGGCTCGTCGGGGAGTGTGCTCAGGCGGAGGGTGGATTTGTAGATGATTGCGATTCCTCCTCCCGGGTGGATGTGGCGGTCCTTCCTTGAGATCTTGTATCCTTGGGGAATGGCGATGGCGATGACCGGTCCCTAGGTGGTGTTGGTCCAGGTTTCAGTGAAGGATGCTACGTCTGTGGTGGTGCTGTCGAGAAGGTCTCAGATTTTGGTGGCGTGTTTGTGGAGGGATCGGACGTTGAGGAGGATGCATTGCAGGGTCTTTGGTGCGGGTGTGTTCTTGTGGTCTGGTTGTGCTGGGTCCGTGTTTTTGGTGGTGTTGTACGTTTGTCGGCAGCGGTGACAGCTGACGGGTCCCTGGGTGTCGGCTGGTGAAGCTAGCTTGCAGTTGTTGCGGCCTGGGTTGAGTTCGTGGAGAGCTACTAGGTCATATGGTTGGCAGGGTGATGGTCAAGGGTTCCTGACGCCAGTTGCGGATGGTTTGCGGACGGGCGCAGAGGGGCTTGCCTTAGGCGCTACCGCGTGGCGGCTGCCATTACGTTGGGGAGGGACGGACAACTGTGAGGCCGGATGGTGCGTGGGCGGGCGGAGGGGCTGCAGGGGCAGCAGCGCCGGGGAGAGGGAAGCGGGATGCCAAATGAAAAAGAAATTAAAACAGGGGGCACAGAAAACTAAATGCTAATTACAGAAAGAAAAATAAAATGCAATAAAGATAGCGCAGCAGAATAATACAAGGGGCACAGATTAGAATCACAAACAATGATACCGTTGACACAGCGGAGCATGCAGTGGCCTCGTATACGGAAAGTCGTGTGCAGAACTGACGTCAGCGCGCGAGGGCGACGTCTAAGTAGCTGCCACGACGTCATCCCGGCGACCACGACGCTGATGACTTTCCGGATCCAGTCTGAAGCCTACGGGTAATTCTAAGGAAAGGAATCTATAACTAAGTAATGTTTCCTACAGATACATCCTTACCGAAGGTAAGTTGTGCATTTTTAGGTCTCGCTGAGCCAGCGCATATGCTGCTCTGCGAGACATTTAGTGTGTGGCTCCAGAAAATTCTACCACACGCTTTTGCTTGTGGCGGCCTAGAGCTTGCGGTTACGCGATTGTGCGCGCGCGCCTCGCTCCTCCTCTCCAATGCTCGCTATGCCTCTCCTTCTTTCTCTTTTCTTAAGGCTGTAACGCAATGAGGCTCAAGAATACTTCTGAGGGTGGCAACATGTGTGAGCGTGGTTGCTTTTTCGGACGATCGGGGACGGGCAGCAAAGGAAAAGGACTCTCTCTTATTTACTGCCCAGAGAAGACAGACTATATCCTCTTCTTTTCTGTGCTGGCAGCTGACCAGCCCCCCCGCCCCTTCCTATTATTCCCTCTCTTTCTGTCTTGCTCCTCACTTACTGAAAGTCAGGACTTGAAGAAACGGTTCACAACCTCTTTCCTTCTTTCATTTAGTTACTTCCCTGTGAAATGCATCCAAAAAAGAAAAACACTCTTGCGGGAAATGCCCTTTTTCTTACATTTTTCTATTCCAAAGTGCAGCCTCGGGATGGAGAAAAATAAAAGGTTTTAAATATGAAAAATAAGTATATAACTAAATAAAGCAAGACAGAGTGGTTGCAAAGTGGCCAGATTGTTTTTATTGACATCCAAAAACTCTAGGCTCACTTTACAAACTTTGCAGTGAAGCGCTACTTTTCTTTTCTCGTCTTTCTTTGAACAGCATTGTTGTTCCCAGGTGGGGAAGTGCACCATTCCTGGATGCATTGGCATCAAAGGAATATTCACAGGATAAGCCCCAGTCCAATTTTTATTTGCTTATTATTTTGATTTCATCATATTTGTGTGGCTAAATTGAGCTGAGAGATAACTACCCGGTCCGCCAGTGTCTCCTATTAAAGAAAACCGCATAACAGATGGCAGAATATCACCTTTGAAGAAATTGCTAGTAGCCAGCAGGCTAACCAGTCCCACGACGCGCAACCAAGATGAGTCCACAGGTTTTTGAATGTTTAGAGCAATAAACAACATTTTGTAAAACCACAAAAGATGTAAAGGATTTCAATGAAAATTGCGATCTTACAGCAATAAAGTCACTATTTTTCACAAAAAAAAAAATAATAACTTTCCCATAAACAGTAGGAAAAAAGCTTGCTGCACAGAGCCGAAGGACATGCGTCCTGTGTTGGCAGCCAGTGTGGATTGGCCACCACCAAAGGTATTGCCTAGCGGGTGTTTGAAATTAAGCAGCAGGGACTTGCTGCACACAGGGGCCAACCACTGCTGTGCTTGGCCAATGACTGTGAGTAGCCAGTGTTAGCTGCCTGCAATGGATTGGACGAAGGCATGTCTGAAAGCCATGCCACACAGCAGTTCCCCACTGTGCACAGTAGAAGACTGTCTCAAAGTGTTACCCGACTATGGTGTGATGAGCCATGTTCTTCTGCCAACCCGCTGTGCAGAGCTGAAGGACTTGCATTGTGGGGGTTGAAAATTAAGTTAAAAAATAAAACATTTGAAAAGTGAGTTATTGTCTGGCGCAAAATCATTGGAATTCTCTAGTTTTCTTTAGCAATACACACAACATACACCATAATACTCACCATTTACCATGCTCAAAACACAAAACGGCATAGAAACAAAAACAAGCATTGGCATAGCCAAAAGATCTCACTTTTGGGACCTTGTAAGTATTTAGTTATGCAGCATAATATCCTTGGTGCAACAACATCAACTGTTGCGTGGCGAAACACTTATAAGGTCCCAAAGGCGAGACCTATTGGCTATGCCAATGCTTGTTTCTGTTTTGGAAAGCGGTGTAGCTGCCTTTTTGAAGGAACCATGATAAAATTGAAAATGTATTCATAAACTTGAGAGAAGTCAATAACAGATGCTCACTTAAAGGGGTACGTTTCCATTGAGCTGTTCATATTCAATTAATATTTTTGTGACTCCGTTCTATTTTTTTTAAATATTGAAATAGATGCGGGGCTTCAGTTAGCTGCAGATTGGTACATGTGTAAACAAATGACACACAAACTTTTTTTGTTTTTTGTCAAATTCATGCTGTTTGCAAACTCTGTGTGAGGTAAAACGAAAAACAATGTTTTGTAAACCCTAGGAGAGAGTAAAAGCAAACAATCATTTATTATATGTTTACATGTTTCACTGTAGTGTAGCAAGGGTATACCCCTAGGTGCTTTAATTTTGGGGTTTCATGTAATTTTTGGAACGTCTAATGGGGGCGTCTCCCCCAAAGTCCTTGAACTATGTTGTGCCTTCTCGGCTTTTGCCATTTCCAAGGTCTTAGTGGGATGAGGAGTAGGGGGGAGGTAGAATAGCTGCATATTCTTCCAAAATAGTCACTGGGGGGTCCTCACAGCTCCCATGGTGCCTCATTATTAATTGTGAACAAGACACTGAGGCTGTTGAAATAAATTAGGAAGATGTGGGAGGACAAAACCAGCCCTCCTGGCCCTTGTGCTAGGAGGATATTAAAAAAAGTATTATGAATTTCACTGTCTGCCCATTGGCAAAGTAGTGTGCATATGTACCTCTACCTGGCCCTTTAGCAAGGCCAGGGAGGGAAAATTAAGCAACCCTCGCAACGGACAAAGTGGGGTGTGGAGGTTGAGAGGAGGCAACTAATAGAATCTTCCATGTCCACTTGGCAAGGCTGTGGAAGGTATTTATACTGCTAGCCCTATGGCCAGACCATGGGCCCTGGCCAAGGAAGGTTGGGGCTGATGGAGAATGTATTTTGGCTC
The DNA here is from genome assembly GCF_964261635.1 of Lissotriton helveticus. Taxonomy (NCBI): domain Eukaryota; kingdom Metazoa; phylum Chordata; class Amphibia; order Caudata; family Salamandridae; genus Lissotriton; species Lissotriton helveticus. The sequence goes on along the minus strand of NC_136071.1, from coordinate 1,106,597,772 downwards.
CTTGCCCACACATCTCATAGAGTTGAACCTATTCTGCTTGACCCTCAAAGATTTCAGGACCAGTGCTCTCCATACTTCTGGAAAAAACATTACACACAGATTTCTTTTAATGTGTAACCAAAAAAAGGAATCTGGTCCCATGCATGATCCCACACAAAAAGACGAGACCATACTCATTTATCTCTAACAGGTTAGTTTTTTTTTTTTTTGCCATATGACCTAGAAGCATTTTTCATTCTCCATCCCCTTTGTTGATTACTGCTATCACTGTGCTAGTTTCAGCACTCAGTCCAGAAACACTAGCAATAAATACCCATTCTCCTTCAAATAATTAGTTATTTAAATTACATTTTGTGATAGAAGCTTCTAACCGCTGACCCCTCACCTTGTGAATTTCCCCAGGCACCAGACTGGATCTGGAAATTTCTCAGCAATTCCCTTGTGAATCGACAGGTGGCATCGTGGAGCTCCACATCAGATCTGTCCACTCCAGTCATGATGTCTATCCTCTATATATACGCCCCTATATATACTCCAGCTTGGCATGCTGACTTCAGTTCCTTTCCTTTGTTGCCATGCCTTCCGACGTGGATCTGAAGCTAGAAGTTCCGTTTGTTGACATGCTTTTTTTTCTCCACAGGATAGCTCCAAAATGATCTCAACAGTGTACAGATGTAGGTCCAAAAACAGCAGGTTTTAAGCCATTTAGTTACTGCAACGGACAGATGCCAGTGACGGACACTGATGACGTCTGCCTCTGGTGCCTTGGCGCCTATCATGATTTGAGTGAAAATGAACAGAAAAGCTATTCGCTACCATACCCACTTTCACTAATCTAAAAGAGACCAAAACCATTCATTTGAGCCTTAGTAAACGATGTTGTGCAAGTCGAGTATGTCTCAAAAGTTGCAGAAGAAGCCCAAATAGTGCAAACACTGCTGCCTGGCAACCAGCCACTCCATTTTTGGAGTTGTGTGTGGCACCCCGGGTACCTTCACATCTGTTCCGCAGAGCAATCTCTTAAAAGGCTACCATTCAACCTCGTTCCCTAGTGGACAGCCGCCAGAGCTGACAAAATGCATCTGCTGAAAGAAGCTGCCAGCAAGATTTTTGGTACCCCTTTGGATCCCTATGGAGCGCCTTTGGACGCAAGGAACAGTTGTGGCTGCCAGTGAAGACCTGTCTGTTGATCTGCTACCGAGGCCAACTGCGCACTTGACTGCCACTCAAGGTCCCGCCCATCATCGAGCCCCACGCAGCTGGGTTCAGCCTCGGCACAATATCCTATGCCAATTATGCCATTGTGACAGACGCAACCAGCGTGAGACTCGAAGCTGTTACTGACGGAGCCGATAATTCTGGCATACTGAGAGCCTCAACCCATACCAAGAATGCAACACTATGTCCATTGCAAATATACTCTCAACATGAAGATAAGAGTGGCTATACTGATGATTTTTATGATTATTTAAATTATGTATCTGAAGACCTTCAGGTTGCCAGAGGCCTGGACACCTCACCAACATTGAACTATCCTCACCAAATTTAAGGTTGTGGCCACCAAAGACTCCGCCTCCTTTGCCACAGTCATTAGGAGGGTAGCGTAATTCATGGATCTCAACCTGCCTATGTAGAAAGTAAAAGCAAATATCGTGACCGAGGTCCTGAATCCCTCACCAATCTGTTGTTGGGCACCCAAATGAAGCCAGGATCTTGCCCTCCAGTGAACAGGCAAGCAGAGAGGTGATATAGGCCTGCTTTTGGGGTTCCTGATTTTCTGCTTCAGCACCCCACCCTGGAGAACTTGGGGATAGAGGCCGCCTCCAGCTGCCTGAACCTAAACGCATTTCCTAACCAACTCTTCCAACGTGGAATCTAAAGGAATGGAGACATTCAAGACACAAGTATTCTCGAGTATCAGTCTTGTTCTGAGATTGATCAACACCTTGTATCTCCTGAGACGATACTCCCACACATTGTGGGACAGGGTCGTGAACATCTTGCCCAGCCGTCCCTGAAGACATCAGACAGACCCTACAATGTCTAATCTTGGATGGTCACGGTGCAGCAAAGTACATGATTCGCTCCGGTCCGAGCATGACTGTCTGGATATGGCATTTGGGACCAGTATGGTGCTTCAGTGCAACACCTGGACTAGTTTCAAGGGCTTTTCATTGGATGTGCAGCCGTCCCTTATGGACATACCGTTTAATGCCTCAAAAGTGTTTGGAGCAAAGGCTGACAAAGCCCAAGAAAAATGTAAGGAGAGCAAAGCCACCACCCCTTCTTTGGGCCTAGCTCAACTAGTTCATCTGTTCCCACTACAATTGTGCCCATTTTGAGGATTTTCAAGGGGATAACAGCAGAGGCAGTGCCTATACCTTCCTCAGCAGCAACAGGCCTCCCGGCACTTTTGAGGGTGAGGCCGGGGAGCAGGCTGACGACGTCCAGGCCCCCAAGGGCAACGTGCTACCTAAACCCCAACGCCTACCCCTGCAAAGCCGATTTAAATTGTCTTTGGTGGCACACAATTGTCTAGTGGAAAGTTGTAGGAGAGTGGGGTCTGCAATCCTATGGTCACCCCAGATTTTGGCTTTTTGCTTCACTGGTTTACGACTTTCCCTGGCTGTGGGCCTGCTAATCAGACCCACAGCCTAGCTGTTCTCTCTCTAAATTGACAACCATGTACTTTAGGTGCATTTACCAATTGGTACTGGGCCACCTTATCAGTCCCTGTACAGTGTACCTTAGGTGCCCAGGGCATAGGTGTACCCAGGGCCTACCAGGGGCTGAAGCATGTATTATGCCACCCCTGGCTGGCCATCTGAAACTGACACAACTGGCTGCACGACAGCTGGGGCAAGGTGGTGTAGTCACCCTTTGCTATAGATATAGTATACCTATATCTAACCCTAAAATGGACACATATACCCCTATCAGTCACTCCTATGGCAGGCCTTATCAATCCTGAAGGCAGAGTGCTTGGAATTATGTGAGATGGTGCTCTGTCATGAGCTGAGCCCGTCTGCAGCTTGCGGAACCAAGTCCTAATAGCTGTTCCATGATAACGCTATACCATATACTCTTAAGTGCATTATCAACCTCGCGGTTAAATGCTAACTTTGGTATAACATTATCAAAACATGTCGAGTAAGGTGTCGTACGAATTGGAATACTACCCCCTCGCCAATTCTGGTGATGGGGGTAGCATTCCACCCTTCTAGAGGGACACGACATGTATGTAACTGTGAACCCCAGTTAAAATTAACTCGAGCCTTGGCATCACAAAATGGATGCTGCCACCACAGACACAAGTCTGACCTCCTGCTGCTGGGAGTCCTTCCAGCGAGGGAGGCTTGGACAAAGGGTTTCCTGCCTTGGGAGGTGCTAGCCCCACCCCAGACAGGATTTTGTGTCTTGGATAGGACAGGCCTGAAAGGAATGAGACATGCCTGGGGCACACAAGGTGCCCTGTGCATACACCGGTTCAAACCAGTTGCTGGGGCATCCCTGCCTCAGCTCTGGGGCGAAACCGGACAAAGGATAGGGGGTGTAACCACCCCCCTTCCTGGTCCCACCCATAGAAGTGACCTAGTCGTAGTACAGCCCCCTTTAGCAGGATAAAGGTAGGAGTTGGTCCCATTCCAGATTAGATTATCCTGAACAACTTTACAAGAAGAAACTCTGGACTTCGACATTCTGCTCCACAGAAGACTGAAGAATCTCCCTTGTGGGCAAGGAGTGTCCACCCTGCAACTGCAGGCACCATCAAGCGTCCAGCGGCTTCCCTTTGTCGTCTTCCCTCGAGGATCCAGACTTCAGAGCCCGACGAGACCCGGATTCCCAGACCTCTCTGACCTCAACTCACATCTGCAGCACAGCTGAGATCCGTGGGTGCGACGAGACACGTGGGACCGGCCATCTTGAAAGAACCTGCACTTCGCTTTCAGCACGACTCCCGAGGTAAACTCGACCAAGTGCTTTGGGGATTGAGAAGCCCCAGCCCCGAGCAGCTCCTGCACCGAAGATCAGCCCTCCAGCATCCACGAGATCTGCATGGGGCCCTTCTGCTTGTTTGCTGCTTGACGCGTTGTCTGGTCACTTGCCGGCTAGTGGCCTCCTAGACGACGAACTTTGAAACCTTCACTGCTGGTCTGGTTGCTCCAGACTGGCCCTTGCTCCCTTCCAAAAGAGGAGCACCCCGGACCCTCCTGGTCCACTCCAGATGCCGTTTCCACTCACCGCGTGGGTTGCCTTTGCCAAGGCCTGTTGACGCCGATTCCGGATCCAACACCGCCGACAGCGAGAGCCTGCGTGGGACAGCTCGTGCCTCCATCTTGGTCGTCGAAGACACCTCCTGGTCCACGTGGCTGCAGAGACAAGCGTTCACTCTTCACCTGATCGCGACGACCGCACCTGGTTCCTTCCTGGTTCTACACCGGTCACTGGCTAGTGACTTTGAACACTAACCCCTCTGCTTTCAGGTCCTCTTCTTCACCGATCCACCCTGGGATCGCACTGGACATCTTCCTCCAGGTCGCCTGCAGCATCTTTTCTTCCAGGCTCCATAGACTTCAATGCGAGAACCCGACACACTTTGACATCTATGCACCCGCAGCCCGTGGGTGAGGTAACGAGAGCATTTCGGTGCTCAAGGGTAGTTTAACTGTCCTAGTGTCCAGTTCCACAGTCGTTTTAGTCCTAACTAGTCAGGATTGTCCGTACTCACCTTTTTCTTGAACTGTACTGTCCATAGACATTGTTGCGCATCTCGCGTGTGAGTTCACACTCTGCACACGCGTCCCGTGGGCCTCCTATTACTTACCCAAGGTGAAGATAGCGTAGTCCTAGCGAACCTCCAGCCGCTGGACAGCTCCATTCTTTCTATCGACTTTCACATTCCACTTACTTAGTATATGATTTGTCGTGCCCCTAGGGCACCATTGTAATTCGTGCAACTTAAACATATTTTTCCTAAGAGATTGTCATGTGCTTAGCCCTCTGACCTCATAAAGAGTTCAGAGGTGTTTGTTATTAATAAATATATTGTTTATTTTCATAACAACCTGTGTGGTGTCCTTTCATCTGGTATTCAAGGGGTTGTATTGTGGTAAAACAGCTGGCTTCACATGCCAAAAGAGTTTAGCCTAAGACTGCTTTGTCCATGCTACCATTAGGATAGCTGGTCTATAAGGTTGACTTACAACCAATCACCATAAGGGTTGTTTGGACTGATACAAGGTGATCACTAGAACTAGTGAGCATCATATATCAGGCCAACTTCTCACATTGGTGTGCAGCGATTGGGATTTGAGCTTGCTGTTGTTTTTACCACGTATAATCTTGAAATATCATTTGAAAGATCACATAAGGTACTATAGGTACATATAACAAGCTTGGAAATACTCTGAGTTCTACTGAACCAGCTGTTGTAGTAGAAAGGGCCTAGCACACCCTGACTACAACTCTTAGCAAGGGATCAGTAGGAAAACCCATAGTGTAGGTAGGTGCATCACTTACACCTCACTAGAAAGCATGTCTACCCATGGAGAGTCTTCAGAGACTCCCCTAGTGGTTAGTGACCCTCCACAGGTCCTTTCCAGATATGCAGCTCTCAGTTTCCAGGAGATGAGACAATTGTGTACCTCCAGGAAATTGAAACAGGGTTCTAACCCTACCACTCCTTTTCTGTTAGGTCTCTTAGAGACGTATGATGCTAGAAAGGCCTCTAACCCAGGCCCCTCTAATCCAGATGGGAGCATGCCCCCGTTAGAAGGTACTCGTGGTGATCCAGACTCTAACCCCCCTGAAACAGAGAATGTAGATGAGGAGGAGGAGGAAGAGGAACCCTCTGGGGATAAGGCAGACAATGGGCAACCTTTAGTCAGCAGACGTACAAGGGCCAACTTAGACCTACATAGGGAAGGAACTGGGGGACCCCCAGTGCTGACCCTTAGCAGGCCTAACTTTGGGGTTAGGAGAGATAGATCTCCTTCTAGGGACTCCAATAGATCTGTGCACTCTCATGCATCTGCTCAGAGGAGAATGACTTCACCTCAGAGGAGAGAGCATGAAGCAAAGATGAAGGAAGTTAATCTGAGGATCCAAAGGGAAGAACTTGCCCTTGCCAAAGAGAAGCTGGCATTTGCTAGAGAGCAACAGTTGAGTGGGTTAGCACCCACTGGTGGCAGCAATATCCCTAAGGATAAAGACAGGAGTTTTGATAATAGACACCTGAGTAAAATAGTGCCCTCCTTTAAGATAGGAGATGACATCCACAAATGGATGACTGCTTTGGAGAGGGCCTGCAAAGTACAGCAGGTACCCCAGAGTCAGTGGGCAGCTATATTGTGGCTCTCCTTTGAAGGTAAAGGTAGAGACAAGCTCCTCACTGTTAGAGATGAGGATGCTAATGATTACCAAGTCTTGAAAACAGCACTGATTGATGGGTTTGGCTTAACAACTGAACAGTACAGGTTGATGTTCAGAGACACCCAGAAAACTCAGGCTCAATATTGGACTGACTTTGTTGATTGTGCCACTAAGGCTTTGGAAGGCTGGTTACTGGGTAGTAAAGTTACTGATTACACAGGATTTTATAATCTAATTATGAGAGAGCAAATCTTAAATAATTGTCAGAACCAGTTGTTGCATCAGCACTTGATTGACTCAGATCTGACCTCTCCCCAAGAATTGGGAAAGAAGGCAGACAGATGGGTCAGGACAAGGGTCAAGCAGCAGAACCAGAACCAGGGTGGTGGCCAGAAGAAAGCAGACCAGAAGGGTAATGAGAATAAGCAAAATGATCAGAAGTCTTCAACAGGGCCCCAACAACCTAAGGAGGGTGGGTCCCAAAATTCCCAAAAGAAGAAGAATGATGGTCCTAAGAAACCATGGTGCCAATACTGTAAAAGTAAAACTCACTGGTTTAGTGAGTGCACCAAGAAAGGCCAAACTCCTACCACTACTGTCCCTAAGACACCTGCACCCCCTAGTACAGTTAGTAGTGGTAGTGTACCTCCCAAGGCTATAGTTGGGTTAACCCTGGGAACTGAGGTGGGTTCTGACTTAGTTAGAATACCTACTCAGGCAGTTCTTGTTTGTACTGGGGACATGGATATGACCCCTACTGTAAGTCCTAGTACTCTGGGCAAATACAGGCAAAAGCCTTTGATAAATGGAAAAATGGCTCAGGCCTACAGGGACACATGTGGCAGTGTCACTATGGTGACACCAACATTTGTGGACCCTGACCAGATCATGCTAGGTTCAGACTACCTAGTGACCAATGCTAGCAATGTCACTACCAATCACAGTATGGCAGTTGTTAATTTCTCCTGGGGAGGGGTAACTGGCCTCAAAAGGGTTGTAGTTAGTTCAGACCTCCCAGTAGATTGTCTTTTGGCGAATGATTTGGAATCCTCACTGTGGTCAGATGTGGAGTACAGGACTCATGTAGAAATGCTAGGTCTCTCCTCACATGTCCTTGCTGTGACCAGGTCACAGGCCAAGAAATGCCCAGCTGAACAAGTGCTGGATCCTGGAATAATGGACCAGACACTACCCAAGAGGAAGAGCAGTAGGGGTAAGGCTGAGCCTTCCCCCCTACCTCAGGTTGAGGACCAGCCCTCTCAGGAGGCTGACCCCAAGACCCCAGAAGGAACTGTCCTAGAGGAGCTTGAGCCTGAACAGGTTGAGTTTCTTGGGACAGGGGGACCTTCCAGGGCAGACTTGAGGCAGGCCCAGTTAGACTGTTCGTCCCTTGACCCCCTCAGACAGCAGGCTGCTGCTGAGGCTGCAGGGAATGCCACAGGTACCCACAAGGTGTACTGGGATGATGGACTCCTATACTCTGAGACAAGAGACCCCAAGCCTGGTGCTACCAGGAGGCTGGTCATCCCCTTGTCTCTTAGAGGTTTCCTTCTTACCTTAGCCCATGAGATTCCCCTTGCAGGTCACTTAGGCCAGAACAAGACTTGGGACAGGCTTGTTCCACACTTTCACTGGCCTCATATGTCTGAAGACACAAAAGCGTTTTGTCGCTCATGTGTCACCTGTCAAGCCAGTGGCAAATCAGGTGGCACAACAAAGGCCCCCCTTATACCACTACCTGTGGTGGGGGTTCCCTTTGAAAGAGTGGGGATTGACATTGTTGGACCAATGGACTCCCCAACAGCATCTGGGCACAGATTTATACTGGTGATAGTGGATCATGCCACCAGGTACCCAGAAGCTGTTCCCCTTAGGACCACTACAGCTCCTGTTGTGGCCAGGGCCCTACTTGCAGTTTTTACTAGAGTGGGTTTTCCTAAGGAGGTTGTCTCTGACAGAGGTACAAACTTCATGTCAGGATACTTGACTGCAATGTGGAAGGAATGTGGTGTAAATTACAAATTTACCACACCCTATCACCCACAGTGCAATGGGCTTGTGGAGAGATTCAACAAGACCCTCAAAGGGATGATAAAAGGGTTACCAGACAAGCTTAGGCGAAGATGGGACATCCTTTTACCCTGCCTTCTGTTTGCTTACAGAGAGGTCCCACAGAAGGGGGTTGCTTACAGCCATTTTGAGCTTCTATTTGGACATCCTGTAAGAGGACCCCTATGTCTTGTGAAGGAAGGATGGGAGTTACCTCTCAAAAAGCCTAAACTTGACATAGTGGACTATGTACTTGGTCTCCGCTCCAGGATGGCAGAGTACATGGAGAAGGCATCCAAAAACCTTGAGGCCAGCCAAGAACTTCAAAAAGCTTGGCATGACCAAAAGGCTGTCCTGGCTGTTTATCACCCAGGGCAGAAGGTGTGGGTGTTGGAGCCAGTGGCCCCAGCAGCTCTCCAAGACAAATGGTCTGGACCACATACCATAATTGAGCAAAAGGGAGAGGTCACCTACCTGGTGGACCTTGGAACTCCCAGGAGCCCTCACAGAGTACTTCATGTGAACAGGCTCAAAGCATTTGTTGACAGGGAGGACATGAGCTTGCTCATGGCCACAGATGAGGGGCGGGCAGGAGGAAGAGAGTGACCGTCTCCCAGACCTGCTCACTCAGAACCCTGATGATGGGTCAGTAGATGGTGTAGTCTTTTCTGACAGCCTCTCTGAGCATCAGCAAAGGGATTGTAGACAGGTTCTTCAATCCTTCAGGCAAATGTTTTCTCTGACCCCCAGTCAGACAAACTGGTGCACCCATGAGGTGGACACTGGTGACAGTCTGCCTATAAAGAGTAAAATCTACAGGCAACCTGACCACGTCAGGGACTGCATAAAGACAGAAGTACAAAAGATGTTGGAATTGGGAGTCATTGAACCCTCAGAGAGCCCTTGGGCTAGTCCTGTAGTTCTAGTACCAAAGCCTCACACCCAGGATGGTAAGAGAGAGATGAGGTTTTGTGTAGACTACAGGGGTCTCAATGCTGTCACTAAGACAGATGCCCATCCAATACCAAGAGCAGATGAACTCATAGACAAATTGGCTTCTGCCAAGTTCTTGAGTACATTTGACCTGACAGATGGTTATTGGCAAATCCGGTTAGCTGAGGATGCCAGGGCCAAAACAGCATTTTCTACCCCAGGAGGTCATTACCAGTTTGTGGTGATGCCCTTTGGTTTGAAAAATGCACCTGTCACTTTTCAAAGGTTGGTGAACCAAGTTCTCACTGGGTTGGATGACTTTTGTGCAGCATATCTAGATGATATTGCTGCCTTCAGCTCCACCTGGGAGGATCACCTGATCCACCTGAGAAAAGTTTTGGAGGCCCTGCAAAAGGAAGGCCTCACTATCAAGGCTACTAAGTGCCAGATAGGGCAGAGTCAGGTTGTGTACCTGGGCCACCTTGTAGGTGGAGGCCAGGTTCAACCCTTGGAGAGCAAGATACAGGCCATAAAGGACTGGGCTCCTCCAACCACCCAGACACAGGTCAGAGCTTTCTTGGGCCTGTCTGGTTACTACAGGAAATTTGTCAGAAATTATGGGTCAATTGTGACCCCTCTTAATGACCTGACAAGTAAGAAAATGCCAAAGAAAGTTCAGTGGACAGCTAGCTGTCAGAAGGCATTTGATGACCTAAAGTAGGCCATGTGTACTGCACCTATTCTCAAGAGTCCTGACTACTCCAAAACCTTCATTGTCCAAACAGATGCATCTGAGTTGGGTGTGGGAGCTGTTCTATCTCACAAAAGAGCAGAACAGGTCTGGAGATGGTGTGCACCTGTACCTGTGACTGTGAAACAGTGGGATGTGTAAGTGAGCCAATGCTGTTGAAAGATATTGGTAACTGTTATATTCTTGCCTGTCACTTTAAATGTACTTCTGGGTCGCATGCCAGTGCATGAGACATGGCATGAGACATGCTTTCCTTTAAGTGTCCTCTGTGTTCCAGAATTGTTATTGGAGGTAGTTAACTGTACCAGCTCAGAGAAGACTTGGCTGGGACTCAGAAGGATGTCATTCGTGCTGCCAATAAACTACACTTGTTTTTCATAAACTTTGACTGGAGCATTACTACAGTAACGCAAAGCTAGAATAGTTCCCATCAGACCACCCTCGTGGTGGAGTTAGCGTCACGTGGGAATTGCTGATAAATCCATACCACGTCCGACCATATAGTGCCGGTGTGGAAAATGGATATCAGAAATCTAGCCATGATGTTTACCATAGAGTGGACTAGATCATATGCAGTGCTCAAGTGAAGGTGATAGATAAAAAATGACTACACTGATTCTGGAAGAGCGTACATAAAGAGATCTGTGTGTCAAAGGTTAAAAACACGCCTGGTAGAGAAGGCTACCATGTGGCGCTGTGCAGACGGTCGACATGTTTCAGCCCATGGGGCATTGCCCCGGCTTTCTTCGGGACCTAAGGTGTAAAGCAGCTACTGCAACCATAACTACAAGTGATGTGAAAATTGAAAAAATAACAAGTTTACTAATAGACAGATACATATCTACCAGGAACTTAAATGCTTAGACGTCCACTGGCGGGAGAGAAGCTTGTCTTCTTCCTATCAACAAACAAAAATTATTGTAAAACAACACTAAATTACACAAACATATCAACCTGAATACGAGAGACAGTACAGAACGAGCACACCTGCATGAATACTTGACATTCTGCATATATGTAAAAAAAGGCATAATAGCCTAATCACCTAGAGGCATTTCCTCCCAGTGATACTCACCCAGCCTTGTGTGGGTGAAGGCCTCACCTCACCCGGCAACCGCTCGGGAGTATGAGGCCCCGCTCTGTGGTGTAGAAAAGGGACATAGTCAGCACACTCCTTTACTATGCCCAAGCCAATAGCTCTACACACATAACCCAACGAACGTGTGATGGGTGCCCAACTGTCGAACCAAGTCAAAGGCCCCACATACCATCCTATATGACACATACAATGAGACATGCCTCATGTCACAAGACATAATATGGACCTAAGGGTTTATTAACCAGACGCTTATTGTGAAACTTAGTCTAGTTGACACAAGTGGAAGGAGCTATTAAGCCCAAAGGTGATCAACAGGGTGGCCCACAGTAAAGGGCCCCTGCAATCTCAAAAAATATATAGAACAAAGAACTTAAAAGTCCCATTTTAGCAGCACAGTCATGTCGAGAGTGAGAGCTACTGCTAATCTTTGTTAAGTCAGCGAAAACTCTAATCGGTAGAAGCTGGCTGAGATAAGGAGAGTTCAATATGATAATCACCTGTCCGTCGGTGCCCCTGTCCACGAGTCAAGCGGAAGTGGAGGTGTCTCAAAGGTCGCCTACCACCCTTAAATAACCGTTAAACGGTGGACGATAGCGCGAACGGGGCGTAACACAACTGTCGGGACAGGCGCGAGGAGAGAACACTACTCCTTCGCGCATGCGCCAATGGCTGAAAAACACAGGCAATGATTTAACTTCTATTTTAAACATATAGCGTCGTTTGTTAAACGGGCTTCCATGCCGGTCTATGATGCACCTGTAACATTATTTGCATCCTGACAAGATGTTATTCTATATACGAATTTGAGGTTGCCCCTGAATTAGCGCGCAGAAGTTCACCGGGAGACACTGTTCCCTTGGGCATGCGCCCGACCTATGGCGTTAGACAAGACTATGAGTTAGTGAAAAAAACTGTTAGACCAATATTTATAGCGTGTATATCCCGCTTGGAGAACCATCAATTGTACCCTATGACAATTAAAAACACTGTGATCCTTCCATCTAGTTTAATGCATGCAACATTGGAGTGATGTGCATTTTCACCATGAAGACGGTCACAGTGAGTGTAGTGCTAGGTACAAGGTGGATTCCTTCCCGTAATGATATTAGATGATAATAATATCAATTTCATTCTTCACTAACATGCGAAGATACTCTATCACATCAATTGTGTAAAAATGTTAATCCTTCAGGGAGTAGAGATGCTTTTCTAACTGTCACTGTTCTCTTTTCGTGCTTTCCTCTCCACGAGGTCTGGATATTGATATAATATCCTTGGCAGATTTTACACCTAGAGCGCAGCAATTATATTTTATCCACCTTGTACCTAGCACTACACTCACTGTGACCGTCTTCATGGTGAAAATGCACATCACTCCAATGTTGCATGCATTAAACTAGATGGAAGGATCACAGTGTTTTTAATTGTCATAGGGTACAATTGATGGTTCTCCAAGCGGGATATACACGCTATAAATATTGGTCTAACAGTTTTTTTCACTAACTCATAGTCTTGTCTAACGCCATAGGTCGGGCGCATGCCCAAGGGAACAGTGTCTCCCGGTGAACTTCTGCGCGCTAATTCAGGGGCAACCTCAAATTCGTATATAGAATAACATCTTGTCAGGATGCAAATAATGTTACAGGTGCATCATAGACCGGCATGGAAGCCCCTTTAACAAACGACGCTATATGTTTAAAATAGAAGTTAAATCATTGCCTGTGTTTTTCAGCCATTGGCGCATGCGCGAAGGAGTAGTGTTCTCTCCTCGCGCCTGTCCCGACAGTTGTGTTACGCCCCGTTCGCGCTATCGTCCACCGTTTAACGGTTATTTAAGGGTGGTAGGCGACCTTTGAGACACCTCCACTTCCGCTTGACTCGTGGACAGGGGCACTGACGGACAGGTGATTATCATATTGAACTCTCCTTATCTCAGCCAGCTTCTACCGATTAGAGTTTTCGCTGACTTAACAAATATTAGCAGTAGCTCTCACTCTCGACATGACTGTGCTGCTAAAATGGGACTTTTAAGTTCTTTGTTCTATATATTTTTTGAGATTGCAGGGGCCCTTTACTGTGGGCCACCCTGTTGATCACCTTTGGGCTTAATAGCTCCTTCCACTTGTGTCAACTAGACTAAGTTTCACAATAAGCGTCTGGTTAATAAACCCTTAGGTCCATATTATGTCTTGTGACATGAGGCATGTCGCATTGTATGTGTCATATAGGATGGTATGTGGGGCCTTTGACTTGGTTCGACAGTTGGGCACCCATCACACGTTCGTTGGGTTATGTGTGTAGAGCTATTGGTTTGGGCATAGTAAAGGAGTGTGCTGACTATGTCCCTTTTCTACACCACAGAGCGGGGCCTCATACTCCCGAGCGGTTGCCGGGTGAGGTGAGGCCTTCACCCACACAAGGCTGGGTGAGTATCACTGGGAGGAAATGCCTCTAGGTGATTAGGCTATTATGCCTTTTTTTACATATATGCAGAATGTCAAGTATTCATGCAGGTGTGCTCGTTCTGTACTGTCTCTCGTATTCAGGTGGATATGTTTGTGTAATTTAGTGTTGTTTTACAATAATTTTTGTTTGTTGATAGGAAGAAGACAAGCTTCTCTCCCGCCAGTGGACGTCTAAGCATTTAAGTTCCTGGTAGATATGTATCTGTCTATTAGTAAACTTGTTATTTTTTCAATTTTCACATCACTTGTAGTTATGGTTGCAGTAGCTGCTTTACACCTTAGGTCCTGAAGAAAGCCGGGGCAATGCCCCATGGGCTGAAACATGTCGACCGTCTGCACAGCGCCACATGGTAGCCTTCTCTACCAGGCGTGTTTTTAACCTTTGACACACAGATCTCTTTATGTACGCTCTTCCAGAATCAGTGTAGTCATTTTTTATCTATCACCTTCACTTGAGCACTGCATATGATCTAGTCCACTCTATGGTAAACATCATGGCTAGATTTCTGATATCCATTTTCCACACCGGCACTATATGGTCGGACGTGGTATGGATTTATCAGCAATTCCCACGTGACGCTAACTCCACCACGAGGGTGGTCTGATGGGAACTATTCTAGCTTTGCGTTACCAATATCTTTCAACAGCATTGGCTCACTTACACATCCCACTGTTTCACAGTCACAGGTACAGGTGCACACCATCTCCAGACCTGTTCTGCTCTTTTGTGTGTTTTCTACATTGATAATAGGGGAGTGGGCAGACAGGTCGTTAAATATTCCCCTTGACCCTCCACACACCGTTTGTATTTATTAGTCAGAGCAACTTTTTAGTTGCGGGTTGTAGGAGAGTAGGGTCTGCAATCCTATGATCACCCAGATTTTTTGCTTTTTGCTGCACTGGTTTACGACTTTCCCTGGCTGTGGGCCTGCTAATCAGACCCACAGCCTAGCTGTTCTCTCTATCCAAATTGTACTCCAGTACTGAATTGGCATTGGGCCCTCTCTAAGTCCCTGTACCCAGGGCTGAGGTGTACCCAGAAGTCTCCCAGGGGCTGAAGCACGTATTGTGCCACCCCTGGGCTGACTAACTAAACTGACACAACTGGCTGCACGACATCTGGGGCAAGGTGGTGTAATCACCCTTTGCTTTAGATATAGTATACCTATATCTAACCCTAAAATGGACACACAGATCTCCTATCAGTCACTCCTATGGCAGGCCTTAACAATCCTGAAGGCAGAGTGCTTGGAATCGTGTGAGATGGTGCTCTGGCATGAGCTGAGCCTGTCTGCGGCTTTCGGGATCCATCCCTTAGCCGTTTCCATGATATCGCATACCATATACTCTTAAGTGCATTATAATCCTCGCGGTTATATGCCAACTCTGGTATCGCTTTATCAAAACATGTCGAGTAAGGTGTCATACGAATTGGAATACTAACCCCTCGCCAATTCTGGCGACGGGGTTAGCATTCCCCCCTTCTAGAGGGACACGACATGCCTGTAACCTATAACCCCGGTTAAAGTCAAACAGAGCCTCAGCTCCACAAAATGGATGCTGCCACCGAGACACAAGTCTGCCCCCCTGCTGCTGGGAGTCCTCCCAGAGCAGGAGATAAGGACAAAGGGTTTCCTGCCAGGGGCGGTGCCAGCACCGTCCCAGACAGGGTTTTGTGTATTCCAGGTAGGCAGGGCTTCAGAGGAAGGTGACTGCAAGTGGCACCCCGGTGCTCACTGTGCATAGGCCAGCTGAAACCAGTTCCAGGGGCACTCCAGCCCCTGGCCTGGGGAAAGCCCGCCAAAGGAGAGGGGTGTAACCACCCCCCTCCTGGTCCCACCCATAGGGCAGGACTTAGTCGCGTGCCAGCCCCCTTTTCCCAGATAAAGGTAGGAGCAGGCCCCCTTCCAAATTAGATCATCTTTGGAATCAAGACACGACTTTCTGCGAAAGGACTTCAAGATTTCCTTCTTCAAGATTCTCCCTTGTGACTAAGGAGTTGTCACCCTGCATCCGCAGGCACCATCAAGAACACTGCGGTCTGCTGCAAGTCCTTCCTCCGGAATCCGACTGCCCAGCTCGACAAGACCCGGCTTCCCTGGCACCTCCGACCTCTACTCACCTCTACAGCCAAGCTGAGAAACGTGAGTGCGACGAGACCTCAAGGGACCGGCTATTGCCAAGACTGCACGACTTCTTCACAGCAAGCCCGCCGGGTAATCTACTGGCGAGTGCTTTGGGGACCGAGAAGCCCCGACCCTGAGCAGCTCCAGCACCGAAGATCAGCCCCCCAGCATCTCCACGATCGGCGTGGGGCCCTTCTGCTTTTTGCTGCTCACCGCGTTGTTTGGCTACTAACCCGCTGGCTTGTGGCCTCCTTAACGACGCCCGACGACATCACTACTGCTGGTCTGGTTGCTCCAGACTGGCCCTTGCTTCCCTTCTTCAGTGAAGCACCCTGGACCCTCCTGGTCCACTCCAGACGCCATTTTGAGTCCACCGCGTGGGCTTGAATTAGCCAAGGCTTTGTTGCCCAATCCTGGGTTCTTCGACGCCGACAGCTTCATCCATCGTGGGACAGCTCGCCCCTCCATCCTGGTCGCCGACAACGCCTCCTGGTCCGTGAGATCTGCAGAGCACAGCGTCGCCCACTCACCTAGTCGAGGTGACTACCATCCGGTGCCCTCCTGGTGCCCCCTGACTACTGGCTAGTAGTCGCGAACTTGGTCCCCTCTGCTTTCAGGTATCATCCATCTTCCAGATCCAGGCTTGGATCACCTCGAACTCTCTTGACTGGCCGCCTGCCAGCATCTTCCTTCCAGGCTCCTGGTTCGTCAACGAGGATTCCCGACGTCTTTTGAGACCTATGCAGCTGCAGCCCCTGGGCTAGGTAACTTCGGCATTTCGGTGCCCCAGCATAGCCTCACTATCCAAGGGTCAGGATCCACTTTCGTTTTCTCCCTACCAGGTCGGGTTCGCCCGTGAACACTAACTTTACCTTTACTAGCTATCATAGACTTTGTCCCGCTTCCCGCGTGAGAGTGCACACTCTGCACCCGAGTCCCCTGGGCCTCCTAGAAGTAATCTAACGATTCCATAGTCAAGTCCTAGCGATTCCAAAGCCTATTAGTACTGTACTTACCTGCTAGTAATTTCGCATTCCACTTTTAGAGTATATGGTTTTTCGTGCCCCTCGGGCATTTGTATATACTGTGCTAACTTAAGTATTTTCGTAAGAGTTTTGTTGTGTGCCTAGCACCCTGTCCTCATAAAGAGTACAGGGCTGTTGTGATTCTAATAAATACACTGTTTATTTTCATAACACTTGTGTGGTGTCCTTTCACTGGGTGTTCAAGGGGTAATGTGATGGTAAAACAGCTGGCTTAACACGCCCTCTAGAGTCTTAGCCTTAGACTGCTCGTATCCATGCTACTAGGATAGCTGGTCTATAAGGTTGACTTACAACCAATCATCAATAAGGGTTGTTTGGACTGATATATAGTGATCACTAGAATAGTGAGCACTGCACATCAGGCCAACTTCTCACATTGGTGAGCAGCGGTTGGGATTTGAGCTTGCTGTTGTTTTACCACACATATCCTAAGAATATCTTGTGAAAGATCACATAAGTACTAAAGGTACATATAACTTAGCTTAGAATACTCTGAGTTCTACTGAACCAGCTGTTGTAGCTCCTAGGGCCTAGCACACCCTAAACTACAACTCTAGCAAGGGATCAGTAGGCAAACATATAGTGTAGGTAAGTGCACCACTTACACCTCACTAGAAAAGCATGTCTAACCATGGAGAGTCCACTGAGACTCCCCTGGTGAGCGTTGACCCTCCACAGGTCACTTCAAGATATGCAGCTCTCAGTTTCCAGGAGATGAGACAAGTCTGTACCTCCAGGAAACTGAAGCAGGGGTCTAACCCCACCATTCCCCTTCTGATAGGTCTCTTAGAGACATATGATGCCAGAAAGATTTCTCAGTTACATGAGAATATGCCAGCCTTAGAGGGTACCTCTGGGGATCCAGACCTCCCCAACACTGACAATGCAGTTGAGGAGGAGGATCAAGAGGAACTCTCTGGGGACGAGGTAGACAAAGGTCTTGAGGTAGTCAGAAGGCTAACTAGGGCCAACTTAGACTTGCTTGGGCTAGGATCTGGGGGACCCCCAGTACTGACCCTAAGTAGGCCTAACCTTGGAGTTAGGAGAGATAGATCTCTTCCTAGGGACTCCAATAGATCTCTGCACTCTAATGCCTCTTCTCAGAGGAGAAGGAACTCTCCCCAGAGGAGATGGACTTCCCCTCAGAGAATGGAGCATGAAGCTAGGATGAGACAGGCTACTCTGAGGATTGAAAGGGAAGAACTTGCCCTGGCCAAAGAGAAGCTTGCTTTTGCTAGAGAGCAGCAGATGAGTGGGTTAGCTCCCACTGGTGGCAGCAATCTCCCAAGAGATAGAGAGAAGGGTTTAGATACTAAACACCTGACAAAAATAGTGCCCCCCTTTAAGCAAGGGGATGACATCCAGAAATGGATGGCTGCTTTGGAGAGGGCCTGCACTGTGCAGGGCATTCCCCAGAGTCAGTGGGCAGCTATACTGTGGCTCTCCTTTGATGGTAAAGGTAGAGATAAGCTCCTCACTACAAGAGTGGAGGATGCTAACAATTACCAGGTCCTGAAGAATACACTGGTTGATGGGTTTGGTTTAACCACTGAGCAGTACAGGTTGCTGTTCAGAGACACCCAGAAAACTCAGTCTCAGGACTGGTCTGACTTTGTGGATTGTGCCACTAAGGCTTTGGAGGGCTGGTTGCTGGGTAGCAAGGTTACAGATTACACAGGATTGTATAATCTTATGATGAGAGAACAAATTTTAAACAATTGTCAGAACCAGTTGTTGCACCAGCACCTTGTTGATTCAGATCTGACCTCTCCCCAAGAATTGGGAAAGAAGGCAGACAAATGGGTCAGGACAAGGATCAAGCAGAACCAGAACCAGGGTGGTCAGAAGAAAGCAGACCAGAAGGGTAATGTTAAGAGTGAACAAAATGACCAGAAGTCTTCACCAGGTCCCCAACAAACCAAAGAGGGTGGGGGTCAGGCTTCCCAGAAGAAGAAGACTCAAGAAGGCCAGTCAAAAAGGTGGTGCCAGTACTGTAAGAGTAAGTCTCACTGGTTTAGTGAGGGCACCAAAAGAGGAGGGCAAACTCCTACCACTACAGCCCCTAAGGCAACTGCACCCCCTAGTACAGTCAGTAGTGGTAGTGCACCTCCCAAGGCATTAGCTGGGTTAACCTTGGGAACTGAGGGGTCTGACAACTTAGTTGGCACACTCACTCAGGCTGTCCTTGTCTGTACAGGGGATATGGATATATCCCCTGACACAAGTCCCAATACTTTGGGCAAATACAGGCAGACACCTTTGATTAATGGCAAAATGGCTCAGGCCTATAGGGACACTTGTGCCAGTGTCACCATGGTGACACCTAACTTTGTGGACCCTGGACAGATCATGCCAGGTAAATATTTCCTGGTGACCAATGCTAGCAACGTCACTACCAGTCATAGTGTGACGATTGTGGCTTTCTCCTGGGGTGGAGTGAAGGGTCAAAAGAAAGTTGTAGTCAGTTCAGACCTCCCAGTTGATTGTTTGTTGGGCAATGATTTGGAGTCATCACTATGGTCAGAAGTGGAGCAGAGGACTCACATGGAGATGTTAGGCTTGCCAGCACATGTGCTTGCTGTGACTAGGTCACAGGCCAGAAGATGCCCCACTGAACAGGTGCTGGATCCTGAAAGAATGGACCAGACACCTTCCAAGAAGAAGAGCAGTAAGGGTAAGGCTTTGCCTTCCTCCTTGCCCCAGGTTGAGGATCAAGTCTCTGAGGAGGCTGATCTGAGAGAGCTGAGGGAAACTGAGCCTAAAGAACTTGAACTTGATCAAGTTGAGTTTCTGGGCTCAGGGGGACCCTCCAGAGAAGACCTGGGGAAGGCACAGTTAGACTGCCCTTCCCTTGAACCCCTCAGGCAGCAGGCTGCTGCTGAGGCTGCAGGGAATGCCACAGGTGCCCACAGGGTATACTGGGAAGATGGACTCCTGTACTCTGAGTCAAGAGACCCCAAGCCTGGTGCAACCAGGAGGCTGGTCATCCCCTTGTCTCTGAGAGGTTTCCTTCTCACCTTGGCCCATGAGATTCCCCTTGCAGGTCATTTAGGTCAGACAAAGACTTGGGACAGGCTTGTCTCACACTTTCACTGGCCCCATATGAATGAGAATACCAAGGAGTTTTGTCGCTCCTGTGTCACTTGCCAAGCCAGTGGTAAGTCAGGTGGCACAACAAAGGCCCCCCTCATACCACTACCTGTGGTGGGGGTTCCCTTTGAAAGAGTGGGGATTGACATTGTTGGTCCAATGGAACCCCAGACAGCATCAGGGCACAAGTTTATACTGGTGGTGGTGGACCATGCCACCAGGTATCCTGAAGCTATTCCACTTAGGACCACTACCGCACCTGTAGTGGCAAGGGCCCTAGTTGGAGTATTATCCAGAGTGGGTTTCCCTAAGGAGGTCATTTCTGACAGAGGTACAAACTTCATGTCAGGATATCTGACTGCAATGTGGAAGGAGTGTGGTGTGAACTACAAGTTCACCACACCCTACCACCCACAATGCAATGGGCTTGTTGAGAGATTCAACAGGACCCTCAAAGGGATGATTCATGGACTACCTGAAACTCTTAGGAGAAAATGGGATGTCCTGATCCCCTGCCTCTTGTTTGCTTACAGAGAGGTCCCACAGAAGGGGGTTGGCTACAGCCCTTTTGAGCTTCTGTATGGGCATCCTGTGAGAGGACCCCTGTGTTTGGTGAAGGAAGGATGGGAGAGACCTCTCAGAAAGCCTGCAACCAACATAGTGGACTATGTACTTGGTCTCCGCTCAAGGATGGCAGAGTACATGGAGAAGGCATCTAAAAACCTGGAGGCCAGCCAAGAACTCCAAAAAGCTTGGCATGACCAAAAGGCTGTCCTGACTGTGTACCAGCCTGGACAGAAGGTGTGGGTGCTGGAGCCAGTGGCCCCAGCAGCTCTGAAAGACAAATGGTCTGGGCCCCACACCATCATTGAGCAAAAGGGAGAGGTTACCTACTTGGTGGACCTTGGAACTCCCAGGAGCCCTCTCAGAGTGCTCCATGTCAACAGGCTCAAAGCATATGTCGACAGGAAGGACATGAGCTTGCTCATGGCCACAGATGAGGGACAGGAGGAAGAGAGTGACCCTCTCCCAGACCTGCTCACTCAGAATCCTGATGATGGATCAGTAGATGGTGTTGTCTTTTGTGGCAGCCTCACTGAGCATCAGCAACAGGATTGCAGGCAAGTTCTGCAATCCTTCAGACATATGTTCTCTCTGACACCCAGCCAAACTTATTGGTGTACCCATGATGTTGACACTGGAGACAGTCTGCCTGTCAAGAGTAAAATCTACAGACAGCCTGATCATGTTAGAGACTGCATCAAAACTGAAGTGCAGAAAATGTTGGAGCTGGGAGTCATTGAGCCCTCAGATAGCCCTTGGGCTAGCCCAGTAGTTCTAGTGCCAAAGCCTCACACCCAGGGTGGTAAGAAAGAGATGAGGTTTTGCGTAGACTACAGAGGCCTCAATGCAGTCACTAAGACTGATGCCCACCCAATACCAAGAGCAGATGAACTTATAGATAAATTGGCTTCTGCCAACTTCTTAAGTACATTTGATTTGACAGCTGGGTATTGGCAAATCAGGTTAGCTGAGGAGGCCAAACCCAAGACAGCATTTTCTACCCCTGGTGGACATTATCAATTTGTGGTAATGCCCTTTGGGTTGAAAAATGCACCTGCCACCTTCCAAAGGTTGGTGAATCAAGTCCTCACTGGGCTGGATGACTTTTGTGCAGCTTATCTTGATGATATTGCTGTCTTTAGCTCCACCTGGGAGGATTACCTGGTCCACCTGAGGAAAGTGTTGGAGGCCCTGCAAAAGGCAGGCCTCACTATCAAGGCCACAAAGTGCCAGATAGGGCAGACACAGGTTGTATACCTGGGCCACCTTGTAGGTGGAGGCCAGGTTCAGCCATTGGAGAGTAAAATACAGGCCATCAAGGACTGGGCTCCTCCAATCACCCAGACTCAGGTTCGAGCTTTCTTGGGCCTGACTGGTTATTACAGAAAGTTTGTCAGAAATTATGGGTCCATAGTGACCCCTCTTAATGACCTGACAAGTAAGAAGATGCCAAAGAAATTCAGTGGACAGCAAGCTGTCAGAAAGCATTCAATGACCTAAAGCAGGCCATGTGCACAGCACCTATCCTGAAGAGTCCAGATTACTCCAAGCCATTCATTGTCCAAACAGATGCTTCTGAGTTGGGTGTGGGAGCTGTTCTGTCTCAGCTGAATTTTGATGGTAATGATCAGCCTATTGCTTTCATTAGTAGGAGGCTGACCCCCAGAGAGAAAAATTGGTCAGCTATTGAGAGGGAGGCCTTTGCTGTGGTTTGGGCCCTGAAGAAGCTGAGGGCCTACTTGTTTGACACTCACTTCACCATTCAGACCGACCATAAGCCCCTCTTGTGGCTAAATCAGATGAAGGGTGAAAACCCCAAACTGCTTAGGTGGTCCATTTCCCTACAGGGGATGGATTTTACAGTGGAGCATAGACCTGGTACGGATCACAGCAATGCTGATGGGCTCTCCAGGTATTTCCACTTAGAGCAAGAAGACTCACCTGGTCAAGGTTAGTTTATTGTCCCAAAGTTTGGGGGGGGGGGGTCATGTAGGAGAGTAGGGTCTGCAATCCTATGATCACCCAGATTTTTTGCTTTTTGCTGCACTGGTTTACGACTTTCCCTGGCTGTGGGCCTGCTAATCAGACCCACAGCCTAGCTGTTCTCTCTATCCAAATTGTACTCAGGTACTAAATTGGCATTGGGCCCTCTCTAAGTCCCTGTACCCAGGGCTGAGGTGTACCCAGAAGTCTCCCAGGGGCTGAAGCACGTATTGTGCCACCCCTGGGCTGACTAACTAAACTGACACAACTGGCTGCACGACAGCTGGGGCAAGGTGGTGTAATCACCCTTTGCTTTAGATATAGTATACCTATATCTAACCCTAAAATGGACACACAGATCTCCTATCAGTCACTCCTATGGCAGGCCTTAACAATCCTGAAGGCAGAGTGCTTGGAATCGTGTGAGATGGTGCTCTGGCATGAGCTGAGCCTGTCTGCGGCTTTCGGGATCCATGCCTTAGCCGTTTCCATGATATCGCATACCATATACTCTTAAGTGCATTATAATCCTCGCGGTTATATGCCAACTCTGGTATCGCTTTATCTAAACATGTCGAGTAAGGTGTCATACGAATTGGAATACTAACCCCTCGCCAATTCTGGCGACGGGGTTAGCATTCCCCCCTTCTAGAGGGACACGACATGCCTGTAACCTATAACCCCGGTTAAAGTCAAACAGAGCCTCAGCTCCACAAAATGGATGCTGCCACCGAGACACAAGTCTGCCCTCCTGCTGCTGGGAGTCCTCCCAGAGCAGGAGATAAGGACAAAGGGTTTCCTGCCAGGGGCGGTGCCAGCACCGTCCCAGACAGGGTTTTGTGTATTCCAGGTAGGCAGGGCTTCAGAGGAAGGTGACTGCAAGTGGCACCCCGGTGCTCACTGCATAGGCCGGCTGAAACCAGTTCCAGGGGCACTCCAGCCCCTGGCCTGGGGAAAGCCCGCCAAAGGAGAGGGGTGTAACCACCCCCCTCCTGGTCCCACCCATAGGGCAGGACTTAGTCGCGTGCCAGCCCCCTTTTCCCAGATAAAGGTAGGAGCAGGCCCCCTTCCAAATTAGATCATCTTTGGAATCAAGACACGACTTTCTGCGAAAGGACTTCAAGATTTCCTTCTTCAAGATTCTTCCTTGTGACTAAGGAGTAGTCACCCTGCATCCGCAGGCACCATCAAGAACACTGCGGTCTGCTGCAAGTCCTTCCTCCGGAATCCGACTGCCCAGCTCGACAAGACCCGGCTTCCCTGGCACCTCCGACCTCTACTCACCTCTACAGCCAAGCTGAGAACCGTGAGTGCGACGAGACCTCAAGGGACCGGCTATTGCCAAGACTGCACGACTTCTTCACAGCAAGCCCGCCGGGTAATCTACTGGCGAGTGCTTTGGGGACCGAGAAGCCCCGACCCTGAGCAGCTCCAGCACCGAAGATCAGCCCCCCAGCATCTCCACGATCGGCGTGGGGCCCTTCTGCTTTTTGCTGCTCACCGCGTTGTTTGGCTACTAGCCCGCTGGCTTGTGGCCTCCTTAACGACGCCCGACGACATCACTACTGCTGGTCTGGTTGCTCCAGACTGGCCCTTGCTTCCCTTCTTCAGTGAAGCACCCTGGACCCTCCTGGTCCACTCCAGACGCCATTTTGAGTCCACCGCGTGGGCTTGAATTAGCCAATGCTTTGTTGCCCAATCCTGGGTTCTTCGACGCCGACAGCTTCATCCATCATGGGACAGCTCGCCCCTCCATCCTGGTCGCCGACAACGCCTCCTGGTCCGTGAGAGCTGCAGAGCACAGCGTCGCCCACTCACCTAGTCGAGGTGACTACCATCCGGTGCCCTCCTGGTGCCCCCTGACTACTGGCTAGTAGTCGCGAACTTGGTCCCCTCTGCTTTCAGGTATCATCCATCTTCCAGATCCAGGCTTGGATCACCTCGAACTCTCTTCCCTGGCCGCCTGCCAGCATCTTCCTTCCAGGCTCCTGGTTCGTCAACGAGGATTCCCGACGTCTTTTGAGACCTATGCAGCTGCAGCCCCTGGGCTAGGTAACTTCGGCATTTCGGTGCCCCAGCATAGCCTCACTATCCAAGGTCAGGATCCACTTTCGTTTTCTCCCTACCAGGTCGGGTTCGCCCGTGAACACTAACTTTACCTTTACTAGCTATCATAGACTTTGTCCTGCATCCCGCGTGAGAGTGCACACTCTGCACCCGAGTCCCCTGGGCCTCCTAGAAGTAATCTAACGATTCCATAGTCAAGTCCTAGCGATTCCAAAGCCTATTAGTACTGTACTTACCTTCTAGTAATTTCGCATTCCACTTTTAGAGTATATGGTTTTTTGTGCCCCTCGGGCATTTGTATATACTGTGCTAACTTAAGTATTTTCGTAAGAGTTTTGTTGTGTGCCTAGCACCCAGTCCTCATAAAGAGTACAGGGCTGTTGTGATTCTAATAAATACACTGTTTATTTTCATAACACTTGTGTGGTGTCCTTTCACTGGGTGTTCAAGGGGTAATGTGATGGTAAAACAGCTGGCTTAACACGCCCTCTAGAGTCTTAGCCTTAGACTGCTCGTATCCATGCTACTAGGATAGCTGGTCTATAAGGTTGACTTACAACCAATCATCAATAAGGGTTGTTTGGACTGATATATAGTGATCACTAGAATAGTGAGCACTGCACATCAGGCCAACTTCTCACACGGGTCTATTCAATTGGATGCGAACACTGTTTGTTTGCACCTTAAAAAGCTCACCCAACTTAATTGTGTGGGTTTCCCCTCTGTCCACCTAGTCATTGCCACGTTCCTTCCCGTAATGATATTAGATGATAATAATATCAATTTCATTCTTCACTAACATGCGAAGATACTCTATCACATCAATTGTGTAAAAATGTTAATCCTTCAGGGAGTAGAGATGCTTTTCTAACTGTCACTGTTCTCTTTTCGTGCTTTCCTCTCCACGAGGTCTGGATATTGATATAATATCCTTGGCAGATTTTACACCTAGAGCGCAGCAATTATATTTTATCCACCTTGTACCTAGCACTACACTCACTGTGACCGTCTTCATGGTGAAAATGCACATCACTCCAATGTTGCATGCATTAAACTAGATGGAAGGATCACAGTGTTTTTAATTGTCATAGGGTACAATTGATGGTTCTCCAAGCGGGATATACACGCTATAAATATTGGTCTAACAGTTTTTTTCACTAACTCATAGTCTTGTCTAACGCCATAGGTCGGGCGCATGCCCAAGGGAACAGTGTCTCCCGGTGAACTTCTGCGCGCTAATTCAGGGGCAACCTCAAATTCGTATATAGAATAACATCTTGTCAGGATGCAAATAATGTTACAGGTGCATCATAGACCGGCATGGAAGCCCCTTTAACAAACGACGCTATATGTTTAAAATAGAAGTTAAATCATTGCCTGTGTTTTTCAGCCATTGGCGCATGCGCGAAGGAGTAGTGTTCTCTCCTCGCGCCTGTCCCGACAGTTGTGTTACGCCCCGTTCGCGCTATCGTCCACCGTTTAACGGTTATTTAAGGGTGGTAGGCGACCTTTGAGACACCTCCACTTCTGCTTGACTCGTGGACAGGGGCACCGACGGACAGGTGATTATCATATTGAACTCTCCTTATCTCAGCCAGCTTCTACCGATTAGAGTTTTCGCTGACTTAACAAAGATTAGCAGTAGCTCTCACTCTCGACATGACTGTGCTGCTAAAATGGGACTTTTAAGTTCTTTGTTCTATATATTTTTTGAGATTGCAGGGGCCCTTTACTGTGGGCCACCCTGTTGATCACCTTTGTGCTTAATAGCTCCTTCCACTTGTGTCAACTAGACTAAGTTTCACAATAAGCGTCTGGTTAATAAACCCTTAGGTCCATATTATGTCTTGTGACATGAGGCATGTCGCATTGTATGTGTCATATAGGATGGTATGTGGGGCCTTTGACTTGGTTCGACAGTTGGGCACCCATCACACGTTCGTTGGGTTATGTGTGTAGAGCTATTGGCTTGGGCATAGTAAAGGAGTGTGCTGACTATGTCCCTTTTCTACACCACAGAGCGGGGCCTCATACTCCCGAGCGGTTGCCGGGTGAGGTGAGGCCTTCACCCACACAAGGCTGGGTGAGTATCACTGGGAGGAAATGCCTCTAGGTGATTAGGCTATTATGCCTTTTTTTACATATATGCAGAATGTCAAGTATTCATGCAGGTGTGCTCGTTCTGTACTGTCTCTCGTATTCAGGTGGATATGTTTGTGTAATTTAGTGTTGTTTTACAATAATTTTTGTTTGTTGATAGGAAGAAGACAAGCTTCTCTCCCGCCAGTGGACGTCTAAGCATTTAAGTTCCTAGTAGATATGTATCTGTCTATTAGTAAACTTGTTATTTTTTCAATTTTCACATCACTTGTAGTTATGGTTGCAGTAGCTGCTTTACACCTTAGGTCCTGAAGAAAGCCGGGGCAATGCCCCATGGGCTGAAACATGTCGACCGTCTGCACAGCGCCACATGGTAGCCTTCTCTACCAGGCGTGTTTTTAACCTTTGACACACAGATCTCTTTATGTACGCTCTTCCAGAATCAGTGTAGTCATTTTTTATCTATCACCTTCACTTGAGCACTGCATATGATCTAGTCCACTCTATGGTAAACATCATGGCTAGATTTCTGATATCCATTTTCCACACCGGCACTATATGGTCGGACGTGGTATGGATTTATCAGCAATTCCCACGTGACGCTAACTCCACCACGAGGGTGGTCTGATGGGAACTATTCTAGCTTTGCGTTACCAATATTTTTCAACAGCATTGGCTCACTTACACATCCCACTGTTTCTCAGTCACAGGTACAGGTGCACACCATCTCCAGACCTGTTCTGCTCTTTTGTGTGTTTTCTACATTGATAATAGGGGAGTGGGCAGACAGGTCGTTAAATATTCCCCTTGACCCTCCACACACCGTTTGTATTTATTAGCTGTTCTATCTCAACTGAATATTGATGGTCATGACCAGCCCATTGCTTTTATAAGCAGAAGGCTAACCCCTAGAGAGAAACGTTGGTCAGCTATTGAGAGGGAGGCCTTTGCTGTGGTTTGGGCCCTGAAGAAGTTGAGGCCCTACTTGTTTGGAACTCACTTCAAGATTCAGACCGACCATAAGCCCCTCTTATGGCTAAATCAGATGAAGGGTGAAAACCCCAAACTTCTTAGGTGGTCCATTTCCCTACAGGGGATGGACTTTACCGTGGAACACAGACCAGGGACTGACCATGGCAATGCAGATGGTCTCTCCAGGTATTTCCACTTAGAACAGGAAGACTCACCTGGTCAAGGTTAGTTTAATGTCCCTAAGTTTGGGGGGATGTAGGAGAGTGGGGTCTACAATCCTATGGTCACCCCAGATTTTTGCTTTTTGCTTCACTGGTTTACGACTTTCCCTGGCTGTGGGCCTGCTAATCAGACCCACAGCCTAGCTGTTCTCTCTCTAAATTGACAACCATGTACTTTAGGTGCATTTACCAATTGGTACTGGGCCACCTTATCAGTCCCTGTACAGTGTACCTTAGGTGCCCAGGGCATAGGTGTACCCAGGGCCTACCAGGGGCTGAAGCATGTATTATGCCACCGCTGGCTGGCCATCTAAAACTGACACAACTGGCTGCACGACAGCTGGGGCAAGGTGGTGTAATCACCCTTTGCTATAGATATAGTATACCTATATCTAACCCTAAAATGGACACATATACCCCTATCAGTCACTCCTATGGCAGGCCTTATCAATCCTGAAGACAGAGTGCTTGGAATTATGTGAGATGGTGCTCTGGCATGAGCTGAGCCTGTCTGCAGCTTGCGGAACCAAGTCCTAATAGCTGTTCCATGATAACGCTATACCATATACTCTTAAGTGCATTATCAACCTCGCGGTTAAATGCTAACTCTGGTATAACATTATCAAAACATGTTGAGTAAGGTGTCATACGAATTGGAATACTACCCCCTCGCCAATTCTGGCGACGGGGGTAGCATTCCACCCTTCTAGAGGGAAAAGACATGTATGTAACTGAGAACCCCGGTTAAAGTTAACTCGAGCCTTGGCATCACAAAATGGATGCTGCCACCACAGACACAAGTCTGACCTCCTGCTGCTGGGAATCCTTCCAGCGAGGGAGGCTTGGACAAAGGGTTTCCAGCCTTGGGAGGTGCTAGCACCACCCCAGACAGGATTTTGTGTATTGGGTAGGACAGGCCTGAAAGGAATGAGACATGCCTGGGGCACACAAGGTGCCCTGTGCATACACCGGTTCAAACCAGTTGCTGGGGCATCCCTGCCCCAGCTCTGGCGCGAAACCGGAAAAAGGATAGGGGGTGTAACCACCCCCCTTCCTGGTCCCACCCATAGGAGGGACCTAGTCGTAGTACAGCCCCCTGTAGCAGGATAAAGGTAGGAGCTGGTCCCATTCCAGATTAGATTATCCTGAACAACTTTACAAGAAGAAACTCTGGACTTCGACGTTCTGCTCCACAGAAGACTGAAGAATCTCCCTTGTGGGCAAGGAGTGTCCACCCTGCAACTGCAGGCACCATCAAGCGTCCAGCGGCTTCCCTTTGTCGTCTTCCCTCGAGGATCCAGACTTCAGAGCCCGACGAGACCCGGATTCCCAGACCTCTCCGACCTCAACTCACATCTGCAGCACAGCTGAGATCCGTGGGTGCGACGAGACACGTGGGACCGGCAATCTTGAAAGAACCTGCACTTCGCTTCCAGCATGACTCCCGAGGTAAACGCGACCAAGTGCTTTTGGGACTGATAAGCCCCAGCCCCGAGCAGCTCCTGCACCAAAGATCAGCCCTCCAGCATCCACGAGATCTGCGTGGGGCCCTTCTGCTTGTTTGCTGCTTGACGCGTTGTCTGGTCACTTGCCGGCTGGCTAGTGGCCTCCTAGACGACGAACTTTGAAACCTTCACTGCTGGTCTGGTTGCTCCAGACTGGCCCTTGCTCCCTTCCAAAAGAGGAGCACCCCGGACCCTCCTGGTCCACTCCAGACGCCGTTTCCACTCACCGCGTGGGTTGCCTTTGCCAAGGCCTGTTGACGCCAATTCCGGATCCAACACCGCTGACAGCGAGAGCCTGCGTGGGACAGCTTGTGCCTCCATCCTGGTCGTCGAAGACACCTCCTGGTCCACGTGGCTGCAGAGTCAAGCGTCCACTCTTCACCTGATCGCGACAACGACATCTGGTTCCTTCCTGGTTCCACTCCAGTCACTGGCTAGTGACTGTGAACATTGTCCCCTCTGCTTTCAGGTCTCCTTCTTCAACAATCCACCCTTGGATTGCACCGGACATCTTCCTCTTGGTCGCCTGCAGCATCTTTTCTTTCAGGCTCCATTGACTTCAACGCGAGAACCTGACGCACTTTGACCCCTATGCACCCGCGGCCCGTGGGTGAGGTAACAAGGACACTTCGGTGCTCCAGGGTAGTTTAACTGTCCTAGTGTCTAGTTCCACAGTCGTTTTAGTCCTACCTAGTCAGGATTATCCGTACTCACCTTTAACTTGAACTGTACTGTCCATAGACGTTGTTATGCATCTCGCGTGTGAGTTCACACTCTGCACACGCATTCCGTGGGCCTCCTATTACTTACCTAGTGTTAGTGTAGCGTGGTCCCATCGATCCTACAGCCTCTGGACGGCTCCATTCCTTCTATTGACTTTCACATTCCACTTACTTAGTATATGGTTTGTCGTGCCCCTAGGGCACCATTGTAATTTTGTGTAACTTATCGTATTTTTCCTAAAAGATTGTCATGTGCTTAGCCCTCTGACCTCATAAAGAGTTCAGAGGTGTTGTTATTAATAAATATACTGTTTATTTTCATAACAACCTGTGTGGTGCCCTTTCATCTGGTATTCAAGGGGTTATATTGTGGTAAAACAGCTGGCTTCACATGCCAAAAGAGTTTAGCCTAAAGACTGCTTTGTCCATGCTACCATTAGGATAGCTGGTCTATAAGGTTGACTTACAACCAATCACCATAAGGGTTGTTTGGACTGATACAAGGTGATCACTAGAACTAGTGAGCATCATATATCAGGCCAACTTATCACAAAAGTCAAGTCACCTTTCATCTCCCCGGATGGCGAAGTATCATGTCAGATCAATGGATACTGCAGATTGTGGAACATAGATATTCCCTACCCTTCATGTTCCCCCGTCATGCAACTCACACAGCAGCACCTCCCAGAAATCACTTGCCCAAACTTCATGGAAAAGGTCAGACTCTCTTGGCCAAGGGTGCAGGAGAGTGGGTGCCGGCATCAGAGATGCGGAATGGCTGCTTCTTCCAATATGTTCTGGTGCTGAAGAATGATTTATGCCTTCTCCCTATCATAAACCTTTACCTTCTGAACAACTTCTTCCGAAGATCAACTTCTCAAATGCTCACCCTGGCCCGGCCCTCATCTGCCCTGAATCCAGAAGAATGAATAGTAACACTGGTCTTACAGGAAGTATACTTCCACATCCAGCTCCGAAACCTCCATCGATCCTGAATTCGCCACCAACAGACATGGATCCGGGTCCAACTCTGATGTCCAACTTCGAGCTGAATCTGTCTCAGCCCTGATCCAGGTTGCGCTTTGACCTCAATCCAGTTTACCCACTCCTCATACAGTCTCGCTCATATAATACTTTTCTGCTACCTCGTACTCAAAAGCTCTATCATCTTTTTGAATCGGATTCTGACCAGAGTTTGGATCTCCATCTAGAGATTATAGTGGTGATGATGAGCATGATTTGACGACACATTATGATAATAGTTTATAAATGAACTTACATAAGGCCATGAGGCCACTGGGCTTGATACCGTCCGTAATACTGGGTTCATTTTGCTCATTGGAAGTCCTAATGGAAGATTGCTCTTCCTTTGCTGTGGTAGTTAGATGAGCAGCTGAGGTCTTGGTCCTACACATTGTGGTTATTTCCTAAGGGGTTCAGATGTACGCCGTCCTTGTTTTCTGGCCTGTGATTGTCACAGCATGAGTGAATAAGTTATTAACCTGGGAGTTGCCAAGGCAAGATAACCCCAGCCAGATTTAACTGAGCATAGCTGTGTGTAAGACTAGGTCAGAATTCAACTGGGAGAGTCAGAGTGAAAATCAGGGATATTGAGTCATGCTGACTGCATAAGTCAGTAGAACTGAGTGGGTCAGAGTGGGACTGTGTTAGTCATTGGAACTAGGGTCTCAGTGATAATAAGTGAAACTGTGTAAGCCTGTTAGACTGAGTGGGTCAGAGTTAGACTGAGTGAGTTATAGGGGGATTGAGTGGGCCTGTGTATTTCAGTAAGACTGAGTGGATCAGATGGAAATGAGTGAGACTGCTCACGCCAGTGAGACTGAGTGGGTCAGGGTTGAAATGAGTAAGACTGCATAAGTTAATGAGACAGGGTGCGTCAGAGTGGGACTGAGTGGGGCTGCGTATGTCAATGTGACTTAGTGGGTCAGAGTCAGAATGAGTAAAGTTGTGTAAGTAAGTGAGACTTAGTTGGTCACAAAGGGGACTGAGTGGATCAGAGTGAGACTGCATAAATCAGTGCGAGAGTGAGGCAGAGTAAGTAAAAGTGAGTGCATATGAGAATGAGAGAAAATGAATGAGACTGTGAGTAAGCGAAGACTCTGTGCAAGCGAACCCTCCCCCAAACCCGCCAAGAAGAAGTCAGACTCATTTGCTTGAAATCGAGCCAAGGATTATTCCTCACCACTGTTAAAGAACAACAGCTGCCTCTGGTAGTACAACTGCCTTCTGTTGAAGTCAAAACAAATGTCCTCACTGTGGTTTTGCACACTGGTCCAGCCTCAACTGAGCACTTGATTCCATTCAGTGGAGCCCTTAATTCCATTCAGTGGAGCCCTTAATTCCATTCAGTGGAGCCCTTACTGACAATTATGGGCAGTTGTATGAGAAGAGGTGTGATGGGTCCCAATCCCTTACTGGCCATTAGATATTGAGAAAATCGTGTTGCAATACTTGTCCTTCATAGGAGGAAACCCCTAAACATAAGCGAGTTCAAGGTGGTTGTCAGGGCAAGTCAAAGTAGTCGTATTATTTTCAGAAAAAATTCCAATAAGCCGGATTCATAGTGATAGTTCTTTATATAAAGGTGTTGTCACTCATTAAAGAAATTCTGAGTTGGTGTGCAAAGAAGTCCGGCCTGGGGCTTCCTCAGGGCATGGCACATTTCTGGAAAACTTGTCGTCTTTGAAAGCAAGTTAGGTCCTTGGTCGATCTTAAGAATTACGGGCGTAATTCCTACCGGTCTGTCTTTTAGGCAGTTGTTCTAAGCCTTGCTGTTGCCCATCAGTGAACAAGCAGGTCACCAGACGCCACAGGCCGGCGCCAGGTGACCTGGATTTACT
This sequence comes from Lissotriton helveticus, assembly GCF_964261635.1. Classification (NCBI taxonomy): domain Eukaryota; kingdom Metazoa; phylum Chordata; class Amphibia; order Caudata; family Salamandridae; genus Lissotriton; species Lissotriton helveticus. The sequence goes on along the minus strand of NC_136071.1, from coordinate 1,106,564,846 downwards.
TATATAGCACCCTACTCCTGAGAGTTTTATGGGCCAGGCTTCCACCGGAAAAATTAATTCTGATGCATTTCACTTGAACTTTCCTGACAGGAAGCTGAAAAGGGTTGAGGTATTTGGGAATCAAATTTTCTCTCCAGTCAGCCTAGCCATTAGGTTGGTCAGTGCATGCTGCCTTTTAGGGTGTTATATTGCAAAAAACACAGTTGATAGACAGAATGTAGAACAACGTCATACATTCACCCCAGTACAAGGATCTGGGACTAAATCCATCGTTTTTTTGCACTCCACACCACCCTGGGTTAGACACTGGCTATTTGCAAATCAGCTCTGACCGTGTGCCTCATGGGAACAGTCCAGTCCGAACTACCAAGCCATGTCTTTCCCAGACCGGAATCAAGCATCCAAGGACCGGTTTCTGGCCATCAGCCTTCATCAGCCTGGATAGCTTGACTCCAGTGGTGTGGAGAGCCTGGGACTCACGTCTGAGCATACCCAGCCCACTCAGGGTGAAAATTGCAAAAAACACAGTTGATGGACAGAATGTAGAACAATGTCATACATTTACCCCAGTACAAGGATCTGGGCCTAGATCCATCGTTTTTTTGCACTCCACACCATCCTGGGTTAGACACTGGCTATATGCAAATCAGCTCTGACCCTGTGCCTCATGGGAACAGTCCAGTCCGAACTACCAAGCCATGTCTTTCCCAGACCGGAATCAAGCATCCAAGGACCGGTTTCTGGCTATCAGCCTTCATCAGCCTGGATAGCTTGACTCCAGTGGTGTGGAGAGCCTGGGACTCACGTCTGAGCATACCCAGCCCACTCGGGGTGAAAATTGCAAAAAACACAGTTGATGGACAGAATGTAGAACAATGTCATACATTCACCCCAGTACAAGGATCTGGGCCTAAATCCATCGTTTTTTTGCACTCCACACCACCCTGGGTTAGACACTGGCTATATGCAAATCAGCTCTGACCCTGTGCCTCATGGGAACAGTCCAGTCCGAACTAAGTAGTTCTAAGACCGAGGTCATTATTTTTGGTAGAGAAGGTGGACTCTGGGGAGATCAATGGTGGCCACCTGAATTGGGCCCTGTTCCCATCCCCGTTGCTGAAGTTAGAAATCTCGGGGTGTGGCTTGACGACAAACTCTCTTTCACTTCCCACACTAAACGTGTAGCTGGTACATGTTTTGGTGCCCTGCAATGTCTCCGACCCATCTTTAAGTTTTTCGATGCGGACACCAGACAGATCATAGTCCAAGCACTGGTTCTTACCAGATTGGACTATGCCAGCTCTCTGTTTTTGGGTGTGAATCAGGCAGAACTGGCCCGCCTTCAGAGGGTGCAAAACGCGGCGGCCAGGATGCTTGTCGGTCTCCCGAAGTTTGTCTCTGCTCGTCGTACCATTCGAGACCTACACTGGCTGCCTGTTGGGCAAAGAATTAAGTTTAAAGCTTTGTGCTTAACTTTTAAAATTCTTAAGTCTGCCTCCCCTCCTATCTTACTGCAGACAATCCAACACTATGTTCCTTCCAGAGCCCTTCGATCTTTAGGCTCTAATCTCGCCATTGTGCCCCGCTTTAAAAGAGCTAGAACGGGTGGTCGCTCTTTTTCAGTGCTGGCGGCAGCGCTCTGGAATTCTTTACCCACTGCTCTTCGTTCCATCCCAGATCTGCTCCCTTTCAGGAAGGCACTAAAAACCTTCTTATTTTCTTCAGTTTAACATTTCTTTTCTGGCTGTCTCTGCTGTGTTGTGTTCCACCATCTTGAAAAGCGCCGGGACGCCTCTTGGCTGCGGCATCTGTGCGCTATATAAAATTAAATAACATAACCTTGACGACTGCCATAGTCCGTCATAGACCACCTCCTGACAATGGAAAATTCCTGATATTGTTGGTTTTCTTGTTTAGCAGGCTGAAGTCACACCTGACTCCTTCTCAGATCCTTCCTTTTAAAGGAGCTGTCTTTGACGCAGTGCAATTCAGGGTCTTTTCTCAGCGCAATGAGTCCAGGACATTGGGCCAATAATCCTGATGTTTCAGCCTCATGTACCTTCCTTGTCCACTTCAGCAGGCAACATGCAGACTGCAGAGGGATATGAAGTTTCATTGGAAACCTGTAGGATGTCATCCAGGTTTCGGAGGAGACTGCACAAGGTCTGCTATGGTGGCTGCTCAACAGCATCCTTACCTGCAGCACACCCCTCTCCCTTCCCAACCCAGAGCTAATTTTTATGACAGATGTTTCTCTTCTGAGTAAGGGAGGCCATCTGGGAGAGGTGAAGATCAGAGGGTTCTGTTCTCCAGTGCAAACCGGACTCCATATCCATCGGTTGGAGTTGAGGGCTACTCACCTGGCATTCAGGGCTTTCTTGATGTCCATCAAGGGAAGGCTGGTGAAAGTTCTCACGGAATCTACCTCCATGCGGTACTGCAACAAGCAGGGTGGAGTTGGGGTCCTTTGCTTAGAGACGCTGTGCCTCTGGAGTTTGATGCAGCATCAAGGCTTCTCCTTGATCGTGAACCACCTGGCGGGATTTTTAAATGCCCGGTGGACAAGCTCAGCCAGTAGCACCTGGCAGGTATTTAATTTTGGAGCACCTCAAGGTGGCGCAGAGCACCTTTCGACGGTTGAATCTTTTCATCACTGTCAAAAATGCAGTGTCAAAATGTCTTCTCGTTGAAATTTTGAAGCAAGCTCTTGCTAGGAGACTCTTTCCAGCTAGAGTAAAGCAAAGGACTCTTGTATGCCTTTCTGTGTCTGCCTCCTCTGCCCAGAGTTGTGAAAAAGGTCAGGAAGGACTGGGCCCAAGTCATCCTATTGGCTCTGGATCGGGCTAGGAAAGTGTAGTACCTAGAACTTCCGGACGTGAGCATATGCCCTCCTTTATGTCTCTCTTGTGGAGAATGTTTTGTCGCAGCGCAGGGTTTTGAACCTGAATCTGCGCAATCTACTCCATCATGCTTGAAGATTGAGCAGCAGCAGTTGACTGCAGAAGAGGTGTGGCGCAGCGGCCAGGGTGCCTGACTCTGGACTACAGGGTTCACGGTTCGATCCCCTGAGCCAGCAGCAGGTTAGGCCAGCACCATGTGACTCCGGGCAATAGCTTGCTTAATCTTCCCGAGAGCCCCCAGCCCCGGGACACCACTTCAGAGGTAGCTGTGCGCTTTACAAATAGTGGTATTTCATTTCATTTGATATACCACCTCAGATTGCGGATATTATCTTCCTGTCCTAGCATCCTTCTACTAAGTCCATTTATGCTGGGTGCTGTGACAAATATTTGGCTTGGTGTGTAGTCTTGCTCACTGATCCCTTGCAAGCTAAATTGTTGGATGTTTTTGGATGTTTTTGCATTGGCACTGCAAGGTCTGACAGTGGACCCTATTAGAGGGTATTTGTGAGCCCTTTCGAAGTGTACCAGGCCAACCATCCTTGTTTATATCAAGTGTAATAATGCGGTTTGTTACATTTTTGACACTTCCCTTCCAAAGCATTGTTATTCTCACTGTGGAATCCTAATTTTGTCCTTAACTTCCTCCTGCACAGCCCCTTCGAGCAAATGCAGAGCTGCTCACTGTGTTTTTTTTCTCATTTCAGTCTCTTCTGCTTGGTGCTTGATTGATCTCTAGGCAGTCTTGGTGCAGCTGCCCTACACCATTTTTTTCCAGGCAAACTGGTGTTGAGGACTAGCGTAGCCTTTTTCTCATAAGGTGTGGCTCTTTTTCACTTTGGGCAATCCATCACCCTCCCAATGTTATTTGCTCCATCCACCCCTCTAAAGAGTAGAAGTGACTCATTTGGCTGGACCCCAAAAGAGCCTTTAACATCAAAAATACAAAAGACCATTGGGTGGACATCCGCTTTTTGGGGGATTTATAGGGGTGAAAAATGTAAACCAGTACCAAAAAGGACTTTGTCAGGATAGCTAGTGCTCTGTATGAAGATCTGCTATGCATTGGCCTACATGCAGCCTCTGAAAGGATAAAGGGCTCATCCCACTAGATCCAAAAGAGGTAGAGGGGTTCTCTCCTTACCCCAAAGGGAGAGGGCATCAACCCGACAATACATCAATAAAAGGTTTCCCTTTAACTCACAGACCACCCTTCATAAGAATCCTGATTTCAGTAAGTCATCCAAGAATCTAGCTAATATCACCAAGATAAAACCTCAAAGTATATATAAATAGCTGTTTATACATACTTTTCGAGGTTTTATCTTGGTGATATGAGCTAGATTCTTGAATAAATTATTAAAATTCAGTATACTTATGAAATTTGTTTTGCGAGGCAACCCAAAGGGAAGCCTTTTATTGACTCATTCCACTAGAGCCAAGACTGCTACCACTGTGCTTGTTCTTGAGATGTCAGCCCGTTACATGGGTGTCCATTCATATGTTGTCAAAGAACTACTGCCTTGACTGCCTGACCTGACAGGAAGGGCTTTAGGCCTGTGTACTCCTGCAGGAATTTTTGGATTGAGTCCACTCCACAGAACCTTCACCTTTGGGAGGTACTGCTTTGGTGTCTGTATTAGAGGTGAGGAATTGGCAAAATGAAGTATCTGTTACCTTTGGCAACACTCTTTCTTGTGGATGCTCTGTCTAACCCCGATTACTCACTGCCCTCCCAGTGATTTGTGTGTCCTCTTTTTTTCATGTAAAAAGGTCCTAAACTAGAGATCTTCTCATTGGTTCCTACAGTTGTTCATGCTCCCCATTTTACGACGCAGAACATGTTAAACAAGGAACTAACTTTAATGCAAAGAGGTGGTGCTTATATGCAAATTCACTGTTACTTCTGGGAAAGAATTTGCCATTGCGGAGCCGCACATTGCCTCCTAGCAGCATGCTGGAGCAGTGCTTTGAAAAGTTCTAGGTCCGTTCTGTCACTTGAGGAATATTCTAAAGGCGAGGATTCGGAGGTTAGATAGTATATCCACCAGGAGTGTCAATTCCGGTAAGTTACTTTGTCTTTTATGCCTCAATCTCTTTTAAATAATGTCAAGTATTGTATGGCTTGATAATTAAATAGTGCATTTCAGTTATTTAATTGACATGTTTTTATTTTCCTAGGTTTTGCAAGAGGCCTTCACACGCTGTGTATCTGTTTTGACTGCCTCAAGTAAACCGGATGATATGTGTGTTCAGGTAATAAATAATGTATACCAATAATAGAATAAAAATTCAACATACTTCCTATAAAAATCACTTCACTTTAACTTGGCCAAACACTGGTAGTTTGTATGTGAAAGCAACATTGTAGAAGCCTATATAAAAATGTAATTTACAGCAAAGGTAATTTAACTACTGCTTCTGTTTTTAATTCAGGTATGTGGACATATCTGCAAATGCTACAGCGTTGCTGCTCAGTTTGAGGAATGCAGGGAAAAGATCACTGAAATGCCAGTAATCATCAAAGACCTGTGCCGTGTGCTCTACTATGGCAAGGTAAGGCCTTTCAATGCAGTCTTTCTAAAAACAAAACCCAGTGATGTTCGCATAATGATACTTCTCTGTAAAGAGATGAAACTATTGCATTGGTCAAACAAAATTTGGACCCCAAATAGCAAGTTACACAACACAGATTGTTATAATGCTTACCCTTGGTTCCTTCCTTGCCCTGCGCTCTACGCCAATACCTCTCCTTGGAACCTTCCCTGAGTACTGGGCATTCTGTGCACAGCTGACTGGAAATGTGATGATGTGTGAAGGCAGTTGCCAAAGCTACCTAATTGTACAATGCCTCGTGGATTTTTGCTTCTTACCAAGGCGACGAGTGTCTTTGTCTTTGTGGGACAGCAGCACTATCACCCCCAACTAGGAGTACTAGTTCATTCAATTCATTCGGATAGGCTGGCCTCACTTTAAAGAAGGAAAAAGGCAAATGCCAAATTGGGGTTGGGTTTGTGGAATATCTTAGTCACACAATATCCCACAATGGCATTACACCCAAATTTAATTTACTGGAAGCCATTGAAAAAATGATTGCCCTTTCTAATGTGAAAAATCTGAGATCCTTTCTGGGGTCCTCGAAATACTACTCTAAATTTGTTAAAAATGATGCAAGCATTGTTAAACCACTACGCCACTTGCTAAAGAAAAAAATCACAATATGCATGGGACTGTAATTGTCAATCGACATTTATCAGTTAAGTGCTGTAGCCAAAGCTCCATCTCTAGGAAAAGTTTACCCTACTACAACCACTGTGTTGACTACAGACGGCAGTATCAAGGGATTAGGGCCTAGTCTTACACAGATGGTGGAGGGAAAAGAACAGATTATTGCATTTGCATCTCAAGCCTTAAAAATGTCAAAAAGACACTACTCCATGGTAGAAAATGAAGCCCTTGCATGTTATTTGGCATTGAGACATTTCAATTTTTTTCTGTATGTATACCATTCACAATTGTGACTGACCACAAGCCTCTAGTTTACTCTTTTATCACTAAGGGGTTAGAAAGGACCAGACCTAAGATATCCCATAGGATATTAGGCTTGGAAGGGTACAATTTTAGGATACACCATGTACCAGGACACAGATTGTGGCAGCAGACTTTCTTTCCCTTGCACATTTAGACTATCCTTTAGCTGACAGTAAAGAGAGAGAATGAGGTTAAACTAAAACCTACTGGCATAAATAAGACAAAATTGCCTGAAAGCATGCAAAACAGTGAGGAGTTAGGGATGCTTACCAGACGCATTCAAGAAGATTGGCCTGAATACCGTAATGGTGTCCCTGTCCACTTGACCAAATTTTGGGATGTCAGATTTGTGTTGAACATACAAGATGGTACTGAATACCAGGATGAGAAAATAATACCACTCGGGGAATAAGGGAGAAAATAATTGATCTCACACATGAGGGACATTTAGGGCGTAGCCTCACCAAAAACAAGAGACTGGTGTCCGAGAATGAATACTGTGGTAGAAGCAAGTCAAGTCAAAAGTAATGTTTATTTAGACCTTCGGTCCTTAAACTTAGAACTGTGGTACAAGCCAAAGTCTGATTGTGTTTCGAATGCATGAAAAGTGACAAGACTCATCAAATTTTAAAACCTCCATTGTCACCTGTAGAGGTCCCAAGCACACTGAGCACAAATTTGGCTCTTGACATTCTAGGCCCCTAAACCTTAAGACATTAAGAGATTATTTTATCCTGGTACCTATCACTCACTTTGGGTCACAATGAGATATGCGCAACAAATTAAGACTACAGTAATTAAATTCCTTGTAAAAGTTTTCCTTGAAGAAGGGACTCCAGATACGTTGGTTACTGACAATGGGGTACAATTTACCTCTGGCCTAATACAGGAGTTCTCAAATGAACTTCACATCCAACAACACAGGACTGCCTTCTATTGCCCAAGAGTAAATGGGTTGGTCCAATGAATGAACAGAATGATGGAGGGTTTGCAGAGAGCAGAGGTAACAGGGATGCCAGCCAATTTAACCCTCCAAGAAATATATGGACGTGCAGTACAGCACTAAATATTGTCACAGGGATTTCTCCTTTCATGTCCTACAATGATAAAAATCGCAGAAAAAAATCTACAGCTCCGTTGTTGAGCAAAAATGGAAACTGTTGTGGTCGAGAGAGAAAAGAAATTCAAATAAAATATGTGTACTCTTAAACAAATACCGGAACAAATATGATGTGACCAAACCTGTGAAAACCCTTTCTTTTAAGGTCGGAGATTGGATGCGGTTGGATTTGCCCAAACCCAAGAGAATGGCGAGGTCCAGAATCTCTAACCCCATGAGGGTAATTCATCTTAGAAAAAATGTGGTAAAGTTAGAATAGGATCAGGCTTGGGGTATTGACAAGATTGTTACTCATGGTTATGACATTAGACTTATAATCAAGGTTCCGGTTCTCCATGGAACTCAACCATGATTGTTCTCATGGAGTGAAAAGAGTATGTTATACCCCGAAGTGGCATGAAGATTACATTCTTAATTGAGTGTTATCCTTTTTGGGTGTAGTACTTTTCTCATAGAACATTTACTTAAGTGGCTGTTGTATTTAAGTGGGTTCCTTTCTGACATTTTGGTTGTGGAATCCAATATTTTCACTTTTCCACCTCCAGTAGTAACGTGTTTATGTGGATAATTTCTTTTACATACCTACATTGGTCGTTCATTCCCTATTGATGTAAAGTGTTATTAGTTTTCTACTTCCTCCCCTATTTACTAAAAGTCTATGAAAGTATAAGTTTCCTTACGTTCAAAACAGAGAGACGTGTTGGAATAATTTCCCTTTGTTGGAATACTTACCCTTGGTTCCTTCCTTGCCTTGTGCTCCTCCGCCTATACCTCAGCTTAGAACCTTTCCTGATTCCAACTGTCATACTGAACGTTCTATGCACAGCTGACTGGAATTGTGGTGGGGTGTGAAGACTGTTAATACATTTGCCTAGTTGTATTCTTGAAAGGCACTTCAGAGGTATTGTTTCATGTGTGACTGTCAGGGAGCTGCTACTACGATTTCTGCTCTCCTGCCTATATTGCTTTTACTGGAGGGGGGTTTGTTCACTAAAAACTGGGAATTTTTAACTGCACTTACCTGTTGCTCGGGGGTGGAAAATTATTTCACCTACCCATTAGGATCAAACTGTTCTCCCTGATTTGCGGTGTCCATCCGTGCGAGCGGACCAGCCATCTTGAAAGTTAGCGCTTCAGCTCTCGGGGACATTTTAGCATAAAAAGCGACGATGGTGCGAATGCGCAATGTTTGAAAGGCACTTCAGAGGTTTTGTTTCATGTGTGACTGTCAGGGAGCTGCTACTACGATTTCTGCTCTCCTGCCTATATTGCTTTTATGGGGGGTTTGTTCACTAAAAACTGGGAATTTTTAACTGCACTCTCGGGGACATATTAGCATAAAAAGCGGCGATGGTGCGAACGCGCAGCGGGCGCGCCGGCGGTGCGCCAAAGGCAAACCCGTCTGCGCTAAGGACGCGCTCAGCGCCAGCCATGCTGCCCTTTTAGGAGAAAAAATGGGATCTGATGGAGCCTTTTGTCCTCTAAAGTTATACTAGTGTGGAGCTACATAATATTGGTGAGCTGGGCAAAGATAGGGGGAATTTATTTTCGCAGAGACTGCATTCCCGATTTCAGCCTTCTTAAAAGATGGTATTTTGACTTGTGGGCTGCTAAATGTAAGATCCTTGCCCAAACACTGCGTGGAAATTCAGCTGCTAATGGAACTCCAGGAATGTATTGTTTATGACAGAAACCTGGACACACTTAGAATGTGAGGTAGATCCAGGCTGGGCTTGTCTGCCTGGGTATAAACTCTGAACCATTCTGGTGACAAACATCACCAGACCCTTACCACACAGCTAAATGGCAGAGTTTCCTTCTGCCTGAAATAAACCATTCAATCCTCGTGTTTGCTCCTATTTTGTTTTAATTAACATTCAATTTATATATACAATTCTATCAATTCAATAGACTCATTTTACATGAAAAATAAATCAACAAGTAAATTCCATTTTCAATGACCTAAGCTAGACATATGAATTCCTGTCTAAAAAAAGACTCAAAAATGACACAAAAAACAATATCGTCCAATCCCAATGCATTTCGGGAGAGATCCCTTCGTCAGGGGCACTGTAAAGACAATAACACATGCGAAAACATATTTAAGTCGACGTCCAGCACATGAACTTGATAAAACATATGAGCAAAAAAATATATCAATCAATGCTATGTGACTAATCCCGTTCTCCCTGTGTGCTTGATTCAGAAAATGTGATGGGTTAGTAAGAAGTTGGTGAAAATAAAATAATGTATAGAAAAGACATAAAACCAGACATAAGCTTACAGTGACGTATGACGGTCGGTGTAACTGACCGATGGTCGTTCGAGAAGGCCTGCTTCACTAGATTCACGTCCGCTGAGTTAGGTAATCTGCAATAATATCATATGATTCAGACACCAACAATATTCGGGAACAGCTGAAGGAAAAAACATTACTGTCCTCAATCTATGCAGCAAGATGCGTCGAGATATAGACATAATGGCTCTCCACCTTGCCATGTGAGTCTATTTAATTGGTTCAGGTAAATCCGCATCCCTCATGGAACATAAGTTGCTATCTCAAAAACTACCCAGTTCTTCCTACAACAACGTGAAAAAAATGCCTATGTGCTAAGCACTTAAGCTCCTGAGTGGTGCTCCGTAACAGTGTGAACAAAGACATCACGAAATGAGTTAGAGGCTATCATGACACGCAAATGTCATCTCAATGAAGTCAATTCCAACGGACAAGCTGCCTCTGAAAATGCAAAGATATAGTACCTTATGCCAGAATTCTTCATGTGAGAACTGTTGACCATGTAGATGACCAACTTGCAGAGCGTTCCTTCAAGGGGTACTAGTCTTTCCTGCCAGCGGCTACAACAAACATCCAAGAGCGCTATCAGCACCCACAGTGCTGGGTATCATACAATAACGCCTTTACTTTACTTTTCATAAACGTACCTAGTTAGAAGGATCCACAAACTCCGAAAACTTTTATCTTTTTCGCGAGTCGCCAACAAACCTATCCTTCACGGGAAGCTGATTGATCTTGCCTTCCTACAAAAGACAAAAACACGCTCAAATTCACTGACGCAACCTACATTCCATAACTCTGCTGAACCGCTCTTCACCGTTCCACTTACGTTGTTTCGGGTCAATCCCCGCCTTATCCAAGTTCTTCACATTAGCAAAACGCCAATGGTTTCAAACGATCTACACCGGGCGTATAAAATAACGGAAATAAACAGCTTCAACGGACTCAGCCTCTTGACTTCCTGCACCAAACATTGCTATGTTGGTAAACTTCAACGACGGACTCAGATTTCTGTAAACCGCAGCGGCCATCTTAAAAGGATTGCCGTAAAACATAGTGTACAGAATGAGACAACAACCCCTGCATATCGTGTCCAAGTAATATGTGTAAAAAATCAAGTTGAATAACGGAAAAAACGCATAAGACTCAATGTGCAAATTAGTGACTTTAAAATGGCAAAGAAAGATGAGACGATTCACAAAGTGTGAAATACTGTGTAAAGTGTTAGTGACTTCAGAACTGTCATTATACATGCCTCAATAATAATTAGAACCAGAATATACAACGATATTCATAAATTTTGGATTACTTGAAAATGAACAAGTTAACAATATGATCCAATATATACATACGCTCTGTTCATCATGCGTGCTGTTTGATGATTCAACATGAATAACATTGTTGGGGAGTGTCACACAATTCAACGTTATGGTATAGACATAAAGATTCTGCATTAAAGGAAACATACTATATCTTCCTTATCATTAAGACCTTTCGGTATCATAGTCTGTAGAAAATCTATCCACCAAATTTCTCTTTGAGACAACCATTTTCCATTGTCTCGGTCAGGTAACAACTGTATCTATTCAAGTACTTGGAATCTAAGTTGGGGGATAGTGTGTTTCATTTCTAGCCAATGGGTAACCAAACTTGATGTTAAAGATTTGTTCCGAATTCTACTTTTGTTCCGTTATACGTATTTTGACTTTACGTTCCGTTTTGCCTATGTATATCTTGCCGCACGGGCATTTAATGCTGTAAATCACATAAGAAGAATCACAAGTTACTTGTTGTCTGAGTTTAATGCCTTTTCCAGTGTAAGGGTGTAATAAAAAGGTTCCTTCTGTGACATTGTTGCAGTTCGTGCAATTGTGACACTTTTTCTTACCTGGATTCAAATCCTTTTTGAGTGGTTTATTCTTTCTGCGAGTCACCAATTCAAACAAGTTCTTGCTTCTGGTATAAGCAAATAAAGGTTTACTGGAAAAAACGCCTTGAAAGTCATCTTCTTGTTGTAACAATTCCCATCTGTTGTTAATGATCTTTTTAATCTGTTGAGATTGTACTGATAATTTTGTCACAAACACTGCTCTGTCTTTTTTAGTTTTAGGTTTGTTTTGAATGAGTTCTTGTCTAGATAAAGAGACTGTTCTGTTCTCAGACCTTTGTATAGTTACGCTCGGGTATCCACGAGTTAAGAATCTTTGCCGTTGTTGGGCTGTTTCTGACTTGAGTGACTGCTCATTTGAGGCAATGCATTTAGTACGCAGTAATTGTGAAAACGGTAGATTTCGTAGTAGAGCCTTAGGGTGAAAACTTTTGTATAATAAGGTGTTGTTCCTGTCTGTTGGCTTATGATACACTGCAGTTTCCAACTTGTTCCCTTCTACATAGACCAGTACGTCAAGATATGGAATTTGTACATTATCTATCGTGTAGTTGAACTGAATCCTTGGATTGCGTGTATTCAATTCTTGAATTTGTTCCACCAACATAGACTGTGACCCTTTCCACAACAGGAAAATATCATCAATAAATCTCTTTAAAAAGATTATATGTTCACTCCAAGCAGTCTCCGTAAGAATATGATCATGTTCAAACTTTGCCATGAACGTGTTAGCAAAGGATGGAGCCCCAGAAAACCCCATTGATGTACCGCTGAGTATGAACACTTTGTTGGCAGCTATCTGTGATGTTTGTAGTAATGCCCACTCACAGGCTTCCATACCATCTGCTAGGGGAATTGAGGTATACAAAGATGTTACATCAATCGTGCACAGTAGTACAGTCTGTTCTCCTAATTCCACTGTTTGTAGTAGTTGTAAAAAAATGAGCAGTGTCTCGTACATAAGTACCCCATCCTTGTACAAAAATGTGTAAAAATTCGTCAATGTATTTCCCTAGCGGTTCAAACAGTGATCCACAACCACTGACGATAGGTCTCATTGGAGGATCGTATGTATTTTTATGAATTTTTGGCAGCATGTATAATGCCGGGCATCTAGGTTACTTGCTGGTCAAAAAAGCTTTGGTCTTTATACTGATCCATTCCAATTCCACCGCTTTATTTAGTATGGTTTCCAGTGTATCAGTTATCTCTTTAGTTGGATCATGAGTGAGTTTCAAGTATGTTGTTTCGTCATTGAACGCGAGAACGGGATTATTTTTATTATTATGATTGATATATTTTTTTGCTCATATGTTTTATCAAGTTCATGTGCTGGACGTCGAATTAAATATGTTTTTGCATGTGTTATTGTCTTTACAGTGCCCCTGACGAAGGGATCTCTCCCGAAATGCATTGGGATTGGACGATATTGTTTTTTGTGTGTCATTTTTGAGTCTTTTTTTAGACAGGAATTCAAATGTCTAGCTTAGGTCATTGAAAATGGAATTTACTTGTTGATTTATTTTTCATGTAAAATGAGTCTATTGAATTGATAGAATTGTATATATAAATTGAATGTTAATTAAAACAAAAAAGGAGCAAACACAAGGATTGAATGATTTAATTCAGGCAGAAGGAACTCTGCCATTTAGCTGTGCGGTAAGGGTCTGGTGATGTTTGTCACCAGAATGGTTCATTGTGTATATTAGAGGGTAGCTCCCTCCATCCCTCCCAGCACGCCCCTGAGAACACAGTGCATAAACTGATTACCAGTATAATTTTGGTACTACTCGGAGTGCGCTACACAATCCATTTTTATTTATTTTGGGTATAAACTCTGCCACAAACCTAGACTGAGTGGGAGGGGTGGTGGGGTGGGTGTGATTTATAAAGACACCTGGAACATGGTTACCATTGATATTGATGCTATTGAAGGTTTTGAACTTCTTGGCTTCGCCATTAAGAACCTCCATGGCCATGTTTTAACAGGGATTATCGGTTTTAGACCCCCGGGGGCTTTTAGTGTGTACCAGCAGCAATCATTGCTGGAGATTTTCACCAATATGACCGCCACTCATAGCAGATTAGTGATTTTGGGTGATTTCAATCTCTGGCTGAATGGAATCCTTGACTCAGGCTATTATAATGTCCTCCAATCATGCGAAGACCTCGGCCTTTTACAGCGGGTGGCTAAGGCTACTCATAAGGGAGGGCATATACTTGATTTAGTTTTTTCAGGGGTTCAACACCTTAATATTGCCTATGGATTGGTCTGATCACTTTCTGATTAAATTCCATGTGGATATCGCTACTCATAATAATCAGGTAGCAAGTATTACGAGTAACTATGTTAGCAGAGATTGGAACGCTCTCCTGCGTAAGCGGGGAATAGCCCCTATGTTCCAGGTAGAGGACTGCTTTTCTGTAGATAAGCAGGTGGAGGAGAACTATGTATCCCTCTGCTCGAAGATTGCCGGGACACTCAAGGGAGTTGCCGCGCTCTATAAAAATATGCGCTAACATAACGGCGGTTTTAGACTCGATGGATCCATTAAAAAGTCACAGAAGAAGGGGTAGACCATCGGCCCCTTGGTTTAACGATAAACTAGAAAACCTGAAATCTGATTGTAAACAGGCGGAGAGAAAGTGGAGAAGGGGATATGAGGATAAGGATAAACACATCTGGAAAACCAAGATTGTGTGTTATAAGAAAGAGATTAATAGGGCCAAAGCAGAATACTTCTCCAACCCTATTCTTAATGCGTCCAATAGCTCTAGAAGTATTTTTTAACATTTTGAATAGCCTAACTAGTCCTGATTGCACTACGAACCAGATACCCCCCTCTCAAGACCTTTGTGACAATTTGGCTAGGTTTTTCAATGATAAAATTAAAACTATTATTAATGACCTGGGTGGGGACCATCAGCAACCTGAGTCTGTGATCATAGACACTATGAGTCTTAGTGGTATTGCTGAGAGTGGTACTGATGCCTCTATCAACAGCTTAGAGAGCTTGGCCATTAACAATTTAACAGATTTTGTGCCACTGTCTGTGGAGGACTTTAGTAGGGTAGCCTTTGGCATCTCTTCCAGATCCCCTTTAGATTCGGTGCCACAAAAAATCTGGAAGGAGTTTGAGGCAGAGCTGTTTCATACACTAATTTGCAATCAAGCTCTTTCAAGTGGAGTAGTCCCGTTCCACTGGAAACAGGCATTGGTGACACCTCTGTTAAAAGAGCCCACACTGGACCCGGCCTGTCCCAAAAATTATAGGCCAATCTATCTTTTGCCTTTTTTGGCTAAAATTGTAGAACGAGTGGTCAGCAGTACTCTTTCTAATCGTCTGGAACAGAATAAACTGCTATAGGATGTACAGTTTGGCTTTCGGCCTGCCCATGGTACAGAGACCTCTCTGGTGACCGTGATGGATGAGCTTCGGATGCAGGCAGATAGGGGTCAAGCAGCTGTTCTTATTCTGCTTGACCTGTCTGCCGCATTCGACAGGGTTAACCATGGGATCCTGTTGAGTAGACTGAGGGAGGTGGGGGTGACGGGCCGTGCTTTGAACTGGTTCCAGTCCTTTCTCACTGATAGGAGGCAAGCAGTGTCTCTCCCCCCTTACCAATCTGCCTTTACCAACATCACGCATGGCGTGCCACAGGGCTCGTCAATTAGCCCAATTCTATTTACTATCTACATGAAAACCCTGATTGCAGCCATAAAGAGCATAGTATCAACATCGTAAATTATGCAGATGACACGAAGCGATTCTCTCCTTAGAGGGAGATCAGTCGACATCTTTGGAAGTGTTTCATGGCTGCCTGCGTGCCACGGCCCTTTGTTTGAGGCAAAACTCTCTGCAGTTTAATGTGGGAAAGACAGAGGTGTATTGCGACTTATATAGCGCACGTATCACCCGAAGGCATCAAGTCGCTTGCCTTGTGAACCCGTCCTGGCTTTTTTTCCCTGTGAGATAACCCCTACTGGGTATCCCCAGGGTGAAAGCCAGGCATCCCGCAGCGGGTGGGCCGCCGTAGTGGAGATTAAGCAACTATTGCCCAGAGTTGCAGCGTGGGACCCCATGATTAGAATAGGCACCGAGGCGAGAATTATCAAGTCCGTGGACATTTTGGGCTCAGGACCCTGCCGCGTCGGGAATTGAACCCTGGTCCCGGGCCAGACCTCTGCATCAGGGTCTGCCGCTCTAATCAGTGAGCCACACTCCTCCACTCCTCAGTGGGTAAGGTTCCTTCTGTGCTGCCTGGTAACTTCTGGCCCACAAATACATTGACCGCAGTTAGGCTAGTAGAGAAGGTTGGTAACCTGGGCGTTCTGTTTAACAACAAACTCACAATGGAGGCTCAGGTTACCAAAACGGTGGGAGGCTGTTTTGCCATTATTTGGACCTTACGGAAAATCTTCCCCCTGTGGCCTCCTCAATCACGTGTGTTAGTGGTTCAAAGTACCATTTTAAGCAGGTTAGAGTGCTGCAATGCTTTACTGTTAGTCTCCGAAATATCTTCTGGATAGATTTCAGATTATTCAGTCAACGGCAGCCAAGCTAGCCCTAGGAGGGCCCAGAGGTGGTACTTCTTCATCGGCCTTAGCGGAGCTACATTGGCTTCCGCTGAGACAGAGAATTCAGTTTGAGTCTCTCTGTCTAGTGTTCAAAGCTTTGCATGGGTCTGGACCTGCTGCCATGCAGAGAAAGTTTGAATGGTATGTTCCAGCAAGACGCCTTCGCTCCTCATCGGCGACCCATTGAAAATACCGAGAGTCAGGTAAGCAAAATCGGGTGGCAGAACTTTCGGCGAAGCAACTGCCAGACTCTGGAATGAACTTCCATTAGAATTGAGACAAGTCAGCGATCTCCTTCCCTTTAAAAAGAGACTAAAAACTTGGTTGTTCCCAAAGTCTAAATAATTTGGTTGTCAGTCCCCGGGCACACTTATAGACTATATTCTGAGTATGCTAGCGCCAGGATGCCTGCTAGGTGATAGAGCGCTTCATAAATGAAATAAATAAATAAGTACAATGCCTCATGAATTTTTACTTTATAACTGAGATACATTCCACATAGAGTGGAATTCGGCACTTCTGTATGGCTTTACCCAGTGTCGCTCCTGTACAGGACTACGCATGTCACATCCTGTACAGACTAAGTCAGCGCTGAGCCACAGGTATGGTTAGCAGTCTGAAGTCCCTGAGCCATCTTTCTGCCTTCCTGGGTAGATGTGCAGATGACTTCCTGGAAAGAAAACAATGGCAGCCTGCGTGGGAGAGATGTGTTACCTCTCCCTGGCAGGATGCCACTTGGGTGTTAACCCGAAAGGCGATCTTTCAAGGTGAAGCCACCTTTGAAGAGAAAATGGGGAATGTGTGGGAGAGGTATGCCGGCTGGCACATGGAGAGTAGAAACCGATTGTCAACCTGTTTTTTCAGGGACATGTAGCCCCTTTAGTAGCCACACCCCTGGGTCAGGCTAGAGAGCTCTGGACGTCAAGAGAGGGGTTCTTCCAAGTTGGGAGAATGGTGCATGCTGGGATAGAAAGATGCCACACTTCGTAGGAAGTAGTCATCAGGAGACTTAGCAAACTGGCAGCCCATTGGCCACCAACCGCATCCTGCCCTGAGGGCTTTATCTGATAGAGACTTCTAGCTGCAGATTCCTTACTTTAGAATGATCCAGAGGTGTCCGACTGGATCCAGAATTTTTTCTTGAGCAGTACCCCTGCATGCCGGTAGGAGACCTTCAGCTCCGTGTGGGGTCGTCGGCATCGTCAGCACCGGAAACAATGTGCGCGTTGCCTACATAGGTGCCACCTCAACACGCTGAAGTCAATTCTTTTCTTTCTGCTCTAGTCAATGCAGATCTGGAGAGTGCTACCCACAGTCATTTTTTGACTGATTCTTTTTTTACTCTTGGTTTGTTATTTTTAGAGTTTTTCTTCTGGTTTGGCAGGAATGTCCACTAGGAAAGCCAGCTTCAAGCCCTGCAGTGCCTTCACCGATAGATGTCGGTGGAAGACCTCCATCTTGTTTGCCTCTGGCGCCTCGAGCGGGACCACGATGCGAATACTTGCGTTGACTACCACGCCATGCACCGCAAGGCCTTGAGGGAGCAGGTCGCAGAGCCACTGATCTTCATCAAAATCTCCTGGGCGTTCAGGTAAGTCCCACGAAGAAAAAAAAGTAATAAGTCAAAGAAGACTTTGACCTCTCCCCGTCCTTCGAAGTCATCAGACAAGATGAGGAGTGCCCTCATTTGAGTTCTGGCTTTGTGGTTGAGCCTGCGCCTGGGATGGCTCCGCACCTCCCTGAGTTTCCAGGAGCCGGAGTGATCCCCCACTTAACTTCATGAGTTTAAGGAAGCCATGCATCTCATATTTGAGCGGTCTGTCCATGCTGGAGGGGTCCCTACTAGTTCCCCACCGGCAGGTGCAACCTCTGCACCAGTACAGATGATCTGTACTTGCGACGGTCACACTACCTCAGCCGACGTAGGTCCTGATGTTGATGCTTCTGGCGGCGTCCCCTTTCACATCCCCAACCCTCACACAGAGCCGTAGTTGCATGGCCCGACGCCAACTCCTGTGCCGACTGGAGCCTTGCCCTACTGGCTGAAGCCTGAGCCCTAATCCTTTGGGCTAGGACTTGGAGTAATATAGGAGGGTGTTGTACAGTTCCCACTATTTCAGTAAGATTCTGTGTTTGGGCAATATAAGCATCAAAACTGTGTGGGACTTAGTCCACACATACTATCAGAATATGTTGACCTAATTCCTGGCTAGCCCACAGTACGCCACAAAGTATTGTATGGTGTTTGCAACCTCAGAACACGACGACCCTAATTCCCTATGGAAATCGTGGAAACAGATCTACCCTTTCCTTGTTAACTCAGACCCCAAGAGAGACACAAGAAGTACTCAAATTGGCATTTCAAATATGTATTCAATTAATTGCTCTGTTGTGTAAAATATGTGCGCTGCTATGATTAATAGAATGAAGCAAAACAATGTTCACTGTTAATAGAATGGTGAACAAAATGAACAATTCAACAATTGTACATTTGCATTAGATTATATGAATACATATAATTGAACTCCTACCTAGCACTGCCTACCCATATAAAGCATAGGGTGTAAGGGTTTGCCAGAATACCTTAGAGTGGTTTAACTCCACTTTTAACTGTGGGTGTGCATCATCTGGTAGTCAGTCTTAGTGTAGAACATGCCGCCATCCTTCTCAGGATAGTGACGGGATTCATCCAGAATTCCGGAATGGGGCGGCCTAAACAACCTATCAAAATGCTCGTATTTCTAAATACATGCTTGTTTTAGTGTAGATAATGAACTGGACCCGTTTGTTCTGAGCCTGAGCTCAGGTCCAGCTGTCATTGTTGATTCTACCCACCCAGACCTGTTGCTGAACAGGCAATAACAAACAACAACATTTTGCACAGTGTACCTAGGACTTGTACAAAATGTTCCAAGGCCTGAGAATGTGCATAAGGAGAAGTTGAAGTGTAAACAAACCATTTTCCCATACAGGCGCACAAACAAATGTGTGTTTAGTCATCGTTTAAAAAGATGTCAACCTTTAACGTGATCCTATTTAATGAAGTCCTTACTGATTTCCTGTGTGGTACTTGGTCCAAACACAGGACTTGGGCTCCTGTAAACAGGATGACAGTCGCCAGCCATCACCCCACCCCAGGAACTCTAGTTTCCTCATGCAGCACCTTACCCTGGATAGCTCGGTAGTCCAATCCTCCACCTCCTACATAAATCCTGGTGCATTCCCTACCAACCCTCCAGATAGGGAATCCAAGAGACTGGACACCTTTGGCAAGAGGATGTTTTCTTCCACGAGCCTGGCACTGCGTTAGTGAACACTGCATGCCTTTTGTGGCATTACTCCATTCACTGTGGGATTTAGTTGTGCATGCTCTCTGAGGAGGTACCGGCCATGCTCTCTCAGGCTATGGCAGACAAGAGAGATGCAGGCAAATTTAGGATCAGATGTGGGCTGGACATGACTGACTCAATAGACCGGGCGGTTTCTTAGTCTTTGGTCTTACGGTGCCCCGCCTGGTTTACCATGACTGCCTTTTCAGGGGATTTCCAAGCCTTGCTTATAAGCATGTCCTTTGATGGCTCTTGTCTATTCGGAGACAAGGTGAACTGGAGCGCTTCAAGGATAGAATTGCTATATCTCAAGAACCTTCTGGTGAATCTTTTTCGATAGTCTAAGTTGGTGTCGGATTTCTTTATTTCGTTGTTTTGGTAATTTTTAAATGCTTAATTCTTGTTCTTGTGTGTAAGCCTGACTCTTGAAAGCCAAAGCCATCCGGGGTTGAACTTAAGGTTCAATAAACTAAACCTACTGGTCCTGAAGGGGTTGGCAATTGTATTACAGGGTGAGGTTGTGCAGCCACACTATATAATACACCCCATTTCCTCACATCCAAGATGGGCAGGATTTAGCAAGGTACATCATCTGATCAGGACTGGACGCTCCTGACTGCTTAGAATGGTGCTTAACCGCCATGCCTGGATGAGATCCAGAGGTTTTTCAGGTGGCGTCCAGGTGTCCCTGATGGACATGCCATTCAACTGTTTGATGACAAAGCAGACTTCACCTGGAGCACTTTAGGAAAAGTAGGGGAACCCCACTCTATCTTGGCTTCTACATCTCTGCATTAGAATTCCCAACAATTTCTCCCCTTTCAAGGCTCAGCCAGTTGTTTCTGACACTAAAAATGTCAGGGTGCCACCACAAACATAGGCTTACCAGTCTTTTCAAGGATAGGCTGGAAGATCAAGCTGACAACATCCTAGTTCTTAGGAACAGTGCATTGGTGAATGCACCCCTGCGACAACCAACAACCACTTTAACTTGTCCCCTTGGCACATGGTCAACCCGTTTGATGCCGAACACAACATTTTCTCCAAGGGTGGTGGCATGTCATATCCAATCAGGGGTGGTCCAGATTGTCAGACGAGGATACGCCTTACCATTCCGGGTTGATCATCTACATATTTCTCATGTTACAGACCATCTTTCGGGGGACCACTTGCCCACCTTATAACCGAAAGTTCAGGCCCTTTTGGCAAAAGGAGTCAGAGAGAGTGACCCTGCATCAAAAATAGGAACTAGATGCGATTTGTTATTTCCTGGTACCGACAAAGGATGGCAAACTTTTTGTCCTATTTTAGATCTTCACCTACATCTTCTTTCTCAAGAAGGACAAATTCAAGATGCTCATGCTAGCCCAGGTTCTATAAGTGACTGGATTGTGGCGATGGATTTGCAGGATGCCTATTTTCAAGTCACCTTCCTGCAGTCCTACAGCCTCTACCTGCGATTCAAGGTTCGGCCTCACCAGTGCGTATTATATGCTTATGAAAGTGATGGCAGTGATAACCGCACATCTTCGGAGGCTTTTATTACTAGTCTTTCATACCTCAACAACTGGTTGCTGAAAGTAGGCTTGCTTGTCATTCGTAGACCACCGCAATGCTAGGGCAAACTTCCTCACATCATTGGAGTTTTCGATTAATGTGCCGAAGTCCCAGCGGACTCCTTCCCAGAGTCTCATGTTTATTGGAGCTGTTCTGCGTATGATGCTTTTTCGAGCCTTTACACAAGCTCAGTGCGTCCAGGTCATTGAAGATGTGACCCAATGTTTCAACCTTTGTCTTAGGCCTCAGAGAGAGGGACTCTGAGGCTTCTTGTTCTTATTACCTCCTACTTGTGGAACCCGCCAGAAGGCACATATGCACTTTGCAGTGGGATCTCAAGTCTTAGTGGGCTCAGCATCAAGGGAATCTTTCAGATTCCATCCAGGTTTCGTATGAGACTGCAAAAGTTCTGCAGTGGTAGCTGCTCAACTGCATTGGGACCAGCTCGATATACTCTACCCAGAGTTGACGGTCGTGCCATATGCATCGCTAGTGGGTTGGAGAGGTGAACATCATAGGACTCTGGTGTCTGGCAGAGTCCTGGCTCTCCATCAAATGTTCCAGGTTATTCGCTTGGCACTAAATGCTTTCCTCCCTTCCATCAAGACGAAGGCTGGCTTTCATGGACAATACTATTGCCCTGTGTCAGTCCAATAAACAGGGAAGAATAAGGTCCAGTGCCAGGAGGCACTGAGCCTCTGGAATTGGCTGAGTCACCAGGGCTTTTCTCTAGTTGTTAACTACCAGGCAGGACTTTGAATGGCAAGGCGGGCAGACTCATTAGATGGCTCCTATGGGATCAGGAATGATAGCTGCACTTCGAGGTGGCGCAGGACAGCTTCCATTAAATAGCATAATTGTGTCAAACGACATTGGTGAAGAACCACATAATACCATCTTCTGCTGCGCAGGGATACTTCTGAAGATGTTTTGGTTCCAGTGTGACGCCAGGGGAATATTCAAAACGTGAGGAATCTGTGGTTAGATAGAGCATATCTTAGAAAGTGATAGATGATTAGTAACTTGTCCAACGTTGCAGTGCATGGTCAGTGTCACTTATCTAGATAGATTTTCTGTCTTTGGAGATCCATAAGGAACAGACCATGATGTTCCAGTGATAAGTTTGGCTGTCAAGCGAATTAGAATTTCTCGTATATACAACCTTTCTCTTGCAAAGGAATACAGTCAAGCATCCTACGGAATCTGCCAGTGAAGCATCATAATCGTGTCTATCAGAAAAATTACTCCGGTTTTTCCACTTGCAAAAAGGCATACAATCCCTGAAAGCTTATAATCCTCTTCTCTGAAATCTTTTCTGTTTTAAAAGACCTCCCTCAGGAGAGCTCTACTTTTTCTCAGTGATTTATTTTATTTGTCAAAATGCTACCTGTAAGTATACCCTGGGTAATCCAGTCTGTGATAATGACTAAATCCTGACACTTTTATAACATAGTTCATATGGTGCTTCTGGTATGACCGTGACCCAGAAGGGTGAAGTAGGTATTTTCTTGGTGCTTATGGCTTATAGTTAAATAAAATGGCAAATCAATAAATACATTTCCCTTCGTTCCCCTATTTCATGAGGATTTTAAACTTCTTAAGTTTGCCTACTTCTGAACTGTTTTGTTAGATCCGTCTATGTATGTCTATCATGCCAGCAAGAAAAACGCAGTTGATCTAGCCACCACCACTCAAATGGGACTGTTCAACCTAGATGTTACTTATTTTTGTTAATTGACTTAGAGATGAAACAAGAACATTGATTTGTAATATTTGTGTGACTATTCAGTCTTCTAAATGTTATTGCTTTGCATAAAAATACCTCTTGCCTGCCAAGTAACTTATTTTGTTAACTAAACATTTCCAATCTCATTTTCAGAGAGTTCCACGGCTGTTGTCACTGGCAGTAGAGTGTGTCAGTTCATTTGCTGTTGATTTCTGGCTGCAGACCCATTTGTTTCATGCTGGGATTTTGTGGCACTTGGTTGCTTATCCCTTTAACTATGACTACACACTTGAAGAGAGTGGGATTCAGAAGAGTGAAGACACAAATCAGCAGGTTAGTATGCATTTTCTACCTTATGTTCTGTCAATCCTCATCCTGGAATCCAGGCAGTTACAACATGTTACATGTATGATGTTTTTATTATTAATGCAAAGAGGCCTCTATTTGATATCTAATATAAGATGCTGACCAGGTTGTATTATATGGTTCGAGGCATATGAGCTGCAGATTCTACACTTTGCATTAGATCGCCACCTGGTGTTGGGCTCGGATGATTGCATGTTGTTGTCGTCTTGGATGAAGTCTTTTGTAGTCACGAGATAGGTGACTCATCGGCTCCATAAATGGCGTATAGCTAACACTCAAGCCCTCCTTGCAAGATATGACAGGGCTCACTATGATCAGTTAGAGACACTACTACAACATCTACCTGACCAATATAAGGCGCAGGCACACAACCTTATACAAGAAGGCAAGTTAATTTCAAATGCCTCAATCAAGTGCGCACTTGATGTAGCAGACACTGCATGTAGAGTTGTAAATACTAGCGTTCTACTTAGACGTCATGCGTGGCTACGCATTTCAGGATTTAAGCAGGAGGTGCAAACTACCATCTTAAATCAGCCATTCAACCAACATCAATTGTTTGGACCATAGGTAGGCACAGCACTTGAGAAAATGAAGAAAGACACCGATACAGCCAAATCTATGGGAGCTTTGCAATCCACACAAGCTAGAGGCTCCTTTCGTCACTCCTTCTATAGAGGAGGCTCCAAACAGACTGGAGCAGACAATACAGCTTCCTTCAAATCCAATACACAGACATCCTCCAGTAAAGGATATTTCTGATAGATTCTTCACCTTGTGAATATCCCCTGCGCAGCAGCCAATCGGAAACTTTTGTAGCTCTCCACGTCGGCGAGGTCATGGACGACGTCACAGAGGGTACGACTCCGCTCGCGACCCCGCTGACGTCACTGGATCCATAATAGGGCCTCGTCGGTGTGATGACGTCAGTTCCCTTTTTTCCGCGCCGTCGACGCCAACGGTTTCTTGGGACTCCCCGTAGTAACATTGTTATTATAGTTGTTCTTGTCTGTTCTTCTCGTTTCCTTTCGAAGATGTCTGGGAGAAAATCTGGTTTCAAGCCCTGCAGGGAGTGCGGTAAGCAGATGTCCATCACTGACCCGCACGAGGATTGCGTATGGTGCTTATCTTCCGATCACGACGTCGATGGATATGCGTGCTGCAGGAAGATGACCTCTAAGGCATTAAAGGAAAGGGAGGCGAAGTTATTTATAGCCAAGATGAAGGAGGATAAGAAGGCAAGTAAGAGAAGATAGAGGTCGAGGTTGAGGTCTCGTTCCGAATCCAGATCGGGATCGAAGTCGGCGTCGGGACATTCGAAGTCGAAGAGACATAAGAAAAAGAAGCACTCTTCGAGGCGTCATTCTGATAAGGAACCAGCGCCGAGGTCATCTTCTCCTCGACGTCACAGAGGTGAAGTCAATCCTACTCCTTCAATTCCGGCCTCGCCAGAGAAGGAAGTGGCTCCCGAAGTCGAAGTCTCTCGATCACCGACCATGGCTCCTTCGGATTCGGTTCATTCTTCGGATCCGCATGAAGTTGAGCCAGAGCAAGAAAATCAGGAGCAGCCTGAAGAGGTTCCTTTGTCGGCGCCGACGGGCCCGACTCCAGGTACACTGACTCTGGAGGAGGCGCCGGGAAATTATCCTCCTTCCCCGGCTCCAGGGCAAGACCCATCAGACTATATTAACGCTATGTATGGTGTCTTTGCAAGGGCCATGTACCCCTCTGGTGCGCCTACGAGTCCCACGGGTCCTTTTGCCTTCAATTTGGGTGTTCCTCAGGCATATGCCCAGGCTCCATTTATGCCCTTTCTTCCAGCGACACCGTCCTGGAATTTTCCGGCGCCGTACCGAGAATCTCCGGTGCCGTCTGTTCGCCCTCGTTCGGCGCAAGCGGCGCCGTCAGATCCGCGCTAGACGCTGGTCCCGAAACCGATGGAGTCGGTTGTGGATCCATCGACTCCAGTCCCGAGGATCCGTTCCAGGAGGGAGGCCCAAAAAGTTGTGGAAGAGGCACGCTATCGGCAAGAGATGGAAGAAGGTGAACTTCCTGATTCGGAGGACTTTTTTGCAGAATTAAGAGATGCAAGTGGACTTGATGTTCCCCTGAGTGAAATTTTTCTCCTGGTTCAGATGCTCCTTCGAAGGAGGTAGCCCTGTATCATACTGTTGTGAGAAAAGCTGCTGAATTGTTGGATATTAATCTTCCTTCCACCGAATTTAAGTCTAATTTATTGACTGAAGTGTTGCATTCTCCGTCCTCTGTGTCTGAGCCTCTGTTACCGTTTAATGAGGCAATTCTGGAGCCGGTGTTAGAGGTTTGGAAGAAGCCTTTGTCTGCACCTGCGGTCTCCAGGACTGTGGCACAGAGATATAGGGTGGCACCGGAGGATCCAGAATTTTTGTCAGCTCACCCTTTGCCTGAGAGCCTTGTAGTTCAGGCGGCTTGCTCGAAGAGTTCTTCAGGAGCATTCCCTCAGGTTCCAGCTGAAAGGGAGTCAAACAGATTGACCAGTCTGCTAAGAAGGTGTTTTCATCTGCGAGCATGGCACTGAAATCAACAAATGCAACTTGCTTGATGGGAAAGTATATCCATGCCTTGATGGATTCCTCTAAACAGTTGCTGCCAAAACTGTCTGATGAAGACAGGAAGAACTTCCAAGAGGTTTTGGATGATACCCAGGCTGCTGTGCGCCAGGTCATTCAAAGTGGCCTAGATACGGCTGATTCGGTGGCTAGAATTATGGGCTCTGCAGTGGCTACGAGAAGGGGAGCTTGGTTGAAGTCTACAGACTTTTCTCAGGATGTGCAGGCTACTTTGTTGTACTTACCATTTGATGGTACAGGTCTGTTTGGTAAGAAGGCTGATGCCACACTTGAAAGATTCAAAGATAGTAAGGCCACGGCAAGATCACTTGGCTTGCAGACTCAATCCAGAGGTTCCTTTCGTAGATACAGAGGATTTGGGAAGTCATCCTTTCGCTCGCAAGGGCAGCCTCGTCAGTAGCAGCAGCAGCAACAAAATATGCTGTATAAATCATATAGGGGAAGAAACAGAGGTCGTCCACGAGGTCGTCAACCCTCCTCCTCATCTTCCTCTACCTCTCCTCCTATCGCCGCAGCAAAGCAGCCCTAGATTCCCCATTCCCAGTCATGTTGGTCCTGTGGGGGGTCGGCTTACCCATTTTATGCGGGATTGGGAATCGGTCACTACAGACCAATGGGTTCTCAATCTTGTGGCAAATGGGTATGCTCTTCCCTTTCGGGAATTCCCTCCAAATTACCCTCCTTGTCAAGGGGCTTGCTCAGAAGAACATCTCCGTCTCCTACAGGAGGAAGTTCTGACCTTGTTAAAGAAAGGCGCGGTGGGGTCGCAACATTATCAGTTTGCAGTCCTTCGTTTGGAATTACTACTGCATCTAGAGTTTTTACCAAGGTGATGGCAGTGGTGGCAGCCCATCTCAGGAGGGCGGAGATTCCTGTATTCCCCTATCTGGACGACTGGTTGATCAAAGCAGAGTCTCCAGAGAAGGTTCTCCATCATCTGCAAAAGACAACTCAATTGTTGTACAGGTTGGGTTTTTCGATAAATGTACCCAAGTCTCACCTGGTGCCCTCACAGCGCAACCTGTTTATAGGGGCAGTACTGGACACTACTGTTTGTCGGGCATTCCCTCCTTCTCAAAGGATTCTCGACATTCAGGAAATTATTCCTTTGTTTTACAATGGAGCGGTTGTTCCAGTCCTGAAGGTCCTTCGCCTGCTCGGTCTGTTTGCTTCCTGCATTCTGCTGGTCAACCATGCACGCTGGCACATGAGGGCGCTCCAGTGGTGCCTCCGCAGGCAGTGGTATCAGCACAACGGAGATCTCAGGGAGTCTGTGAGGATCTCCAGAGAAACTGCAGCGGATCTGTCTTGGTGGAGCGTGGAGGGCAATCTGTCTCAAGGAAAGCCCTTTCATCTGCCTCCATCGGTTGCCACAGTGATAACGGATGCCTCCACTCTAGGGTGGGGTGCTCATCTAGGGGATCTGGAGATCAAGGGTCTTTGGTCTCCAGAGGAAAGGTTGCTTCACATCAACCTTCTGGAATTGAGGGCGATTCGTTTGGCACTCATGGCCTTCCTCCCTTCCCTTCGCGGTCAGTCGGTTCAGGTCCTGACGGACAACACGACCGCGATGTGGTATGTCAACAAGCAGGGAGGAGTGGGGTCGCATCTTCTCTGCAGAGAAGCTCTGCGTCTCTGGTCCTGGGTTCAGGACCACCTGATTTGTCTGATGGCAAATCATCTGGCTGGAGTTCTGAACGTTCGTGCAGACAGTCTCAGTCAGCAGTTCTCAGCCGACCACGAGTGGAGGCTTCATCCAGAGGTGGTTCCTCAGGTCTCTCGGACGTGGGGAACCCCTCGGGTGGACCTGTTCGCCACTCACGAGAACGCTCACTGCCCGTCATTCTGCAGTCTCCAGTATCCGTTTCAGGGAGCTTTGGTACACAGATCTTCTCCACCTATCCTCGTGCCCACTGCTCCGTCTCCCTCTCGGGCATATCTCCTATCTCAGATGGAGGGGCAGGTTCTACAACCCCACCTCCAGACCTTACACCTTCATGCCTGGAGATTGAACGGGGCAACCTGAATTCTTTTTCTCTCCCGCCTGATGTGGTGAATGTAATTCTTTCGGCCAGGCGTCTTTCCACCAAGTCAATCTATTCCTATAGGTGGTCCAAATTTGTTTCGTGGTGTGGAGAGAAATCTATTGACCCCTTGAGAGCTCGTTTGTCCGACATACTTCAGTTTGCTCTTTCTTTGGCCCAGCAGGGTTTTGCTGTGGCGACTGTAAAAGGTTATTTATCGGCCTTATCGGCATTCCATTGTTTGCCGGACCAGCCGTCTTTATTTAAGTCACCTATTGTATTACGTTTTATAAAAGGTCTTACCAACAAATTCCCTCCAACTCCATTTATTGTGCCTCAATGGGACTTGAATCTTGTCTTAACCTACTTGATGGGTTCACCCTTTGAACCATTACACAAGTGTCCCATGAGACTTCTGTCTTTTAAGTCTGTTTTTCTTGTAGAAATTACCTCGGCAAGGAGGGTAAGTGAGCTTCAAGCTCTTACTTCAAAACCCCCATTCCTGACCATTCATGCTGAGAGAATGGTACTTAGGACCAGGGCTGCTTTTCTGCCTAAGGTGGTAACTCCCTTCCATCTGGGGAAGTCCATTACCCTCCCTACCTTTTATCCTCCCCCTCACCCTTCCAAGGAGGAGGAGCGGCTTCACCGCCTAGACCCTAAGAGGGCGGTGAGTTTCTACCTCGATAGGACTAAAGACTATCGGAGGTAGACCAGCTTTTTGTTGGATTTGCTGGCTGTAAGAAAGGAAAAGCGGTGCACAAGCGCACGCTGTCGAGATGAATTATCCTGTGTATAAAGATCTGCTACACCTTGGCTGGTAAGGAACCTCCAGAGGGTATTAGAGCTCACTCTACTGGAGCAAAGTCTCCTACATCTGCTTTGGCTAGGGGTGTGCCTGTAGAGGCTATTTGTAGGGCAGCGACTTGGGCTTCCCTCCACACTTTCGCAAAGCATTACCGCTTGGGTTCCGGGGTGAGGAGGGACAGCCACTTTGCGCACTCTGTCCTCCAGGATTTCTTGGTATAGCAGAGTGGACACCCTCCTCCAGGAGTGGGGACTGCTGTGGGACTCTATTCACAAGGTGAGGAATCTACTGGCAGATGTATCTATCAGAAGAACAAGTTACTTACCTTCGGTAACGCTTTTTCTGGTAGATACAGTATCTGCCTGTGGATTCCTCACTGACCCACCCGCCTCCCCGTTGTCCACTCTTCTGTACCTGCTAAGTGTATATTTGAAAGAATTTTTTTATGATTATGTTTATATGTTCATGCATATTGCATTGGTTTCACACTGTGTGTGATGATTTGAATACTGTGTACTATGTGTATTATTACTGTTTATGTCGCTCCATCCGTGTGCCTCGGGGGCACGGAAAAAAGGGCGGAACTGACGTCATCACGCCGACGAGGCCCTATTATGGATCCAGTGACGTCAGCAGGGTCGCGAGCGGAGTCGTACCCTCTGTGACGTCATCCATGACCTCGCCGTCGTGGAGAGCTACAAAAGTTTTCGATTGGCTGCTGCGCAGGGGATATTCACAAGGTGAGGAATCCACAGGCAGATACTGTATCTATCAGAAAAAGCGTTACC
This sequence comes from Lissotriton helveticus, assembly GCF_964261635.1. Lineage (NCBI taxonomy): Eukaryota > Metazoa > Chordata > Amphibia > Caudata > Salamandridae > Lissotriton > Lissotriton helveticus. Next base: position 1,106,535,325 of record NC_136071.1, on the reverse strand, counting down.
GAAGGTAAGTAACTTGTTCTTTAGAGGAGGCTATAGAGGGAACAACAATAAAGGAAGAGGTCAAGGTAACAACAATAATCGAACCTCTTCCACCACAAAACAGTGACTTCCTTCTGCTCCCCCAATAGCACCCCCCAATAGCACTCCACTCCTGTGGGGGGCAGACTAACACAGTTCCTACCTGTCTGGAATTCTATCACAACAGACAGGTGGGTAAGACAAATTATCCAGTATGGCTACTGCCTCGAACTTACAGCTACCCCTCCACACATACCACCCAGGCAGCGTCCAATGTCTGCAGAACATCTTACAGTGCTCAAACAAGAAGTCCTATCACTTCTTCAAAAGAACGCAATAGAAATGGTTCCTTCACAACATCAAGGAACAAGGGTTTACTCGCTGTATTTTCTAATACCTAAAAAGGACTGGACACTAAGACTAATTCTCGACCTCAGGCCTCTCCATCACTATATACACTCAGATCATTTGCATATGATCACTTTACAACACGTGCTCCCATTGCTGCAACAAGGCGACTTCCTTACAAAACTAGATCTAAAGGACGCCTACTTCCACATTCCTATACATCCTTCTCACAGGAAGTATCTGAGGTTTTTTACTAGAAGGACAGCATTATCAATTCAAAGTCCTTCCATTTGGGGTAACAACTGCACCAAGAGTGTTCACAAAGTGCCTAGCAGTAGTAGCAGCACATCTCAGAAGACAACAGATACATGTCTTCCCATATCTAGACGATTGGCTCATAAAAGCCAAGGTATTCAATCAGTGTGTCCAGCACACATCTCAGACAATTCAAACATTGCACAACTTAGGGTTCACAATCAACTACACCAAGTCGCACCTACAGCCCTCTCATGTACATCAATATTTAGGGGCAAAAATAAACAAGTGTTCGAGACATGTGGGCTGCTGAATTCATATCTTAGCATAGATTGCCGCCTAGTGTTGGGTCCGGATGATTGCACCTTGTTGTTCTGGAAGAGTCTTCGAAGTATCACGAGATAGGTGACTCCTCCCCTGGACTACAGTGCGCATGGGTATCTTCTCCATCCTTAGATAGTTTTTTTCCACCATTGGGTTCGGATGTTATTCCTCTACTCCAACTTCGGAACCGAAACTAAACTACTTTCTAAGGCCAAAAGGCCTTCTACTTTGACGGTATTGTTCTCGTTCGGTACTTCTTGACTAAACCAAACTTTCCATCTCGATCCGGTCGTCGACGCGGGCCATTGGGCCTTTCGACGCCACGTGGGCCTGCTGTCGATGGAAAGGAGCCCGTTCAAAAGGTGCCCACAATGCCACTCCAAAGTCCCTCAGACTGACAAACATGCAGTATGCAACAAGTGCATATCACCGGAGCACACATAGAAGAAAATTGCCCAGCTTGTGCCCAATTCCGTTCGAAGAAGACCATCCGGAATCGACGGGCCGCTAGGCAAGAGATGCAACGGCCGGCACCGGAACTGGAGAACATCTTCGATGATAAACACGACCTCCCAGAAGCGGCGGACTCGGATCTAGAAATCGTCACCGTTGAGGACCAGTCGGACTCTGATGACCAGATCACGCCGGGGCAAAAAGTGAGTACCCAGCCGCCAACACCGCTTATCCCAAAAGACAAGGCTCCAGTCGAAGCATCGCCTAAAGGCCTTATCCGAGATCGACAAGCTCCTTCAGAAGCCCCGCCTTCCGGCTCGGCTCCGAAGCCCCAAACCAGGCCTTCTGATAGCCCAGGACCAAGTACCACTCTCCCCAAGAAGGTTGTCGACCCCAAGAGGGTAGTCGAACCGAAGGTCGTCGAACCGAAGAAGGTCGTTGAACCGAGGAAGGTTGTCAAACCAAAGGTCGTTGAACAGAAGAAGGTGGTCGAACCAAAGAAGGTCGTCCAACCCAAAAAGGTTATCGAGCTGAAAGCTATCGAGCCAAAGAAGAGCCTCGAACCAAAACGGGTCGTCAATTCAAAAAGAACACCCGACACAAAGAAGGCCGTCGATCCTAAAAAGAGTGTCGATCAACAAAAACAGGATCACACTAACAAGCCTGTTGAGCCGAAAAAAGCCATTGACTCGACCAAAAACATTGAGCCGAAAAAGGCCGTCGAGCATAAAAAGCGTATCGAACCAAAAGCTCCGGTCGATCCGAAACAGGTAGTCAACCTAAAAAAGGTTGCCGAACCGAAAAAGACTGTTAAACCCACAAAGGAGTCGAACCAAAAAAGGTTACCGACCCGAAAGCAACAGCGAGCCGAAAAAAGCTCCACAACCAAAGGCCCTCGAGCCAAAAAGTCACAAAAAAGTCACTAAGCCAAAAACATCGGCGCCAAAGCCACGGACAGTTGAGGAAGAACTCTTCCATCCTGATCCAGTAACTTAGGAACAACCTAAACTGTATATAGACCCTGAAACAGGACACGTTACAGTTTATCACCGGGAAAAGTGACCATTGGACACAGACACTCCTTCCCTTGTTCCTCCAAAGAAAAACAAGCATTAGAAATGCAATAGGTCTCGGATTTATTTGAGTTAGAGCTAATGGCATTGTAAATGGCAATGTCTTTTAGCCATGTGTTATGGAGTGTATGCATGTGGTGTGTAGTGAAATTATGTGGGTTGGTTTGGAATTGTAGCAATGGTGGCATGCTGCGCTTTAGATGAATATGTTTAAAAGTAAAGTGCACCATACTGCGATTGCTACAATAGTTAATTGTGGATGCGTTAACAATTGATGTGTGCACTGATGGCTGTTAGTGTGTTTTGACCTGTAGAAATTGTGCACTGATGGCTGGTGGTGTGTGTGCTTGGTGGAAGCGTGCACTGCCGGCTGGAGGTGTGTGTGCTTGGTGGAAGCGTGCACTGATGGCTGGTGGTGTGTGTGCCTGGTAAAAGTGTGCACAGACGGCTGGAGGTGTGTGTGCCTGGTGGATGCCTGCACTGACAGCTGATGGTGTTTGTGCCCGGTGAAAGCGTGCACTGACGGCTGGTGGCGTTTGTGCCCGGTGAAAGTGTGCAGTGACGGCTGGTGGTGTGTGTGTGGTGGTGGTGAGTGTGTGGTGGTGAGTGTGTGGTGGTGAGTGTGTGGTGGTGAGTGTGTGGTGGTGAGAGTGGTGTGTGTGTGTGTGGTCTTATGTGTGTGGTCTTTTCCTGCGCACTCACTCTTACTCTGCAGTCATTCTGCACTCAGTCTGCACTTACTCTGCAGTTATTCTGCACTCACTCTCACTCTGCACTTATACTGCACTCATTCTGCATTCACTGCACTCACTCTGCATTCACTGCACTCACTCTCACTCTGCACTCACTCCCCACTCACTCTGCACTCACTCTCATTCTGCACCCACTCACACTCTGCATTCACTCACACTCTGCATTCACTCACACTCTGCATTCACTCTCACTCTGCACTCACTCTCACTCTGCACTCACTCTCACTCTGCACTCACTCTCACTCTGCACTCACTCTCACTCACACTCTGCAGCACTCACTCTCACTCTGCAGCACTCACTCTCACTCTGAACACACTCTGCACTCACTGAAACTCTGCAGCACTCTCACACTCTGCAGCACTCACTCTCACTCATTCTGCACTCACTCACACTCTGCACTCACTCACACTCTGCACTCACTCTGCAATCATTCTGCACTCTGCCCTCACAATTTGCCCTCACAATTTGCCCTCACAATTTGCCCCCACAATTTGCCCCCATAATTTGCCCCCACAATTTGCCCCCACAATTTGCCCCCACAATCTGCCCCCACAATCTGCCCCCACAATCTGCCCCCACAATCTGCCCCCACAATCTGCCCCCACAATCTGCCCCCACAATCTGCCCCCACAATCTGCCCCCACAATCTGCCCCCACAATCTGCCCTCACAATCTGCCCTCACAATCTGCCCTCACAATCTGCCCTCACAATCTGCCCTCACAATCTGCACGCTGAATCTGCACTCTGCACTCTGAATCTGCACTCTGAATCTGCACTCTGAATCTGCACTCTGAATCTGCACTCTGAATCTGCACTCTGAATCTGCACTCTGAATCTGCACTCTGAATCTGCACTCTGAATCTGCACTCTGAATCTGCACTCTGAATCTGCACTCTGAATCTGCACTCTGAATCTGCAATCTGAATCTGCAATCTGCACTCACACTCTGAATCTGCACTCACACTCTGAATCTGCACTCACACTCTGAATCTGCACTCACACTCAATCTGCACTCTGAATCTGCACTCTGAATCTGCACTCTGAATCTGCACTCTGAATCTGCACTCTGAATCTGCACTCTGAATCTGCACTCTGAATCTGCACTCTGAATCTGCACTCTGAATCTGCACTCTGAATCTGCACTCTGAATCTGCACTCTGCACCTGCACTCTGCACCTGCACTCTGCACCTGCACTCTGCACTCTGCACCCTGCACTCTGCACCCTGCACTCTGCACCTGCACTCTGCACCTGCACTCTGCACCTGCACTCTGCACCTGCACTCTGCACCTGCACTCTGCACCTGCACTCTGCACCTGCACTCTGCACCTGCACTCTGCACCTGCACTCTGCACCTGCACTCTGCACCTGCACTCTGCACTCTGCACTCTGCACTCTGCACTCTGCACTCTGCACTCTGCACTCTGCACTCTGCACTCTGCACTCTGCACCGGCACTCTGCACCGGCACTCTGCACCTGCACTCTGCACCTGCACTCTGCACCTGCACTCTGCACCTGCACTCTGCACCTGCACTCTGCACCTGCACTCTGCACCTGCACTCTGCACCTGCACTCTGCACCTGCACTCTGCACCTGCACTCTGCACTCTGCACCTGCACTCTGCACTCTGCACTCTGCACTCTGCACTCTGCACTCTGCACTCTGCACTCTGCACTCTGCACTCTGCACTCTGCACTCTGCACTCTGCACTCTGCACTCTGCACTCTGCACTCTGCACTCTGCACTCTGCACTCTGCACTCTGCACTCTGCACTCTGCACTCTGCACTCTGCACTCTGCACTCTGCACTCTGCACTCTGCACTCTGCACTCTGCACTCTGAATCTTGAATCTGCACTCTGAATCTTGAATCTGCACTCTGAATCTTGAATCTGCACTCTGAATCTTGAATCTGCACTCTGAATCTTGAATCTGCACTCTGAATCTTGAATCTGCACTCTGAATCTTGAATCTGCACTCTGAATCTTGAATCTGCACTCTGCACTCTGAATCTTGAATCTGCACTCTGAATCTTGAATCTGCACTCTGAATCTTGAACCTGCACTCTGAATCTTGAACCTGCACTCTGAATCTTGAACCTGCACTCTGAATCTTGAACCTGCACTCTGAATCTTGAACCTGCACTCTGAATCTTGAACCTGCACTCTGAATCTTGAACCTGCACTCTGAATCTTGAACCTGCACTCTGAATCTTGAACCTGCACTCTGAATCTTGAACCTGCACTCTGAATCTTGAACCTGCACTCTGAACCTTGAATCTGCACTCTCACACTCTGCGCACACTCACACTCTGCGCACTCTGCACACTCGCACTCTGCACACTCTGCACACTCACACTCTGCGCACTCTGCACACTCACACTCTGCGCACTCTGCACACTCACACTCTGCGCACTCTGCACACTCACACTCTGCGCACTCTGCACACTCACACTCTGCGCACTCTGCACACTCACACTCTGCGCACTCTGCGCACTCACTCTGCGCACTCTGCGCACTCACACTCTGCGCACTCTTCACACTCTGCGCACTCTGCACACTCTGCGCACTCTGCACACTCTGCGCACTCTGCGCACTCTGCACACTCACACTCTGCACACTCTGCGCACTCTGCACACTCTGCACACTCACACTCTGCGCACTCTGCACACTCACACTCTACGCACTCTGCACACTCACACTCTGCGCACTCTGCACACTCACACTCTGCGCACTCTGCACACTCACACTCTGCACACTCTGCACACTCACACTCTGCACACTCTGCACACTCACACTCTGCACACTCTGCACACTCTGCACACTCACACTCTGCGCACTCTGCACACTCACACTCTGCACACTCACACTCTGCGCACTCTGCACACTCACACTCTGCGCACTCTGCACACTCACACTCTGCGCACTCTGCACACTCACACTCTGCGCACTCTGCACACTCACACTCTGCGCACTCTGCACACTCACACTCTGCGCACTCTGCACACTCACACTGCACACTCTGCACACTCTGCGCACACTCACACTCTGCGCACTCACACTCTGCGCACTCACACTCTGCGCACTCTGCACACTCACACTCTGCGCACTCTGCACACTCACACTCTGCGCACTCTGCACACTCACACTCTGCGCACTCTGCACACTCACACTCTGCGCACTCTGCACACTCACACTCTGCGCACTCTTCACACTCTGCGCACTCTGCGCACTCTGCGCACTCTGCGCACTCTGCGCACTCTGCGCACTCTGCGCACTCTGCGCACTCTGCGCACTCTGCGCACTCTGCGCACTCTGCACTCTTCACACTCTGCACTCTTCACACTCTGCACTCTTCACACTGCACTCTTCACACTCTGCACTCACACTCTGCACTCACAGTCTCGAAGTATCGCACGTATAAAAAACCTGTAATCTGTAACTTCAATGCCTGCCTCTACTTTGGCAGCTCCAAGATAAAGGTGCATCTTGTTTATTGTATAGACAGTGCATAGACTCACTGATTTCACCAACATTGGGCGTACTAGTGCTGCGTTTGTCACGTGTAGTAGATCATGGTGTAATTATAACATACCACTACATTTATATATATATATATGTATGTATATATGTCCGTGTGTGTGTACATAAACATGTATCTTTAAGTATCTCAGTGTGATGAAAGGCGGAATTTGTGAAATGGACTCTTGCGCGAGAATAAAAGCAGTTGAGCTAACTCAGACATGTTTGATAAAGTGATATGCGAATACGACACTCTCTTCGCTATACGTTTGCGAAACTTGTTTTCTCCTTGCCCAATCCGCGCTTCGCTGGCTAGGGTGATGAGGCACCGGCAGATAGGCATGTTTGAGTCCTCTAGACTTCTATGCGAGTCCGGCTTATTGCAGGATTGACAGTTGTGGTCAAGTGTAACCCAACACCACCTCGCTTTGCATCAGTGAGGGCGCCTGCCGTGCACAGCACAGGGGAAGGCTGCATTCATGTAATTGTGCGCTGATTCGCAGATAGACGAGGGAAAAGTGCTTACAATTGATCCGCGCCGAGGTGTAATCGCATGTACGACCACATAGGTGCTCTTGTTAGCTGACAAGCATTACATTACGGTGACAAACTATTTTCATAGAGTCTGCGTGGACTGCGCCATATTTATGTGACTGGAATACAATTGTCAATTAGATCATCACAGTCGCGAGCGGACGAGGGTGGGTCGCGCTGGTTTCTATGACTGGAGTGCCGGCTCGCCTCGATGCTTAACTACTCTCGTTTTTGTGTGTTTACAGTGTATTTATGATCTGAGTGCAGTAGCCGGCAGCTTGAAATGGGTAATTGCACAATGCTCACCTACACGTATGGGAGTACACTCCTGTGAGACAGGGACGTTTTCAGTCTGCACATCTCACATGTGTAATTATAGTCGATTATTTGGATGTCAACATTAAAAAAAAACGCCGGCGAGTGGTGCACGCGCGCCCGCCACTGCCATCATATGTCTTCAATTATCTCCGCCGTGACGGCCGAGATAATTGAAGATATATGGCCTTCTGGTGCGCGTAACAGACACCAGTAGGCCATAGGCGGAGCTATTCGACCGCCTATGGCCTATTGCGCGTTCTGTTTCTAAAGCACACGCACACGAAGGCCAATAACAATGCAGCTAGCAAAAAAAACACGAAAAAACCACAAGCAGCCTTGAATTCGTTAGGTACGTTTTCGGAAGCCCTGAGAAAAGGACTCTTAGGCCACGCCCACTGCTGACGCAGTGGGACGGTAGGCCCAAGCCCTAAAGACTTTGGGACATCTCCCTCAAGGCCTTTTACTCCTCCTCCTTTCTTTCCTAATATGCCTTTTGTGCCCTACTCTCCTACACATTCAGATTATAATGATGGAGATAACATGGGGGAAGATCCTCAGGATAATTTTAATGAACCAGAGGATCCTGATGCACAGGATAAAACATGGGATGACCAGAATGATCCATATGACCCACAACCCATCCCAGACACCTCCCCATACCCTACAAAGCCGTCGCCTACTGAGGACACCATTGTTTTTAACCAACTGCTGGATAGGGCAGCAAAATACCACACTGTCGACATGCACACTGACCCAATAGAAGAAGATTTTCTATTTGACACTTTTCCTACTTCTGAGAAAAATATCAGGACACTTCCTATGTTAAAAGGGGTACTAAAACACACACCAGACAAATTCAAAGATCCAGCCAGAGCACGTGTACTCAACCCCAGGATTGAGAAGAAATATAAGGCGGCCCCTACAGACCCTACTTATATTAAATCCCAGTTGCCTTTAGGCTCACTAGTAGTAGCAAACGCTCGAAAGAGAGGTAACTCACAAACAGGAGATGCTCCCCCTCCTGACAAAGAGTCTAAAATATTAGAAGCCTCAGGCAAAAGAGTAGCCTCACAGGCTGCTAATTCATGGAGGATTGCGAACACACAAGCTCTACTAGCACGCTGTGATAGAGCACATTACGATCAACTTGAAGGTTTACTGCAACACCTGCCAAACCTTTTAAAGCCAAGGCTAACAACCTCATACAGGAAGGCAAATTTATAACTAATGCTTCCATTAAATGTGCGCTTGACGCAGCTGACACATCAGCCAGGTCCATTAATACTAGCGTATTGCTACGCAGACACGCGTGGCTACGCATCTCTGGTTTTAAAAACGAGGTGCAATCCACCATCCTCAACCAACCACTTAACCAAGACTTCCTGTTTGGCCCTGCAGTAGATACCATCTTAGACAAAATGAAAAAAGATACCGAAACTACTAAGTCTATGGGCGCACTTCAGTTTCAACAACATAGAGGTTCCTTTCGTCGCTCCTCCTACAGAGGCTCCGCAAGAGGCAACACATCACAAACTTCCTCTACATACAAAAGCAACACCCAAAGTTCCTTTAATAAAGGCTCCAACAGGGGAGGTTATAGGGGCAATAATAACAAGAGCAGAGGAAGTGGGGGCAATAACACCAGAGCCTCCACTGCCGCCAAACAGTGACTTCATCACACTCCCTCCAGACCATCCAACACCAGTCGGAGGCAGAATCAAACAATTCCTACCAGTCTGGAACTCCATTACCACAGACAGGTGGGTGAGACAAATTATCCAGTATGGTTATTGCCTGGAACTCACTTCTACTCCTCCCAACATACCACCCAAACACCGTCCTATGTCCAAAGAACACATCACACTGTTACAACAAGAGGTCGCGTCCATGCTACAAAAGGGAGCAATAGAACCAGTCCCTTTTCAACACCAAGGAACAGGGGTATACTCTCTATACTTCCTAATTCCCAAAAAGGTGGATCCCTCAGACCCATTCTAGATCGCAGACCGCTAAATCAATACATACTCTCAGAGCATTTCCATATGATTACTCTACAACAAGTCCTCCCGTTACTCCAGCAAGGCGACTTCCTTGCTACATTAGACCTCAAAGATGCATATTTTCACATACCTATACATCCAGCTCACAGGAAATACCTCCGGGTTCACAATAGAAGGTCAACATTATCAATTCAAAGTTCTCCCCTTCGGGGTGACTACAGCCCCAAGAGTTTTCCCAAAATGTCTAGCGGTAGTAGCAGCACACCTCAGAAGGCAACACATCCACGTGTTTCCATACCTCGACGATTGGCTCATAAAGGCCAACTCGTACGCGCAGTGTGCAAGCCATATGTCTCAGACACTCCAGCTGCTGCACAGTCTGGGTTTTTCCATAAATTACCCAAAATCACATCTACAGCCCTCCCACATACAGCAATATCTGGGAGCTACAATAGATACCTCAGTAGCAAAGGCATATCCAAATCCAGCCAGGATAGCCAACATGCAGACTCTCATTTAAAAGGTTCAGCCACAACACTCTTTGCCAGCTCGAGTGTTCATGCAGCTCATAGGCATGATGGCCTCCTGCATATTAATTGTCCCTCATTCCCGACTTCAAATGCGTCCATTGCAAGAATGCCTAGCACGGCAGTGGAACCAAGCTCAAGGACAACTAAAAGACCTAGTGTTGGTAGACAGTCGCCCTTACAACTCTCTGCAGTGGTGGAACCCACAAAACCTTTCCAAGGGGCGACTGTTCCAAGAGCCGGTTCCACAAGTAGTACTAACAGCGGACGCATCACTGACAGGTTGGAGAGCCCATTTACTTCAATACACAGTCCAAGGGCTCTGGATAATCAAACAAAAGACATTGCATATCAACCACTTAGAGTTGTTAGCAATATTTCTGGCACTGAAAGCATTCCAGAAATACTTGTACAACAAGGCTGTGTTGATCCGGACGGACAAGACAGCTATGTATTACATCCAGAAACAAGGAGGGACACACTCTCCACAGCTGTCTCACCTAGCACAGAGCATATGGAGGTGGGCAATTCCCAAAAACATTTTTCTCCTAGCAGAACACATGCCAGGGAAAGACAATCAAATAGCAGATCTGTTAAGCAGACACAGCCAACAGCTACACGAATGGGAGATTCACCCTCAAGTTCTCCAACCATTATTCCAAAAATGGGGGCATCCAGAGATAGATCTGTTTGCCACAAACGAAAACTCAAAATGCCAGTGCTTTGCCGCCAGGTTCCCACATCCGTTGTCACAGGGCAATTCGATATGGATGAACTGGTCAGGCAGATTTGCGTACGCTTTTCCACCAGCCCCACTGATTCCGCTGGTGGCACGCAAAGTACGCCAGCAGTCACTCACAATGATCCTGGTTGCTCCCACATGGGCAAGACAGCCATGGTGCACAACGTTCCTAGAACTTTCAGTAGTTCCCCCACCAACGACTGCTCCTCTCGCCCCATCTTTTAACTCAGAACCATGGAGAAATCAGGCACCCAGATCCCAATCAGATGAACCTAGCGATCTGGCTCCTGAAGTCTTAGAGTTCGGATACCTTAACTTGCCTCCTGATTGCAAGACCATTATCAAGGAGGCAAGACGGCCAACTACTAGAACATGCTATGCAGCTAAATGGAAAAGATGTATACTTTATTGCAATAATAACCAAATCAATCCATTAGATGCTTCCATCCAAAACATTATCTGTTACCTCTTGCATCTTCAAAGATGCAATCTAGCATACTCTTCCATAAGGCTACATCTTGCTGCTTTAGCAGCATATCTCCAGAACAGACAACACCTGTCCCTGTTTAGAGTACCCCCAATCAAAGCTTTTATGGAAGGTCTTAAGAGGATAATCCCTCCAAAGCACCCACTTTCACCAGTCTGGTACTTAAATATAGTACTTACCAGACTTATGGGACCTCCTTTTGAACCACTCCATTCATGTGAATTACAATTTCTAACATGGAAGGTGGCATTTTTGATTGCCATTACCTCCCTCAGGCGAGTGAGTGAGCTACAGGCACTAACCATTCAAGAACCTTTTATGCAAATATATGCAAATAAGGTAGTACTTCGGACTAACCCTAAGTTCATGCCAAAAGTCATATCCACTTTCCATATAAATCAATCCATAGAATTGCCAGTTTTCTTCCAAAACCCACAGTCAGTGGCTGAAAGAGCCCTACACACACTAGATGTAAGGAGAGCTCTGCTATATTATGTTGACAGGACTAAATCATTTAGGAAAACAAAGCAACTGTTTGTTGCTTTTTCCCCACAACATAAAGGTAATCCCATCTCAAAATCAGGAATAGCCAGGTGGTTAGTTAAATGCATTCAAATATGCTATCAAAAAGCTAAACGCACTCTAACAGTTCCCCAAAAGCACACTCTACGCGTAAAATGGGGGCATCCTTGGCTTTCCTAGGGAATATTCCTCTTGAAGACATATGTAGGGCAGCTACATGGTCTACCATACACACTTTCACTAAACACTATTGTGTAGACGTGCAAACAAAGCAGCAAGCTGCTGTAGGCCAGGCTGTCCTTAAAACTATTTTCCAAACTATTTTCCAAACCACCGCTAGAGGAGATTCTGCTATACAGTCTATGCTAAGATATGAATTCAGCAGACCACATGCCTCGAACGGAAAATGCTACTTACCAGTATGCATTTGTTCTTGGCATGTAGGGCTGCTGACGTTCATATCGCCCACCCTCCTCCCCGGTGCCTGTCGCAGCTGCAGGATTCTCTTTTGCATGGCCATCTCTTACTTTACTATACTCCATCTTTGCCATAATGGCAAAAAACAATCTAAGGATGGAGAAGATGCCCATGCGCACTGTAGTCCAGAGGAGGAGTCACCTATCTCGGGATACTTCGAAGACTCTTCCAGGACAACAAGGTGCAATCATCTGGACTCAACACTAGGCGGCGATCTATGCTAAGATATGAATGTTAGCAGCCCTACATGCCAAGAACAGATGCATACTGGTAAGTAGCATTTTCCCTACAGCTCTAGCGTATCCCAGTCCAGCAAGGATACAGAGCATTCAAGCCTTAGTCACAAAGTTTCAACATCAACACACTCTCCCAGCCAGAGTGTTAAAGAGACTAATAGGCATGATGGCATCTTGCATCTTTATTGTACCATTGCAATACTGCAAATGCGTCCATTACAGGAATGTCTAGCACTTCAGTGGAATCAGGCTCAAGGACAACTAACAGACCTGGCGTTGGTGGACAGCCGCACACATCGATATCTGCAGTGGTGGAACACCAAAAACTTCATAAAAGGGTGGCCGTTCCTCGAACCTGTTCCACAAATAGTACTTACGCAGACGCATCTCTCACAGGATGGGGCGCCCATCTCCTACATCATACAACTCAAGGGCAATGGACCATTCAACAAAGATAGTTTCATATCAACCACCTAGAGCTGCTCTCAATATTCTTAGCGCTCAAAACTTTACAAGTACAAAACAAAGCTGTCTTAATCCGGACGGACAACATGACAGCCATGTACTATATACAAAAACAGGGGGGGGCACACTCTCTACAGCTGCCCCAACTTGCACAGAACATTTGGAGATGGGCCATTCCAAAAAACATATATCTGTTAGCAGAATACCTTCCAGGAGTTCACAATCAGATACCAGATCTGTTAAGTCGACAGACACAACAAATTCACGAATGGGAACTACATCCGCAAGTTCTTCTATCATTCTTTCACAAGTGGGGTCATCCAGACATAAATCTGTTCGCCACACACGAAAACGTAAAATGTCCAACCTTCGCTGCCAGGTTTCCACACCCGCTGTCCAAGGCAATGCGATATGGATGAACTGGTTAGGCAGATTTGGTGAGTTCTCTCGCTATAAGTTCTGCTAATTTAAGTGTCCTTGGAGATCTTAATCTCCATTTCGATCTTTGCCATACCCCTGCTATTAGCAGCACTCTTGCAGATCTGGAGGCACTACAACTAAGCCAGTTGGTGATTCACCCTACGCATGTGGGTGGAAATATTCTGGACCCCATATTTACGAATTTAACAGGAGCTAAGGTGTCGCGGCCCAGCCCAGTAGCCTGGTCCGATCACTTTCTTGTGAAATTACATCTCACGATCAAGGACCCCCTCTTTAAACGTTTAGAGAGAGTTGCTTTGAAACGCCCCTGGAAAAAATTAAAGCTCGAAGACTTTCATCGACTACTTGATGAAAATCCGCTTGGTCCTTTTACTGATGTGGAACTTGGCTATGATCTTTTTTGTGATTGGATTACTCGGGCTCTTGACCTTTTGATTCCTGCCACTTGGAGCAAATGTCGCTCCCAAGAGCCCAGTCCATGGTACGATAGTACCTTATTGCCTTTGAAAAAAGCTTGTAAACAAGCGGAAAGGCGCTGGTGTAAAACTTACGAGGCTGGGAACAAAGTGCTTTATCTTACTAAACTCAAAATTTATCATAGAGCCATTTGTAGAGCCCGTGCGGCCTACTACTCCCAAGAGTTTGAAAATAGCCTTAATCCTTCGAAGCTGATTTTTAAAGTTCTCAAAGACTTGACTGCCAAGAGAGCCCCAGCAGCCGAAATCTGCTCAGTGTCTCATTGTGAAGACTTAGTGGCCTTCTTTCTTGAAAAGATACAGACCATTTACCATTCCTTCCCTAGTTCCACCTCTCTGAGCGAGGCCTCGAGGCCTAATTGCACCACAGATGTGGTTCTTTCGATCCTCCCTGACATATCAATGGAGGTATTCGACAGCTTGGCAACTAAGGTAAAATCTGGGTCCCCTGCTGACCCACTTAGACCGGCACAGTTTAGAGATTCTTCTACCCTATGTCTGCCCCACGTGCGCCACCTTATAAACTTATCTTTCTCATCAGACATAGTCCCATCTAAATGGAAACAGGCCTATGTCACCCCTATCCTGAAGAAACCCACGCTGGATCCCCTTAAATTAGAGAATTATCGACCTATTTCTCTTCTTCCATGGGCCGCGAAGGTCGCTGAGGCCCATGTTCATAGCATCTTATCTGAACACCTGCAGAGGGTTAATATCCTGGACTCCTCCCAGAACGGCTTTCGTGCTGGCCACAGCACCGAGACCGCTCTACTTTCGATGACGGAACATCTGCGGACTGTGATGGGTTCTGGTCAAACTGCGGCACTGGTGTTACTCAACCTCAGTGCCGCGTTTGACACAGTCTCTCACACGATACTGCTGCAACGGTTGGGAGATGCAGGTGTCTCTGGCATAGCACTCGAATGGTTTCGGTCTTTTTTGGCAGATCGCTCATTTAGGGTCGCCACTCTACCTTTTGAGTCTAAGCCTTACCCTCTAGAACTGGGAGTGCCTCAGGGATCGGCACTGAGTCCCACGCTATTTAACCTGTATGTGCAGCCCCTGGCTGTGGTCGGCAAGCTTTGGGGTATGACTGTAGTCTCCTATGCCGACGACACGCAGCTGGCGGTTGCTCTCAGTGGGAATTCCAACCTCGATGCCCCCAGGTTTCGAAATGGTCTCCTGGCAGTGGCTGGCTGGTTGACAGCCAACTGTCTTTAGCTCAATGCCAAGAAAACGGAGGTCCTGATTGTGGGCAAGCAGAGCAACCTCTGGGGCGATAATTGGTGGCCCTGGGAGTTGGGTGTCACTCCTATCCCGGTCTCTGAGGTTAAAAACTTAGGTGTCTGGCTAGAACCTGTCCTTAGTTTCTGTGGTCACACAAAAAAAGTGGCAGCTATCTGCTTCGGGATCTTGCGTGGATTGAGGCCCGTTTTAAAATTATTTGACGCCCCTACTAGGCAGCTGATCATTCAGGCAACCATTTTATCCCGACTTGACTACGCCAGTTCACTCCTGTTAGGGGCTAATCAGGCGGAAATTGCCCGGTTACATCGTGCACAGAATGCTGCGGCTAGGGCCTTGGTAGGTCTACCGAGGTTCTGCTCTGCAAAAGGAACTATTCGTGCACTCCATTGGTTACCGGTGGCGCAAAGGATTGACTTTAAGATTCTCAAACTGTCTTCCACTCAGATTCTTGAGAATCTCCTTACCCCCTATGTTCCTTTTCGATCTTTGAGGTCTCTTGGACAAAATCTGGTTGTTGTCCCACGGTTTAAGCTCTGCAGAGCAGGTGGGCGTTCCTTTCGTGTTTTAGCCGCTAAACTCTGGAATTCACTACCATTCCATATTCATGCTCTTGATGACTTGCTTGATTTTAGGAGGGCTATCAAAACTTTCCTGTTCCCTCCTGCACCTTAGCATTCTGTCCTCTCTGGTTTTTCTGATGTTTCTTTAGTGTTGTGTTTCTTCTGCCTGTCCTAAGCGCCGGGACGCCCCTTTGCTGGGGCAGCTGTGCGCTATAGAAGTCTTAGTAACATAACATAACATAACATTTGCGTACGCTTTTCCACCACTACCACTAATACCACTAATAGTTCGCAAGCTACGACCACAGTCACTCAAACTGATTTTAGTAGCTCCCACATTGGCACGCCAACCGTGGTATACAACACTGCTAGAACTATCCCTAGTTCCACACCAAAAACTACGTCTGACACCATCCCTGCTAACACAGAACCATGGAGACATCAGACATCCAGACCCAAGTCAACTGAATCTGGCAATCTGGCTCCTGAGCTCTTACAGTTTGGGTATCTTAACCTACCACCAGACTGTATGAATATCATTAAAGAAGCCAGGAGACCTACTACTAGAGCTTGCTATGCTGCTAAATGGAAAAGATTTGCCATTTACTGCAACAATAACCAAATTGATCCCCTAGATGCTTCCATCCAAAATAACATTTGCTACCTTCTACATTTACAAAGATGTAACTTGGCATATTCATCTATACGCCTACATCTGGCAGCAATTGCAGCATATTTACAAAATAGACATCTGTCTTTATTTAAAGTGCCTGTTATTAAAGCTTTTATGGAAGGATTAAAAAGAATAATTCCTCCCAGGTTACCACCCTTTCCAGTGTGGAACCTAAACATTGTTCTTACAAGGCTCATGGGACCACCTTTTGAACCTCTACACAAATGTGAACTGCAATTCCTCACATGGAAAACACCTTTTCTAGTAGCTATTACCTCTCTTAGGAGAGTTAGCGAGATTCAAGCTTTCACTATACAAGAACCATTTTTACAATTACACCTTAATAAAGTGGTTCTCAGAACAAATCCTAAATTCCTTCCGAAAGTCATTACTCCGTTTCATTTAAACCAATCTGTAGAGTTACCGGTGTTTTTCCAAAACCCAGACTCTGTAGCAGAAAGAGCCCTACACACCCTAGACGTTAAAAGAGCTCTTCTCTATTATATAGATAGGACCAAATCCTTTCGCGAAACAAAGAAACTCTTTGTAGCTTTCTCTCCACCACATAAGGGCAACCTCATCTCTAAAGCTGGAATTGCAAGGTGGATTGTAAAATGTAGGGCAGGGTATGCTCAGACGTGAGTCCCTTGCTCATTTTGCCACTGGATTCAAGCAAGCCGGGCTGAAGACGGCTGAAATGCCAGAAACCGGTCCTCGGTAGCTTGTTTTCGGTCCAGGGAAGGCATGGCTTGGCAGTTCGGGCTGGACTGTTCCCATGAGGCACAGGGTCAGACTGATTTGCATATGGCCATGTCTGAACTGGGGTGGCGGAGTGGGCTAAAGAACGGTGATGGATTAAACCCAGATCAATTGACTGGGGGTGAGTGCTTGTATTGTCAACGCTCCGTCCATCATTTCCTTTGGTTTTTCTTTGTTCGCCATACGTTGGCAGGGTATGCTCAGACGTGAGTCCCTTGCTCACTTTGCCACTGGATTCAAGCAAGCCGGGCTGAAGACGGCTGAAATGCCAGAAACCAGTCCTCGGTAGCTTGTTTCCGGTCCAGGGAGGCATGGCTTGGCAGTTCGGGCTGGACTGTTCCCATGAGGCACAGGGTCAGACTGATTTGCATATGGCCATGTCTGAACTGGGGTGGCGGAGTGGGCTAAAGAACGGTGATGGATTAAACCCAGATCAGTTGACTGGGGGTGAGTGCTTGTATTGTCAATGCTCCGTCCATCATTTCCTTTGGTTTTTCTTTGTTCGCCATAAGTTGGCAGGGTATGCTCAGACGTGAGTCCCTTGCTCACTTTGCCACTGGATTCAAGCAAGCCGGGCTGAAGACAGCTGAAATGCCAGAAACCGGTCCTCGGTAGCTTGTTTCCGGTCCAGGGAAGGCATGGCTTGGCAGTTCGGGCTGGACTGTTCCCATGAGGCACAGGGTCAGACTGATTTGCATATAGCTATGTCTGAACTGGGGTGGCAGAGTGGGCTAAAGAACGGTGATGGATTAAACCCAGATCTTTTGACTGGGTATGAGTGTTTGATTGATTCAGATGCTCCGTCCATCACCACCCCCTTTTGTACCGCATTAATATACCCATGCAAGAGAGAGGCAGTTGGTTCAGTGAGAATCTGCAGATGGGTATAAAATAGCCACCAGAAGGAGCATTACCAAAGGTGAGTAACTTTTCCTTCTGATGGATACCTCAACCAGGAGATTCTTCACCTACTGAACAGATTAACCAGGCAGTCCTTACTACCTCTGCTTTGGTAGACTATCTTTGTGAAAATAAAATGACATCCACCACCTCGGGGGCATGAACATGAAATCAAGCTGTCCTGCTCCATCCTCAGGCATGCTGATGTATGCTCTGAAGGTGAGGTGTAGAACCTGCCCCAATGATTATGAGAGGATGTATACTCCAAAAGGGAGACGGAGAAAAGGGCACAGTGAATAAGGTCTGCTTACCACATCCTTTGAAGCCAATCCACAGAAATTAGCATTAGCCGTGCCGAGTCCAGACTAATCTGCAAAATGTGTGGAATCCCAGGATGGAAATGTGCAATGAAGCCAAAAGTTCCACCTCAACTGAAACCTGTCCCTCAATGATCCCTGCATCAGATACTGGATGGCACAGAAATGTGTGCAGTGAGCATTCTCATGAGTGGCAAAGAGTTTTATCCGAGGAGTCCACCAAAGTTTGAAGATACTGTGGACTACCTCTGGAGAAATTCACCAGTCGTGGTTGGCAAGACAATGCCAACTGAACTGATGGTCCTACACCCAGCACCAGAGTCACAGAGCTTCTTGGCAGAGGAGACACAACCCTTCTCGTCCTTGTTTGATATAGTACACTGCGTTGTGTTGTTGGTCAAGATCCGAACCAATTGATCTTGGATGGTAGGGAGGAAGGCATTGATTGGCAGACATATCAACTGCAATTCCAACAGACTGATGTGCTGTAGATAGCTGTATTTTATTTCCTTTGGATGGGAATTTTAGTGAAGTAATTAAAACCATCTGTAGCATGACTATACGGTACATCTCTAAAAACTAACCACTAACATCTCAGATAGCTGTAATTGTATATTCCTTTGGAAGGGGATTTTAGTGATGTGCTTAAAGGCATCTGTAGCAGGACTACATGGTACATCTCTAAAAACCTAACCACTGTAAATAAAGGGGATAAATGCTGGATAATCAAAAGGCCAACAAAGGCAAAATGCCCCTAGGAAAAGATCAGAAGTGAAGAAGTACGCACTTTGGGGGCTGGGCAGGAAAAGTGCTCACTGAGAAAGTTAATAGTAATTTTTATCCGGGAATGCATCACTTTATTTGGTGAATAGGAAAGGTGGACATACAGCAGACATTTGAAGTTGGGGCTGCTGAATTTAAATGTCTTCCATTTCCACTGAAATTCAACATCAGCCAAGACTATACTTTACCTAGCAGTAAAACTATTAACAAGTTAAGTATGTAATTCTCAATTTTTTTAATCTTTCTGTAAAAGTAAGTTCTGATACATACTTCTAACCACGGATTCTTCCTTATGAATATTCCCTCAGCGTCAGACTGGATCTGGAAACTGAAAAGCAGTACTCCTGCATGCCAAAGGGTGGTGTCACGCGGCTCTACACTGTTGTCGTTCCTCTCTGGAAGTTAATTGCAGGGCCCCATTTAGGGGTAACCCGATGCGCTGATGTCCTTTCCTTTCTTTCTGCTCCTTTAGGCGCAGATTTTAACCTCTATTCTTCTCTGATGAGTATTTTTTCAAAATTTCTCCTTTTGTGTTTTTACCAGTAGGCAAGGGAATATCTCAACTCACAAAACGACAGGGCTTAAACATTGTATGAAGTGTTGCAAACAAATGCCTGTGACACACCCCCACTAGTTATGCATGTGGTGCCAGGATTCAGAGCATGACTCCAGGTCCTTCACACTATGGCCAATGAATCCAAATGGTATACAAGAGTGTGTGGTGAAACTCGGTTGTCAAATATCTGAAGACACCAGAATCGGTGATAGACGAAATGAAGGTTCCATTCCCACTTTTGGAGTCGTTCCCATGGCAGATCCACATTGCAGTCAGTCTTTTGGTAAGTCTAAGAAGTAGTGCAAGAAGTCCAAGTGTGAAATTGACTCCTTCCTTTGACGCTCGAACTCCAAAGAGGACGCGAGGGCGGCAGCATGCCACTCTGTCTCACTCTTGAACTTACAGCTCACTGACTGAGGTTGACCCAGAGGCAACCCGAATTTGCAGTTCAATCTGCAGCATTGTAGCAAATAGAAGCCTTTAGGGAAGCATGCTGTGCATATTTGGCATGCTTCCGGTTCCATCTGGTGGGTCTTGGTTTCCCAAGGATCCGCAGAGGCCTCCAGCTGGAGTCCTGATGGTTTATTTGCCGCCAGTGCGTCTGGACCTCCTAAACCTGTTTGGGTTCCCCACTGACTGTGCTGCTGACTTCGGTACTGGCACCACTTCCTGTGCTGGTTCCCTTGACAATGACATTGCTGGTGCTGGAAAAGGATCCACTACCTGTATTGGCTACCGACTCCGAATCAGCATCCTCCTAACCTCGACTGAGGCTGAGTTTCAATACCACCCATGCCCAGCCTATAGCCAACCCTTCTGACACTGTTTGCCTTTACCATGAGGTAGTGAGTTACAACGGGGTAGACCCTAAGAACTCTCTGACCTGGGTCAGTTAATCAGGTACATATAAAAATAATCCGACCACTTTTATATGTACCTCTTTACCATGAGGTAGGCTGTGGAAGTGCTCGACTTACAGCCACCTACCATGGAAGTCTAACCTAACATCATACAGAGGTTTTTCAGCCTGGCTAGGCTTCTAGGTAATGTCTTCTACCAATTAACAAACCCCTTACAGATACTCACTTGGATAAAGCCATGCTCTTGGGCCCTAGTGAATAGGCAGGTGGCTCACTGAGAAAGACTGGCGTCCGGCAATCCTGATTTCCTGACTCAACACCTGAGACCAAAGAGTCTGGTGGTCCAGATGTCCACCATCAAAGTGAACCCTACAACCTTTCCTGTGACCTCTCCTGACCATGAGTCCAAAAGCATGGAGCCCTTTGGTGCACGCATGTTTTCTTCTGCCGGCCTTGCTTTACACTCAGTCAGCTGCCTCCTGGGCCACACCAGCCATACATTATGGGATAGAGGTATTCAAATCCTGATGGCAGTTCCGATGACTTACGGTATTCTTTAGCCCAAACCAAACAGGAGGACCACCGAGATGTGACAACAGTTGTTATTCGATCTGGTCAAGACAAAAACCGTTTGCTTGGGCCTGGCAATGGGCCTGAGTGTGGGGCTTGTGGTCTGCAGGTTTCTCCAGGGATGCCCTAGCATTAATAGACATGGCCTTTGGGGAGAAATCAGGTTCAGCCCTGGAACACTTTAAGGAGTGTCATGCCACAGCCCGTTCCCTGGAACTATCTGCCCCTACGGGGCAATGTCCCCACCAGTTTCTCCTCTATCTCGTTATGCCTGTGGCTTCTGATATCGCCTACATCATTCACCGCCGCTGAAACAACAACATTCACAGCCATTTCGTGGCTGAAGCTGTGGCTTCCAGACACAATTTTCAGTATCTGGGACAACGTGTATCTCAATCCCCTGCCTCCTAGCAACCACAAACACAGAACCACTTTAGTGTGTCCTTTTCAACACACACCCAACCTTTGGGAGGCACGAAAAGACACTTCCTCCAAGGGTGGCGAGACATCACTCGCCACCCTCTAACCTCCGGACAGAAGTGCTTCAGCCGGCAGCTACCTATTCGGAGCCACTGCTGCCTTTTAACGATGCACTTTCGGACATTCTTTTGGGCACCTGGTCCAGGCCCAACACAGGGGCTCCTGTGGATAGGAACGTGGCCCGACTCCATCACCCCGCCCTATGCGACCCCATTTTCCTTTCTCAAAACCCCACCCCTGAGAGCTTGGTTGTCCAAGCCTCTGCATCCCTGAGCACATTCCCTACTGCACCACTGGACAGGGAATCCAAGAAACTGGAGCAATTTGGTAAGAAGATTTTTTTCTTCTGCCAGTTCAGGGTTGCGGTCTGTGAACACCGCATGCCTTTTGGGCCGTTATTCCCACTCTGTGTGGGATGCAGTGGCGCGTGTGCTGCCTCAATGTCCGGAGGAGGCCCGGACAGTGCTCTCTCAAGCTATTGCTGAAGGGAGGGATGCAGCCAAGTTCACTATTCGTTGTGGCCTTGACACCGCAGACTCGCTGGGCAGGGCGATTTCCATGACGGTGGCGTTGCGTCGCCATGCCTGGCTGAGGACAACTGGTTTTTCTGGGGATGTCAAGAACACTTTGATGGGCATGCCCTTTGATGGCCATCGCCTTTTTGGCAACAAAGCAGCTAGTGCGTTGGTGCTCTTTAAGGACTTGCGGGCTATGGCCTAGTCCCTGGGCCTTTCCACCACTCACGCTCCTCCGCCTTCTGCTTTTCGCTCCTTTCGTGGTCACAGAAGGGGTGCCCGACACGTTTGTTTCAGAGGCACAGGCCTGCGCAGCAACAGTCTCAGCGTTGCCGCAGACGTGGGACCCGCTGAGCTGGGTCAGGGGGCCAGTAGGCGGGTCAGTCCACCTCCACCTCAGCCACCACTGCCTCCAAACCTTCCTACTCTGGTTTATCAGGCCCATCAAACGCCAGTGGGCAGCAGGATTTGCCATCACCTCCCCCACTGGCACACCATCACTTTGGACAGGTGGGTTTTACAAATAGTCCGAAGTGGCTACTCCCTCCCCTACAAGACTACCCCTCCAGCCATGCATCCCCAGTCCCAGCGCATGTCGGGGGATCACTTGGTACTTCTTCAAACAAAGTTGCGGCCCTCTTCCAAGGGTGCCATCAAGCACGTTTCTGCGCCAGAAGTAGGACCTGGTTGTTACTCCCACTACTTTATGGTGCCCAAGAAGGACAAGGGCCTGCGTCCTATCTTGGACCTAGTGGACGTCAATCGCTTCCTCCGGAAGGAGAAGTTAAAGATGTTAACTCTGGCTCAGGTGTTATCTGCCCTCGACCCTAGAGACTGGATGGTAGCGTTAGACCTGCAGGACGCATATTTCCACATTCTCATCCTACTGGCCTACCGGCGTTACGGTAGGCCACAAGCACTTTCAGTTTACTGTGCTCCACTTTGGCCTTACCACCGCCCCTTGAGTGTTCACGAAAGTGATGGCGGTGGTCGCATCTCATCTGTGCTGATCAGGGGTTCCAGTCTTCTCCTATCTCGATGACTGGCTGTTGAAGGCGGGCCTGACCCGGACAGTCAACTCCCACCTCCAGACTACGACTGACCTCCTGCATTTGCTGGGGTGCCCCATCAATGTGCCTGACTCCCTCTCAGAATCTCCTCTTCATCGGAACAGTTCTGGATACGACGCACTTGCGGGTCTATCCTCCTGAACGGCGAGTCCAGGATATTCAGGGTCTGATTCAAATCACTCTAACTCTATCCTGGGTTTTGGTCAGGGTGACCCTGAGGCTGCTGGGCCTCATGGCCTCCTGCATCCTGTGGTTGATCATGCCAGATGGCATATGCAGGCTCTGCAGTGGGACCTGAAGTTCTAGTGGGCGCAGCATCAGGGGAACCTGTCCGATTATGTCCAGATCTCGGAGGGCACTGCTCAACAATTGCAGTGGTGGCTCACAAACCGGCATTGGGTCAATGGCAGATCCCTCTCCCTTCCCCAACCAGAGCACACAGTGGTGATGGATTCGTCCCTCCTGGGATAGGGTGGCCACATGAGGGAGGCGCAGATCAGAGGCCTCTGGTTTCTGCCGGAGTCCAGGCTCCATATCAACCTGTTGGAGCCTCTGGCGATTCGACTTGCACTGAAGGCATTCCTTCCCTCTGTCAAGGGAAGAGTAGTGCAGGTGTTCACAGACAACATCACCGCCATGTGGTACTGCAACAGACTGGGCGGGGTGGGGTTGTGGACCCTATGTCAAGAGGCCCTGTGCCTCTGGACATGGCTGGAACATCAGGAAATTTCCTTGGTGGTTCAACACCTGGCAGGTTCTCTGAATGCTAGGGCGGACGAACTCAGCCGCAGGTGCATGATGGATTACGAATGGCGTCTTCACTCGGAGGTGGCGCAAGGTCTCTTTTAAAAGTGGGCAGAGCCTTGCGGAGATCTTTTCGCCACTGAAGAGAACGCGCTATGTCAGCAGTTCTGCGCATTGGAATTTGCAAGGCGGCACTCGCTAGGCGGCGCTTTTTGTTGCGAGTGGAGTTACAGTGTGTTGTAAGCCGTTCCGCCTCTACCACTTCTGCCCAATGTGGAAAAGTAAATTTTGCCATGTTCTGTGTCCCTACGTGTCATCCATCATATGTTATGTGTGCATGATTAATGTGCATATGTATTCCCCATGTTTGATTAAAGACGCAATTATAGTTGTGTCCACCTTTAGTATGTCAGTTTCCAGTTCTCGTGAATACTACGAATATCAGGCCTATGTAAAGCTACGTTGCCACGTTTCTCAGTGTGCACGTTATTCCATTGTAAAATCTCCGTTTCTAGGCCTCAAAAGGGCCTGGACACCAGATTCACCTCCTGTCTCCTGAAGCCTCACTGTGGAGCGATACAGCCCCCGCCTGTATCCTCGACCCTTCACTTACTTCCTGCCTCGCAGTGCCCGGTTCAGCCTGGCTCTGCCTCTGAGTCTGCCAAGAGTATGTTATGATTCGAGTTATCAGTACAGCCCTCCTTCTCTGCATTCCTAAGCTACTGAATCGCATCAATAGTTACCGTCATAGTCTAGCTTTTACGTCTCCATGTAAGAGAAATACTGCATATAATGATCATTTAATATTCTTCATCACGCACTACATGTAGAATAATGCATGCTCCAGTCTTAGAGTCTGTTAGCTTTTCCCCTCCTGACTTCTAGTTTATATCAACATGTTCCCTAAACATCAGATACTAAATAGGGTTTAGGTACATGTCGCCCTGACTCTCCAGACTTCAGTCTCTGCTCCTAGCACAGAGTTCATAGCCCCCAGCTTCTCCTAGTAACACGTCATTGCCAGTTTGCGCGCACCATCAGGTTAGAGGTCCCGGCTCCTTAGGTAGCCCCCTCCATGGTTTCCGCCCCATTCATGACATATTCTGTTACGTTTGCATCACATGTCTATGTATACGCCCTGTTACACCTACTTTCACCCTTATCTTTCGCGACTGCTACGCGTCACGCCTCTTGCTCCACCCACTGCTACGCCTATTGCAATGTAATGCTATGTGTTTGCGCTATGTATATATGCTCATGTACTGTTATTAAAAAGTTATTTCCCTTGTCCCGATCCTGCCCCCGGCAGCTGCCATCCTATTCCCGTGCAGGTCGTCCTGTTCCTGTCCTTATGCTGTATTAAACCTGCAAAACTCCTACTACCTCGAATCTTGACTCTTATTTATTGAGCTATCTGTTATTCATTTATTCATTCAAAAATAGATCCGGTATTATTTATTTATATACCACATAATGGCGCCCGAACAGGGACTTGCCCTTTCCCCACGCGTCGGTGAAGCCACGCCGACCCCCTGACCCTCTGCAGTCGTGACGGAACTCTTCTGCGCACCGGCAGATATTTCTGCTTCAAGTATCCCTCAGGCCCACGGAGGAGACGGAGGAGGCGGTCCAGCATCCAGACGAGACGGTGGAGGAACGCGGCGAGTCCCGACCAGAGCCCAAGCCGAGAGTCCAAGGTCCGAGGTATCCGGAGGTCCGCCCGTAACAGAAGTCCGAAGTTCGTCCGTCCGACGTCCAAGCAGTCCCGTCCAGTCTGAGGCCTTCCGTTCTTACTGCCCGGTGAGTACCATTACTGGGGTAGTATCTAGACAGGGTCAATTTAATTGACTCTGGTCCGTGGGTTGGTGGTACACAAGCCCACAAACGAAGTGTCCACTCCGGTGGATACGGGTCCTGACGTGTCTCTTTATGAGACCGGTAAGTTTCGTACTGTTTCAGCAGTGCATCTAGTTTCTGTTCTAGTCAGTTCTGTTCTCGAGAAAATTCATGTATTCTGTTTTCCGTATTCCAGGTAGTATTCTGTTCGAACTGTTATTCTGAATGTTCTTCATGTATCTTGATGTCGTGGAATGAGTGTGAAGTAGTTATCGTGTTTATTGTGTATCGTATTGTGTCCAGATTATAGTTCAGTCATGCCGCTCTTTCCAAAACTACGTCAGTTGAGAACTAGAAAAGGTCTGCTAGAAGCAGCAGTTCCTGTCCCGCCTAGGGACAGTCCAGGTCATTTTATGTATCAGAAGCATGGCATAAGCGCCATATTGTATCTAGATTTATGGGTCGAGTATACCAAACAGTTAGAGGAAAAGTATAGATGGCCTGTATCAGGCACATGGGATGCCGAGTGCATCATGAGAGTAGAAGAAGCATTATGGAAAAAGAAAGCCAGACAATCACAGAAAGATGCCATCGAGTTATGGCGCAAAGAATCTCATAAAAGAACCGAAAAAGAAATCAGAAAGTCAGAATTAAGTAGAGAATCCTTGGAACGAGCCCAAGAAAGGGAATTAATCGAGATTGGTGAACGAGTTAAAACCGAACAGTCAGACAGACAGAGGCATGCTCTTATTAAGGGTATGTATCCTCTTCTTGCCGAGGGCCTGCCAAAAGCGACCCCAGAGGCATCCAGTAATTTCCCGCCACCATTAGTTCCGACCAAGCTACGTCACAAACAGACCGCAGCTGATATTTTCATTTCGTCCTATTTGGACGACACAGTCCCAGAATATGCAAATCCTGTTCGCGCTCCGCCAGTCCCTGTAAATCAGGCACTCCCCGTTTCTCCAGACACCGGGGTACCCCTTGCAGGACCTGTTACGGTCCCCCCGGTCCAGCCCGCCATACCAGTTCAGCCCGCATTTCAATTTCCTGCCACACTAGTACGAAGAGGATCAGTCGACGATTCTAGTTTAGGGGCCGCAGGAGGAGGTCCTCCTCAGACCCCGCCGCCACATAAGCGTTTAACGTCAGCCGAATTACATGCACAAGCGTCACAGCGCACGCCCAGACATCAGACTGTAGCAGAAATAAGAAAAGCCCTTAATGAATGCGGCTATGATCCAGTTCCAGGCGAGGATAATATGGTTTTATATTCATTCCGCGTAAGAAAGGTGGCCGAGTATCTAGTCACCCTACCGAATATGAAAGAAGACCTAGACAGAATATATCGTTTCATCCGTACAGGGGATGATCCAGAAAGCATTAGCGAGGCCATGTCTCAAAGGAAAGCCGAGATCCAGCTCATGATATTAAAGTTTCTGATTAACTGTCTAATAAGAGAACAAGATTACCCGTCTAAAGATCCGGCCGAAATGAAAATCCTGACAAGGTGGAGTGATAATATAGCCGAGGGTAAGCACAAGACCGTCGGTGCTATGGAGAGTATGTACAAGAAAATCCGTAAAGAAATAATAAAGTTACACGAACAACGTAAAGCAGCACAAGTAAGCGAGAAAGAAAGTAACTCTGATACTGAAGAGGTAGACGACGAGAATTCCGCCAGAATAGCGTATGTAGGAAAATCTAGATTTCCAGATCGCCATTTACGCCTAGAACACAAGTCTACTTTCCATCATCCAGCACCAGAACAAGGTTCTCTAGAACAAGTGTTTCAAGCTACCGATCACATTCTGAAATCACGAATCGGTTACAGTGAGTTAAGTACTATGCATGAACAAGAACTAGCCCGATCAGCAGTCCGATGGACTACTGATTCTACCACTTTTCCAGACGAAATAGTGGCACAAATGTTTCTGAAAATGCCCCCAGCCGAGCAACGACTGGCGGGTATGTATATGATTCAGCACCTCATTACATTGTATGAGGGTCAGCACTCTGATCCAGGCCCGTTACATGATATCCTGAACGAGTTACTCCAGTATAGATGGAAAGGTTTAGGTACCGATTTAATTAGTGTCATTCTAGAACAGCGTCACAAATATAGAACGTTTTTGAACCCGCATTTTGTTCATGTCTCACCCCCAGAAAGTAAACCATTTTACATGGAAAGACAGAATCCGTTACGAGAAGTCCACCCAGTTAGAGGAACGGGTGGCGAACTAGAACGAGTGTTTGTTTACACCCCGATCACAAAGATGGAACTCTTAGAGATGAAAAAATTAATCCCCTGTCATGATAAAGATCCAGCAGGGTTCCATCGAGAATTAAAAGACATGCTCCGTATGGGAGAATACACGTATCCAGATATAATTAAAATGTTAAAGGTTCTGCTGCCCGCAGGGGTGTACGAAAAGCTCAAGGAAAAAGAATGGGAGGTGGGAGAGAAAAAGATCGATTGGGCAGTTCTAGAAGCTGAAGATAAGGCACGAGTACCAGGTACCGGTCTTGGAGCGAAATGTAAAGAATTACCTGAACTATTGATTCAAGTTTTACCCAGATTGTTAACAACAAAAAAGGAAGACTGGGATGCAATCTCAGCCTGTAAACAGAAACAAGACGAAGACATTAGTGATTTTTATTCTAGATTTGAGAAATGTTTTAGCATCAACAGTGGCCTCAAGACAAGTATTGAGTCATACCCTCACCTTTTTGTTACTAAATTAGTCGAGAATTCAAGTCCACCAATTAAAAATCGAGTTTTGAAAGTCGAAAGTACCTGGCAAGCTAATACCCCGTCCCAGATGTTACAGATGCTCCGATACCACCAGAATAGAATCAGGGAAGAGCAAGAACACGAGAGAAAACGTATGAAAGACACGAAAATGAAAGTACTAGTTGCACAATCTGTTCCTCAAGACAGTCAGAAGAGGGGTCCGAATCAAGCCAGTCATCCTGCAGCTCCCGTTAAAGGGAACTGCAATTATTGTAAACAGCCAGGTCATTTTATAAACGAGTGTGCAGTTCTGAAACACAACATAGCTACTGGTAAGACTAAAGAAAGACCACGTCCGCCTAGACAAGAACAAGTTTTACAGATTCCTCAGCCACAGAATGCACCACAGACAGTTACAGCACCGCAGCCCATCGCTGCAACACAGCACGTTACACAGCAGATGTACCAGTATGCACAGTCTGAGTATCCAGAGTATCAGCCATATTCATGAAACAGCCTAGAGAGGGAGGTAGGCTTGCCTCTCATCGAGATACCTGTAGATCAAGAAGGTCCCTATGTTCACAGTCAAGTATTAGGGAAAGACAGAAAGTTTTTGATTGATACAGGGGCAAGTAGGACCACAATTAGCCACGCCGAAGTTCCAGGGGCTCCGCTCTCAGGCTCAAGAAATGTTTCCCTTGGATTTTCAGGAAAACCCATTGTAAATGAAATATCAAAGCCAGTTACTCTAGAAGTAGGTCCATTGTCCCGTACCACTGATCTGTTACTTACTAAGTCATGTCCAGAGAATCTATTAGGTATTAAAACACTGAAAGAGTTAGGTGCAGTTATATGCTGTTCCCCAGAGGGAATACGATTGTTCCTGCGTGACTTTAAGGGTCACTATGTATTACGAGATTTTGATCCCAGATTGTCCAATGTTCCGCAGCATCTATGGGCGCAAGGTCCAACTGATGTTGGTTATATGCAAATCACACCCCATCGTGTGACTCTCAAGCCAGGTGTAGTGTTACCACGAATCAGACAGTATAGATTACCACCGGAGGCTGTAGCAGCCTTATCCAAAATTATTGACGAGCTCATCGCTCAAGGAGTGGTTGTAGAAACTGACTCCAATGTATGCAATTCTCCGATCATTCCAGTCATGAAACGTACTGATCCAAATGCACCCCCAGTATATCGATTAGTGATTGACCTACGAGAGCTTAATAAATGTATTATTCCCCAGTACCCAGTTGTCCCAGATATCTCTTCCCTATTGACAGCCATTGATTCAGAAGCCTCATTTTTTACAGTCATAGACCTCAAGAATGCATTTTTTAGTGTCCCCATTCATCCAGACAGCCAGTTCCTTTTCGGATTTTGTTTAAATGGAAGGAGCTATATGTTCACACGAGCTCCTCAAGGTTTCACAGAAAGTCCTACTATTTACAGTCAAGCACTTAAGAGACAACTAGACAACATTCACATGCCAACTGACACTGCCCTGCTCCAGTATGTCGATGATCTACTGGTCACAGCCCGTTCTGAACGTGCTTGCGAGCGAGCATCCCTCACAGTTCTGTATTTCCTAGCCGAGATGGGGCACAAGGTGTCCCCTTCGAAGCTTCAATTCTGTGTCCAGCAAGTGGTATACTTAGGACACTTACTGTCCAAGAGGGGTAGGCAGTTGACACCTGACCGTATCCAGTTAATAGCAAGTCTTCCTCAGCCCAAGACCCAGAAGGAGGTACGTGCTTTTATCGGCCTCACTTCTTACTGCCGACAATGGATTCCTCAGTATGCATTTCTAGCCAAGCCACTGATACAGTTAACGACACAGGAGGCAGCCATATCGACTGTCCTCCCTTGGACATCTGAACATACACTTAGTTTCAATGAGTTAAAGAAAGCTTTATGCCAAGCTCCAGTTCTAGCCACACCGAACTACAGTAAGCCTTTTACACTTTTCGTCACTGAACGTGAAGGTACAGCATTATCTGTTCTCACACAAGATCAAGCAGGACAATACAAGCCATGTGCTTATTTTTCGAGCACATTGGATCCTGTAGCCCAGGCTCTCCCTACGTGCCTCAAGTCAGTTGCAGCCACAGCACTAGCTATCAGACAAAGTGATTCCATAGTATTAGGACACTCCCTGACAGTACAAGTTCCACACTCCGTGGAAGTTCTTTTAAACCGAACACAAACTCAGCACTTGACAATTGCACGTTTAACAGGTTATGAATTGACACTGTTCCAGCCACACATAGAAATCAGACGCTGCAACATCCTGAACCCTGCTACACTGTTACCATCAGTTACTTTAAATCCGGACACACACGACTGTGTGGAAGTAGTTAATATTACGACGAAGCCAAGACAAGATCTGACAGATATTCCGTTACCAGATCCCGACCTGACACTTTATGTGGATGGTTCATGCATGAGAACAAGTACAGGAGAACTAGTCGCCGCATATGCAGTGACTACTGACACCGAAGTTATTGAGACACACCGTATTGACACCCTGTCCGCTCAAGCAGCAGAGCTAGTTGCTCTGACACAAGCCTGCATACACGCTAAGAACTGGAAAGTTAATGTTTACACAGATTCACGCTACGCATTTGGAGTCGTACACGACTTTGGAGTGCTCTGGCAGGAGAGAGGTTTCATGACTTCTCATGGAACCAAGATTCAGCATGGTCTCCTTATTCAAGCTCTGTTAGATGCAATACATTTACCGACATCCATTGCTATCATGAAATGCAAGGCACACACGAAAGTTACTGACATTATTTCCCAGGGTAACGATCTAGCAGATCGCACAGCCAAGCTTACAGCACAGACTCCAGACATTCCAGTTAACATGACACACACTCCAGATCCGACTACATGTATGACAGTTAAGGACCCTACTCAAGATGTCATAGATATCCAGTTACATGCTACTCCCGAAGAAATCAAGAAATGGTCCGAACAAGGAGGGGTCCAGACAGATCAAGGATGGTTAACGAAAGGAAAAGCCACTTGGTTTCTCCCCGACTCTATGGTTCAAGTCATTATCAATACCGCACATAGTCCAGCACATTTAGGAGAAAAAGCTATGTTAGACAGTATCCAGAACATTTGGTTCAACAAGCATTTACGAGCTGCAGCCAAGCAGAAAGTCCGTACCTGTATGATATGTTGTCAGTTTAATCCAGGTAAAAGTGTCCCGGTGGAACAAGGGGGATTCCAACCTCCTGACCACCCTTTTGAAGTCCTCCAGATGGATTATATTCAGATGGAGCGATGTCGAGGTTTCAAGTATGTCCTTGTAGTTGTATGCGCTTTGTCCAGGTGGACAGAAGCATATCCAGTCCCAGATTACACAGCCGCGACCACTGCCAAGCAGTTGGTTCGTGAGTTCTTCCCCCGTTATGGACTCCCTAGGGTCGTATATTCTGATAACGGCCAGCCATTCTCCTCAGAGTTAATGAAGCATGTTTCCCTTTTGTTAGGGTACCAGTGGAAGTTCCATTGTGTACGCCACCCTGAAGCAGCAGGTCTCGTAGAGAGACATAACCAGACCCTGAAAATCCGCATCGCCAAAGAGAAAGGTGTGGACTGGCTAGTAGCTCTGCCAGTCGCTTTGTTCTATATGCGCATGGTCGCACATTCCAGATCAGGTCTGTCCCCGTATGAGGTCGTTTTCGGCCGCCCCCCTAACATGTGGGGTACTCCCAGACCCCGAAGTATTACCGATGTTTCAAGTAATATGCTGACAGATTACCTAGCTTCCTTGATGTCTGCCCTCAACTCTTGTCGTTCACAGGTTGCCGCCGCATTTCCAGACAATACCGAGGTGGCACCGCATGAAATCGTTCCAGGATCCATGGTCCTGGTGCGAAATTTTGACCGCTCAAGTCCGCTGGAGCCTCGCTGGAAGGAGCCCCGACAGGTCCTCCTCGCCACCCGTACAGCCGTGAAGTTGGAGGGTCGCAAAGGCTGGGTGCACCTTTCGCACGTAAAGAAATTTTATGGACTGAAACCCGTCTCAAAGAACATTTCCCAGGATTTGAAGGATTGCCAAAGTACTATTCTCAAGGACTGTCCCGCAAAGAACAATGATACTGCACCCTCCCCGTTAGAGAAAACTCCACAGCAGGAGTATAAGTTGAAACTCCGGTCTAGTAAAATAAGTCAGCCAGTTTGATTGTCTAAGTCCTCCCCTAGGTGAAACGGTTAGACTGTTTCTGACATGTATAAAATAGACCCCCATAGTGAGAGAGTTAGTCAAAACTCAATCCGATGTATCGTTTTTCTATGTTTCATATTATTTCTCAGCATTATGATTTCCTGCACCAGTTATGCATTTTATCTGTATTTTCCAGTTTCTCATGTAAATACGTCTTCTAATGTTACAGTAGAGCACACGTTTAGTGATCTGCCTCCTCATGAACTCTCTTACCGCCTCGCTATGCGAAATAATTCTTTCATCCGCATGTTACATTATTCACACCAGACCAGCAATGCCACTAATTGTTGGGTGTGTGGTCGACTCCCCCCTTTTCAGACACCGAAGGGAGTTCTGCCACTCTTTCCTTATCCTTTTTCACATAATGGTTCGTGTGGAGCATGGTCCACGTTAACGTCATCCTCAACAGATATGTCTTTTCTTAACAGTACATGTTTTCCAGACAAGCAAGGTCTCCCCCACAGAACCGGGTTAGATCTAGAAAATGAAGTGTATAATTTAGGTAATTATTCTTCGAATTTCATGGTTCTGAATGTTCAGTCTGATACTACTCCAGACTTACCTGCAATTTCAGTACTACCAGTCAAAGGCGAATTATGTGTCCGAAATAATGGTTCTACACACGTAGGACATAGTGATTGTACTACTATTGTCAAGTATAGTGACAGTGGGAAATCTATTTTCAAAGCTTCACGTCATTCTTATTTTATTTGTGGTCAGACCGCATATGTTCGTCTGCCCCTCGATTGGGAGGGAACCTGTTACATTGCCTTCCTACTGCCACCGGTTTTTCTAGCCCCACCCGACTACCATAGGAATTCCCACCTAGTACATACTAGACACAAGAGAAACCTCCCGATTGTCGATTATACTGAAACTGCTCTAGAACAATATATAGATATCAATAAAGGTGTCTTTCCTTATTTAGGTACAGTTGTAAATAGTAAACTGATACGCAGATTAACCAGAACACTCGAAGCAGTAGTAATTGAGACTACTTCTGCTCTAAGTAATTTAACCGAAGAACAATCCTTTATGAGAATTGTCGTGCTCCAGAATCGTCTCGTCCTTGACGTCATATTGGCCGATAGGGGCGGGGCCTGTAGAGTCATCGGATCTAGTTGCTGCATTTTCATTCCAAATAACGCGCCGTCTGTTTATTCAGCTATAACCAGACTTCATAAAATTGCCCATCTGTTACACCAAAATCCAGGCACCTGGACATGGTCCGGTTGGTTCTGGAATATAATTTCCGCCTGGGGATGGAAAGTCTTGTCCTTTCTAGGTATTGCAGTAGCGATCATATTTAGCTGCTGCCTCTGTATACAATGTGGCCCTGCGATTTGCGGCATTTGTGCTACATCATGTATTCCTAGTCCCAAGCCCCGTTCTAAATCCCGTTCCAAGAAAATTCGAGACGAGCAAATGATACTGTATGAAATGATAGATGGTATCATGAATATTGATGTTTCCTGATGGAAACGTAGTGACAAGGAGGGAATGTGGAAAAGTAAATTTTGCCATGTTCTGTGTCCCTACGTGTCATCCATCATATGTTATGTGTGCATGATTAATATGCATATGTATTCCCCATGTTTGATTAAAGACGCAATTATAGTTGTGTCCACCTTTAGTATGTCAGTTTCCAGTTCTCGTGAATACTACGAATATCAGGCCTATGTAAAGCTACGTTGCCACGTTTCTCAGTGTGCACGTTATTCCATTGTAAAATCTCAGTTTCTAGGCCTCAAAAGGGCCTGGACACCAGATTCAGCTCCTGTCTCCTGAAGCCTCACTGAGGAGCGATACAGCCCCCGCCTGTATCCTCGACCCTTCACTTACTTCCTGCCTCGCAGTGCCCGGTTCAGCCTGGCTCTGCCTCTGAGTCTGCCAAGAGTATGTTATGATTCGAGTTATCAGTACAGCCCTCCTTCTCTGCATTCCTAAGCTACTGAATCGCATCAATAGTTACCGTCATAGTCTAGCTTTTACGTCTCCATGTAAGAGAAATACTGCATATAATGATCATTTAATATTCTTCATCACGCACTACATGTAGAATAATGCATGCTCCAGTCTTAGAGTCTGTTAGCTTTTCCCCTCCTGACTTCTAGTTTATATCAACATGTTCCCTAAACATCAGATACTAAATAGGGTTTAGGTACATGTCGCCCTGACTCTCCAGACTTCAGTCTCTGCTCCTAGCACAGAGTTCATAGCCCCCAGCTTCTCCTAGTAACACGTCATTGCCAGTTTGCGCGCACCATCAGGTTAGAGGTCCCGGCTCCTTAGGTAGCCCCCTCCATGGTTTCCGCCCCATTCATGACATATTCTGTTACGTTTGCATCACATGTCTATGTATACGCCCTGTTACACCTACTTTCACCCTTATCTTTCGCGACTGCTACGCGTCACGCCTCTTGCTCCACCCACTGCTACGCCTATTGCAATGTAATGCTATGTGTTTGCGCTATGTATATATGCTCATGTACTGTTATTAAAAAGTTATTTCCCTTGTCCCGATCCTGCCCCCGGCAGCTGCCATCCTATTCCCGTGCAGGTCGTCCTGTTCCTGTCCTTATGCTGTATTAAACCTGCAAAACTCCTACTACCTCGAATCTTGACTCTTATTTATTGAGCTATCTGTTATTCATTTATTCATTCAAAAATAGATCCGGTATTATTTATTTATATACCACACCAGAATGCTGCAGAAAATCAGGCGCGACCGGGCCCCAGTCATTCTTGTGGCTCCGGACTGGGCTCGAAGAGTTTGGTATGCCGAGCTACTTAGTATGACCATCGATCACCCGATCCGACTGCCTCTACGACAGGTTCTTCTGTCGCGGTAGCACCCAAACCTTTCCAGTCTCCACCTCCTTGCGTGGAGATTGAGCGGCGGCAGTTGATTCCTTTCGACTTGCCTCCTGCAGTATGTGATGTCATTCTGGCAGCCAGGCGTCCCTCCACTAAGTTGGTATACGACTGCAAGTGGAACAAGTTTGTGGCATGGTGCACAGCAAATGCTGTGGATCCCCTTTCTGCCCCTCTTACAGAAGTCCTTCTGTTCCTTCTTTCTTTGGCCCAGCAGGATTCTGCTCTGGGCACTATCAAGGGCTACCTTTCTGCTATTTCAGCCTTTCTTAGGCTTCCTGATCAGCCCTCTCTTTTCAAGTCCGCTGTTGTTAATAGATTCCTCAAAGGCATTACTCACCTTTTCTCTTCTATTCCCTTCGTAATGCCACTGTGGGACTTCAACCTGGTTCTTACATATTGAATGTGCGCTCCCTTTGTGCTTCTTCACAACTGTCCTCTTCGTCTGTTAACTTTGAAGACTGCTTTCCTGGTTGCCATCACCTCTGCTAGAGTGGGTGAGCTCCAGGCTATTTCTTGCAAACCTCCTTTTCTGCCTGTCCATCCGGACAAGGATGTGCTCAGAACACGTCCATCCTTTCTGCCAAAGGTTGTCACTGCCTTTCACATCGCTTTGCCCATCTTCTTTCCGCCTCCTTCTAGAGAGGAAGAGAGGCTCCTCCGTCTGGACCCAAAATGTGCACCCTCATTGTACCTTTCTCATTGTCTTCCACAACAAGATTGCAGACATCCACAACAGCTTCAACAACCAACCCGGAAACCAACCCACCCTACCTTTTGCTGAACACTCCCCCCCCGTGAACACCCTTAACAACTGGAACCCAATCTCCACTGAGGACACAATCCGCCTGATGAATTCCATCCACTCAGGATCCCCCACAGACCCATGTCCTCACCACATCTTCAACAAAGCAGACTCCGTCATAGCACCGCACCTCCGAGACGTCATCAACAGCTCCCTCAACTCCGCCACCTTCCCGGAAGACTGGAAACACGCTGAACTCACCGCCCTTCTGAAGAAACCCACAGCGGACCCCACCGAACTCAAAAATTACCGCCCCATCTCGCTCCTTCCATTCCCGGCCAAAGTCATCGAGAAAGCTGTCAACAACCAACTCGCCGCCTTCCTCGAAGCCAACAAATCCCTCGACCCCTCACAATCTGGCTTCCGAGCAAAACACAGCACTGAGACCGCCCTCATCGCAGCAACAGACGACATTCGAACTCTGCTGGACAACGGAGACACAGTCGCCCTCATCCTCCTCGACCTCTCTGCAGCATTTGACACAGTCTGCCACAGCACCCTTTTACAACGCCTCAATAACATCGGAATCCAAGGAAAAGCACTTGAATGGATCACCTCTTTCCTCACCGGAAGAACTCAGAAAGTCCGCCTCCCTCCATTCAAGTCCGAGGCCACCGAAGTCATCTGTGGCGTACCACAAGGATCCTCACTCAGCCCCACCCTCTTCAACGTATACATGAGCCCCCTCGCGACCATCGCCCGCCAACACAACCTCAACATCATCTCTTACGCGGATGACACTCAACTAATCCTTTCTCTCACCAATGACCCCAGCACCGCCAAAACTAACCTACACGAAGGAATGAAAGAAGTTGCCGAATGGATGAAACAAAGCCGTCTGAAACTGAATTCAGACAAAACAGAAGTCCTCATCTTAGGTACATCCCCCTCTGCATGGGACGACTCCTGGTGGCCGGAAGCCCTCGGAAAGGCACCCATCCCGACAGACCACGCACGGAACTTAGGCATCATACTGGACTCTTCACTCTCAATGAATAGACAAGTCAGCGCCGTATCCTCTTCCTGCTTCAACATTCTTCGCATGCTTAGAAAAACATTTCGCTGGATCCCCACCGAAACAAGGAAAACAGTCACCCATGCTCTGGTCACGAGCCGACTGGACTACGGAAACACCCTCTACGCAGGTACTACCGCTAAACTCCAGAAGAAACTCCAACGAATCCAAAACGCCTCAGCCAGGATCATATTAGACATCCCACGCAACGAACACATCTCAGGTCACCTTAAGGACCTCCACTGGCTACCCGTCAATAAGAGGATCACTTTCCGACTGCTAACTCACGCACACAAATCACTCTACGACATCGGACCAGAATGCCTCAACTCACGACTGTCCTTCTACACCCCCTCCCGCCAACTACGCTCTTCCAACCAAGCCCTCGCCACTGTACCTCGCATCAACAAGACCACCATGGGCGGCAGATCCTTCTCATACCTGGCTGCTAAAACATGGAACTCACTCCCCGCTTACCTTCGCCTTACCCAGAACCACCTAGCATTCAGAAAGCAACTTAAAACGTGGATATTTGACAAGTAATCTTCCTCCCCTCTCTAAGCGCCTTGGGACCCTCTGGGTATGTAGTGCGCTATATAAATTCTCTGACCTGACTTGACTACCTGAATCGCACACAACAGTTCCGGGTGGATGACCAGCTCTTTGTTGACTACGTAGGCGCCAAGAAAGGTCAAGGCGTACCCAAGCCGACTATCTCCCAATGGGTCGTCTTGTGTATTAAAGCCTGTTATTCCCTGCCGAAAAAGGAGCCTCCGGTGGGGGCTGCGCACCCATTCTACCAGGGCAACGGTTGCCACTAAGGCATTGTGATGTAGTGTCCCCTTACAAAACATCTGTCAGGCAGCTACGTGGCCTCGTTGCACACTTCTTCTAAGCACTATTGCATGGACAGCCGAGTCCGGAAAGATGGCTTCTTTGGCCGTTCTGTTGTCCGGGACTTCCTGGTGTGATCTTGGTTTGCAGATCCACCACCAGGGTTGGTATTGAGGGATATCTAGATAAGGAATCTATCACTAATGTTTTTCTTTCAGATGAACAAGTTACTTACCTTCGGTAATGATATATCTGTAAGAAACATTAGTTATAGATTCCTTACCGCCCTACACATCCTCCCCATTATGCGAACTGACTTCTAGGTTTAAGGTCATTCCTTTCAGGGCCCTAGTTTCAATGCACCAGTGGTCAGTATCTTGCATGGCTCTGCGTACCTGGCGCGGAAAGTCGTGTACAGAACTGACTTTAGCGCACCAGGGCGGCATCTAAGTAGCTGCCGCAACGTCATCTCGGCGACCACAACGCCAACGACGGACGTGGAGCCGCACAACACTACCTTCAGATGCGCAGGGGTACTGCTGACGAAAACTTTCCGGATCCAGTCTGACGCCTGAGGGTAATTCTAAGGTAAGGAATCTATCACTAACTAATGTTTATTACAGATATATCGTTACCAAAGGTAAGTAACTTGTTCATCTGAAAGAAATACATAGTGATATCTGTGCCACCTCTGTGCACTGATGTCTGTTCCTTTCTTCCTGCACCTCCCAAAGCAGACCCGGAGTCTGGAGCGTGCTCTGTTGAGTCTTACATTTAACAGAGATTTCTACTCTAGAGCTTCCAGTGTGCAAGTGACATATCCCCTCCTTAAGTGATAGAGTTCAAACTGTGTAAGAACTGCAACAAAGAGTTGTCAGTGAAAAACCCTCATAAGGCCTGTGCCTGGCTCCAAAATGTTCCCAGGACACCCAGGCCAAGTTGAACATCGCTGAACAGTACAGGAGTCGAAGAAGGCTCTCACTCCAGTGGCCGACCTCGTTAATGTTCTTCATTGAAATTGAGATTTTCAGGCAAGTCCAAAAAGTGAAAAAAAAACCTCTAAAGTCTAAACACTGCTCCCCTATGTCCTTCCACTTTCACATTTAGAGTTGTGCAGTGCCCTGGGTACCTCCGGGCTGTGACTCCCTTCCACCCAGAACTGATCCTGGCCCTCCCTCCACACCGCAACAAATAAGGGACATCTGATTGAGACTTCTTGCCGCAGATTCCACCTTACCTTAGAATATCCCCCAGGTGTCAGACTAGATCTGGACAATCTTGAGAAGTACCTTTGGGTTCCGGTAGGTGGCGTGGAACAGCACCCTGTGGGAGTTGTTGTCAGCGCTGGATGTGATGTGCGCAGCATCTTTATAGGCACCACCACAGCGTGCTGACATCTGTTCCTTTATTTCCAAACCAACATCACCGATCTTGAAGAGCTACCTTGGTCCATTTCTGACCACTTTTTTCTACTGTTTGTTGACTGGTGATGAAATGCGGTGTATTGTATGGTGTGGTATTGTGACCTCGCTGTGTAATACACTACCAACCCCTTTAGGGCCAGTCAGGTTTCATTTGTTAAACCTTAGCTCAAGTTGGGTGGTTGTGGCTCTGAGCAGTCAGGCTTACACAAAGGAACAAGTGTAAACTATTTCAACAGCACCAACATTTTTATGAATTTGTGGACACTAAAATGAGGTCCCTGGAGATATGTTTTTACAAGAAACAATAGATCAAGACTTATCACTCAACTACAAAAAAGGAATGGCAAATTCAATTAATTTGACACAAAACGTTTCCGAGAAAAACGTTGTTGGAGTGGAATACTGTTACTTGGAACTAATTTGGGTGCCCAATGCTGGCAGGGAGCCAGTCAAGGATACCAGCAAAGTCCAACAGAACAGTTACTTCCTTCAGAAAAGCTGTCTTCAGTCCATCTCCAGGGTCAGTGGCTCATTGCCATTGACTACTATGGAGTGGTCCTACTGCAAGTGATACATGGGGCTTAAGATGCTGTGCAGTCTATGGTGGTCTTCCTGGGGTTATTCTTCACTCCACGGTCCAGTGAGCTGCTTCTGGCCTCTGGATACGACGTCCCACAAAGTCTTCTATGGGTCAGCAGAATTCCAGTTGCCACTGGGCTACCAGTCGCTCAGCGATTTCCTTCTTTTGGCAATAACACACTTTCTTTGTCAGCAAAATTGGGTACAACTTCTGAGCGTAGGTCCTCGTCTCTTGGGTTTCCAACTCGCCCGAGCAGGCTTCTTCAATCTGTGGCCCCTGTGCTGCAAACAGGAAGTCAGCCAACTCTTGGAGTCTCTGCTTCAGGTTGGGCTTTGGTGATGACTTTTCAGTGAACAGGACATACCAGGTACAGTCCTTTTTTTCAGTAGCCCAAGAAGCGGCAGGTGTGGTTCAACTTCAATGCAGCTCCTTCTTTGCCAGTTCCAGGGTCAGCAAGGCTTCCTGTCGTCTTCCTGTCTAGCGTGATCTGAGTTCTGGGGGCCTCGGGAGCCTTTTGTACACACAATATGCTCTCAGAGGAGGTTATGGACCGTAGCCAATGGGCTACTAGGTTCCCTCCCAACTGACGACAACTTCCTCTGTGGTGTTGCATCTAGCTATCCCAGAAGGTTCCATTCTACCCACTCTCAAGATGACAAACCCCCTCTGTAAGGAAACTGGCTTTTTGCAGATTTCCCCCAGTTTTTGCCCTAATGGTTTGACCACTAGGTACTGGAGTAGTGGTGCTGCAACGCCCTGAGCCGTGCTAAACTCTGACCCTTAAAAAGGTGCATGTTTAATTGGCTTGTATCCAATTGGCATGGCCCAACTTACTTATAAGTCCCTAGTATATGGTACCAGGAGCACCTCTGGCCTGTACGTTGAGGTATCTCTCATGGACTGCAGTACAGGTTATGCC
This sequence comes from Lissotriton helveticus, assembly GCF_964261635.1. Taxonomy (NCBI): domain Eukaryota; kingdom Metazoa; phylum Chordata; class Amphibia; order Caudata; family Salamandridae; genus Lissotriton; species Lissotriton helveticus. Next base: position 1,106,494,060 of record NC_136071.1, on the reverse strand, counting down.
ACCATGAGTACGACATGGTAATACCTGGCTCCCAATCTGCCACTGCAGACTGGAAGAGCAGTTTAAAATGGCTAACTCGACTTTATCATTTAGGGTAATGAAAAACCCAAGTCCTCTCTTTTTAATACATATGTCTCCCCTAAGCTAGGCCTTTTGAGCCATAAGGCAGTAAAAACCCTAATTTGTTGTTTTTACTGTGGAAATGGCTAGTAGCCCCATTGAGGAGTGCAGACTTACAAGGCTGATACCTCAGCCCTCGTAAATTCTTGCTGGGACTTCTAATGATAATACTGTAAGAAGAATCAGTCTATTTAATCTGATTTGCATCGAATTTAATGTCACTGGTGGGCAAAGTACAACTTTAGAAGTTGCCTCTTCAGTTGCCCCATGTTATTCAGTGTCCATTTATGACTGCACGCAAGTGCTGTTCTCCCAGACCGCCATCTGCCCTACTGGGGAGACGAGTGAATGACTCCCAGGAAAGGACACAATAGAAGACTGCATGAAGGAGAGTTGTTGCCTACCTCTCCCTGACGGGAAGCTACACTGGTGTTGGCCAAAAGATGCGAGCTTCATAGAGAAAGCAGCCTTTGAAGGGAAAATGATGAACACTTGGGAGAGTTTGTTCATGGGCGTTTAGCCCCCTTGGAAGCCTCACCTCTGGGTTGGGCTAGGGAGATTTGCACGCTGAGAGAGGGGTACTAACATCGTGAGGGTTGGCAGAATAGAGACTTGTGGGATAGCCAGATGCCACACTTCACAGGAAGTTGTCATCAGTCGGGAGGGAAGCTGATAGCCCATTGGTTATTGACCGTGACCACCCCATTTTCTGGGTACAAAAAGGGTACCCCTGGCACCCATAACTCAGATCTCATTGGACTGGAGAAGAAGACCGAAGGACTGCCGTGCTGCACCAAGGACCAAGCGAAGAGAGGCTGCGTAGACTTGGACTCCATCTGGTGGCTATCAAAGGAGAAGGAACTGTGCTTGCTGTTTCCTGCTCCTGGAGAAGTCAACTCCTGAGCCCAGCTGAAGCAAGAGACTGCAAGGCTCAGTTTGCTGCCCTTCTGTTTGCAGCATAGGGACACAACAGCAGAAGTATCCTGCTGGGCCGAGTTGATAACCAAGATTCCTTAATCGCCGCTGTGCAGTCAAAGGGAACAATAACTGATGCTCTAAAGTTGCCCATGAGTCTGCTGAACCCGGGAGAGCCATCAGTGTGTTATGTTATGTTAAAATAGCTTATATAGCGCTCAGCTGCCCCAGCAAAGGGGCGTCCCGGCGCTCTTAGCAGCTCATAAACAACTGACTACGATGAAATTCAGCAAGACAATGTCCAGGAAAGCTTAATTTAAGGGGTGGGTTTTAATTGCCTTTCTAAAATCCAACAGACCTTCCCTTTCAGGTATGTGTGCTGGTAATGAGTTCCACAGCTTTGCTGCTAAATAGCGGAAGGAACGTCCTCCCGCTCGGCAGCGTTTGATCCGGGGTACGCTGACCAAATGTTGACCCGCAGAGCGTAATACGCGGGTTGGGACATACGGGGTTAAAAGGTTGCAAAGCATTTTAGGAGTTGTAAATTTTAAAATTTTAAAAGAAAGACATAGTGTCTTAAACTGAATTCACTGAGCCATAGGGAGCCAGTGGAGCCTCCGGATGGTGTTAGAGATGGAGCAAAAACGGGGAAGGCCTACTAAGGCTCTGGCAGCCGCATTTTGGATGCGCTGCATCCGAGAGATCTCGGCTTGATTGGCTCCCAAAAGCAAGGAGCAAGCGTAGTCCAATCGAGAAAGAACAGTGGACTGGACTATCAGCTGCCTAGTAGATGAGACGAAGAACTTTAAAATAGGTTTAAGACCTCGTAAGATGCCAAAGCATGTAGCAGCAACTTTTTTTGTATGGAAACAAAAACTAAGAGAGGAGTCCAACCGCACCCCCAGGTTCTTAACTTCTTTATTAGGTTCCGGAGCTTTACCCAAAGCATTGGGCCACCAGTGATCGCGCCATAAGTCTGCATTTTTTCCCACCAATAGCACTTCTGTCTTGTTTGCATTTAATTGCAAACAATTAGATGTCATCCAGTCTGCCACGGCAGTGAGGCCGCTTTTAAACCTGAAGACATTCGGGGTCGATTCTTCAGTTAGGGCAACCACTAGCTACGTGTCATCCGCATATGAGACGATAGTGAGGTCCCATTGTCTGGCGACAGCAGCTAGTTGCTGAACATAGAGATTGAACAATGTGGGGCACAATGCCGAGCCTTTGGGAACTCCTTGCTCAATAAGATGCGCCTGGGATAAGAAAGGAGGGGTGGAGACACGAAAGGACCTCTCGGTGAGAAACTATCTGAACCAAGCAAGGGCCAAGTCGGTGATCCCTGCCTCCTCAAGACGGTGAAGCAGAATCTTATGAGAGGACAGGATCAGTGCCGCCGTTTGACCATGGTCGAGGATGGTCCGCAGGTGTTCCGTCATAGCCAGGAGAGGGGTCTCGGTACTATGACCGGCACGGAAACCATGTTGCGTTGCATCCAGAATGTTATTGGAGCGCAGGAAGTTGGTGAGTATGGTGTTAACATGTGCTTCCGCAACCTTCGCTACCCAGGGAAGAAGAGAAATAGGCCTGACATTTGCAGGCTTCATAGGGTCTAAACAAGGTTTTTTAATGATGGGAGAGACCCACGCCTGTTTCCATTTCGCCGGGACAGTGGCGGATGAGAAAGAGGCGTTAATTAGCTGGTGTAGCGGTGTCATGCAGAGCAGGGAAGATTCTCTGAACTGAGCAGGTTTGAGTGGGTCGGCCTGAGAGCCGGATTTAATTTTCAGTCAATCTGCTGAGTTCATCCGAGGAGATCTCCGGGATAACCGTCAAGTTGGAGACTAGGGCTGGTCTAGTGGAAGGAGATGGACATGGAATAGTCATGGAAGGAAAGGATCGATAGATAGCCCGTATTTTCTCCACGAAGAAGGAGGCCAATTCTTCACATTGGATTTCTGACGTAGGTGTAGCCACCGGAGATTTGTTGGCACTGAGATCTTTGAGAATCTTAAAGATGACTTTAGCGGGGTTGGAGCTCAATTTAATCTCAGAGGCATAGTACTCCGCTTGAGTCCTGCAGACAGCTCTGTGGTATATTTTAAGTTCGGCTAGAAAGTAGGCTTTTTTTTCAGGAACATAATCTTTTCTCCACTCGCGCTCATATCTTTTACATGCCTTCTTCAGTAGAGTCAAGGTGTCGTTATACCAGGGGCTAGACTCCTGCGTGCGACCCTTAATCCAGGTTGCCGGGATGAGAGCGTCAAGTGCCCGGGTAATCCAGGCACAGAATGACTCAGAGCCTGTCTCAACATTGCTAAAAGGGCCTAAAGGGTCAGCCCCTAAAAGTGCGTGGAAATCTTCAAGTTGAAGCTTGCACCACGGTCGTTTATATACCGAACGTTGAGTGTTATTACGTGATGGTTTAGGTGTGGGAATAGTCATTTCGACTAGAAGATGGTCGGACCAGGCCATAGGAGATGTGGTAGTTACTGTGGCCGTCTCAATGTTCGTAAATATGGGGTCTAACAGATGACCTTCTCTGTATTTAGGGCTTTTGACTAATTGATAGAGCTGAAATGCGGCTAAGTCGGCAAGCATAGTACGAATGGTCTGATCCTGATCCAGATCAAAGTGGAGGTTTAAATCGCCGAAGATGCTAAAATTAGCCGATTCCACAGCCAATGCTCCAACTGTCTCTAGAAGAGCATTATTAAAAACGGTGGCAGGTCCGGGAGGTCGATATATCAATAGACCAGAGAGGGTAAAATGGGTGTTCACAGAGATGCTAAAGCGAGCGCATTCACCTCCCTCCATATTAACTTTATCAAGGAGACAGGTATAGCAAGACCTGGTGATCACAGCAATGCCGCCTCCCCTAGTCGCTCTATTCACCAAAGAGATTGAGTATTCAGGGGGTAACGCCAAATTAGATGCGGCTGCCATATAATCGTTAAGCCATGTCTCGGTCAAAAAGAAAATATCAGGAGTTTCATCAATGATAAGGTTGTATATTTCAGTGTGATGTTTAACTAATGACCTTACATTCAACTGCAGTATTTTTAGCCAATGTTGTGGGGGCATGACAGGAGAAATGGAAAGAAGCATAGGTTTGGGAAGTACAAACATGCCACATGAGCAGCTGATAGGGCCACTAAGAGGGTGAAATGGGGGATTGTTGCAGTGATAAGATGGATGGCGCAGGTTTAATAGGGCCTCTCTAGAATAAATACAACTACCTGGCAGAATTCGGCCAGCGATTCTGGCGAGAGGCGACGTACGGGCGCAGACGGGCTTGCCTTTGGCGCGCCACCGGGGCGTCCGCTGCGCTCACGTGCCATGTTGAACTTAAGTAGGTGGCAGGGGGCGTAAAACAACTAGAGCGCCGACCAAAATGGCGCGCTACCGGAAGTGAGTGATTCCGGTCCTTGCTCTTGTCTGTGCCGTCCACAGCAATCAGCCACAGGGCTGCGGTGGACCAGGGCGTAAGAGTGTGCAATGGATCAGGTAGGTGTTCAGGGTGATTAAGTCTTTTTAAAAACAGTGATGAAATAAAAGCAGAGGTTCCCTCCACCCACTGTAACTAATGCCTAAATGCAGGAAATAGCCGTTGCAATGTTTCCCCGTGTCAGCAAGATCGAAAACTGCCAAAAAACAGTGTGCCCATGCAGTAACTTTGCTTTAAATAGAAAATGCGGCGTGAAACAACTAGAGCGCCGACCAAAATGGCGCGCTACCGGAAGTGAGTGATTCCGGTCCTTGCTCCTGTCTGTGCCCTCCACAGCAATCAGCCACAGGGCTGCGGTGGACCGGGAGGCAAGAGTGTGCAATGGATCAGGTAGGTGTTCTGGGTGATTAAGTCTTTTTAAAAACAGTGACGAAATAAAAGCAGAGATTCCCTCCACCCACTGAAACTAATGCCTAAATACAGGAAATAGCCGCTGCAATGTTTCCCCGTGTCAGCAAGATCGAAAACTGTCAAAAAACCTAGTGCAGCTAGGTCACCCAGTAGGCAAGCTACTGCCAAAAGAAGGAAACCGCTGTATTGGGTGACTGGTAGCCCAGTAGCGACTGGACTACTGCTAAGCTCAAAAAGCCTTTGATGACCCACCGTGGCCAGGATCAGCTCACCCAGCTCATGGACCAAGGAACAGCCCGAGGAAGACCCCCATCGACTGCACAGAATCTTAAGCATCCTGTGTCCCTTTAATCAGGGCCACTCAATAGAAGGCAATGGCAAGAACCCACTGACACTTGAACTGATTTGAGGGCTGCATTTCTGTACAAGGTAACTATTTCCGTGAACCTTGCTGGTCCCCCTGACTGGCTCCCTGCTGGAGTTGGTCGCCTAAAGTAATTCAAAGTAATCGTATTGATACCTTCTTGAAACAAGTTTTTCTTGAAAGTGTCAAATTCATTGAAATTAGCAGTGCTTGCTCGCATTTAAGTTACCAGTATTGCTTTACTATACATTTTAAATTCGGTATCTCCTGAACCTTCTGGTGGATCTTTTTTGTTTTGATGTCTAAAAAAATAGGAAAATCAAATCTATGTTTATAAATTGGTTTTGAATTTTATTTAGTCTCGTGCATTTCCTAACGTTTTTTGGGTGCTGTTTAAATGCCTTACACTTGATTCTTTCTTTGTGTCTGATTGCTTAGAGCCTCATCTACCGAGACTTGAGCTAAGGTTTAACAAACAAAACCTGACTGTCCCTAAAGGGTTAATGAATTACACAGGTCACACAGCCACAACATATAATACACCCCATTTCCTCACACATACATAGTCACTTTTCCCTGAGTTTGCGTTCCTCTGTCTTAAACTATATGTGCCCCCTACCCCAATGGATACAAAGCTCTGTTAGGAAGAACTTTAAGAATTGCATTCCAATTATAAAGAACCATTCCCTAATGCATCTTTAAACAGCATTTTTTCCTATTTCCTCTTTTTTTCATGTTCTCACGTCTCCCTTTCCTCCTCACTCTTGACTATGGGCCACATGTATAAAAGTTTGAAAAACTGAGTCCCTAATGACGATTTCCTGTGAATCGCAAGTAGGAAATCGCTATTTCAAATGCATGAAACTCTTTTGAGTTATATTTGCGATTCCCAGTGGGTTGGAAATAGACCTACCTCATGAATATTAATGAGGTAGGTCTCGATTTGCAACCCACTGGGTATCGCTAAAATCACAGGGATGCTGGCCTGCTGGGGTCAGCAGACCACCATGTCTGCGATTGCTTACAAGTAAAGCAATCATTTAAAAAAAAAAAAAATGCAGCCCGTTTTCCTTAAAGGAAAACCGGATGCGTTTCAAAAACAAAATTGAAACTTTTTCTTTAAATTTTTTAAGAGAAGGTAGTGGTCCGTGGGACCACTGCCTGCTCTTAAAAAATGCTATAACAACCATTCATAAAGGGGAAGGGGTCTCTTGGGGATCCCTTCCCATTTGCGAATGGGTTACCACCTACTTGAAGTAGGTGGTAATATGCAAATGTTTTGCAACCGCATTCAAAGTCACCAAAACATTCATGCACCCTGTTAGGATTCGGTATTGGGAAGGGATGTCCTAAACACGCCCTTCCAAATACTGAATCGCAAACCCATTTTGTGATTCAGTATCAGGTTACCGAACTGCAAATTAGGGTTTGCGGCATCTCAAAAGTATTTTTCGTATTCGCAAACGAGCTGATTCTGCGTATCGGCCCATTTGCAAAGGAAATAATGCTTGATGCATGTGCCCCTAAGACCTTACCTTTGCTCTTCCCTTTAATCCTCCACTACCCCCTCTTTTCCTTTCTTAAATTATTTTCCATATATCAGTGTGCTTTCCTTTGTCAACAGATCCCCCACTTCATGCCTTTTTCCTGACCAAGTCAGCCACCTACTTCTCCAGCAAAGCTTCTGCTGGCCTAACAAACCAGACATCCTCTTCTCAATCTTGTGCAGTCCAATTCAAAACCAGTCCGCTCTTGCAGCAACTACTTTCTTAATGCCGGTATAGATGAGTGTTTAATGTGTAACTGCAGGTTGGTTAAACCGTACAGTACTTCTTTTTGTGCATGAAAGTTGAAAGATTCAGCTTTCATATACTCAGGAGGGCTGCCTGCTCTTGGAGTAGAGAAGGGAAGGTTTGGTGACTCCATAGTGAGGTACAGGTTCAAAAGTGGTCTTGGGGTTTGTGATCACCTGGTGTGTAGACCACTCCATGCACATAGGAACTGTGGATCAGTGGGAAGGCAGCAATGATGGGCAATGCTTCTGGTGCTTCAGTTTCTAGCTGATATTACTAGAGGCTTTAAGGTGACTGAGAGCAACCATACAGAGAACAGGCAGATGGCACTCTTATTCCCTATTGTGGCATATTGTTAATCCTTGTATTAAACAAGCAGTGATTGTCTGATTGATTCCCTTCCATTTATCCGTTGTCCTAAGAAGCAAATTTGGTTCTGGTTCTGCCTCGTTCCTCTTCACCACTACTGTTGCCAACATTGTGGGATTATATCTGAAGGAGACCGTTAGTTATAGATTCCTTACTTTAGACTTGCCCCCAGGCGTCAGACTGGATCCCTCAGTAGGTGGCCTCAGTCTACTCCGCGCCGGTCGTAGACGTCGTGGTCGCCGGGATGACATGTCGATGTCTACTTAGACCAGCCCCTGTGTGCCGACATCCGTTCTTTCTAGTTCCACGCCAGCCAGCACAGCTCCGGAGAGAGCTTGCCCCTTAGTCATTTTTGGACTAAACTTATTTTTAATTTTGTCTACATATTTTTTGAGTCTTCGAGTCCTGGTGCACAAGGGATGTCCCATCGTCGGACCGGTTTCAAGCCTTGTGACTCAAGCTGATGTATGTCACTGATCTGCACCTCATGTTTCTCTGGTGCCCAGAGCTCAACCACGATCCGAAGTCGTGCTCCGACTGCCGGGCCATGAATCCAAAGTCTCTGCAGGAGCTGTCCCGAAAGCTCTTGGAGGCTCAGCAGTCCGCTCCACGTCGTTCGAGGTCCAGGTCGAGAGGAAGGTCTCCGGACCAGTCGCAAAGCCACCGCCACTCATCCTCGAAGTCTTCGCACTCCTCGGGTAAGTCGAAGCACAAGAAGGCGGCGAAGAAGCTCTCCGCCTTCTCCTGTCTGACGTGGAACCTGGAGCGTTGTCGCTCTCCAGCTCCGCTCCTAGGATGGCTCTGCGCTCCCCCCCCCCCCCCCCCCCCCCTTTCCCGGAGCTCGAGAGTCCCCTGCCCAGCTTCAAGCCTTTTACAATGTGCTTCACAGAATTTTTGGACTGCCCGACTCCGCAGGCGCAACTTCAGGCCCACGGACTCGGCTGGGGGCCCTGGGCCTTCAATGCCAGTGGCTCCGACTCTGGAGGGCCCCCAAGGATCCAGGTCTGATCCAGATCGGCACCAGTCGACCTCACTGTACCTTCCCCGGTGCTGATTCCAGTGACACAACCGGCGTCAACCCTAGCCTCACCCCTGTCTTGGACCCGGTGCCGGACTGACGTCGTGCCGGCGCTGGAGGGTACTTTTGTACCGCTGTTCATCCCTGGTGTTCCCTATCGCCCTGAGGGGCAGCAGAAGAGGGTGAGGTGGACTGGGAGGGGTCTATTGACCCTCTAGCTGACCAGCTTGAAGAGCCACACTGGCAAAAGGAGTTGGGTGATGCCAGTGGTTTGGATACCTCCGCAGATCTTGGCACCCCCCCCTACCAGGAATACGGAGGAGGGATCTTCCTATGCTGTGGTGTTTCGTAGGGCGGCTGGGGCCTTGGGCCTCGAGCTTCCTAAGGTAGCATTCAGGACTTCCCTCCTGACAGAGGTGCTTCAGCCGGCAGCGGCCTCTTCAGAGCCCCTGCTGCCTTTTAATGAAGCCCTCACCGACATCCTTCTGGACACTTGGTCCAAGCCCAGCACCGGGGCTTCTGTGGACAGGATGATTGCCTGATTCCACCGCCTGGCTCCGGACGATCCACTTTTCCTCTCCCAACAGCCAACCCCCGATAGCTTGATGGTCCAAGCCTCGTCCTCGAAAGGCGCATTCCCTATTGCTCCCCCAGATAGGGAAACCCAAGAAGCTTGACCACCTTGGGGACAAGATGTTTTCTTCCGCCAGCTGGTGAACACTGCATGCCTCTTGGGCCGTTATACCCATACGGTGTGGAATAAGGTTGCACAAGTGCTGCCACAGTGCCCGGAGGGGGCCCGGGCCGTTCTCACTCGCGCAGTTGCTAAAGGTCGAGACACAGCTAAGTTCCCCATTCGGTGTGGGCTGGATACCGCTGACTTTCTGGGCAGAACTGTTTCCAAGTCAGTAGCCTTGAGGCGCCACGCCTGGTTGAGGACGTCTGGTTTTTCAGGGGATGTCCAATCCACCCTTCTTGACATGCCCTTTGATGGCCGTCGCCTGTTTGGTGACAAGGCGGACTCAGCGCTCAAGCGCTTCAAGGATTCTAGGGCTACGGCCAGGTCCTTGGGCCTCGCGGCAACCTCTCGCCCCGCACAGTCAGCCTTTTGCCCAATCGAGCCACATGGCCATGCAAGCTACCCAGTCTGTGTGGCTGCGGACGTGGGACCCAGCAGCGTGGGTTTGGGGCCAGCGGGCAGGTCACTTCACCGATACCCCCCTGCAGCAGCCAACAAACCTTCCTAGTCCGACCTTTCAGGGCCATCAGATGCCAGTGGGCAGCAAGATTTGCCATCACCTCCCCCACTGGCAAAACATCACGTTGGACAGGTGGGTTTTACAGATAGTCCGAAGGGGCTACTCCCTCCCCTTCGAAACTGCCCCTCCCTCCATGCCACCAGCACTTCATCTCATCTTGGAGGACCACTTCGCCCTCATCCAATAGGAAGTTACAGCTCTCTTAGCCAAGAGAGCTATCAAACGGGTCCCTGTGCCAGAAATAGGCTGGGGTTGCTATTCCCACTACTTGCTGGTACCCAAGAAGGACAAAGGCCTGTGTCCTATCTTAGACCTCAGGGCCCTCAACCGCTTCCTCCGGAAGGCAAAGGTCAAAATGCTCACTTTGGCTCAGGTCCTCGCTGCCCTCGATCCCGGAGACTGGATGGCAGTGTTGGACTTGCAGGCCACTTATTTACACATCCCTGTCCTGCCAGCCCACAGGCGTTACGTAGGGTTCATGGTAGGCCTGAGCATTTTCAGTTTACCGTGCTCCCCTTTGGCCTTACCAGCCCCCCTTAGGTGTTCGCAAAAGTGATGACGGTGGTCGCAGCTCGTTTGCCCAGATCACAGGTTTCAGTCTTCCCCCCTATCTAGACGACTGACTGTTGAAGGCAGGCTCGTCCCAGGCTCTAGTCTCCCACCTCCAGACTACGACGGACCTCCTGCATTCGCTGGGCTTCACTATCAACGTGCCAAAGTCACACCTGATTCCCTCTCAGAAGCTCCTTTTTATCGGAGCAGTTCTGCATATAGCGACGTTTCGGCTTATCATCCCGAGCAGCGAGTCCAAGATATTCAGGCTATGATACCGATGTTTCAGCCTCTATCCCAGATTTCGGTGATAATGACCCTGAGGCTTCTGGGCCTCATGGCCTCCAGCTTCCTGCTGGTGGATTATGCCAGATGGCATATGCGGGTCTGCAGTGGGACCTCAAGTTCCAGTGGGTGCAGCATCATGGGAATCTTGCAATGGTGGCTTATGAACCAGGATTGGGTCAATGGCAGATCCCTCTCCCTTCCCCAACTAGAGTTTACAGTTGTGACAGATGGGTCACTCCTGGGATGGGGCGGCCCATGGGAGAGGCAGAGATCAGGGGTCTCTGGTCTGCAGCAGAGTCTGGGCTCCATATCAACGTTCTGGAGCTCTTGGCAATCCGTCTTGCACTGAAGGCATTCCTTCCTTCTGTCAAAGGAAGAGTCGTGCAGGTGTTTACGGACAACACCACCGCCATGTGGTACTGCAACAAACAGGGTGGGTGGGGTTGTGGACCCTACGTCAAGAGGCTCTTCGCCTTTGGACATGGCTGGAACATCAGGGCATATCCCAGGTGGTTCAACACCTGGTAGGTTCCCTGAACGCCAGGGCGGACAAACTCAGCCACCGGTGCATGATGGATCTCAAATGCCATCTTCACTCGGAGGTGGTGCAAGGTCTCTTTCAGCAGTGGGGAGAACCTTGGTTAGATCTGTTCGCCACCAAAGAGAACACGCAATGTCAGCAGTTCTGTGTGTTGGAGCTTCTAAGGCGTCACTTGCACGGCGACGCTTTTCGTCGTGAGTGGAGTTGTAGCCTCCTGTACGCATTTCCGTCTCTACCACTTCTACCCAGAGTGCTGAAGAAGATTAAGGTGAGACCGGGTCCAAGTCATTCTTGTGGCTCCGGACTGGGCACGGATAGTCTGGAACCCCAAGCTTTTAAGCGTGGCCATCGAGCCTCCAATCAGACTGCCTCTTTGGGAGGACCTTCTGTCGCAGCAGCAGGGGACAGTCCTCCACCCGAACCTGTCCAGCCTCCACCTCCTTGCGTGGAGATTGAGCGGCGACAGTTGACAGCTTTTGACCTTCCTCCAGAAGTCTGTAACGTCCTCTTGGCAGCCAGGCATCCCTCCACTAAAACTGTATACGCCTGTAGATGGAAAAGATGTATGGCATGGTGGACAGCAAAGGCTGTGGATCCCCTTTCTGTCCCTCTTTCAGAGGTTCTCCTCTTCATTCTTTCTTTGGCCCAGCAGGGTTCTGCTCTGGGCACCCTTAAAGGCTATTTTTTAGCCATTTCGGCCTTTCTTTGCCTTTTCTGATCAGCCTACCCTTTTCAAGTCTCTGATTGTAAATAGATTTCTGAAGGGCTTTACTCATCTCTTTCCTCCTTCTCCTTTCATAATGCCCCAGTGGGACTTGAATCTTGTCCTTACTTATCTTATGTGTGCTCCCTTCGAGCCACTACTAAATTGTCCTCTTCATCTTCTTGCTTTAAAGACTGCTTTCCTGTTTGCCATCACCTCTGCTCGCAGTTTGAGTGGGCTTCAGGCTCTGTCTTCCAACCCTCCCTTTTTTGCTGTTCATCCGGACAAAGTGGTATTTCTCACTAGGGCCTCTTTTCTGCCCAAAGTGGTTACCTCTTTCCACATAGGTCAGACCCTCACATTGCCCACCTTCTTCCCACCCCGCACCATTCCAAAGAGGAGGAGAGACTCCACCGTCTGGACCCAAAACGTGTGCTGTCTTTCTACATTGACCGCACTAAAGGTTTTCAGGTGGATGATCAACTCTTCGTCGGTTATGTGGGCGCCAAGAAAGGTCGGGCCATGCACAAACATACCATCTCTCAATGGGTTGTCCTATGCATCAAGATTCGTTATTCTTTGGCAAAAAATGAACTTCCACTAGAACTGCACTCCCACTCTACCAGGGCGACGGCAGCCACTACTGCTTTGGGACATGGAGTTCCGCTGATTGACATCTGCCAGGCAGCCACGTGGGCATCCCTGCACACGTTCACAAAACATTACTGCCTGGACAGCCAAGTCCGGAGAGGTGGCTTTTTTGGACGTTCTGTTCTCCAGGACTTCCTGGTGTTAACTTAGTTCGCAGACCCACCTCCTGGGTTGGTATTGTTGCGGTATCTATTCTAAGGTAAGGAATCTATAACTAATGGTCTCTTTCAAATGCAGAAGTTACTTACCTTAGGTAATGATGTATCTGTAAGAGACATACATTAGTTATAGATTCCTTAACGCCCCACCCACCCTTCCCATTCTGCAAACTGACTTCTAGGGATAGGGACTCCCTTCTAGGGCCCTAGTTATGTGCACCAGTGATCAGTGTCTTGCATGGCTCTGCGCTTCTGGCATGGAAAGTCATGCCAGAACTGATGTCAGCGCGCAGGGCCAGCGTCTAAGTAGACACAGCGACGCCATCCCGGCATCCAGGACGAAGGACGCTGAGTCAACCAATGTGCCTGGGTACTGCTACGAAAAAATTCTCTGGACCCAGTCTGACGCCTGGGGGAAATTCTAAGGTAAGGAATCTATAACTAATGTATGTCTCTTACAAGTACATCGTTTCCGAATGTAAGTAACTTGTTCTTCTATAGATAAACTAGACCGTGTTTATTTGCAGATTGAAGTCCAAAACTGTCTTATATGGATTATGTTATCACATCCACAAAAAACTGATTGGCCTTACAAGGACAAGTGTTTGTGTCCCCTCCTGACTCTTGCCATCAAATAACCGTTTTTTCAATTTTGAACATTTGTATAGTTTAATTATTCTTAAAAGAAATATCAATTATTAGCTAAATGTGCATTTCATTCATAGCAGAAAATGGTCATCAGTCGTATAAGATTTGTATTGGTTAACAATACTGGAATTAATATTAGGTGATTTAAAAGGTGTCTTGTATGTTTTTGGGGAGTTTTATGTGCTTTGAATCACATAGCCTCAATAGTAAAAATATTTATCCTGATTTGAAAACTCTAACCTATGTTTTTCCATGTTTCTTTTGACAGGAAGTGGCCAATAGTTTGGCACGGTTGAGCCTCCTTTCTTTGAGTCGGCTTGGAGGATATTTATCCGATACTCCTGAAAACCCTACTGTAAGAAAAAGTTTGGCTGGGCTGCTGACACCCTACGTCTCTAGGAGCCTTTCTGTATCGTGTCCACCCGAGGTACATAGCTAGTATGTGTATTTTGTTCTAATATCAAAATATCTGTCCCTGGTGAAGAGAGCACTTTCTACATTGACAAGAAATACCGTTCTCTGGTGAGCATTGTTCTTGTGATGACTAACCCAAAAGATTGCTGAAGATGTCGTTTGGAATTGAAGGTTTCGTCCTATTACCTTTTAAATAACTAACACTCTCTCCTCCTAACCAATTGGCATTCTTAGTCAATATTTACTGCTTAATCAAGATCATGCAGGGGGATTGAACATATGATGACCACTGGCTAATACTTGGTCTACTTTATATTCATTGATTTTGTCTTCCATTGTTTCACTTAAGTAACTCACTTTGTCGAAATCAGCCTCCCAAATCAGATTACGTTCTCATGCCATGACAGGGCGATTCATTTGAACAAGCATTAGCTTTATTCTTAATTAATGCAATACTTCAGATCACAAGCTTCAGAGACTCTAATACTCTGTGTCTATTTTGCTTATGTGTCCCACTCATGAGTATTGCAAACAGCAACAAATAAGCTATTCCTTGAAACAACAATACATTGTTTACCTGCTCATTAGTCCTAGTAGCAGCATGTGTTCTTCCAAGATTTGTGACATTTTAGTCCAATTTCAAACTTAATTAGGCGATCATGGCACAGTATGTCAACAGCTGCTTTGTGGAAGATCTGATTTGGATGTAAATCAAATGTTATATATGTATATATACATGTAGTTACATGCACACGCATATATTTGCGTGTAGACATGTATGCATAGTCTTTGAAAAATTGTGATAAAATTGCTACTTTGCATTTAGAAGATAGATTAGTTGTAATTTCTTTCATCGTGATTTGACTCTGAGCGCTCTCATTTTACTATCAGGTTTTAATTTGATATCACTCTGGTATATTTAGTGTTTCTTTCGCTTACACTTCTAGATTTAATGCTTGATTTAACTCTTTTTTTCTAGATTCTCAAGATACTCAACAGCAATACAGAAAACCCCTATTTAATCTGGAACAATGGAACCAGAGCAGAACTGCTTGAATTCCTTGAATCTCAACAGGAAAGCATGGTTAAAAGAGTGAGTCAACTTTTTGAATAAAAACTAAGCATGTTATGGGCACTGTTTAAGTAAATGAAAAATCTTGGTACAGTGTTTTAGGTGAATCTTTAAACAAAGAGCAATGCCAGACATTTAAGAAGATACACTTAATTCTTTTACATTTTAATTTCCATATGTTGGCTTGTCATTGTAAGATGTGGTGATCGTTGTCTCATAATTATGAGGCCTAGTAAAGCAATTTAGCATTCTTTCTTTGGGAGGTCTATAAATTGTAGACCATTACATGCGGTAACAGTAACACTTATTTACAGCACTTAGAAATGTGAGAAGTGCTGTATGAAGAGCTCTCAAAAACATTACTATAAAAAAGCAAATAAATGGATTGTGATGAAGAGCACGTTTTGCTCTGAGCTTATTGGGATGGAGACTCCTTAGGGCAGCGTTGTCCAATCTACCAGAGTAAAGGATGCTGCCTTGGCCTTCCTAGAGGCCCTCCATTATTACATGATGCAACAGGTAATTTATTTGTGGGCAGGCAGGGTAACCCATAAAATGTAATATTGCTATCAATAATAATTATCTGAACAAATACAAGAAAGCAAATAACAGAGTGAGGCTTGATTCCCAATAAAAGTGCATAATGTGATAGTCTGTTCTCTGAAAACCTTTAGAATGCTTACAGAACAAGGTAAGCTACATGTCTCACAGTAACACTAGAGCAACATTAGAACTTTTGAAATACACTGAACTTAAACTCTAGTTTTCAGATTGGGATCGCCCCAATAGATACCCGAGGAAGTGCCAGATTTTGGGTGTTTTCCTGAATAACCCTGAGAAACCACAAGTGTCCCATCTTCTTTTAGAATTGGGATTAGTCTGTTCTTAGAAGCAACATTCTTGCCCTAATCAGACCTGCCCATTATAAGATCCCAAGTAAAAATGTATCAAATGTTGCTTTCATGTTATGGGTATTTATCCATTTAAGGTAGGGTTCAGTTCTCCATCTAGCTCCCTACAAAATGAACTTCCTACTCAAAGACCTAGTGTCATACTGCAGGAAGGTTGGACCTTAGAACCCTCTAATAGTCATCCTTACTGACAAATAATTCTGACTTATTGATAATCTCCTCTCAGCCCAGATTTAGCAATAAGATTCAGATGTTTTAATCATGGTAAATTCTTTATTCAGTAATCTTTCAGAGCAGCTTAAGAGCAAATTTATATATATCGCAAGCAGACGAAAACACAATTTGACCTATAAAAAATATTTGTTTCAGTTGTATTCTCTGGCCATCGACATGGTGACTGAATTCAAATTTCACTTATTTCATGATAGCAGTGAGGAGACCAAACAACTATGACCAGGAAGGTGTTCCACCTAATAGGTAGGCACGTGAAGTTTACATGGTCCTTTATCTTGGTGTCAAAAGTCATAGCTGTTAAGACCGTTAATCTTTAGGTGGGTAAAATAGCTGTCCGCAGAAATATGAGAACATTTTTTATTACACCCAATGTGTACAATAATATGGCCACACTCTTAGCATTCTTATTGAGCCACTTAATATCATCTGAAACTTGAATGCCATACAGTCACATTCCAATACCTGTTATGTAGGACATGCATGAGACTGATATTTGATTTAAAAGAATTATAGACCCCTCAGGTCATATATTTAGTCTTTCATAAATTATACATAACCCATGTTTTCCCAAGAAATGGGGAATCTCTCCAACAATTAGCACAAATCATATGAGTATTTATGAAATCATGTCCCCACTTTCCAAAAAAAGTGTTGTAACCAAAGTCCCATCTATGATGGAATCTGTAGGGGATCAAGCTGTATTAGCCACAAGAACATTCATATACAAACAAAAGAAGCATTGGCCAAAATGTAGTGTTGTTTGGCACTCTCAGCTCACATTTACTCAGCTTTGCGGTTTGTATATGTATAGATGGATGAAGAAGGCTTGTTTTAGGTAAGCTATCCTACAGAAATGTCCTTGTTTAGGATGGTTATGTGCTGTAGCATATTCTCACCTTCTATTTTCTGACTAGTTATTCTTTAGGGTGGCTTTTTTAATGAGGAACCTGTGAAAATAAGATGTTTGGTGCAACAACATGCTCATAGTTTTTCAGAGTTATATGGTGTGTGCTTTAAAGAAGTTCCCAGCCCTGACATCAACTGTCTGTGCACATGTTGGGTTAATTGAAAACAATTGCAAAAAATTGCTTTTGCATCTGTGAAACTGAAACAGGAAAAGGAAAGAATGGAATTAAATAATAAACATAAGAAATCAAAGTGGGACATGCCCCCCCTCTTGCCACTCATTCGCCTAAGCCAGCAGAGTAGCAGAGCAATGGATCTCGCTCTTGCTCCCAGAGTCGACTGACTTTTGAGCCAACCCTGCAACTGGGTCCGTAGCAACTGACTTTCCAGGGCCGTCTTCCACGGCCCAATAGATCCAAGAGTTCCATGCAGCCATGCTCTGGCTGTTCGATTCCTTGCAGACTCTCTGGTGTGCCTTCAGACCCCAACGAGCCAAGAGACCCTCCACCTGGTGTACAACCCGCTTGTTTGTCTTCAGCACCAGTTGGACCCTCTGATCCTGTTGTGACACCTCTAGCTCCAATCAGAACTAAACCTCAGGCGCCACAGGACTTTGACGCCATTACTGAATTTATCTACACCGAATGAAGAACTGCCCATAGTACTGTCCATCTCTGAGATGGTGCTGGTCTGACCTCGCCCCACGCCGTGCCCCATGACAGTTGAGTCCAGCTTCCTCAATCTGCTCTGCTGCCTCCATAGAGAAGATGACACACAATACATTCACTTTTTTGGGATGGACTTGGATAATGATTATGATGCGGGTGATGAGTTCAAACAACAATCGGTATGATAACTTGAAGGAGGGTTTCTCTGAAAATGGGCCTTCTCTTACCCCGTGGACCAGCCACAGAGGAGTTTGCATCTTACTCTATGGTAAGGTCCTTGACCTTCAGCTCCCCACTTATGAGCTAAGACTAATGTTCTCCAGTCGTGACAAACCTCTTCTGAGCAACTTCTGCCATTTAATGAGGCTGTAGCAGACATTTTATTGGAGGCATGGGCCAAACATTGCTCTGGTCCATCAGTCAACCACCGAATTGCGTGAATCCCCAGCTGATCCCACATTTTTATCTTAGCACCTTTCCCCCCGAAAGCTTGGTCAGGCAAGCGTACCGCAAGTAAAACTGACCCAAACACGTTCCCAATTACTCTCCTTAATAGAGAGTCAAAACTTGTGGAGACCTTTGGCAGGCAAGTATTTACATCCACCAGCTTGGTGCTCAGGTCAGTGAATGCCAGCTGATTGCTGGGGCGATATTCCCACTCCCTTTGGGACGTTTTTGGTTCACTACTACTTGCTGGTGTCCAAATGGAGAGAAGCCTCCAGACTATTTTAGACGTGCACTTCTCTCAATGCTTTCCGTCAGAAGGAAAAATGCAAATGCTCACACTGTCCCAGGATGTGTCTGCCCTAGACCCGGGGACTGAATGATAGTGCTGGACCTGTATGATGCCTATTTTTATATACCTGTCCTGCTAGCCCACCAGTGTTACCTGGGCTTTATGGTGGGACAGGAGCATTTTTAGTTTGTTATGCTCCCATTTGATCACACCAGTGCCCCTCTGATGGTCACGAAAGTAATTGCGGTGGTCGCAGCTCATTTCAGAGGTCAGGGGTGCCAGTAATCTCCTACCTCGACGACTGGCTGTTGAAGGCAGGCTCAACCTAGGCAATTTTCAAACACCTCCAGACTAGGGCGAACCTTCTGTCAACTATGGGGTACACCATCAAAGTGCCAAAGTCACACCTGACTCCTGAGACTGTCATCTGATTGGGCTACTGTCCACACTTAATGCTCATGCACTAGTTGAAAAACCTTGCAGTCCAACCAGTACATCAGAAAAAAGCTGTCATCTTATTTGAAATCGGAAATGATAAAGTGCTCCCAAGCACAGCAAAGATCATCGCCAATCATCAGTTGGCATGTCAGCTTTTTGGGATCACTTGATTTAACAGGTGCACGAGAGTTGCCCAGCTTAAAGGCCTGCGGTGCCTGTAACTGACTGATGTCGGTGACGGATCCGCACCGCATGTGCCTCTTTTGCCTGGAGCACGACCACGACCCCAAGTCGTGCTCAGACTGCCGGTCGATGGCGCCAAAGGCTTTGGGGGAGCGGTCCGCAAAGCTCCTTGAACACCGGCAGTCGGCTCCGCGGCGTTCGAGGTCCCGGTCGAGAGACTGGTATCGGAGCCACCACCATTCCGGTTCGAAATCATCGAAGTCTTCGCACTCAGGTTTGGGTAAGTCGAAGCATAGGAAGTCGAAGAAGCATCGTCGCTCTTTGACTTCTCATCGGTCGGCTGATCCGATGAGGCCCACGGGTGATGCCTCTCCCACGGCTCTGCGCATGGAGCCTGACTGGTCGACTCCGAGCTTCCCTCCCTTTCTGGGATCCGGAGCGACCCCCGCCCAGCTCTGTATGTTCAACGAGGCGATGCATGCCATCTTTTGGTGGACCGACGCGCCTTCGGGCTATGCGGACTTGGTTGGGGGGCCTAGGTCTTTACCGGCTCCGGCGCCATAGGCCCCCTTTGGATCCAGGCCTGGATCCGGATCAGCGCCGGTTGACCTCATTACACCTCCACTGGCACCGCTTCCCTCGGCACCACTACTGCGTTCGGCGCCAGGTGGCTCCCAAGCCGGCGTCGACCCCAGCCTCCTTCCCGACATGGAGCTGGACCAGCCGACGCCGAATCCGGAAGCCAGAGGAGGGTGAGGAGGACTGGGAGGTGTCAGGTGACCCTTCAACTGACCAGCTAGATACTGAGCAGGACTGGAGAGAGGAACTGGGGGATGCTAGTGGTTTGGACACCTCTCCTGACCGTGGCATGTTGTCTCCTCCTACCGTGGCTACGGAGGAGGGAGCGTCATGCGCAGTGGTGTTGCGTAGGGCGGCCAAGGCTCTCAACCCCGAGCTTCCTACGGTGGCAGTCAGGACTAACTTCCTGACAGAGGTGCTTCAGCGGGCTGCTAGCTCTTTGGAGCCCTTGCTGCTGTTTAATGAGGCCCTCATAGACGTCCTTTTGGGCACGTAGTCCAGGCCCAACACGGGGGCTCCCGTGGACCGGATGGTTGCCCGACGTCACCGCCCACCACCGGAAAGGGAATCCAAGAAGCTGGAGCACCTTGGCAAGAAAATGTTCTCTTCCGCCAGCTTAGGACTACGGTCCATAAACACCGCATGTCCCTTGGGCCTTTATTCACATTCAATGTGGGATACGGTGGCGCAAGTGCTTCCTCAGTGTCCAGAGGAGGCCTAGGCAGTGCTCTCCCAGGCTGTTGCTGCCGGGAGGGATGTATCAAAGTTTACGATTTGTTGTGGGCTGGACACCGCCAACTCTCTGGGCAGGACCGTTTCAGCATCGGTAGCACTTCATCGCTACGCCTGGATGAGGTCCACTGGCTTTTCAGGGGATGTCCAGAACACCTTAATGGACATGCCCTTTGATAGCCGTTGTCTTTTTGGCGACCAAGGATACAACGCCCTAGAGTGCTTCAAGGACTCGCGGGCAATGGCCAAATCCTTGTCCGGCGCAGTCTGCTTTTCGCCCCTTTTGTGGCTTAGGAAGGGGTGCCCCGCTACGTCCAACCCAGAGCCACAGGCACCAGCAAGTTACCCAACTTTCACGTGGCCGGGGACGTGGAAACAACGGGCGTGGATCCAGGGGCCAGCTGGCAGTCCAGTCCACCAACCCCCACCTCTGCAGCAGCCTCCAAACCCTCGTAGTCCGACCTTTCAGGCCTATCAAATGCCAGTGGTCGGCAGGATTCGCCATCACCTCCCCCACTGGTGCACCATCACGTCAGGCAGGTGGGTTTTGTAAATAGTCCGAAGGGGCTACTCCCTCCCCTTCAAGACTACCCCTCCAGCCATGCCACCGCTATACCAACGCATGTCAGAGGATCATCTGGCCCTTCTCCAGCAGGAAGTTAGGGCTCTCTTGGCCAAGGGAGCTATCGAGCACGTTCCTGTCCCAGAAGTAGGACGGGGTTGTTACTTCCACTACTTTCTGGCTCCCAAGGAGGACAAGGGCCTGCGTCCTACTTGGACCTCAGGGACGTCAATCACTTCCTCTGGAAGGAGAAGTTGAAGATGTTGGTCTGGCCTGCCCTCGACCAGCAAGACCCCCGTAGTGTTGGACTTATTTTCACATCCCCGTCCTGCCGACCCACCTGTGTTACCTACGGCTCACGGTAGGCCATGAGCACTTTCAGTTTACCGTGCTCCCCTTTGACCTTACCAGCGCCCCTCGGGTGTTCATGAAAGTGGTGACGGTGGTCGCAGCTCATCTGCGCAGATCAGGAGTTTGTCTTCCCCTATCTCGGCAACTGGCTATTGAAGGCGGGCTCACCCCAGGCAGTTGTCTTTCACCTCCAGACTATGGCCAACCTCCTGCATTCGCTAGGGTTCTCCATCAATGTGCTGAAGTCGAACCTGATTCCCTCTCAGAAGCTCCTCTTCATTGGAGCGGTTCTGGACATGACACGGTTTCGGGTCTATCCTCCCAAACAGCAATCCTGGGATATTCGGGCTATGATTCCGATATTTCAGCCTCTATCCTGGGTTTCGGTCCGAATAACCCTGAGGCTGCTGGGCCTCATGGGCTCGTGCATCCTGCTGGTCGATCATACCTGGTGGCATTTGCGGGCTCTGCAGTGGGACCTGAAGTTCCAGTGGGCACAGCATCAGGGGAATCTGTCAGATTGCATCTAGATCACGGAGGGCACTGCTCAACAACTGCAGTGGTGGCCCACAAACCAGGATTGGGTCAATGGCAGATCCCTCTCCCTTTCACAGTCAGACCACCCTGTGGTGACAGATGCATCCCTTCTGGGATGGGGCAGCCACATGGGAGAGGCGGAGATCAGAGGCCTCTGGTCTCCGGCGGAGTCCAGGCTTCACATCAACCTTCTAGAGCTCCGGGCGATTTGTCTTGCACTGAAGACATTCCTTCCCTCTGTCTGGGGAAGAGTCCCAGGATGCTTGTTTCCGGTCCAGGGATGACCTGGTTTGGCAGTTCGGGCTGGACTGTTCCCATGAGGCACAGGGTCAGACTGATTTGCATATGGCCATGTCTGAACTGGGGTGGCAGAGTGAGCTAAAGAATGGTGATGGATTAAACTCAGATCAGTTGACTCGGGGTGAGTGTTTGATTTGCTCAAACGCTCCGTCCATCATCCCCTTTTGTATCGCGTTATACATTTATAGCAATTCAATCCCCATTCTGCAACATTTGCAGATAAGCTAATTCTAGCACAGCAGAAAATAAAACCTATTTTGAGTTTTTTGAGTTCCACATGGTTCACACCCATATGCCTTTTTGAACAGTAGGCCTTATGTTCAATATAATAGCAATGCCTCCTATTCTGGTTATTTGATGCCAACTGCACTGATAAGTTCAGGCAGCTAAAAGGCGAAGTCTAAGTGCTTCCTCAGTAGCTTTCAGCTAGAATTGACAATAAATATATTTTCACTGAAAAAAACATTGGTTTTAGTTAGCTGGACATTTCACTCGTACAAAACCATTGAAATTCCTCCGTTATAGTTAGTTGTACTAACTATAACTCACGCGCCCGCAATCTACTGCTGATGTCACATATTACATCATTCATGACATGGTCAGTGACATCACTGATGACATCTCAAAAGACATCACTGATATCACTGATGACATCATCCAGTGAATGTGGTTTGGTTCGATATTCAAATAAGTATTATATATATATAGCAATCTGCATTGAAGACTGAGTGGATGTATAAGTGTCTGGATGAAGGATTTAGTAGCACTGTGATTGACTGTCTAAGTGACTAACTTAGTGTTTCACTAAATATATGGGATAGTGATTAAACTGTGTGAATATCTGTTTCACTGTATAGCTTGTTGTGTAAACATCTACATAAGTTGGTTACTAGCTATGTGAAAGTCTATATTAGTTAATAATTAGCTAAGTGAGTATTTGTATGGGAGAGTGGACAGTCACACACCTCCCACCCAACCACACATACATTCAAAGATGTGTAAATAGTTGATTTAGTTGGTATGTGAGGTTAAGACGGCATATGGAAACACTTGTTTGGGAGAGTGAATCTCTTTATGGGTGTGGTGATGAGTAAATATATTTCTCAATGCTACATGTCCACCAAAGTAGAAATATAAAAGGCAGTGTATGTGACAGCTGTTTATAAATAAGTATACATAAGACTCAGTGATTGTATGAGTGACTGTATCGAAAACTGTATACTTGTAATAGTGATTTTATAACTCACTAAGTAGGAGTTACTATCTATATGAATAAAGTGGTGTTTGTAGAAGTGTGTAGCTTAGTAAATGTAAGTATGATCAATTGTTTGAATAAGTGAGTAGGATGACTGCATAAGTGATTAGGATGTGTGCTGGTGTGATGTCGATGTAGGTGTATAAGTATTTTTGATAATGTTCTATTGATCTTTGTTAGCATGTATGAGTGAATCTATAGGTAAGTGTTTAGATGTGTGTGTAGATGTAGGAATCACTTAGTGGTTTTTTAGAAAATTGTATTGGTGTGTCAATGGTTTCAAATATGGTACTCCATATTTTATAATGACTGTTGAAAGGTTATACTAGTGTATAATAAGATGGATCAGATTGTCACGTGGATGATGTCATCTGTGAGGTCATCAGTGTTGTCATTTGTAATGTCATCAGTAATGTCACTGACCATGTCATGAATGATGTATTATGTGACATCATCACCAGTGGATTGCGGGCGCACAAGTTATAGTTAGTACAACTAACTATAACGGAGAAATTTCAATGGTTATGTACCAGTGAAATGTCCACCTAACTATAACACCCCTAAAGCTTATGTTTTTTTCAGTGAATTTCTAAGTTTTTTTAAATGCTAATTCCTAACTATAACATGACTAACCTATGGTTTTTACAGTCAATTTCAAAGGTTTTGTAAATGAAAATGTTTAAATGTTTTAATTGTTATATTTATTTTTTTAATATTGATTTACTACATGTTTTAAACTATTTAATTTTAGATATTCATCATTATAAACTTTATTTCGGTCGTTATGACCTCAAAAGTGCAATCAAAAATACATACAAGGGATAAAACAATAACCTCATGATTAGGTTACATATTTTTGTACAAGCAACACTGTAAATGAATATCAATGGGTACAAAAAAAAATTAAAATAAACATACAACAATACACAATCCTGATAGTATGGGGTGGCTAATCACATCGTAAGGAGAATGGACTGGACCATAGGCAAGAATACATAGATGGAAAGTGCATAGTGCAGATAATGAATAAATAAATAATCACATTAGTATAAAAAGTTAATAAAAAGGTGACCAGGTCTTATCATTTAAAAATTAGCCTAAACATCACATTAGCCTTTCTTCCTACTAAAGGTTACGTCTGTACATTAACTGTTAACTATAATAAGTGAGTAGACTAACTGCTTTGGGGTTCCTCTAACGGTAAGCGAACAGGTTCAAATCAAATCAGGAAAACAAGACTGTACACTTAAGACCGTCATAAAGTAACCATTTGGGAATAGACTACCCAACTTACAAGAACTATAGTACTTATGATTCTGTTCTCAGGTCATCCATTGCCCGATTGGAAGACTTTAAAAAGTACCTACGAGAGCACCACATGGAAAGTAAAAAACCTGCGACTGAGTAGACAATAGGGATTCTTGTATCATACTGTAGGATCCTAAAAGCCTCCACACATTGTCTAGTCCCAAGGTTCCTACAGATCTGCACCAGCCAGCGTTTTCTAGCTTTGTAGTGGCCGGGGCAACTGAAGAACACATGATATACTGTCTCATCAGGGCAATCACAAGCCGGACAGTTTGGGTTTTGCATACCCTTCCATTTGTGGGTGAAGCAATGGAGGGGCAACACCCCATACCTGAACTGACGGTAAAGTTTTCTGGCGGCAGCTGGTATGATGATAGCTATGGCAGATTCAAATAAGGGCCTATCCTTTATCTCTAGGAACGCTGAGGTTAACTTGCCTGTTCGGGAGCAGCTGTAAAGCTGGGCCAGATTGTGCTCCTCAAAAAGGGTCTTCAGTTGTTTTCTGGAGGTTGAGGTGCAGGTAAGCTCAGGATCCACCCAGAGTTCCCGAAGCCCCAAGCTGATGGACATATGTTTAATATGTTCTAACCAAGGCAATGTAGTCGCCCCCCTCAGATTTGAGATATTATATTTTTTAAATTACATTATAATTACATTATATATTACATTACAAAATATACTTTCTCAGAATGAATTACTTTAGTTTAAATACTTTGCAAATAGGCAATAGACTTTTAAGTACAGTAGTTAGTTGTTGCAATGGGCAACACAATTTCAAACGCTAAATTAAATGCAATTAGTTACTTTATGGATTACTTTTCTAACCACAGGACTAGATCCTAGATTCACTCCTGGGACATATCTTGTAAACAGTTGAGTAAAAGCTTTTTGGTTACAGTAGTGATTTTTAAGGATTATTATTGTATTTTAAAAGTTGACACTTAGAAACTTTTTCACATAGTATCACCAATGTTATCCTACGGGAGGAAATTCACTTAGCAGGTAAGTAGTGTTATTGTTACTTTTTCTTACTCAGTGGTGGATCCTGGATCCAGCACTGGTGCATCTCCTGTAAACAGTTGAAAGAATGCGTTTAAGTCATACAGGCGATTTTTAAGGAATATTTGTAGTTTGTGAAAATTGACAGAAACTTTTCTTGTGAAGACCAGACAATGGTTTCCTATAGAAGGAAATACAAGTTACTTGTATGTATGGTTAGAATTACTTTTCAGGGTCAGTGCTGGGCTAAAAGATGCAGCACTGGGTTCTCTCCTGGTAACAGGTGAGTAAATCGGAATTCGTTGTTAGGATGATTTTAGGTGAATTTTTTTAAAGTTCCAAAACTCCACACTTCGAAGAATTTCCAAGTGAAACCAGTCAATGTTAGCCTATGGAAGGAAATTCAAGTTACTTGTAAATACGATTAGAATTTCTTTTCAGGATCAGTTCTGGGCTCAAAGATACAGCACTGAGGTCTCTCCTGATAACAGGTGAGTAAATCGGAATTTGTAGTTCGGCTGATTTTACTTTGGTCCAGTATATATAGAGCCACTTGCTTACACTATCCCCTCCCCACTGTCCAAAAACGCCCTGTGGCGCGTTTTAAGTTGGGAGATTAAGTCCCCTTGAATCCTGAGGGTCCCTAGGGTCAAACTAGCCCACTAGGTACCTCCAATAAGCGCCACAAAGCTGCGTTGCAGAGAGGTGTAAAAATGGGCGTGTCCTCTGAACACTTGTCTGCAACGCAGCTCCCTTTGGCATACACGAGATACCTGTTGGGCTATTTGGCCCTCAGGGACCCTCAGTATTGAAAGAGAATTAATTCCCCAACTTAAAACGCGCCACGGGCGTGTTTGCACAGTGGTGAAGGTGGGGGCGTGGCCTGAGGTGATATATCTGCAAACACGCCCTGTAGCGTGTTTTAAGTTGGACAAATAATTCCTCCTCAATCCTGTGGGTCCCTGGGAGCCAATTAGCCTAACCCGTACCTCCAGTATGCACCAGGGGGCTGCATTGCAAAGAGGTGTTCAGAGGCCACGCCCCTTTTTACAACACTCTGCAACGCAGCTCCATGGAGCTTACTGTAGGTACCTGGTGGGCTAGTTGCCCCCCAGGGACCCTCAGGATTGACAAGGAATTAATTCCCCAACTTAAACCGCGCCACAGGATGTGTTTTCACACATGTGAAATCAGTCCAGACCCTCCCTTCACCACTGTGCAAACGCACCCTGTGTCGCATTTTAAGTTGGGGATTAACTCCCCTTGAATCCTGAGGGTCCCTGGGGACCAACTAGCCCACCAGGTATCTCCAGTAAGCGCCACAGAGCTGCGTTGCAGAGAGGTTTAAAAAGGGGCATGGCCTCAGAACACCTCTCTGCAACGCAGCCCCCTAACGCATACTGGAGGTTCCTGGTGGGCTAGTTGGCCCCCAGGGACTCCCAGTATTCAAGGGGAATTTGTTCCCCCTCTGCAAACGCGCCAGGGGGCGCGTTTGCAGAGTGCTACAAGAAGGGGGCTTGGCCTCCGGCGCAATACGGGTTTTTTTCTTTTTCTTTCTGGTTTAAGAAGTGCTCCTGTGTTCAGAAGTGATCAAAATAAACCCACAACTATTAATTGGCACAAATCGGTCGTGTACAACCCTGGAGAGCGAGACCTGGGGCCGGCTATACCCGAGGCATTACGGGTGACGTCTGAGGGGTTTGTGTATCTAGGAATTTACATAACGAACAGTAGCTCTATCTCCTATACGAAAAACATCCAACGGGTTCCACTGAACTTTAAAGAGGATGCGTGCAGATGGAAGACTCTCCCACTCACAATGCTAGGACGGGCGGCGATGTATAAAATGATTACTCTGCCGCTGTTCCTCTCTGCAGTGCAAAACGAGTACTTCCCCCTCCCGTGCCACTTTTTTAATGGAAATTATTGAGGGCCTTAGAGAGTTGCTCTGGTTGGGGAAACAGCCTAGGATAGCACTGGACACCCTACAGAGGAACCAGTACAATGGAGGGATTTCGCTCCCCAACGTGGCGGCATACTACTGGGCGGAACATCTCGCACCAATAAATGATTGGTTGCATGCCCCGGCGGATCCCCCCACATATAGACTGGAAAGGGACAAACTGGACCGCCGTACATGCCTGCACTATATATACGGGGGAAGGGGAAAGCAGCACTATTATCAGCAACAAGGTTGACTGTTGAGCTCTGGGACAGGGCGACAAGACGAATCGGCTGGCGGCACAAACCGCCGAGACAAACCCCAATTTGGAAATGCGCGTGGTTACGGGAACTACGTAAGTTGAAAGGCTTCCGGAGGTGGGACGATATTGGCATTTCAGTGTTGGGTGCTCCAGCGCCGGGACGCCCTGAAGTCCTTCCAGGACTTAAAGGATGAGTATGGCTTGCACCTCTCTCAATTCCTAAAGTATGCGCAAATTCGCCACGCCTGGCAGGCGGAAGAGGCGCTCTTGGACCCCTTGCCGGATTATGCTCCGCTAGAGGGCCGCTTAGTTCGAGGCATGTGGGCTGCTAAATTCATATCTATTGCATAGATCGCCGCCTAGTGTTGGGTCCGGATGATTGCACATTGTTGTCCTGGAAGAGTCTTCGAAGTATCACGAGATAGGTGGCTCCTCCCCTGGACTACAGTGCGCATGGGCATCGACTCCATCCCCAGATTGTTTTTTTCCGCCATTGGGTTCGGATGTGATTTCGACGTCTCCTGTCGGAATCGGTAAAAACAGTTCTCTGAAGGCCAAAAGGCTTTCTAACCTCGTCGGTATTGTTGGCGTTCGGTTCTCGTGTGTTTTCTGGGGAGTCGCGTTACTCTTCGGTCATCGAGGCCCTTCGACGCAGCAAGACCCCGACGAAACTACAATGGAACGAAGTCCGTTCAAAAAGTGTCCCGTGTGCGGTTCGAAGTACCCACACATCGATGTGCATCCTGTATGCAACAAGTGCCTGTCGCCGGACCACAACGAGGCCAACTGTATGGCCTGTTCGCAGTTCAGGTCGAAGAAGACGCTCAAGATTCGGCGCGTGGCGCGCCTCGAAGCCCAGCGATCGGCACCGGCACCTGTGGACATCTTCAACGACCCCGAGGCTGACGAGCAAGAGCTTCAGCTTCAGATCTCGCCTCCATCGGCGGAGGTCGAGGCCGACTACGGAGAAGCCGTTGAGGGCCTGGACCTAGAGGAATACGTCGAGGAGGTAGGGGACGACGAGGAAGTTTATGGGGCCGCGGAAGATAGCTTGGAGGAAGAGCTATGCCCCGTCCGTACACTAACTAAGGCTCAGGTCACGGGATCGCCACTCGGCCTTACCCACGACCCTCACCCTAAGTCCTCGGCCCCGCCTTCTGGCCCGGCTACAGACATTTCAGCGGAGCCTCCGTTACAGAAACCGAAACCATCGGCTTCGACGTCATCTAAGATGGCCGACACACCATCGAAACCGAAGACGGCGGAGACACCTTCGAAACAGTCGTCTTCGGAGGCTTCGAAGCCAAAAACGGCTGTCGAACACGATAAGGCACCCAAGGGGGCCCAGGAGGCCACCTCGAAGAAGGTCGTCGACCACGTGTCGAGTAAGATGGTGGAGTCGAAGAAGACTGTCGAGACACCTTCACCCAAGACTACCGTGGCCCCAGGCACACGGACAGTCGAAGTGGCGTCGGCGAAGGCCACAGAGCCGAAGTCTGAAACCACGACGCAAAGGGAAAAATCTGCCGATCCGAAGCCGGGGGCGTCGACGCATAAGGCCAACACCGACCGGAGCCTTGCTGTCGAGGGTGCGTCCGCGCCCAAACAGAAGTCGTCAACGCTCGGATCATCACCGGGTGGTGGCTCGAGGCCCACGGTCGGATCGACGAAGCCGTCCGCTTCTTTTGCTAAGCAGCTCGCGGGCTCCCTGAAGAGGCTACGGAACAAGGCGTCGGAGCCGAAAACGCCCTCGGTACCGAAGGCGACTGTTCCACCGAAGAAGACTTCGACGCCGATCCTCTATACTCTGCCGCCGAAGGCTTTCACACCGCGTACGGTGCCCGATGACTCGGAGGGGCTGCGGCAGACTCAGCGTCGTGGAAGCTCTGCTTGACCACTTTCGCAGGACGATGAATCAGAGCATTTTATCGACGCCGACACGGGCAAATTAATGCTCTACAAGAGGAAAATTACATCCCAGCCAGTGGAATCCTATGTAATCCCTCTTAAAAAGAAAAGGCCTGCACCACATACTCCAGACCTTGTGGAACCCATTCCTCAACAGACTGGGAGGAGTCCAACACCTTCACCCACTTACTCAGATGGGGACGGAAATGACCAGACTGAAGAGTATAACTTCCCTGCCAATAATGACCCTGATGAGTAGCAGGACTCATGGGTAGACACTGGTGACCAGGGTGACCAACAGGTGGTTAGTGACCCACAGCTTTATGGGATAAAGACTTCTCCTACTGAAGACTCGGCGGCATTTAATGCCTTGATTGAACGGGCAGCTGCAAATCACAAGGTGGAGATGCATGCCGACCCTGTGAAAGTTGACTTTTTGTTTGATACATTCTCTGCATCAGAAAAGACTGTTAAAACACTGCCAATGCTTAAAGGGGTTCTCAAACATGCCACTGACATTTTCGAAGAACCCACCAGGGCAAGGGTGGTCAACCCACGTATAGAAAAGAAATACAGACCGGCACCTGGAGACCCTGCTTATATACGGGGCCAGTTGCCTCTAGACTCTTTGGTCGTCTCCAATGCCCGCAAGAGGGCGAATTCACAGACAACGGGTGAAGCTCCTCCCCCGGACAAAGAGTCAAAAGTGCTGGAGGCAGGGGGCAAAAGGGTGGCAGCGCAGGCAGCAAACATATGGCGCATATCCAATACACAAGCCCTATTGGCTAGATATGATAGGGCGCATTATGACACCTTGGAACAGCTTTTGCAGCACCTTCCAGACCAGTTCAAAGAAGGAGCTGAAATGTTAATCCAGGAGGGCAAGCTCATTTCTAATGCTGCGATTAAATGTGTGCTTGATGTTGCAGATACAGCAGCACGGGCGGTGAACACTAGTGTTATGTTAAGGCGTCAGGCATGGCTCCGCATCTCAGGCTTCAAGCCCGAGATCCAAACAACTATCCTCAACCAACCTGTCAATCCAGACAGACTGTTTGGCCCGGAGGTTGACACCACCCTTGAAAAGATTAAAAAAGACACTGAGACGGCTAAGTCCATGGGTGCTCTTCAGTCTCAGCAATACAGGGGCAACACTTTTCGTCGCTCAAGTACAAGAGGTGTTCCCAGAGGACACTTGGCACAGCAGACAAGTTTCAATAGAGGAGGCGCCCAGGCCTCTTACCCCAAACAAAATAGAGGTGGTTACAGAGGAAACAGCGCCACGGGCAGAGGCAGAGGCAACAATAGTTCCCGTTCCTCTGCTTCCACCAAACAGTGACTCCCTGTCACTGCCCCCCGACCATCCAACACCTGTCAGGGGGAGACTCCAACAGTTCCTGCCAGTCTGGAGAAACATCACCACAGACAGGTGGGTAAGAGAGCTTATCCAGTTCGGGTATTGTTTGGAGTTAACGTCCACTCCACCCAACATACCCCCACGACAACGTCCTATGTCGGCAGAGCACTTGCACTTATTACAGCAGGAGGTTCTCGTAATGCTGCAAAAAGGAGCAATAGAGCTCGTGCCAGTGGAGGAAGAAGGCACAGGGGTTTATTCCCTGTACTTCTTAATACCAAAAAAGGACGGCTCACTCAGACCCATTCTGGCCCTGCGCCCCCTAAACCTATACATACTCTCAGAACATTTTCACATGTTGACGCTACAACAGGTACTTCCACTATTAAACCGGGGAGACTTCCTCGCAACCTTGGACCTCAAGGATGCTTATTTTCACATTCCACTCCACCCATCCCACAGAAAGTACCTCCGGTTTACCATACAGAACAGGCATTACCAGTTCAAGGTCCTACCCTTCGGAGTGACCACTGCACCCAGAGTGTTCACGAAGTGTCTGGCGACCGTGGCGGCGCACCTCAGGCGACAGAACATACATGTCTACCCTTACCTGGACGACTGGCTCGTTCAAGCCAAGTCGGCTCAGCAGTGCGCCGCGGACATGTCCCACACTATTCACCTCCTTCACAGTCTGGGGTTCTCGTTAAACTATCCGAAGTCGCACCTTCAGCCAGCCCATGTGCGGGAGTATCTGGGCGCGACCATAAATACTCTGGCTGCCAAAGCACAGCCAAACCCTGCGAGGATCGACCACATCCAGTCGCTAATCCAGAGGTTCAGACCCCAACACTCACCACTCCCAGCGAGAGTGTTTATGCAGTTGATAGGCATGATGGCCTCCTGCATCTTCATAGTCCCGCACGCGAGACTGCATATGCGTCCGCTCCAGGAATGTCTAGCACATCAGTGGACGCAGGCTCATGGACAGGTTGAAAGACCTAGTGTTGGTGACCGGTCGGGCATACAACTCTCTGCATTGGTGGAATCCACACAACCTTTTCAAGGGCCGACCGTTCCAAGAGCCTGTACCACAGATCATCCTCACGACGGACGCATCTGTCAGGCGTAGACCAGTATCCAGGCAGAAACCAAACTCCTCAGAAGCGTAGACAGTGTCAATCCCCTTCCCCTAGATAGATCCCCCTCTGTGATCCAAAACACTTGAGGATGATTACTATCCAAGGAAAAGAGAGAGACCAAACCAAGGTCAAAAGAAGAAAGGGGAGGCCTGTCAAAGGTTCCCACGTCACTAGGGCCAGGTTCCCTGCAGAGGATAGAAAAGACAGAAAAAGGAACACATCAATAATATAGAAACAGGTAAGGTCTATTACTAGCTATTTCCTGAACACAGAAGAAATATGCTGTCACACGCTTACCTGGCAGTAATGTAAAAAGAACCTCATAGAAAGTTACCTGAGCACCCAGGAGTACTCACAAACAAAAAGGATACAGCATCATTAAGAGTCTGTTGGTCTCTCCAAAAGAAAAGAATAAATAAAGCAACAACGTCCCGAAGCTTCTTGACTTCCGATAGCTCAGGGAGAAGAAAAACGTGTTTTCACTTTCTTCCTATTTTCCAATCCAAATAGTCTCTAAAAAAAAGGAAACGCTGCTTAGCGTTTTTGCTTGCCAATAATAATGGAACAAGAAAGTTGTAGAATCACTTCCTCGCGTGTCCAAAAATATCAATGAATAAATGTTGCAGCCGCTTTCTAGCACTGCCCAGTTCCGAGCAAAGTCTTTAGCGTAGGAGCGCTTTCAAGCGCGAGAAAGTTGTAGCTTCACTTCCTCGCGTTTCCTACGTGTCAAAAAGAAAATGTTGCAGCCGCTTTCCAGCACAGCCCAATTCTGAACACAGTCCGAATTGTGGGAGCAATATCAAGCGCTCGAGGGAAATCCAGGGACAGGGTCACAGCGGTGACGGGTAAATGGAGGGAGGGAAGGAAGGGAGGAATCTCGAAGTCCGATGACGCCTGGATTCAGCGTTCTCAAGCGGACCACGCAGTTATGGGAAGAATTTCTCGGAGAATACAGGAAGGCGAAGGTCAATCTTTGCTTCAAGAAACAAGACGGGGTCACGGTCCAAACACCAAAACACGCCTCAGGACTGCAGCAAGAAAACCAAGCGCCGCCATATTGGAAGGGGAGGTATTAGTGTCTCCTCAGTGTCCGTGATTGGTGTACAATCTCCAATGACCTATCGGTTCACACGTGTTGCCCCCAGGGCGTTCTGGGACACGTAGTACAGGCAGCGCGCAACAGCATATTACTCCCTGTCCTGCACTCAGAAAAACAGAAAGAGGGTCTAGGGTCTTCGTGTCCTAACAGCATCTCTCCAGGGGTGGGGAGCTCATGTGCTCCAGTACACGGTGCAGGGACTATGGACGACACAGCAAAGGAAGATGCACATCAACTGTCTGTAGTTGATGGCGATCTTTATGGCGTTAAAGTCCTTCAAAGTACACTTGTGCAACAAGGTCGTGTTGATCCGGATGGACAACATGACGGCCATGTACTACATCCAAAAGCAGGGAGGTACGCACTCTCCACAGCTGTCTCATCTGGCTCAGAGCATGTGGAAGTGGGCCATTCAGAGGAACATCTTCCTCATGGCGGAACACCTTCCGGGCAAGGACAACCAGATGGCGGATCTGCTCAGCAGGTACAGCCATCAAATGCACGAGTGGGAGATACATCCATCGGTACTCCGCCCGTACTTCCAGCAATGGGGTCATCCAGAGATAGACCTGTTTGCCACAAGGGAAAACGCAAAATGCCAAAGCTTTGCCGCCAGGTTCCCTCACCCACAGTCGCAGGGCAATGCGATATGGATGAACTGGTCAGGCAGATTTGCGTACGCTTTTCCCCCAGCACCTCTCATTCCGCTGGTGGCAAGAAAGCTAAAGCAACACTCGATGACGCTCATCCTGGTTGCTCCAACGTGGGCACGCCAACCATGGTACACCACGTTCCTAGAACTTTCCGTGGTACCGCATCAAAGGCTGCACCTCTCACCCAGGCTCTTGACGCAGAACCATGGCGACATCCAGCATCCAGACCCGCAACAGCTCAATCTGGCGATCTGGCTCCTGAAGTCCTAGAGTTTGTCTACCTTAATCTGCCTCCTGAATGCATGGACATCATCAGAGAGGCAAAGCCCACTACCAGAGCTTGCTATGCAGCAAAATGGAAGCGTTTTGTCATCTACTGTACAGAGCATAACATAAATCCGCTAGATGCATCCATTCCAAACATCATTTGCTACTTGTTACATCTTTACAAATGCAATCTAGCGTACGCTTCCATTCGGATACACTTGTCAGCCATAGCAGCTTATCTTCAGAACAGGCAGCACCTCTCTGTTTTCAGGGTGCCTGCCATTAAAGCCTTTCTAGAAGGGCTGAAGCGGGTCATTCCTCCCAGAACCCCGCCCGCTCCGGTATGGAATCTCAATGTGCTCCTCACTAGGTTGATGGGGCCACCCTTTGAGCCTCTACATTCATGTGAGATTCAATTCTTGACATGGAAAGTGGCTTTCCTCATTGCCATCAGGTCTCTTAGACGTGTTAGTGAGCTACAGGCGCTCACAATACAAGAGCCATTTATTCAGGTTCATTCCAACAGGGTGGTGCTCCGCACTAACCCCAAGTTCCTTCCAAAGGTGGTGTCACAATTTCACGTCAATCAGACAATTGAACTGCCCACATTCTTTACAAATCCAGAGACGGTAGCGGAAAGAATGCTCCATACCTTGGACGTTAAGAGGGCGTTGATGTACTATATTGACAGAACACAACCATTTAGAAAGACACAACAACTATTCGTTGCCTTTTCAGCTCAGCACAAGGGCAACCCCATTTCCAAAGCGGGAATAGCCAGGTGGATCGTTAAATGTATTCAGATTTGCTATCAGAAAGCTAAACGCACTTTAACGATCCCACCCAGAGCACACTCCACACGCAAGTTAGGAGCCTCCATGGCATTCCTGGGAAACATTCCTTTGGAGGACATTTGCAGAGCAGCCACGTGGGCCACACCACACACGTTTACCAAACATTACTGCGTAGACGTACATTCCAAACAGCAGGCAGCTGTAGGACAAGCTGTTCTTAAGACTCTATTTCAGACTTCTGCAGCTGGCACGGGCGGCCGCCGTTAATGGAGGGACTGCTATATATTCTATGCAATAGATATGAATTTAGCAGCCCACATGCCTCGAACTGAATATGCTACTTACCAGTATGCATCTGTTCTTGGCATGTAGGGCTGCTAACATTCATATCGCCCACCCTCCTCCCCGGCGCCTGTAGCAGCTGCAGATTGCTTCTTGCATTCAATCATTAGCATGGACATCTTTTACACTGTCATACTCCATCTTTGCCGCAATGGCTAAAAACAATCTGGGGATGGAGTCGATGCCCATGCGCACTGTAGTCCAGGGGAGGAGCCACCTATCTCGTGATACTTCGAAGACTCTTCCAGGACAACAATGTGCAATCATCCGGACCCAACACTAGGCGGCGATCTATGCAATAGATATGAATGTTAGCAGCCCTACATGCCAAGAACAGATGCATACTGGTAAGTAGCATATTCATTACAGGACCAGGTCCACACTAAGCTGGTTTCACTGACTTATAAAACCCTAATTAACAATATGCCGGACGGACTGGTGAAACTGAGGAGTGTGTGGGAATCGAATGTAGTTTAGATGGACACGCTGGTTTGGGAAACGGCCTGATGCACCCTAGGGAGGTGACAATAAAATCTAGACTCCGACTTATTCAATTTAAGGTCCTACACAGAGTCTACTACGATCGATCCCGCCTACACCGGATGGGCCGGGCTACCGACCCTAGTTGTTTGCGGTGCGGACATGCTGAGGGAAACTTTTACCTCACCATTTGGGAGTGTGGGTTCCTCCAGAGTTACTGGGCTAGGATACTGAGAGAACTCGGGGAAATACTCGAAGTGCCCCTACCCCTAGAGCCCAAATTAGTTTTACTGGGGATACTGAACAATTTAGACTTGACTCAACCCCATCTCATCTTCCTGATGTTAGCATTAGTGGTGGCCAAGAGGGATGTGGCATGGGAATGGGGAGCCTCGAACCCCCCGAAGCTAGAGGAGTGGAGGAGGGGGATGGACGTATATATGGCCGCTGAAAGAGTTACTTATAAAGTGAGAGGCTGCCCGAAGAAGTTCTCTAGAGTGTGGGGGAAATGGCAACTTTACTATGGCCTGGATGGGGGGCTCTGAGGGGGCGGAGAAGGTGACTCTGGCAGCCCTACTGTACATGGGATGGACTTGGATATAGCTGCTTTTCTACATGGATGGTCCTCTATAGCAAAGCGATGATGTCTTGTCCTATGCCGAGGGAGGTGAGTGGCGGGTGGAGGTAGGGTAGAAAGAGGTGGACAATTCAATGTGGCATGCTTATTATGTTCTGTGTTGGAAATGCAAATAAAAATAATTTAAAAATAAATAAATATATAAACCCACAAAACCTTGAGTATACAAATACACCTTTGACTGGGTTCTCTGGCCTCAGGTTAGGGGTTGCTTTTGTTTTAGGATGCCATTTCTGTTGATATTACTGATCTCCATGTAAGCAATGGTTAAATGAGACTCACCAAAGACTCTGCAGCATTTGTACAGAATGTGTAATAATTGTGCATCAGCGATAACATTAAGTCTTGAAAAACAGGAATGCTGTCTCAAGCCCAGACCTAAAAAGGGATGAACAAACAAGATACAATATTTACCTTTTAGGAGTATTCATGTTTCTAAATTACAATCTAGTAAAAATTGTATGAATTCTTTATAAACAGGAACGTCTATGGTCTTTATGGTTCTGTTTACATCGTTCAAGCTGGCTTTTGGACTTCTTAACATACTTTACAATACTAGGATTGCCTTCTGCAGCAATCCTGGAAATAAATTACAGATTCAGCAGAGAACGTAGCAGAGCCATTTGAACAGTCTTTTGTAGAAATGTCAAATCTCAGTTTCCCATGTGACTTCTTTAAAAAAAAATGTTTACTGTTTTGTTGTCCTAGTTAATAATTCTAATGCAAAGCATAAGTGTTTTATTTTTTGTTTTAAAAGGGTGAGTGTGACAAAAGCTATGGATCAGAGTTTGTCTTCAATGACCATGCAAAGGAATTAATTGTTGGAGAGATTTTTGTCCGTGTTTACAATGAGCAGCCTACGTTTCAGTTAGAGGTAAATTTTTGTTGTATTCTTCCCAGTACTTTTCCCACTATTGTAAAGTTAGCTTTCCAATACAAAGCAGAACCTTGACTTTGTCTAATCAAGTGGCCTATATGCAAAGATGGCTCCAAATGAATAGCCCTTCAATGGGCTTCTAGGTAATGAATGGGGCTTTGGAGCTGATCCAATCTGTTATATATATATGGTGGGTTAGGTTTACACTAATGTCTTTTTGTTTTTAGAGTGGCGATACCAGACCTTGCCGTAGAACTACAAGTGAATGACCTCCCTAAACTAAGCATTTAGCGGATTAGAGATCTATGTATCATTAGTCAAAGGACACTATTGGAGAACGTGGAGTACATCTTCTAAAGCAATGAACAATCCATGTATTTATTTTTGTGCATGACTTTTGTGGCAGCAGAGCTATGGGCTGCTCTTGAAAAAAAATCTTGTCCTCTACATTTGTTAGGTGTGGAGTTAATCACGTGTTCCACCAGAACTTCTTGAAGGCATGCCTTATGTGTGGTGTGTGTGTCTGACTTTCTTAAAAACAATTGAAAAAAAAAATAAAACTCAAGATGTAAGAACATTTAGTCTGAACCCCTATATTGTGACTGCCACAGAAAGTGGCATGACTAGATATCAATATAAAAGTATCATCTGATAGAGAAATCTAGCCCCAGATTCCTTAACTTAGAATATCCCCCTTGGCGTCCGATTGGATCCAGAAAAATCTTTTTCCCCAGCAGTACCTCTGCACGCCAGGGGGAGGAGCCGCCCGGCTCTGTCCTGACGTCGTCCACGGAAGTGAGGTCAATGGAGCCATATAGCCTTCCATGTCATCTTCGCACAGCCCTGTGCGGCTCCCTTTGTCCCTCCCTCGGCGGAAGTCGCGTTATTTATTTATTTATTTTATTTATTTATTTATTTAAAGAGTTTTGTATAGCGCGAACAGGACCCATGGGTATCAGAGCGCTTTACATATCAAGAGATAGTAAGGATATACATCTTGTACAGAAGAGTTAAATAAAGAGATATGACATATAAAAGATATTAAACACAATATCTACAGATTTTTAAGTGTTCTTTCCGTGGCATGAGGTAGATAAGGTTTTCGGTATTTAAGTTCACTTGTCCTGTATCTTGACCTGTGATTTCCATCTTCTCCATCCATGGAGTATAACTCTGCCGCTATGTTAAAGAGGATCCAACAAGAGCTATGGCAGGAATTTGCTCATTAAAAATATTTTTGTTTCCCTCTTAAATGTTACTGTGTTTGTTATCTTTCTGATGTTTGGTGGAAGAGAGTTCCAGATTCTAGGGGCTGCTCCAGAGAACGCTCTCTCATAAGTTCTTTTCTTCCGGAACATGGGTGGTCTCAGTACCAACTCCTTGGCACTCCTAGCAGGCCTATTTCCTCCAGATAGTACTATTTTCTGGGCAAGATATCTTGGAGTGTTGTAGTGAAGTGCTTTGTGGGTGATACATGCCATTTTTAGCTGAATTCTGGCTTCGTACGGTAGCCAGTTTAAAGCTTTGAGGTGTGGAGATATATGGTTGAACTTCCTTGAGCCGGTTATAAGTCTTGCTGCTGCGTTGAGGCATGCTTTTAGCGGTGCTGTGGAGATTTGTGGTATGCCTGCTAACGTAGTGCACCCATATTCAATCCTTGAGATGACCAATGATTGGACTGCTAGTTTGAGATCTGCTTTTGAAATGAAGGGTTTCACCTTTCTAATGTAGTTCAGGTGAAAGCGGGCACTTTTTGCCATAGCCTTGATATGTTCTTTCATATCCAGGTTCTCATCAAGTGATATTCCTAGTGATTTAGCTGAGTCGACTAATGTAGGGGTGCAGTTTAGCGCCGTGATCATTCTGGCCCATTCCTTAACTTCTGTATGTTTCTTTGATGGTGAAATTAGAAGGAATTCAGTTTTTTGAGCATTTAGTTTTAGGTGATTGATTGTTAACCATTTTAATGTCATTTCTAAGGCCTCATTCATTAACCTGATGTCTTCCAAAGACGAGATCTTGAGTTATATCTGCGTGTCGTTCGCGTACATGTGAAAGGAAATTTTGGAGTTTCGAAGAATTACTGTGAGCGGTTCGATATATAAGTTGAACAGAGATGGAGATAGTGTGGATCCTTGAGGTACTCCAATCGAGTTAGGACATGATGTTGAAAGCGATTGATTGACTAAAAATCTTTGTGTTCTATCCTAAAGGAAGGATTCAAACCATTTAAACACCGTACCAGATATTTCCATCCTGTCCTGTAGCCTGTTTAGTAGTTTTACATGACTCACCGTGTCGAATGCAGCTGATAGGTCTAGGAGGATGAGTAGACATGATCTATTTTGGTCTAAGGCTTGTAACGCATCATCAACTATCTGTGAGATCGCTGTTTCAGTGCTATGTCCTGTTCTGAAGCCCGACTGGCATTCATCCAAAAGAGATAAGTTGTCTATGCGTTGTTTGAGTTGACTTTGCACACATTTCTCTATTAGTTTGGCGAGTACCGGAATGTTGGTTACCGGGCGAAAGTTATTCGGATCGTCTGGGTCCGCCGCTGATTTTTTGATAATGGGGACTACTTGACCTGTTTTTAGGCATCCTGGTAGAATCCCTTGTGATAAAGAGGCGTTAATAATTTTTGTCCATAAGGGAATCACGGCCTGGTTGATTTCTTTTATGCATTTCGATGGGAGTGGATCATTATAGTGGTTATCTGAAAGAAACAGGTTAGTATTAGATTCCTTACCTTAGAATATCCCCAGGCGTCAGTCTGGATCCGGAAACTTTTGCGTAGCAGTACCCCTGCGCGTCGGTAGGCGTCGTCTGCAGGCGTCCCCTGCGGCTCCGCGTCCGTCGTCGGCGTCGTGCGCCGTGATGACGTCGCTGGAGTATATAGACGCCGCCTCCGCGCGCTGACGTCAGTTCTTCTTTTTTCCGCGCCAGTTAGCGCAGATCCGAAGAGCAGTACTCCGGTCTTTTGACCAAGTTTTTGATAATTCTAAGTCTTTCTACGGTGCCGGTAGGATGCCCGGTTTCAAGAGTTGCGACGGGTGCGACCGCCTGATGTCGGTCACCGACCACCATCGACTCTGCCTCCGGTGTCTGGGCGCGGACCACGACGTGGAGTCCTGCGTCGACTGCTGGGCCTTGACTAGTAAAGCTAGACGGGAGCGGTCCCGCAAGCTGCTTGAGCTCCGAGTGTCGGCCCCGCGTCGAGAGCGGTCCCGGTCCGGTCGGAGGTCGAGGGAGCGGTCGAGGGAGCGATCGCGGAGCCGCCATGAGCGCTCCGGGAGTCGCCGCCATTCCTCCGGTTCGTCAGGTAAGCGTCACAAGAAGTCGGGGCATCGTCATCGTACCCCCGACTCCCCCCGACGCCCGCGTGATGCGGCCGGGGGTTCGGGTGGCCCCACCCCCGCGGCCCCGCGTGGGTCGCCGACGCCGTCTGCCCCATACCCGTCGGTCTCTGGGGAAGGCGCGTCGCGCGAGGAGATTGAGGACTTCCTCATGGCTATGAGGGCGATGTCTCCTCCGGCGGGGCCTACGGCGCCTGCGGGCCGGTCGGTCCCGTCTGGGGGCCCGAGCGGTTCGGGTGCTCCTGCCCCGACGCCGCCGGCGGCTCCGGCCCCGGCGCCGCTGGGCCCCTCAGGGTCGTCGCCGGCTGGTCCACCGGCCTCTCCGGCGCCGATTCCATTGGGCCAACCCGTGGTGCCGCCTCCGCGCGACGCCGTGGCTCCGCCGTCGGTTCCGGCCGGCGTCGGGTCCCCGGCGCCGCGCGGCGCCACCCCCATTCCCTCTCTGACTCCTGACGCGGAGTCGGACCGGCATCTTCCGACGCCGAGTCCGGCGCCGTTGGAGCCCGTTGGCTCCGAGGAGCCGGTCTATATCGTCGACCCGGACTACGGCGATGAGGACGAGTATGGAGAGGGTTGGGAGGGGTCTGAGGACCCTTTATCACGTGCCTGCCAGTATGATGTGGACTGGGTAGGTGACCTGGGTGATGCCAG
Organism: Lissotriton helveticus; assembly: GCF_964261635.1. Taxonomy (NCBI): domain Eukaryota; kingdom Metazoa; phylum Chordata; class Amphibia; order Caudata; family Salamandridae; genus Lissotriton; species Lissotriton helveticus. Next base: position 1,106,452,873 of record NC_136071.1, on the reverse strand, counting down.
TGGTCTGGACGAGTCGCCCAACCCTGGGTTTGTCTCGCCTTCCCCTGTGGCGTCGGAGGCGGGGGCTGCCTATTCGGTGGTCCTGATGAGGGCTGCCAAGGCCTTGCGCCTTGAGCTCCCCGTCGCTAAGGTCAAACCTAACATTCTCACCGAAGTGTTTAAACCGCAGTCATGCCCCCAGGAGCCTCTGCTGCCGTTTAATGAGGCCCTGACGGATGTCCTTTTGGGCACCTGGTCCAGGCCCGCTTCCGGTGCACCGGTTGACCGGAACGTTGCCAGGCGTCACCGTCCGTGTTCGGACGACCCTGCCTTCCTCTCCACCCATCCCTCCCCGGAGAGTCTGGTGATCCAGGCCTCCACTTCACAGTCCGCATTCCCGTCGGCCCCGCCCGATCGGGAATCGAAGCGATATGACCAATTTGGCAAAAAGGTCTTTTCGTCTTTGAGCGCTGGACTGCGGTCTTGCAATACCGCGTGCCTCTTGGGCCGCTATGCCCACTCCCTGTGGGATACGGTCGCGGAGTGTCTGCCGCAATGCCCGCAGGAGGTGCGGGACAAGCTCAACCAGGCCTTGGTTGAAGGCCGGGACGCGGCGAGGTATTCGATCAGGTGTGGTCTTGACACGACCGACTCGCTGGGACGGGCTATGTCCACGACGGTGGCGATTCGTCGCCATGCTTGGCTGCGTTCCGCCAACTTCTCGCCGGACGTCCAGAATGCCCTCATGGACATGCCTTTTGATGGCAGTCGCCTGTTTGGTGACAAGGCGGACAACAACGCGCTTGAGCGCTTCAAGGACTCCAGGGTCACGGCCAAGTCCTTGGGTCTTTCGACCCAGCGCCAGCAAACGGGTTCGTTTCGCCCCTTTCGTGGCCAAGGAAGGGGCGGTCCCACACGTGCTGCCAGCCACGCGCCGCAGAACGCTCCCCAGCGCGGTGGCGGCCGTGGTTTCCGCCGTGGTGGCTGTAGAGGGCAGCGGCGAGGTCAGTCCACACCTCCCCCCGCTGCAGCCTCCAAATCTTCCTAGTCCGAGCTTTCGGGCTCACGTGACGCCAGTGGGTGGCAGGGTTCGCCATCACCACTCCCGCTGGCGCGCGATTACATCGGACAGGTGGGTGCTGCAGCTCGTCCGAAGGGGCTACTCCCTCCCCTTCGAGTCCACTCCTCCAGCCATGCCACCGCAGAACCACCGTGTGTCGGGGGACCACTTGACACTTCTGCAGGAGGAAGTTACGGCCCTCTTGGCCAAGGGGGCCATCGAGCGCGTTCCTGGGCCAGAAGTAGGGTGTGGTTGCTACTCCCACTACTTTCTGGTGCCCAAGAAGGACAAAGGAGGCCTCCGTCCTATCTTGGACCTAAGGAACGTCAACGGCTTCCTCCGGAAGGAGAAGTTCAAGATGTTGACTTTGGCTCAGGTCTTGGCTGCTCTAGACCCACAAGACTGGATGGTAGCGTTGGACTTGCAGGATGCGTATTTTCACATCCCCGTCCTGCCGGCCCACCGGCGTTACCTGCGGTTCACGGTAGGCCAGGAGCACTTTCAGTTTATCGTGCTCCCATTCGGCCTTACCAGCGCCCCACGGGTGTTCACGAAAGTGATGGCGGTGGTCGCAGCTCATCTGCGCCGGTTAGGGGTTTCAGTCTTCCCCTACCTCGACGACTGGTTGTTGAAGGCGGGCTCGCCCCAAACAGTCGTCCACCACCTTCAGATGACGGCAGACCTCCTGCATGAGCTGGGGTTTTCCATCAATGTGCCGAAATCACACCTGTGTCCCTCTCAAAAGCTCCTTTTCATCGGAGCGGTTCTCGACTCGGCGCAGTTTCGGGTTTATCCTCCGGAACGGCGGTTCCGGGATATTCAGGCTCTGATTCCCATCTTTCAGCCGTTATCCCGGGTTTCGGTCAGGTTGACGCTACGGCTTCTGGGGCTGATGGCCTCCTGCATCCTACTGGTGCATCACGCCAGGTGGCGGATGCGGGCTCTGCAGTGGGACCTGAAGTTTCAGTGGGCCCAGCATCAGGGCAACCTATCCGACCATGTCCTGATCTCGGAGGGCACTGCGAGACAGTTGCAGTGGTGGCTTACGGACCGCGATTGGGTCAGAGGCAGATCCCTCTCCCTTCCCCAACCGGAGCACGTAGTTGTGACGGACGCGTCCCTCCAGGGCTGGGGTGGCCACTTGGGAGAGGCGGAGATCAGAGGCATCTGGTCTCCGGCGGAGTCCCGGCTCCATATCAACCTGTTGGAGCTGCGGGCGATTCGCCTAGCACTGAAGGCATTCCTCCCCTTTGTCAACGGGAGTGTAGTGCAGGTGTTCACGGACAACACCACCGCCATGTGGTACTGCAACAAACAAGGCGGAGTGGGGTCGTGGACCCTTTGCCAGGAGGCTCTGCGCCTCTGGCAATGGCTGGAACGTCAGGGCGTGACTCTGACGGTTCAACACCTGGCAGGTTCTCTGAACGCCAGGGCGGACGAACTCAGCCGTCGGTGCTCGGTGGATCACGAATGGCGTCTGAACTCGGACGTGGCGAACGGCCTCTTTCAGCAATGGGGAGAGCCTTGGTTAGATCTATTCGCCACAGAAGAGAACGCGCAATGTCATCAGTTCTGCGCGTTGGAGTTTCCAAGACGGCACTCGCTCGGCGACGCCTTTCGGCGCGAGTGGAGTTGCGGTCTGTTGTACGCCTTTCCGCCTATACCACTTCTGCCCAGAGTGCTGAAGAAGATCAGGCGCGACCGGGCCCAAGTTATCCTTGTGGCTCCGGACTGGGCTCGAAGATACTGGTATCCCGAGCTACTCAGCATGACAGTCGGTCCCTCGATCCGCCTGCCCCTTCAGGAGGACCTTCTGTCGCAGCAGCAGGGGACGGTCCTCCACCCGAACCTGTCCAGCCTCCACCTCCATGCGTGGAGATTGAGCGGCGACAGTTGAGGCCATTCGACTTGCCTCCTGAAGTCTGTGATGTGATTCTGGCAGCCAGGCGTCCCTCCACAAAGTCGGTATACGCCTGCCGGTGGAACAGATTTGTGGCATGGTGCACAGCAAAGGCTGTGGATCCCCTTTCTGCCCCTCTTTCCGAGGTTCTCCTCTTCCTTCTTTCTCTTGCCCAGCAGGGCTCTGCTCTGGGCACTATCAAGGGCTACCTTTCTGCCCTTTCCGCCTTCTTAAGGCTACCTGATCAGCCATCTTTATTCAAGTCCCCTATTGTACTGAGGTTCTTGAAAGGCATCACGCACATGTATCCACCTGTTCCGTTCGTGATGCCTCAGTGGGACTTGAATCTGGTTCTGACATTCTTGATGTGTGCTCCCTTTGAGCCGCTTCATTCCTGTCCTCTCCGTCTTCTCGCTCTTAAGACGGCCTTCCTGGTTGCCATCACCTCTGCCAGGAGAGTGAGTGAGCTCCAGGCTCTTTCTGTCAAACCTCCTTTCATGTCCGTCCATCCTGACAAGGTGGTTCTTAGGACTAGGCCTTCTTTCCTGCCCAAAGTAGTTTCTGCTTTTCACATCGGGCCGTCCATCACCTTACCCTCCTTCTTCCCGCCTCCACATCCTTCAAAAGATGAAGAGCGGCTCCATCGTCTGGACCCAAAACGTGCGCTTTCATTTTATATGGATCGCACACGCCAGTTCCGGGTGGATGACCAACTGTTTGTTGGCTACGTGGGTGAGAAGAAGGGAAGGGCGGTACAAAAACGAACCATCTCTCGGTGGGTCGTCCTGTGCATCAAAGCATGCTACTCTTTGGCTCGGAAGGAGCCTCCTGTTGGGCTGAGGGCCCATTCCACTCGGGCCACGGCGGCTACTACTGCCCTGGGCCGGGGAGTCCCTTTGCAGGACATTTGCCAGGCGGCTACGTGGGCCTCGCTGCACACCTTTGCGAGGCACTACTGCCTGGACAGTCAAGTCCGGAGGGATGGCTTCTTTGGCCGTTCGGTCCTCCAGGACTTTCTGGTGTAGGTTTGTATTGGTTCGCAGACCCACCACCGGGGTTAGTATTGCTGGGGTATCTATTCTAAGGTAAGGAATCTAATACTAACCTGTTTCTTTCAGATGAACAAGTTACTTACCTTCGGTAACGATATATCTGTAAGAAACAGTAGTTAGTATTAGATTCCTTACCGCCCCACCCATCCTCCCCGTTCTGCGAACTGATACCTAGGGTTAAGGACATCCCTTTCAGGGCCCTAGTTTCACATGGCACCAGTGTTAGTTCTCACATGGCTCTGCGTGTTCTGGCGCGGAAAAGCTGTGTGCAAAGAACTGACGTCAGCGCGCGGAGGCGGCGTCTATATACTCCAGCGACGTCATCACGGCGCACGACGCCGACGACGGACGCGGAGCCGCAGGGGACGCCTGCAGACGACGCCTACCGACGCGCAGGGGTACTGCTACGCAAAAGTTTCCGGATCCAGACTGACGCCTGGGGATATTCTAAGGTAAGGAATCTAATACTAACTACTGTTTCTTACAGATATATCGTTACCGAAGGTAAGTAACTTGTTCATTAGGTCTGATTTCTCGTAGCGTTATGGCAATTTTGTTTTGGTCTAATAACTTGAAAGAGTCCCAATTGGCTTTGTTTTTTGCTCCATTATCCTTAATTAATGCATTGGAAACGCTCGTTGTAAGTGTTTGGCTTTCTAGGTTATCCGCTGCACTCTTGAGCTCACTTTCCAACGAGTTGGATTTGTCTGTGAAGAAGGTAGAGAAAACTTCGCAATTTAGTTGTGTTTTTGTGAATTCTTGGTTCGTTTTGGCTGCCTTATTGTACTGTTGTTTTAGTATTTCGATTAATTTACGCGGTCTGTTATTGGCGGAATCCAATTCTGATCTGATAAATTCCTTTTTGGAGTTGAGGATCTTTTTGTTATACTCTTTTCTGGTTTCTCTTAGAGATTTTAGAACGGGAGAAGAAGGGTGTTGTCTCCACTTTCTTTCAGCCATTCTCAGTTTACGTCTTTCCTCATTAAGTGTCCCATTGAACCAAGGATTTTTAATCTTCTCTGTAACTCTTTTCAGTTTAAGAGGCATTGTGGAGTTGACTATATCCGTTATAGAAGTATAGTAGTAGTCCGTTAGTTCATTTACGTTCTGTATGTTCTTTGGTGGTTGTAGGTCCTGTTCACAGCTTTCTAATAAAAGTTCAATGTTCGAATCTTTCGTATCCCTCATCCACTTTTTAATTCTGTTCGGTTGAGTGTGTTTGTTCTTTTTCCATGTAGAAATCGTGAATGTTATGACATGATGATCTGACCGGTCACAAGGCTCTATTGCTATACCTGATATGTTCTCGTTTTTTGAAAGTATCCAGTCCAACGTAGCTCCTTTCGTGTGAGTTGGCTGTGTACATAACTGTGAAAGATTGAGCTCAGCTAGGAAATCTTTAAAGGCATTTATTTGTTTGTCATTGCTGTTGTTCCAGTGTAGATTAAGGTCCCCTAAGAATACATTGTTTACGTCAGTGTTATGATTTGCTGTGATGATCTCAATTCATTGTTCTATGAACTGCATATTGTTACCAGGTGGGTGATAAAGTGCACGCAGGTTGCATGTTTGGTTGTTGTCCGACCTTATATTGAGTCCTAGATATTCACACTCTTTGAGCGGTTCTGACTGTATTTGGCCGATTTCTATATCCGATCGATGTATGCAGGCTATGCCACCCCCTTTCTTTTGTCGTCTATCCAGTCTCACAATGTTGTATTGAGGGGGCACTAGTAGATCCAGGACTTTAGATGATGATTCTGACAGCCATGTTTCAGTGAGTATTGTCCCATCAATTTCTTGGCTAATGATGAGGTCGGCTATGTCTGATGCATGTTTAGCTGCGGATCTCCAGTTAATCAAAACGCATTTCAATGATTTTTCTGTGACGTTTGCGGTCAAAATTTGCGGTTCAGAGATAATCTGAACTTGTTGTAAATTATTGAGGTTGGGTTTCCTATCCTTCAGTCTAGGTATTCTATTGACATCTGGACTGTTCTGATATCCTCTACTCTATTGTGCTCCGGCATCTCGTAGTCCTTTAGTAAGGATAATGTTTCTTCTTCCGTTAAGTCCTTAGGTGTTCTATCTGGTCTATTATGTCTATTTGATAATGGCATCGCCATCTCCTTGCTTTTTCTTTGAGTGTAATGTATTAGCTCTATGATGTGCTCTATTTTTTTGTGGGTGTTTTCTGTATTTTCCTATCTTATGCAGAGAGCTTCGAATGTCTTGCGACGTGATGTTCATTTTTGTTCTAAGATCTTCGAATTCTCTCAGGGTTTGAGGAGCTGTGTTCGTTATGTTGCCTCTTTTGTTGCGTGATTCACCATTTGATTTCCCTTTTTTCTTTTGATCTGCTCTTTTCATCAAAATTCCTGTCTTGTTGAAATTATTAGTTTTGTTCGTGTAGGATAACTTTCTAGTAGTAATAGGTGTTCTTTGTGAAGTTCTTTGCACCGGCGTAGGATGGGGTATCATTGTGTTGGGGTTTTCTATATCTGTGCTTTCCCGATTTTCATGGAGCGGCCTAGACGATGGAGATTCATCTTTCTTCTGACCTTTTTTGTTGTTCTCCGTATATTGCGAGGCAGTTTCTTTTCTCTCTGCTTCATTTCTAGGTGTTGTGCTTTTTATTCGGCTTGAGTCTGTTACCTGCGTAGACTGTTGTGTATTTTGCGATTCTCTGATTATTATATGATCTGTAGACATAGTGTTCCTGGTGTCTTGTGTGTCTTCTTGTAGAGTTAAGTGTTGTTCCGTTCTTGCATTCTCCGTGTATCCTATTAATGTATGGAATATGTTGTCAAATGTTTCTAGTTCGTAATTTGAGGCTTGTATTAGCACTATACCGTTCTTGTACATAGTTATGCTAAGGTCAGCTCTGCATCTTGGGGCTGACTTTGTCATGATTTTTGTGCCATGTGGAATATTGGTAGTGGAAATTACGTTTAGTAAGTTAGTAATTACATATCGCCATTTCGAAGTTTTTCTTGTAAAGAATATCAAATCATTCACTTTAGTGCCTCTAACTATGCTGGACGTAGGGTCTGAGATCAGCGTGTCTGGGTTTCTCCTCAATAGGCTATGGTTGAATTTTTTTGCTGCATTTTTGGAGATTTTGGTAGGATACCTTATGATGTGTGATTTAATGCTTACTCATTCTAGGTAATAGTCCGCCATGATAATTTATTGGTCGCGTGTGTTATAAATATAGGTATAGTGTAGTGTTGTATTATACTGATCGTCATGAGAGTTTCGATAACCTTTAGGATATGCCAGCTTTTCTTTTGAAAATATCTTCTGTTTAATCTATGTAGTCGGATCGGAGATCGGCACTTCTTATCCGTATTTTCAGGAAAAGTTCAAGAATGTTTCAAGATGGCCGCCGTATTTTTCATCCTTTGCTGTGATCTGTTTTCCTTTCTCTATCTCTCTTGTTGCTTAGTCCTCTTTCCCTTGTTGATATCCGATGATTATAAAGTAGTCCTTTCTCCATCTTTCGTCTCCTCGTTGAGTCGACACCGATTCGGGTTATAATTTTATATTTTTGCAGAAGCTTAATTTTGAATAAGGCTGAAGACTGCAATAGGTTGGCATTAATGAACACAATTGACTTCAAAGCGTGGCTATTAATTAGTAAAACACATAGCGTTATATATACTTCAGTCCTTAGTTTCTTTGAGTTGGTATGAGAGGCACAATATGGCCGCAATATTAGCCATGTAAAGAATATGATTTGTTAGTTCAAAAAAAGTATGATTTGAAACTAACGAGGACGTGTGGACAAACATGATGAATTTACAATGGTGTACCTTTTTTTCATCTATCTATATCAAATGGTATTAGACCTACTGGTAATGACAAAGTGGATAGTAATTGTTGGTTGCATAGATGTATACAAAATGACCATTCTAAGATGTCTGTCACATTTTCAACGTAATGTTTATGCTTTGCACTTAAACACTTTCTATGTCACTTACTTCCGGTCAGTTTGTTTAGCACAACTTTATTTAAAAGCACTACATTTGTAATGAATTGTTGACACTGAAGAAGGCAGTAACGCTCCTCCGTGTATGTCATTCCGGTACGAGGATGAATAAATAACTGAAAATTGAAATTGCTCCAGAGTGTGCTCATTTTGGAAAAGCAATTCCCAGAATGGGAGATTTGTGGTCTATGAATCTATTACACAAACCACCTTGCGATGAGCATTTTTTTATATCTATCTATCTATCTATATATATATATATATATATATATATATATATATATTTATTTATATATCTTGCGTTTTTCCACAATGCGAGAGGTTTCACATGTCTGGTATTGGGGGTCTTTACCCCAATTCTCACTCTCTCTCCCTCTCCCTCTCCCTCTCCCCCTCCCCCTCTCCCCCTCTCCCCCTCTCCCCCTCTCCCCCTCTCTCCCTCTCCCCCTCTCTCCCTCTCTCCCTCTCCCCCTCTCCCCCCTCTCCGCCTCTCCCCCTCTCCCTCTGTGTAACTCCCCAGTTTCCCCTTCACCGTTGGTACCTCTGGGTGCGGTTGACGGCTTGACTACCTGGTGCCTCAGTTCTTGGGCTTTTACATGGGTATATGTGGGAGGACGGGTTTGATATACAAGCGAGGAGGCTGAATAAGTGGTTTGAAAGTAGGTGGTTTATTATAAAAAGAAGGATCAGTGATTGGTAAGCTTGAATGTTCCTTAGGTTCCTCTTCTTCGGATGATTCCGGTGATGAGCTGAAGGGGTTGGATACCGGTAGGGAAATGGTCTTGCTCTCTTTGTCACCGCGGTGGTCTTTCTGGAGGCTCATAGGAGGGTAACAAAGGAACCGTAAGTAATGGGTTCTGCGCAAATGTCAAGTTGTTCCTTCACCACACCATTGTGCTCTAGGTTCGGGAGAGGCCAGAAAGGATAGGGGTAAGAACCACGGAACCCAGGTTGATTGGTAGGAAATGTAAAAGGGGAAAGAAAAGGACTCAAGATGACCCGTGCTCTAGAAAAGATATGAATGCACTTGAAGCAGGTTTTCACAATAGCATGTGGTCAAAGAAACAGGCCAATTAACCAAAATAACAGGCTATCTGCGTATTATCGGCCTTCTATCACAAGGTTCGGCATCAAAAGAAAGATCACTATGTCAGGATGTGGTCAAACAAATATATCAAATATCGCAAGCAAAAGGTCACAGTATCAGCATGCCATAGCAAAAGGTCACAGTATCAGCATGCCATTATCGATAAACTATCGTGTACTTCAATTAGGGCGGACCATAAAGACATTTAATAACATCCCTCCCTGCTAGTCCCGCCCGATATTTCCTCCCTCTTCCTCTAGTGCCCTTGAACCCGGTTTACTCATGGTCTCCGCCGCAACTCTCCTGAGTCGCGGCCGCTCCCCAGCCTCCTCCGGACACCACCAGTGTTCGCACCAGCTTTCCTCTTCATCCTCCTGGTTTCCTGGCGGTCTCACGTCCGGTGTATCAGGTCCCGCGTCTTCTCTCTCTTCTTCGGTCCTTCCGTTCCTCGCGCCACGGCTCTTCTCGCCTTTCATTGGTTGCTCCCGACTCCTTCCTGTCTGTGTGGGAGGTACTTCCGGGTTACGCTGTTCACCGCGTCCCTGTTGAGAAACTGCAGAAGTTGCGGAAGTCCGTTTCCCCGTTGCCGTGACGGAGTCCCTGCCGATGCTTCACCGCCCGGCGTTTCTCGGGTGAGTCTCCCTGCCCTTTCCCGGTCCACCTCCTCACAGTATGGTATAGTTCTCATGGTACACACTGTCTCCTTGTGTGTATCCTGTCAGCCACATGCATGTTTCTTCTGGTAGCCACAGTTCTGTTTATCTATTCATGTTGAGGTTGTTCCCTCAGCGTCCTTTCTTGGAATCCTCTGTGACGTATGCTTAGTTTGTCTGTTCTGACGCCGACGTACTGTCTTGTCCCTCCTTGGGACTATGTCTATTGCGGATCCATGGGATCCGGTGTTTAATTGAACTTCTTTTTGCAGAGGTTTGTACACGTTCTTCCATTGTTCACTGACCTTGTTGGTTCTGTTTCTTTCTTTTGTTCTTTTATTCCTGCCTGGACGACTGAGGGCTCACCTGTCCTGTGCAGGATTCTGCTGCCTTTGCCTCCCCTTTATCATGGCTCCCCTGCGGAGCTTCATGGGTCTGGTGTCGGTCCACTGGCATTTGCTGTCCCCACTGTGTTCTGGTCAATTTTATTGACGGCTTCCTCACTTTGAAACTTTGTAGGTTTTCAGTCGCAAACTCTCCTCCTATGGCTTTATTTATTCTAAGTTAGGGAATCTGCGGCTAGATGTCTCTATCAGATGAACGAGTTACTTACCTTCGGTCTAGCCGCAGATTCCTTAACGCCCACCCATCCTCCCCTTTCTGGGACAGCCTTCCAGGTGAGGTTCTGCCCACTGGCCTCCTTACAGGTGGCTGGCCTTCTTGAGGGGTACGCTGGCTCACCTACCTCTGGGGCAGGGTGTGTCGCTTTGTTCTGGCGCATTGGCTCTCCACCCTTTCTAGTTTTGGGTGGATAGGTTACGTGCTTTCAGTGCTCTTCCGCCCTGGGTGTCTGGCCTGGAGATCCCATGTTCTTCCACTCTCCCTCCGCCCCCTTCTTTTCCCTCCATTGCCTTGGGATCTCCTTGTTTATGCTGCAGTCGATGGGGCTGAGGTTCTATTTGTCGATGTTCCCCATCATAGGTCATTGTGGGAAGCGTGGTGAACATGCTCTGTTGTTACTCACTTTTTGTCACTCGCCAGGACACATGTTCTAGTCTTGTTCTCCTTTACAGTTACGTCCTTGGTTAGAGCTGTCTTTCATGCGCATCCATTCTGTGGTTGTTGCGGTTGTGCACTGTCCTTCTTTTGTCATGCCCTTCATTTCCAATGCCATTTCCTCTTTGTAGGAGCGTAGCTCTTCACTTGGGCGAGACTTCAAATATTGACTACTCTTTCAAACTTAGTCCTTTCAGATGTTGAGTACCCTTTTTACATGGTGAGGGTTCTCATCATTCTTGGTCTCTTGTTCTTCTTGTTTCACAAATTTTTGTTGTTTTTTTCACACGCTGTTCCTATACTTTCAGTTTTTGTAGTGGCTCTGTGTTGTGGCGTGGAAAAGTTTCCCGCAAGAAAACGGACGTCAGCACGCCAGGGGGGGGGGGCCTATATGGCTCCATTGACCTCACTTCCGTGGACGATGTCAGGACGGAGCCGGGCAACTCCGCCCCCCGGCGTGCAGAGGTACTGCTGGGAAAAAAGATTTTGCCGGGTTCAGTCTGATGCCTGGGGAGATGTTCTAAGTTAAGGAATATGCGGCTAGGCTGATCTTTTTTACAAAGTGCTTGGCGATTTGTATTTTAAAAAGAATGGATAAAAACAAATAAAGAACTTTTCTATATACACAAGCAACTATCTCATTGGACTTCTTTTTGGTGCGCCCCCATAAAAAATCGAGTAAAGTATCATCTTGATCTGGAAAGCACAGCAACGTCAAATAGCGGCTGACGTTGGGGTTGGCAGCACAAAACTATAAAGACTATCTTGGAACTGGATCTTAAGTGCGGCATTGTAGTGTCCGCTGCTACATTTCCTGTGATCATCATGCGGCTAGACTGTGTCTCTACCAGATACATCATTTCCGAAGGTAAGTAACTCATTAGAGTCAGACTCCAGCCATAGGGAAGTAATATCTGCTGTGATCAACCTGAACAACAGCATATATGATGACATGAGGGCACAGAAAATGAAATGAGCTTTCCTGTGGTGATATATACCCCACTATTAGAGGCTATGGAATGTAACATAAAAGAGTGGCATCTAACGCTGGGCCCTGAAAGCAGACTACACAAGCTGGCCATCCCTAGCTCTGACTAACCTTTAGGCAGGAGTTCTGCACCCGTGGCAAATGACCAGAGAACCCGAGACATGCTGAGCTGACATGTAGTCGGACTGCCGGGGCCCAAGATACGGTAGCGGCTCTCCTGCATTGACTCCAGCACATGGGGTCGATTGACTGGAGCGCCGAGAGGGACGTCGCTCCAGACCCTGCTGTGGCAGCCAGAGGCTCTGTCAGAGAGAGTTTGGCAAAAAAATTGGTGTATGCAAGGAGGTGAGGTACTACTTGGGTCCATGCTGAGACGCCTGAGCTAGGACCCCAAGATAATGGCGGCGGGCTGAAGAACGGTGCTCAACCAAACCAGAGATAAGCCCGCTGGTTGCCACCTCATGTGACACCGGCAGCTGGTGAACTTGGATATTGTTGCATGCATTTCTGTAAATTAGCTTTTCCCTGGTCCACTACAATAGGTGGCTTGCCTCAGCACTTATGGGGGAAGAAGACTGGGCCTGTAATTTCTGTAATGGTTCTGCGCTACAAATTTGTACCAACACACAAACATGAGCATGCAAGATACTAGAATGCAGATAAATGCTCTAACCTGGTATGTCATAGAGTTGAATAATGAGCGTAAAATGTGCCAGGTGCTCGCAGTCCTTCATTTGTTGCTGCAGCATTTTTTGCTCTAAGTTGGATGGCTATGCCCAGACGTAGGTCCCTTGCTCGCTGTGCCACTAGATTCAAGCTAGCCTGGCCGATGAGGAATGATGCCCTGAAACCGGTCCCAGGATGCTTGTTTCTGGTCCAGGGAGGACTCTGCTTGTTAGTTCGGCCTGGACTGTTCTCATGAGGGGCAGGGTCAAGATTGATTTGCATAGAGCTGGGAAGGTGTAGTGAGCAAATTAACAATGGATATAACCCAGATCTCTTGACTAGGGGTGAATGTTTGATTTATTTAGCATTCCGTCCATCATTTATTTGCGCAGCATTTTTCTCCCTAAATGGGATGGGTACACCCAGACGTGGGTCCCTTCCTCGTTTTGCCACTGGTTTCAAGCTATCGTGGCTGATTAGGGGTGATACCCTGAAACCGGTCCCTGGATGCTTGTTTCTAGTCTAGGGAACACCTGGCTTGGCAGTTCGGTCTGGACTGTTCCCATGAGGAGCAGGCTCCAGACCGATTTGCATATGACTCGGTCCAAACTGTGGCAGCGTAGTTAGCAAATGAACGATGGATTTATCCCAGATCTTTTGGCTGGGGGTGAATGTTTGATTTATTCAGCATTGCGTCTGTCATTTGTTGCCACAGCACTGCATTCCTAGACTGGCATCACATACAAATCACTTTAATACAGGAGGCTCATCCTACTACACAGTCAGAGCACTTGTTCGCAAGTATATTGAGTGCACACTGATTCTTTGCATCATCATCATCCTATTCAAATGCAAGAGAGATCTTAATCGAAAAGGGGGTACCCTTGGGGCATTGATGCTTGCTCCGATCCAGAAGGTAGATACTTAATAATTTAAGGGAATATACAAGGAAAATTCTTTATTCTTCTAAATGAATATGGGTCTAATGCCAGTTCATCTACAGTCTTCTTTTCCATCTCTTCCAACCTCACAACCACAACGCATGATTCAGTTATATGGGGAGAACTTTTAACCTATCATTAGGCTCTTAGACAGACATGGCTGAAGACTGGGTGCACTGTGCACCTCTGCTAAGACACACTTCTCATAACCCACCTGCGTGATCTCTTAAATATCTGGTGTGCTCAGACAGACAGTCAGTCGAGAGCACACCTCTAATTCCTCTGGTCATTGTACTTTCTCAAGGTTAAAATCTTGGCTGCCTTCTAAAGAAATTGGTGATTGGGCCACTTTTATTACACATCTTGCCCGCACACGCTCCTGTTCAAATCACCCTGATTTTGCCAGCTAGAACTGCACAGTGTAGATGATCATTGCACATCCCATCAGAAGCACCACTACATCCTGTGTTTTGAGAAGAGGTGCCCAGGGCAATTGTAGACTACAGGTTCACTGCAAACTGTTTCTGGGGGATGCAGAAGCTTAAAGGACTACCTCAGATGCTATGCATTGAAAAACATGCTGAGATATTGATCTCAATTAAGACCACCTTATCTAGACTGGAAGCCACTTTTATAGAGAAAGAGGCATTATATTTGGAAAAACACGATATATCGATACAAAATCAAATATCTGAGGTCCTCAAGAAATATGTAGACGTATCTGACAGAGAAGTATGGTACTTGGGCAAATATGCAACTACACATAGATATGAAGAATTAGAGGGGGTGAGTAGGAATCTGGTGGAGTTGGTGTACAACTTCAGCAGACCTACTGATATGTGTGAGATGAGATTTCTTGAACGTTTACACTGACCTATATACATAACATAACTCCTGCCCTGACTCCGAGATAGCAGTATCTGGAAGACTTTGTTCTAGCTTGACTGAGAGGCCTACAGAATATATAGCACAGCCAATAACAGTAGGTGACATTAAACAAACAGTACGCATGCTGCCTGACAGTAAAGCCCCTGAAAGCATTGGGGTCATGACTGAGTTCCTATAAAGAATATGCAGACATTTAAATTTTAATACCACACCTACTGCAGGTCTATCAGGAGTTAAAGGTTACCAGGACATTGCCACCAACAATGCGCAGAGCCCTCCCGGTGACCTTCAAACCAGATAAAGATCTTGTTGAGTGTTCCTCTTACCTCCCCTTGTCCCCTCTAAATCTGCATAACAAAATCCTGACCAAAATGTTGGCTGGGTGTTTAACACCCTTCATAATATAATGAATACTACCTGAGAAAGCTTGTTTTATACCTTTCTGCTTGACGTCCTACAATGTCTGGATGGTATAGGCTGTGCTCCATCACCTAGATCCTGAATTACAAGCAGTGGTTGACAGAAGGCAGTGAATGGAATCATATGTTCACAGTGCTTGAAAGGATCAGCGTTAGAGCCCAATGTTTGTGTTGGCGGAGGTTGCTTTATGCTCAATTAATGGCACGGGTGCTGGTTAACAGTGCATTTCAGACTCAGTGATTGTATCTCAGGGCACCAGAGAAGGGTACCCACTGTCATTGCTGATCTTTCCAATTAGTATAGGATCCTTCACCGTACTGGCTCCACCAACATCACTCCCACCAGGGTCCCTAATGTTGTGGTGTCCCTTCTGTGCTGGTATCTCTCTACTCCGATGTGCTCTTGCTATCTGTTAGAGAACCCTCTGTCAATTTATTGCCCATGATCCGAGCATTCCTGAAATTTGGTGAGATACTGTAAGGAAGTAGGATCTGCTTGGATGGTTACTCCCACTTTTTGCCTGGTGTTATGCTATTTCTGACTAGTCTGACTGCTAATTAGGACCCCAGTCTCTGTGCTTTCTGCCCTAAATTGGCTATGGTAAGTACTTAGGTCCACCCCAGATTGCCTACTGGTGTACCCATATAAGTCCCCAGTATATGGCACCCAGGTACCCAGGGCATAGGCAACACCAGGGATATCCCATGGGCTCAAGCATGTATTATGATACCCAGAATATACCACTCAAATTGTGGCTCCAGGCCTGCCAGTACACCCTCTGTATGCTGGTGCTAGCACCACTTACGACAGATATAGGTCTGCCTATATCTGAGGTCACTGCACTTAAAACCTATGTCATCCCTAAGGCAAGCCTTTCAATCCTGAAGGCAGGGTGCTTAGTTCTAAGTGTGAGGGTGCACCTGCATGAACAGGGTACCCCTACAACATTTGGAGTCCATTCTCCTGGGTTGTAAGTGCATCAGCCATTACGATATAGAGAGTGGCCATGCGTCATTACGCGATGACCATCTCTAAACTGGCTGTAACTAACTCGGTCACCTTTGGTATCAAACATGGTGGAATCATACCCCCACACCGTGAACGGTGTGGGAGAATGATTCCATGCACTGTAAAGCTCCTCCGGGAGGCCCTCAGAGCTCCCGGTACCAGTCTTCCAGAACCAGACAGCAAGCTAGGGCTGCAGCCTACCAGAGACTCGTTTCTATCCTTCCTGCTGCTGAGTCAAGCTTGAGCAGGGGAAGGTAGAACAATAGATATCCTGTCACAGGTGTGACAAACTCCCACACAGAGTTTAGAGTATTGGGGCAGGGTTGGGGCGCTTGCCAGCACCATTGACACTGCTTGAAGGTCCCATTTGGTGCCCTGCTTGCACAGTCCAGTTTAAACCAGTTTCCGCTCTGGCACGAAGCTGGACATAGGACATGGGAGTATCCTCCCCACTGTCTAGCCCCTCCTCTGTGAGGGACCCCTGAATCGACCCAAACCTTTCCTTAGGGTACTTAAGAACTTACCTGTGGGTGGGTCCCTGAATTTGTCGTGGGTCAAGATTGAGTTCAAAACACCACTTCATCTTCGACTGTAAGGGCACTCTGGAGTTCGCTGGACTTTGCTCTGGGCACTGAGATGCAACTAGGAGGACTCCTGCTACTCCTGGTCTGGTCGTCCTGCTCGTCTGCTGCAACTTCTGTGCATGTGCTCCACACAGGATCCTTCCAGTACCTGTGGACATCCAAGACACCTGAAGGAATCTCCCTCGAAGTGAAGGAGTCACTTCCTTGCATCTGCAGGCACCCGCAACCAAGCTGACCGGTCTGCTGCTCCTGGGCTCACACAGACTCTGAAGGGCTCAGCAACACAAGTGGTGGTTCTACAACTCCCCTGAGGCCTGCACTGTCTTCTCACCGAGTTTGACTCCAGTATCCCTCGTCAGAACTGCAGGAACCAAACCCCTGTGCACTTTGTCAATTTGCCGTTGCCAAAGCTTGTTGGCTCTCTTCACCAGAGATCTTCAGGCTCCAAGAAGCTCCGGCCTCAAGCATCTGCCACGACCAAGATCTTCATCCTCACTGCATCTCTTGCACTGTGGCCTGCATCTTTGGTGAGCTGCTCGAGGTCCTCTTGCCACTCCTGTGCCTCCGGCCTGAGGGGCCTCTCGAGGGTCTTCTTCGATTTCAGTGGACTCCCCTGCTTGCTTGGTGCCTACTCCAACTCTCCTGCGTGTGGTGAGTTGTTTGGACCTTGCTGGTCCTAACTGCACCTTTTTAGCTTGCCACGTTGTTTGCGGTTGCCAAGGCTTGTTGTTGGTCCAGCCAGACACCGACCCTTCAGCTCTCATCATCTGGCATGGGACAGCTCGTGTACAGCTACTGGTCTTCCACAGCCTGGTCCACACAGCTGCAGCTCCAAGGTCATCGTCCACTCTCCTGTATCACCCGACATGGGTGGCCATTCGTCTCCCGTGCCTCCTGGTCACTCCTGAGTGCCATATACTCTGTCCACTCTGCTTGCAGTTACTTCTCAACTTGAATCTTCCTTTGGGTTCCACTGGACACTTACCCCTTCTTCAACAGCGGCATCTTCCTGAAGTCCTCCATTGAGTTAAATGGCGGTTTCTGATGTCATTTCATACTATGCACCTGGCTTCTCTGGTGTAGGTATCCTGGTCCCTAGGGTACCCACGGGTGGGGTGGCTCTGCAACCTTCTGTTTTTCACTGGGTTTCTTCAGGGGCCACCGGAAAGGGTCCTTCTTTAAAATTGCAACTGCTACTTACCCTTTGACTTGAATTGAGTACACGGTCATGTTCCCAAACTGCACATGCCCTCTGTGGGGTTCCTGGGTACTTCCCTCGGGTGGTTCTACGTCTTCTGGGTACAGTCTTGAGTCACGATTCGCATCCCTATGTTAGTATATGGTATGGTCTGTCCCTGGCGACCACTTGGTATTTGTGCTACTTACCTATTTTTATTGCAAAGTATTGTGTGCATTGTGGTATATCTCCAGGTAGGAGATATAATTATTTGTTAGTGAGCGTCTTATAATAAATGCCTATGTTCGAGGCAAATGAGCTGTAGATCATATGCTATGCATAGATCGCCTTCTAGTGCTGGGTCTTGCACTTTGTTTTTCTTTGAAGAAGTCTTTCCAGTCAAGAGGTAGGTGACTCCTCCTTTCGGTGATAATGTGCATGGGCATCGACTCCATTGTTAGATTGCCTTCACTCGCTCTGTTTCTGCGGCTGCAGGACTTTTGCGCATGGGTGATCCAGCTACCCATTTCCCCATGGATCACCTTCAGGAGGTCCTCCATTAGTGCTCTGGTGGTAGGGAGCTGCTGCTTCCCTTCGAGGCTTCCCTCCATTCTTCTCTTTTGGGGGCGTGATCGGAGGCACCACGTCTTGGATGGCCAGGAGCTGGCGACATTTATTCTTCGTTCCGCTCTGGACAATTTGGAGGTGCTGGGTCGTACCATGGCTTCGGTGGTCTCCCTGCGTCGACATGACTGGCTTCAGGATAGTGTGTTCCCGGAGAACATTCGGGAACGGCTGGTGGACCTTCCTTTTGTTCCACGCCCCTGCGGACTCGGCCATTCAGAGGTTCCTGGTGGGGCTTCGGCCTCCTCCTCCTCCTCCTCTTCCTCCTCCTTCTCCCTCTCAGTCACCTGTGAGTTGGTCTGGATTTGGGAGGTGTTCTCAGTTGTGATTAATGCACCTTTGAGCCCTTTTTGTTAGGACTATGGTGCTGTTGGCTGCTGGTCCGGCCCTTTTTCGAATTGTGGTGTTTGGTTTTTGGTAAGCGTGTTGGCCTGAGAGTAGGTCTTCTGTGTGATGTTGGCTGATTGGTCGAGCCGTCTGCGGGCCTCCGCAGGTCTTTTCTGTTTGTCCTCTGCTGCAGAAAGTTTTTCCTAAGATGGTTCCCATGTCTTGGGACGTACCTTGCCCTATGTGGGGTTCTGGTAGCTAATATATAGCTCTGTCCTGTGCTGGGGAGGTGTGGTTGCCTTCGGGCCTCTGCTCTCTGTGGCGTCACGGTAGGTCGTAGGTGCGATCCTCTTGCTGATGGATTTGTAATGGCTTGCGTTGGCTCCAGGCTGTCCTTCTCCGGGTCCCTGTATCGCTGGTCTGGTCTGGTGTGCTGTCGGCGGCCTTGCGTCGTAGCTCTGCCTGGTTCCACTTCTTTCGTGGGCCATGTGTTCGGGCCCCTCCTTTGGGGCGTGTATGGGCCCCTATTGGCCTGCCTGGCCTCTGTCTTCGGCTGGCTTCTGGCTTGTCCTGGGTGCACAGACCCTAGGTGTTGTCTGCTGCTGGCTGTGTTTGCCGGTGCCGACTTGCACCATTGTGCCTTTCCTTGCGCATTTGCGGGGCAACCGTCCTTGCCTTGTCCGCTGCTTGAGGCTGGGGTGTGTTTGGCTTTCTTCCAGTGAGCCCTGAGTTCAGTTCGACCGCTCCTCCCTAGGGGATTAGGTGGTCTTTGGGTTCCTTGTGCCTCATTGGGCGCTGTCTCTCCCTGAGGGGTGTTGGCAAGTTCTCCCTTGGTGGGCCTGGGCTATCCTTTCTTCTTTCGCCTGCCTTCTTGCTGAGGCGCCGTTCTGTCTGGTCTATTGTCTTCTGGCTGTGATAGGCTCGGCTGTCCTCTTCACTGGGTGTGTTTCCCAGTGTGTGGGGGGGGGCTTACCTTCGTTCTACCCCTTCACCTTGGAGTCTCTGGGTTGCTCTTCTTCCTCGGTGCTCCTCTGCATTGCTTGGGAATTTGGAGGCTTCTGGCGAGGATCCTTGGTCCCCTTAAAAAAAAAACGAATCTTAGTTGGGACCGGATGGACAATCTGCGTCCCATCTCACTCCTTCCCTATCTGGCCAAGGTGGCGGAAAAGGTAGTGAACCTCCAGCTTATGGCATTTGTTGAGCAAGCCAATCTACTACATCCTACTCAATTTGGCTTCCGGTCCCGCCACTCCACGGAGTCTGCGCTGCTCATGGCCACTGAGACCATCAGGCAAGGAGTAGATGAGGGTCAAACCATGGCCCTCATTCTTCTAGACCTAAGCGCAGCGTTCGACACTGTAGCACATTACACTCTGCTACAGTGTCTAAACAAAGGCGGTATAACAGGCTCAGCCCTGAGATGGATTCAATCTTTCCTCACTGACCGGGGCTTTCAGGTTAGACTGGGTGAACATTACTCCCGGATGTTCAATCTTGACCAGGGGGTACCTCAGGGTTCGGCCCTGAGCCCCACCCTGTTTAACCTGTATATCTCCCCAGTGGCCACCATAGTTGAAGGATATGGAATCCAGCTAGTGTCATATGCCGATGACACACAACTGGCCATCTCACGGTCACGGGCGCCGGACGTTGCAGCGATCAGCTTCAGTGCCTGCATGCAGGAGCTTGCATCCTGGATGTCTGACAACTGCCTGAGGCTGAATGGGTCCAAAACTGAGGTGCTCGTGGTAGGGGGTGGTCCGAGTGTGTGGTCATCGACATGGTGGCCGGCCTGCCTAGGAGCGACCCCAGTGCCTTGTCAACAGGCAAAAAATCTTGGGGTTATGTTTGACTCTGCTCTCACATTTGCTCCCCAGATAGACCGGGTAACCGGGATGTGCTTTGGTATCCTAAAGAGTATACGTAAGATCCTGGATCTACTTCCGGTCGGTGCCAGACAGACTCTTGTACACGCCTTGGTTACATCAAGATTCGATTACTCCAACCTTCTCTATCTGGGTATAACAGCTAAAAGCCTCAACCGCCTCCAGGTACTACAAAATGCCACAGCACGGCTGGTGTTGAGGCTCCCAAGAATAACTGCTTCGAGAGCGGCTCTAAAAACCCTCCATTGGCTTCCGGTGAGGGAGAGGATAACTTTTAAAGCACTATGCGTATGCCACTGTATCATCAACGGCAAAGCACCTATCCCTCTATCTACCCTCGTCACTCCTTATAGTCCTGGACGCAGGCTTAGATCCTCTGACACCGGGCTACTCGCTGTCCCAAAAATTAAAAAAACCCGAATGGGTGGCAGATCCTTCAGGTTACTGGCGGCGAAGAGTTGGAATACGCTTCCGAGGGAGTTACGCCTCGAACCCTCCGAAGTAAAATTCCGCAGTGCGCTGAAAACATATCTCTTCCGCTCAGCTTTGGTATAGCCTCCCTGTCATGTCTTCTCACCTTCTCTCCTAGCGCGGGGACACGCCGGTGTGCGTAATGCCATGCGCTTTATAAAATTCCAAAATAATAATAATAATAATAACTGGGCGTGGGGTGCCCTGGCCTCCTTTCACCTTGCCCTTGTTCCTCCTGTTGGGTGAGGGCGGTCTCCCTCTTTTCTTGTATTTCCGCTTCCCCTCGCGGGTCAGTGGTCTTTTAGTTGAAGGGGTTCCCCCACTTTGCCTGGGTGGACAGGGCTCTTCTCCCTATCCGTTTGACTCATCCCCTGTTGGGGCCCTGTGTTCAGTCCAGGCTGGTGAGGTCCTCTCGCAGACCCTCTTTCCCCTTGAGTATGGCTAGGGTATCTATTCTATGTTAAGGAATCTGCGGCTAGTAGTTTCTATCAGATGTACGAGTTACTTACTTTCGTTAACGATGTATCTGGTAGATACGATTCTAGCCGCCGATTCCTTCACAACCCACCCTTCTTCCCCATTCTACAAGGACCTTCGGCTGGTCTTCTGCACTCGCCTCTCCTTGGGGGGGCTATGGCTTCTGTGAGTGCATTCTTTCTTTCTTTCTTTTCTGGCAGGATGCTTCGTCCTGTTTTCTTGTTCCATTCCTTCCTTTTTCATTGCATGATGGGTTTCTATATCCTTCTGCGCATTTACGCTCTGGTTGTTCCAGGTTGGGGCCTTCTTTCAACCCCCTTTCTTTTCATTACTAATGGTTGTGGCCCCTCTGCTCTACTCTAGGTTGGGGTCGCTTGGCTGTGCCTCTGCCCTTTCTCCTTATGGGGGATATGACCTTCTTTGATGGGGTTGTCTGGGAGTATTGTGGTTACTTGTCTGTTCCGGATTTGTTCCCCTTCTTTATTGTTGACTGAAGTGGTAGACTTGCTACATGTTATCATGACATGTTTTTGTATACTCCTCTGTCCCCAGGGGGGCTAGCTCCGTACTTGCAGGATTGCTGCTCAGGGCGGTGCTCTGTTCTTTCTTTCCCCCGCTTTTCAGTACTGCAGTGTCTAGCACTGCCCCATATGGTGTAGTTCCTCACCATTCTTTGTCTATTCTTCTGCTCTTTTGCACACTGTTCCTATTCTTTCACAGTTTTGTTCTGATGGATCCGCGTTGTGGCGCGGAAAAGTTCTCCAAAGAAAACTGACGTCGGTGCGCCGGGGTGGGACTTATGTATCCTCGCTGACGTCACGTACGCAGACGATGTCAGGGCGGAGTCTTGTGGTGCCATCCCCCTGGCACGCAGGGATGCTGTGGCAAAAAGTTTTCCAGATCCAGTCTCACGCCTGGGGATAATTCTACATCTGATAGACTACTAGCCGTAGATTCCTTCGGGAAACATCCTTTACAACTCGCTACCATTACAACAAAACTTTTACAACGCAGGATCCATTACAACGCAGCCATTTCAACGCATGCCATTACAACACAGCTGCTATTACAAGGCCTGCCATTACAACGTAAGTATGGGTAAGTATTTAATTAAATTTTAACCCCTACACCATCCAACACTTACCCTACAATTACGCCCCCCTGGAGTTGGATAGTGTAGGGGTTAAAATTTCTGTTCTAACACTTACCCTACTATTATGCCCCCCTAGAGTTAGAATAGTAATTTTAACCCCTACACTATCCAACACTTACACTACTATTACATTCCCATTAATTAAAAAGAAAAATACTTACCCTTACTTACGTTGTAATGGCATGCGTTGTAATAGCAGCTACGTTGTAATGGCATGCGTTGTAATAGCAGCTACGTTGTAATGGCATGCGTTGTAAAGGCATGCGTTGTAATGGATCATGCTTTGTAAAAGTTTTGTTGTAATGGTATGTGTTGTGAAAGTATGCGTTGTAACGTCATACATTCGATTCCTTCACATAGAATTATCCCGAGCGTGAGACTGGATCCGGAAACGGATCCGGAAACTTTTTTGCCACAGCAACACTCTGGGGCGGGGGTGACATCACGCGACTCCACCCAGGCGTCGTCCGCATACTTGACATCAGCGAGGTCACATAACACCCTCCCCGGCGCACCTACATCAGTTTTTTCCTTTTCCGCGTGCAACGCTGATCCGGTCCTTCAGGCCTGTTTGGGGTCCCTTTTGTTCCCCATTTCTCTTGGTGGAACAGTGTGCAAATGCCTTCGGGCTTCAAAACTTGTACTTTTTGTGGACGCCTTATTTCGGCAACGGACCCTCACTTAATTTGTATGTGGTGTTTGGGAGAGGATCACTGCGCCACTGATTGTCCAGAGTGTCGACAGTTAAAGCCGAAGTTGCGGCGGGAGCGCCGGATGAAACTTCTCTCAGTGCGTCTCTCCAGGTCGGCATCCTCCCCTCAGTCTGCTTCAGCAGACGGCTTCAGGTACGGCCATGGTCGTCGTCCTCGCCCTTCTTCGATGTCGCGTTCTTCGATGTCGCGTGAGCGTTGCTCCCCGATGGGTAAGTGTCGCAGTTTGTCCCTGGGGTCGGTTTCCGGCCTACCGGGGGCGTGGACTCTCCACGAGTGATGCGCCCTCGCGTGCCGTCCTATCCACTGTTTCCCGGTGTTGGGACGTCGAGAGTCCAAATGGAGTCGTACGCGGTGGCTTTGCAGGCCTCGCTGGCGTCTCCTCCTTCCCCTATTGGGGCGCTGGCGGATCCCTCGCCGTGCGCGGGGCCCTGGTTCGGATCCAGACTTGGAAGATGAGGTCGTGTTTGGGGGGGCTCCTCTGGGACACCTTCTTCACGCCAAGGCGTCTCTGCCTCACCGCAAGTTCCTGCGGGTGTCCCTGTGGAGGTCTCCGGGGCTCGGGTCGCATCCCCGAGTCCCTCTCGGTCCTTTGACAAGGTGGTCCTGTCTAAGGCAGAGGTGACGCCACCACGGTGCCGGCAGCAGCTGGTCCATGCGGAGCCACAGGTGGCCCCTTCTTGTCCCGCTCCGGGACGAGGCCGGATGAGGACCCCTCGTCCCTCTCCGGGCCCCTTTCGTTCCTTGACGCAGGCGGCTGCCTCGGAGGGCAAGTCGGTGGCTGAATCATCTCTGGCGCCACCACATGGGTTGCCGAGCGATCTCTGCCTCATTTTGGGCTGCAGCTGGTATAGGGCTTCGTGTCACTCCCCGGGGCTGTCTTGTTCCCCCAAGCAGGTGTCTACCTCAACGGGGGTCGGGTCGGCGTTGTTCCTGCGCCGCCCCGGAGCCAGTTCGACTCCAGCCCCACTCCGGTCTCTGGTGCGGGATGACTTGACGAGGGACTCTACAGATCCGCACAGGGGTTGTACCACAGATTCGTCTTCGGATGCTCCCTCTTCCCCGGAGGCAGGCTAAATTTTGGTGTTGTCCTCTCTGGAGACTGGCCTACGTTTGGTGTCTTTTTCACCGGCGTCAAAGGACAGCTCCCTGCCCTTCCTGAGGCAGAGGTGTTCGTCAGAAGAGCTGCAGGTCCCTCATTCTTCAGTTCCCCCTGGCTTCCAGGGTTGGCTCCTACCTGTCCCTCTTGGACGGCTGCCTTAGTTTGCAGCCGTCGCCCATGGAGGAGCTGCTTTCTCCGCCGCGGGGCCCTATGGAGGCAGGTGCGGCCTTCGCTCACGCGGTGTCCACGGCTGTAGGCATCCTGCGCATGGGTGACCCGGTGACACACCTTCCGGCGGACCACCTCTTGGAGGTCCTCCACCAGGGCTCTGGTGGGAAGGGGAAATCTTACTCCCCTTTGAAGGTTCCCTCCTTTCTTCCTTGACGTGGGCTTGGAGGCGTCCTGCCTCAGGGGACTCGGTGCCTCACCATCTTCTGCACCAGCACCTCCAAGTGCCGCGTGACCCGGTGTATCAGTCCCTTCACCCCTCGGCTGCCAGCCCCCTTTTATGGACCGCTTTTCCCTCCCTGCTTCCGCTGTTGACTCCGCTGTCCCGAGAGACCCGCTGGCTGGACTCTTGGGGGTGCAACATGTTAGCCTCGACCAGCGCTGCCCTGCGGGCCCTTACCACCTTTTGTGTTCTGGCTAGGGCCTCCCCCTGTCTGTGGGACTCGGCTGAGTCTCTGGGTCCTGCAGCGTCCCAGGAGCATGGTCAGGTGGACTTGCAGCATCATGCGTCGGATGGCCGGGAGCTTGCGGCGTTTATTCTCTGCTCAGCTCTGGACATCTCAGAGGTGCTGGGCCGGGCCATGGCTTCCTCAGTTGCTCTACGTCGCCATGCTTGGCTTCGGGACAGAGTATTCCCTGAGAATATCCGGGAGCGTCTCATTGACCTGCCATTTGACGGTACCGTGTTGTTCCATGCCCCGGCCGACTCCGCTATCCAGAGACTCTTGGCGGGGCTCTGCCCTCCTCCTCCTTCTCCTCCACCTTATCGTCCTCCTTCCCCTCCTCAGTGACTCGTGAGTTGCGCTGCTTCTGGGACTTCTTAGGCCGTTTGTTCTGGCTGTGGAGTGTGTTTTTCTAGCCTCCCCTCCATTGCTATCCTCTGATGTGGGTCACCTGGTCATGTTTTGCCCTTGTCCCTCTGGGGTGTTGCCCTCTATATTGGGGTGGCTTGGAGGTTGATGTCCCTGTCTGTCTTGGTACTGGTCCCCTTCCTTGTTCAGGATGGGGGTGGTGGTTTACTATGTGTGCCATGACTTTTACGCATGTTCCATGTCTCTGCGGGCACAGGGATGGGAGGCTGTCTCTATACTGGCAGGGTGGCAGTGCAGGGCTCTGCTTGCTCTTTCTTCTTGCCCTGCCTTTAGATTCTGCGGTGTAGCCACTCCTCTTATTTATTTATTTATTTTTGACATTTGTACAGCGCTCTGTTACCCGTAGGTGTCCTGGCGCTAAGTATCACTCCTTAGGCAAAGTCGAGTCGGAATTAATTGGTAAACAGCCAGGTCTTCAGCGCCCTCCTAAAGGCCATAAGGTCAGTCATCTTTCTAAGAGCCAGGGGCAGGACATTCCAGGCCTTGGTTGCGCCCAGCACAAAACTTCTGCCTCCCCAGTGTGCTCTCCTAATGTGAGGCACTGCAATCAGCCCTGCATCAGCAGATCTAAGGTGTCTGGTCGGGCGATACCAATAGAAGTACTGCCGGAGGAATGATGGCCCTAGGCCTCGTAAAGGCCCTAAATACCAGGCACAGTGCTTTAAACAAGATCCGCTTTCGCACCGGGAGCCAATGAAGTTTGGCTAGCTCCTGGGACATGGGGCGTATTTTGGGATGCCCAGAATGAGCCGGGCTGCAGCATTCTGCAGAACCTGCAATTTGTTTAATATGCCCTGTTGGGCGTTAAGAATCAGACTGTTATAATAATCCAGCCGCGCCAAGACCAGAGTAGTAACCACTGTTTTTCTGCCACTTCCTGGGATAAATGGATTTGAGCAGAAGGGCAATGGAGGAGGACAGCGCGTTGACCTGAGGACGAAAGGTAAGCTGATCATCGATCAGCACCCCCAAGTTTTTAACTTTGGACACGGGGGTGGGAGCATTACCCATCCGCTCTGGCCACCAGTTTGGACTCCAGAAGTTGACATTTGAGCCAAACACTATGACTTCTGTTTTAGCTGAATTCAATTTAAGACAGTTTACAGCCATCCAGTTTCCGACCGACCGCCAGCATGCAGTCCTGAAATTTCCTGGCTACTCCGGCTTCCTTCCCTGGTAACAAGGACACCACAATCTGGGTGTCATCAGCGTAGGAGGTAAGAACAAAGCCAAAAAGCCCGAATTACCGGGGCCAGTGAGCTGACGTATATATTAAATAGCGTGGGGCTCCGGGACGAGCCCCGAGGAACCCCACAGGGTAAGACGAAGGGTTTTGATTCAATTCGCCTAGAGCCACACTCTGAACTCCGCTGGAAAGGAATGCTTTGAGTATGTTAAACGCATTTACTTGTACTCCACATGCCTTCAAGCGGTCCAGCAAAATCACATGGTGGACCGTGTCGAAGGCCGTGGAGAGGTCCAACAACACCAGCGCAGCCCTGCCTCCCGCATCGGTCACCGCTCTGATCTCCTCCGTTGTTTTAATTAGGGCGGATTCCGTGCTATGGCTAGCTCTAAAACCGTGTTGGGAGGGATCCAGTGCCTGAGTGGCCATGAGAAACGAGCTCAGTTGGGTATTCATCACCTTTTCTATTAGTTTGGCTGGTAGAGGGAGCCTTGCTATGGGGCGATAGTTATTTGGATCCCTGATATCCAAGTTTGATTTTTTTAATAAGGGCAAAATTGAGGCATGTTTCCAGCAGGACGGAAAGTCTCCTGTCAAGAACATATTATTAAACATGGTTACCAATGATGTAACTATCGGACCTGGGGCCAGTTTAATCACAGCAACTGGGCATGGATCTGATGGGGAGCCTGATCTTGCCACTTGAAGCAAACGCATAATTTCTTCAACATTTACCGGGGAAAAACACTCCAGTTTTGCCCCTGCGGTAACCTCGGCTGTGTTTTCTGGTGTGTTCGCCGGGCAGTTCGGCATATCGAAGTCGGAGAAAGCTTTGAAAATTGTCTCTACTTTACCTAAAAAGAATTTGGCTAGTTCCTCACATAGTTCAGGGCTAGCGGGTGTAACCGCAGGTATAGGGGCAACCAAAGCAGAAACCGTTTTAAACAATTCCTTCGCTGAGTTCTTGGCGAGGTTTATGCAATTTGTGTAATAGTCTTGTTTTGCCATCCCCACCATTTTTTTTTATATAATAGCAGGCTTTGTTTGAGTAACTTTTTGTCAGTTTCCTTGTATTCTTTGCGCCACACCCTTTCCAGTTTTTTACACCCTAGCTTTTGATTTCTAAGTGCCTCAGAGAACCAGGGGGCTGAGGGCTGGGCTCTGGCCGGGAGGCGGGGTTTAGGTGGGGCGAGGGTGGCACAGGCCTTTTCAATCCAGCTTGTATATGCAAGGGCCGCCTCAACCTCTAATGGGAGTGACTCTTTAGAAGAAAGCAGGAGATCCTCAAGCGCTCGCCCCTCAATCTTATTCCAGGCCCTGCAGGTCCTGGCAGATTTGGACGGACACCCTGCGCTTTGAGGCTTCAACACTGAAATAGCGAATAACACTACCATGTGGTCTGACCAAATGACCGGTATTGTTTTTGTAAACTCTAAGGTTGGATGGTTAGAGAAAATACCATCTAAAGTATGGCCTACATTGTGCGTGGGTCCCTTCACCAATTGTTTCAGGTCAGCGCCATCCATCAATTCAATAGTGCTTTAGTGTCAGCATCCATGAGGTTTTCCAAGTGGAAAGTGGTGTTGTTGGTCACCGTTTCTTCCAATTTTAAGCTCTTCGCACTCTATTCCCATGCTCCCACAATTTATCTGGTGGTTCCGCGTTGTGGTGCGGAAAAGTTCTCCGAAGAAAACTGACGTAGGCGCGCCAGGGTGGGTCTTATGTGACCTCGCGGACGACGCCTGGGCGGAGTCGCGTGATGCCGCCCCGCCCCCGGCGCGCAGGGTTGCTGTGGCAAAAAAGTTGCCGGATGCAGTCTCGCGCCTGGGGATAATTCTACGTGAAGGAATCTGCGGCTAGAATCATCTCTACCAGATACATCGTTCCCAAAGGTAAGTAACTCGTACGTTAAGGAATCTGCGTACTTTAGGTGCGGTTAGTGCTCTAGTGTTCCTAGGCCTACAGGGCATAAATTTACCGCGTTGCTGCCGCGCGCAGTGGTCACGCCGCTGGCGTGCCAAAGGCAAACCCGTCTGCGCCTGTCTGCTGCCAGCTGGCAGGAAACGCTGCTTGTGTTTATTCAGGTATATCAATGCCTCCTTTAGTCTATTCTAAAGAGGTGCTACTGGATTTAAGGGTCAATGCGTCTAGCTTTGGATGTGAGGGAATTTTTTTTTATAGAAAAGGGAGTTTATGCAAGCAACTGCCCGCAATGGGACTGGGCTATAGGTCAGCCTCAGCAAAGAACAGTCCCATACCGTCCTTTCCCATCAGGTCAGCAAGTATCCAACAAGCAGACTTTTTCCCATCAGGTCAGCAAGTATCCAACAAGCAGACTTCTAGGGAGAGAAAGCAGAATGAGGGAGAGCAAGTAGCCACCTTTCAAGGCTTGTACCTCAGTGCTAGATCCATTCCCAAACATGCTACGGAAATCTGGGATCTGCTGGATGATCGGAAACCAGATATCTGCCTTTTTACAGAGACGTGGCTGCACATGCAATCTTCCCCATCTCTAGCAATTGCCTTGCCTGCAGAATATATGGTAGCGAGATTAGACAGAGTAGGCAAGAAGGGAGGAGGTTTTGCCATAGCCACCCGTCTAGCCCTTCATATAAAAATCTTGGATACTATCTCCACCCCTAGTATGGAATTAATGGTATTCACAATGGAGCCTGCCTAAGGCATTAGAGTGATGGGAGCTGTAGTTTACCCCTCCCCCCCTGCCCCGTCCCCCTCTGGGGAAAAGCAAGAAATCCTTCTGTACGTCACTACTGGAAAACCTTGCTCGATATACCATGCAAGCAGATAATTTCCTACTCCTAGGGGATTTTAGCCATCATTTAGACACTATCTCCAGCACAGACTCCGCAGGTCTACTAGCAGCTATGGAGTCCCTGGGTCTTTTTCCCAAAATACGTAGTCTGACACACACAGCGGGACATACCCTGGATAACATCTTTACGAACATTCAGGATCTCAGAGTAGAACCCCCTCTAGCACTAAGCTGAACTGACCATTTGGCTATTGGATTCTCTCTGATCTTCCCGAAACCATTAAACCAGCCTGAAGGGTGCAGGAGTTCTCATAGATCATGGAGGAAAGTGACACCAACATCATTTAGTATTCTCTCCCCCATCACATAGTAACTGTACTGACAGTAATACAGCTTTGCATTTGTTGGAGTAATTGATAATAGTGGCCTTTGACATTATCGCTCTGATTAAGGCAGTCACAGTTTGGGATAAGACGGCCCCAGCCCCGTGGTACTCAGAAAGCCTGAAGGCAGAAAAAGCTACTTGTAGAACCAAAGAGCTGAAATGAAGGAAATCAAAATTGGAGGAGGACAAACTGGCATATAAAATAGTACACAGAACGTCCCTAAAGAATTGTAACATAGCCAGGAGATCGTATCTAGGTATGCGAATCACCAAAGCAAAGTGCTCCTCTAAAGAGCTCTTCAAGATCCTCAAGGAATTTACTAATCCTAGAGCTAACAATTCCGCTCTCCCACCAGCAGTTATGTGATGAGTTAGCCACTCATTTTAAACAGAAGATTGATAAAAATCTGTAACTCTTTCGACCCGTAAGAGGATATTAAGGCGGCAACACCTCCCCTGGAAGACCTTTTCTCTCCCAGTTTAGAGACCTTCTCAGCCATCACCTCGAAGTAAGTTCTATCTCTGCTGGCACACATTAAGTCATGCTCTCCGTTAGATGTGCCCCCCACATTCTGATCTGGCACCTGATTGGCAGGAGCCCAGGGCACATCAAGTCAAAGTGCATCAGAAATCTAGCAAAAAGGAGGCTGGGGGGTTACTGCA
Source organism: Lissotriton helveticus (assembly GCF_964261635.1). Taxonomy (NCBI): domain Eukaryota; kingdom Metazoa; phylum Chordata; class Amphibia; order Caudata; family Salamandridae; genus Lissotriton; species Lissotriton helveticus. Next base: position 1,106,422,566 of record NC_136071.1, on the reverse strand, counting down.
ACAGAAAACCACTTCTTTAAAACCTGGAGAATTGGGAAAGTCAAGATGGGTGGCTGTGCCTTTTCTCATCTAGCCCCCAACCACTGGAATAGTCTGACAGATTATCTTCGGTCTTGCTCCAACTTGGCACAATTTAAGAAACGTCTTAAAACCTGGCTGTTGTAATGAGCACTTTTCAACTATGCTGTCTGCTACCCAGGCGCAGGGAGAGCCCCTGGGGGATGATTCGCTGCGCCATACAAATAATAATAATCATAATAACAATAATAATAATAATACTAATACTGGGTAAGTAGCATTTTCCTTTTATAAATACACTGTGAAGTTCTTTTTCACTTATCCTATGCCAATAACATAAAGATATGGTGAAAGAAGCTGCTTTTCACTTCTTCTGGCCTAAGCCTGAAGGCTGCTGTCCACAGCTACCACTTGGAGAGATTTCTATGATTGTCTAAGACCACTAAAATCACCATAAGCGTTGTCTGGATTAGAATAGGGTGCTACTCTTACATAAGTGATCTCCATATACTATGCCAGCCTCCTACAGATACCTTTTTCACTGTTAATTGGGAGGAGTCAATACTATTCTCTCACGCATAGCACTCACCACTGCCAGATAGAATATCCACTGATTTGGCAATATTCAGTGCAATACCTTGTGATAAAATATACAAGAATGCCTTAATACAGTGGCTGTGCTTCCGAAATGTCTGTACCTCTTTCAATGTACCTAATTACCCATTGCACCGATTTTTTATTATGTTACAATTTACTTTATTTTAATTAATATGTGGTCGTAACAAACCTAGAATTAAGTTTGCAACATTTCTAAACCATATGCGGAGTGTGGGCTTAAGATCCCTGATTTTGAATTGAACTACCTATGCGCACAGGCACACTGTGTCTACTACCATACAACAAACCCAGCGACTCTTGTTCTGGATGAAAGAGACTTAGCCAAATCACATCGCCTGCGAGCGGTGCTGAACAACCCACATATCCATAGTTCCAGGGGCACCACCCTGATATGGTGCAGTGCTATGACCCTGCAAATACACGTGCAAGGCTTGAAAAGCTAATATGCTCCACGCATGCCAGTGATCAGCAGTCATGCTTTTCCACTGACTACTGGGCCTTGTGCATGCCCGCAATGGGAGGAACTGGGTAGGCACATGAAAGGAGACATGTTTTCAGGAAAACATGTATATCCCACTAGATGAATTTGCTACAGCGAACAAAAGATGCCCACTAGACCGTTTTAGGTCTCGCTAGAGTCGGCGCATGCGTTGCTCTTTCGAGAAATTTAGTAGGTGGTTTAAAAGTGCTACCCAGGCCGGCCACCAGCTTGCTATTATGCGCACAAGCGCGCGCAACCTGCGCAGCACTTTTTCCCTTTGCACGTGTGCACAACTCGTGTTTTTTTTTTTTAATTTCATTTCGCGGCAGCGCGCGGCATTACTTTTACGTCTACACGGCCAATGCTTGTTGATACAGGCTTCTCGCGTGACCCCAACGTGTGATCCTCGGCAGGCGAGTAAGGTCATCTCTGTAACTCTATTTTATCGTGTCACTAAAGCTGGGAGCACTTCAGAAGCAACCCAAACCCGGGTGCTATGCAAGCTGTGAAAATCTGCGCATTTACGGTTAAAAACATCATGAACAATTTATAGGGAGAGCTGGAGATGTATAGATGAGCACTTAACGATGGCCTATTTTCAAAACATATAGTATATATACATCAGGGTTGAATGCAACCAGGCGTGTTATATGGCATGCGTGTTCTCTCTTTCTAGGCTGCACCCTCCAAGGAGAAGAGAGCAGGAAAGGGTGCACTTTCCACCAACAACAGTGGAAAATACTGAAATCTAGAGATTCGTGGGGTTGGGGCCTTTAGAAGCAGACCCAGCAAAGCACGAACCAAGATGAAATTGAAGACTCCAGGCTACAGTCCTAGTTTTGACCCCTTTTGATTCACAAATGAAAGGGCCCACAGAGGTGTTTCTAAGCACAGTCAGCGCTACCTGTTAGTATTAATATTCACTACTTGTTTTTCTGTGCCTTTTATTCTGTACGACCTCACCTGGCGCTATCTACTGAATGTGCGGTATGTGAATATATATATATATATATATATATATATATATATATATATATATATATATAGATATATATATATATATATATATATATATATATATATATATATATATATATATATATATATATATATATATATATATATATATATATATATAGATACATAATGCTGGAAACTCGCATTACTGGTGACCGTTCCTAGCTCCTAGACGCGATTCACACGCGTGTCATATGAAAAGCGCGCTCTGTTTCAGGTTGGATTAGTTCCCTTCCGAGCTGTAGAGAGTGACGTCGACTCCTATGGTGCATCCGTGTTAGTGCCTAGAAATGACTCTCCTGATATAGTGCTTTATATAAGTTTGCTCCATCTCGAGATAAGAAAATTACCAAATAGACCTTGCATGAAATTTGCAGCATGCAAGATCTAGAAAACTAATACAGTTCTACTTTGTGGCACTGTGACATACAAATATGCTCAGTAATCGGCACATTACCTCGGAAAGCCTCCTCCGCCCCCGAGCTAACACGGCATGATCCTGTGACACTCAGGCGGTCCTAAAATGCAATGTAGCGCCCAGAGACGCCTTGGCATGTGGCGCTGCTGTGTTAGCGAAGTCTCTTCCTTTAATAGTTCACTTGTCCAGCATGTGATTCTGTCCACATACCAATATGGCAATATTCTGACCAATCCCAACTCTTCATTGGCCATACTGCCCGTCTAGCACCTGGAGGCCGTTCAGTATCGCGCTGTACAGATGTCCACATCCAATCATTCATTCTATGGGTCCTTCTCTCATTCCGTCAAAAGGGCAAGGAACTATTGTACTCGGTCTTTGCGCTTGTCCCACCGTGTTTGTAGGGCCCAGTGGCGCTCCCGTTAATGTATTCACGTGCCCTGCCAGGGGGACACCACCTACCACACCTTGCCCTTGCACGTGTGGAGTAGAACGATGTAGCACCTAGAGGCGATTGCTTGCTATACAATCCTTCTCTTTCGGCATGGCCGTTCTCTCCCCAGTGTCTGCCTCAGCCCCTCCAACAACATTAGCACGCCACAACTCTGCACGCTAAAATTATATCCCTGGGCAGAGCGGCACTTGGATGGGATTCAGTTGGGGGGTCTTGTGCCATGCAAGTCTTTGAATTCATTCTTTTGTGCATTGATTCATTTATTCAGCACTCCAGAGCCAATAAGGCATTCCACTCACTATGTGGTGTCACATAATACCACACCACTCCTCTTGCAAATCGTTGGTTTGATGTGTTTTACCTAATGAGGTTTGCTAAGTCAATAAACCACGGTAGACATGTTTCTTGACTCCTGTAATTTTTCAAACAATGTATCGCCAGAGTTTTCACAGTTTTAGGTGTTGTGCTATAGAAGTCCCTCATTTTTTCACTCACCCATTCATTAATTTTTTCAATATCTCCAATACACGTGCTAAGGCATGCTACTGTCCCATCTCTCAGTAAGTACATCGGCTGCCATTTGGTACAGTATAGCGCCAGGGGACATTCCAGTCCAAGGAAATGTTCCATATAAGGCGGGTGACTGTTCATTAATTTATTCACTCAATACTTGCTTCACTGGTACAGTTGTAAGGCATTAGAATACCACAGCTCAACAAAACGGATTTCGCATTCTGCAGTTAATTCAAGCGGCAGTCCCCTAAATCATTCATGCATTCATTCCCACCTACCTCCTCCCACCATTATTTTTATGCGCCAGTAACATCTCATCAGAGGCGATGTTGTGCTGCATAATGTAGCGCCTAGAAGCAATATTGTCGTGCTACGTTGTGAAACCTTAATCGAGCGCCCACCTCTAACCGCACGTCAACAAAGTATGGTCTTGTCAGGACTCTTAAAGTTGTTTCAATACACAATGTGGCACATGGAAGCGATGGTGTTTTCAGTGCCTTGTTCATTAAACTCCTGCTGCCCTTCCAGGCTTCATCCCAGCACCGCACCTTCTCTGAACAAGCATTGAAAATGCAATAGGTCTCGCCTTTGATTAAGTTAAAGCCATTTGCTTTGCTAATGGTCTTGTATAACAAAGAAGATGGCTTTAACTTAATGAAAGGCGAGACCTATTATATTGTTAATGCTTGTTTACCGTCATGCCCTCCCAGTCACCACCCCCACTCGATTTCCAAAGCCAAGAGACCTACAGACTCTGCTAATGCTCGTTCTGTTTATAAAACTCACACCACCAGAACGCCCTGATGCTACTATATGGCCATAATGTACAATGTCTTGCTATGCATTCTATTAATGTGGCAACATGATATATATAAAATACATAAGGGTGAATCCTATGGTATTACAAAGCCATTGAAGGGTTCTCGAGTCAGTGTTTGCAAATATCTCCTGAACCCAGAGATGGCATTTAAGACCAGAATATTCCTGTTTTCTGGGAGATACTTTATAAATTAAATGCAGATGCTTTCTAATGCTGCCTCATGACTGAAATCCTTGACTTATGGAAGCATGCACCTCCCACTAAGAGAACATACGTAGCTATGCTTTGTACATTTGTATAACGTTTCTCCCCAATTGTAGGACATTGTTACTTTGAACTCAGTTTAGAAACCACTGCTGTTTTGTGCGATATGAATAGCTGAACATGGAATATATATAAACAACGATATACATTTATACTGCTCTTGTTTCACTAATAGCTGCACTGATAATTATACCCTCTCAAACGACTTCCAAATAAATAAACATCTCATAAAAGACCACAATTCCGACATTTTTTTGCTCTAGTTAATGCTCATCATTTTCTAGCAAGCTCATGCTAATAGGAGGCCGGGGTGGAGTGCTTTCTGCTTGGAGAATACGTCAATGATGACCTATCCAGAGGTGTCATGCAGCAGTCACTTATTCACTATGGCAACAGTTAATGATACCGGGAGGGGAAAGGAGTGGAATGATCCAGAGAGGGGACTGGTTCCCGCGTGCATGTGAAAGGCAGGCTTCTTCCTCTGAGAGGGGAGCGGGCAGGGTCCCCTGGCGGGCTCAGACTGGCTTTCTCGGACTGGCTGTCTACAGCCGTAAGCTGGCTCAGCAAGTGCTTCTCCTGTCAGCGTACATTCAAAGGGATACAAAGCACGGCAACAAGGCCAGATTCGGCAGGGCTGCCTCTCTCTAGTTGCAAAGTGTGTTTCCAAAAATGGAGGTAATAGAATTGAAATACAAGCGAGAACACTGTGGTAATTGAATGCTCAGGGTTAAGTAGCGTACTGAAAATTGTAGCACAGCTTGAGCGAAGATCAGTTTGGTGTGAAAATGATGGGATACTGTGAAATATTTGATATGTGTAATCTAAAATGGAATACAGTAAGGTAATTGATTTATTGAGATACTATCCTTCCTTTGCGGCAAACAAATGGCCGCTTTTTTTATATTTAAAATTAAAAAGAAGCAATTTGGGGCCAAAACCGACGAAGGGCCTTTTGCCAGAGGTGGTTCATGTACAGCCAGGTGGGAGGATGCGCAAGATGCCAACAAAGCACAGTGCATTATTTTATGAGCGAGCAACTGCCTTCAACAAACATTGGCGGCGTGGCTGCGAAATGAAATAAAAATTTTAAAAGCGAGTGGTGCGCACGCGCGTCACCACAAGTGCTACCTTGCCGGCCACCAGCTTGCTATTACGCTCATGCGCGCGGGCTCTTGTACGCGTGATAGTAAGCTGGTCGCCAGGAAAGTAGCACTTTTCAAAGCAGCTACTAAATGTCTGAGCCAGACCAGCGCGTTCTCTGGATCAGGCCAAGACCTAAAAAGGGGAAAAAACTAAAATATTTCCAAATACAACTATTTAGCCTTTCTCTCTTTTCTCCCCTGGGCCCATCTTCCTAAAGGTTTCCAGCCTCTGGCAGCTCCCCCCACCCCCGTCAGGCACGAGGCAGCCTTGAGTGAGTAGTTGTTAGCCCAGCACGCCCTCTTCCCTGTGAGCACTCAGCTCTGTAAGGAGGCAGGCGAGGGGCGTGCGTCTCACTGTCTGCCTCTGCAGCCTCTCTCTTTCTTCTCTGCCTGCCTCTGCTTAGGAGCTGCTGCTGACTCCTGCCTGCACGCTGGGGATTTATATCCCCGATGCTTCTGGCAATTAGGAGGGGGGCGGAAGGAGCACTCAGCGCACCACAGCATCACTCAGGGCCACCACAGCATCACTCAGGGCCACCACAGCATCACTCAGCGCCACCACAGCATCACTCAGCGCCACAACAATATCACTTAGCGCCACCACAGCATCACTCAGGTCCACCACAGCATCACTCAGGTCCACCACAGCATCACTCAGGTCCACCACAGCATCACTCAGGTCCACCACAGCATCACTCAGGTCCACCACAGCATCACTCAGGTCCACCACAGCATCACTCAGGTCCACCACAGCATCACTCAGGGCCATCACAGCATCACTCAGGGCCATCACAGCATCACTCAGGGCCATCACAGCATCACTCAGGGCCACCACAGCATCACTCAGGGCCACCACAGCATCACTCAGCACCACCACAGCATCACTCAGTGCCACCACACCATCACTCAGCGCCACCACAGCATCAATCAGGGCCACCACAGCATCACTCAGCGCCACCACAGCATCACTCAGCGCCACAACAATATCACTTAGCGCCACCTCAGCATCACTCAGGGCCACCACAGCATCACTCAGGTCCACCAGAGCATCACTCAGGTCCACCACAGCATCACTCAGGTCCACCACAGCATCACTCAGGTCCACCACAGCATCACTCAGGTCCACCACAGCATCACTCAGGTCCACCACAGCATCACTCAGGTCCACCACAGCATCACTCAGGGCCATCACAGCATCACTCAGGGCCATCACAGCATCACTCAGGGCCACCACAGCATCACTCAGGGCCACCACAGCATCACTCAGCACCACCACAGCATCACTCAGTGCCACCACACCATCACTCAGCGCCACCACAGCATCAATCAGCGCCACCACAGCATCACCACAGCATCACTTAGCACCAGCACAGCATCACTCGGCGCCACCACAGCATCACTCGGCGCCACCACAGCATCACTCGGCGCCACCACAGCATCACTCGGCGCCACCACAGCATCACTCGGCGCCACCACAGCATCACTCGGCGCCACCACAGCATCACTCGGCGCCACCACAGCATCACTCGGCGCCACCACAGCATCACTCGGCGCCACCACAGCATCACTCGGCGCCACCACAGCATCACTCGGCGCCACCACAGCATCACTCGGCGCCACCACAGCATCACTCGGCGCCACCACAGCATCACTCGGCGCCACCACAGCATCACTCGGCGCCACCACAGCATCACTCGGCGCCACCACAGCATCACTCGGCGCCACCACAGCATCACTCGGCGCCACCACAGCATCACTCGGCGCCACCACAGCATCACTCAGCGCCACCACAGCATCACTCAGCGCCACAACAGTATCACTCAGTGCCACAACAGTATCACTCGGCGACACCACAGCATCGCTCGGGACCGCCACCGCATCGCTCGGGGCCGCCACCGCATCGCTCGGGGCCGCCACCGCATCGCTCGGGGCCGCCACCGCATCGCTCGGGGCCGCCACCGCATCGCTCGGGGCCGCCACCGCATCGCTCGGGGCCGCCACCGCATCGCTCGGGCCGCCACCGCATCGCTCGGGGCCGCCACCGCATCGCTCGGGCCGCCACCGCATCGCTCGTGCCGCCACCGCATCACTCGGGGCCGCCACCGCATCACTCGGGGCCGCCACCGCATCACTCGGGGCCGCCAGCGCATCACTCGGGGCCGCCAGCGCATCACTCGGGGCCGCCAGCGCATCACTCGGGGCCGCCAGCGCATCACTCGGGGCCGCCAGCGCATCACTCGGGGCCGCCAGCGCATCACTCGGGGCCGCCAGCGCATCACTCGGGGCCGCCAGCGCATCACTCGGGGCCGCCAGCGCATCACTCGGGGCCGCCACCGCATCACTCGGGGCCGCCACCGCATCACTCGGGGCCGCCACCGCATCACTCGGGGCCGCCACCGCATCACTCGGGGCCGCCACCGCATCACTCGGGGCCGCCACCGCATCACTCGGGGCCGCCACCGCTTCACTCTGGGCCGCCACCGCTTCACTCTGGGCCGCCACCGCTTCACTCTGGGCCGCCACCGCATCACTCTGGGCCGCCACCGCATCACTCAGTATCGCCTTTGCACTAGTACACCACCACATCATCATCACTCAGCAAGACCGGAGTATCATTCAGCATCACCTCAGCATTGTCTCCGCACCAGTCACCGCCACCACTACCACCTCAGCATCACTCAGCACCACCTCAGCCTGCTCTCGGAATCTGGCATCTGTTGATTCTCACCTAGCGTCTGGCCGCTGCTTGTGTTATAATGCAGGTACTAGTTCCCAACCTTCGCCCTCCGATTGTTTATGCCCGGTCAAGAAAAAGCTTTAACAAACAACCATTGGAATAGGCAGAACAAATTGCCAGTATTGCAAGAACAAAAGAAAACTGAGGACATTTTTTATTGTAAATACTTTTTTTTAATATGGTCGTTCAGTTGTACATAAGGCCTTCTTGATCATACATAAGGTAACAAAAATGCTTCTGACGTTTTTTTATTATAACTTTTCAAAGCGGCCACACTTCTCTGTAGCACAGCTTGAAGACATTGGCAAAGTCAATAGCTCTGGCTAGGCGAGACCTATTGGCTATGCCAATGCTTGTTTGTATTACATTCTGACCTTTAAAACTACGTGCACTACATGCCCACACAAGCCTCTAGGACTTCCATGATTAGTTTATGGCTGTGCTACCAAAAACGTATTCGTATAGTGTATTAACTACCTAATATGTTCACACCAGTGAGCTGCGGTGTCTATTGGGAGTGGGGCCTGGGCACACAGCTGACTGATCCCCAGTGGAAATGTTTCTACCAGCAGACCAGGGAAATAGCGACGACACAGAGAAGTACATAGCAAATTAGTTCACAAGATTTATTTCAAACCATAAAAGTTGAGATTTGTGAAGATGCCAAAAGCCAACCATGTGGGAAATCTCAGCGGACTATGTGCATCGGTCATAGCCCTGTCAGGTATAGAGACATACTACAGAGTCATATTTGTAGAGCTACCGGAAATGACTTCACTGGTAGTTAAAACCCACTCAGCTAGTGGTACTCTTGGTCTGCACTCATGAAATTCATAAAAAGGTTAGGAAATTTATAGCAGTAGCCTTACTTCTAGCCAAGAGGTCAATCACAATGCACTGGAGCCAGGGTCCTATTCGCACCATTGATCACTGGGTAAATTACTTTATTTGATATAATGAGCAATGCAAAACCTACTGCGCTCAGTTACCGACCCACTCAAGACCCAAAGATTTATGGGAACTGCTTCACTCATTTCTGCTTGAGGGTACCACCACGGACAACCTCTGCAAGCTGGAGAATATGGAATGAACATGGTATATATGCCGATATACACTTAATTGGCGGGTGACGGCTGCTGTGCATTCATACTGTACAAAGTTGACCCTTAGGTCCTGAAAATGCAAAGTATACATATATTGTATTGAAGAATATACAAGAAAAACATCTATAAAAGATTGTGTGGTGTACTAATTAGATATATGTGCTTCTCTAGACATTCCTACGTTAGAGGGAACATAATTTGTATACTGTCATATAAAAAATGAAGTAGATTATTGGTACACAATTCATCGGGTCTTGCATAAACTGTGTTTTGCAATAGATGTATTTTATTTGAAAACAATAAATAAATATATAAAAGCAATACCCTGTTTTTATACTGTTTAATAATTTACATTTTCAGCTTTTTAAGCACCATTAATAAGCGTGTTACTGTTAGTAGCCTTCACAAGTGCAGTGTTGTGTGGTATTTTGTTCAGTATTGGGGTACATCAGCAGGGTAGAGTAAAGATTCCTTATGAGGTAACTTAGATATTACGAATCTCAGGCACTTTATTGCTCTGCTACCTATTGTTTGTAACTAGTAAGTCAAAGAAGTCTGTCGGGCTGTCTTGATGTGCATTACCGCTTGCCCTAATGGCAAGAGGAGGTACCTCCTATTATTCTTGCAGACATGGACTGAATGGATGGTAGTACTGCACAGTCAGTGTAATGAGAGGCATGACTAAATCTGGACACCCCTACCTACCAGAGGTACTATGGTCTTCTGAACATTCGAGGTTTTCCTGTATTTCGGTCTGGTTCTATAATTTTGTATTTATATTCCATGTGTAAAAACCTTTAATGCATACTAAAAAAAAGTGGGCTGAAGTAGTTAACTTGGCAGATCAAAGCACTATAGAAATGGAACAAAACCAAACTTCCTATAAAAAGGAAAACCTACCATAAATCTCCCCTTTTAATCTCCACTCATCTGAACGTGTTGCCTCTACAAATTTGAATTGCCTTCTGTATATTTTAGTGTAAAGACTTTAGCTTCCTCAAGATGACTCTTCGGGACAACATAACTAGTATTTCAAGTTGTATTTTTGCGCATTCATTTTGTAATACTTATTGCGTTGTGTGTAAATCGTTGTAATCTTGAAACGATTTTTAGATACCTTTAGTAAATGACTGAGGTTTTTATAATATTGAATGTTATTTTTCTTAACTCAGCTCCCAAAAGCCTTTGCTGCTAGTCTCTTGGACTACATTGGTTCACAAGCTCAATATCTTCACACATTGATGGCCATGACACAGACTGGGAAAGTAGAGTCTGATCAGCATGGAGATCGATTAAGAAGGGTTGAAATGTCATTGGAAGCTCTAAGAAATGTTATCAAACACAACCCAGGTGAGAACCGCATTATAAACCTGCTCTGACTTGTACAAAGGTACTACTTCGCTTGAATGTAATGCTGCTACTTCCTTATAGAAAGTTACTTTGCTGTAAGAATGTCTATTGGTTACTACTATCAATACAGTTGCATGCTATCTAATCTTTCATTGATATTAGGTCCCTCGTGATAGAATCGAGATTTATCTGGAAAATGGATACCTTAACCCCACCCTCTATTTCCTTTATGTAAATGATTTGATTTCTTTTTTTAATTATTGTGAAGGTGACATGCCAATGTTGGCTAACACTAAGATTCCAGCATTGATGTGCGAGGATGATACCCTCCCCTTAACCTAAACACCGATGAGGTTATAAAAACTTCTCTGAAGTTTTTAGAGATTCTGCGTCTGGAGGGGTCTCGGAATAAATATAGATAAAACTACATTTATGATTCTGAATCCCGGCCATTCTACTAAATCTAATCCCAAGTTAAGTAGTGTTCCCTCAGACCGTGTTAGTGTTTTTGAATACCTGGGGCTGCCCCTCACCGAGGATTTGGATTGGAGATGTCATATTGGAAAGAGAAGGCTTAAATTAACCCAACACACTGGGGTATTAATAGGCGCACAAAACAACTCACATTTCCGTCCAATCTCTCCAGCAATCCAAATCTATAAAATGCAGCCTCTAGGAGCTGCCTTGTATGGGGCTGAGCTTTGGGAGAATAAGGATATTTCTGCTTTGCTAGTTACAGAGAACCACTTCCTACATCAGCTATTGGGACTACTAAATAGTACACCACTATTACCAGACTTGACCTGGGAGTAAGGCCTATAATTGAGGGGGCGGAGATCAGGTCCCTACTTTTTTGGAGAGGTATATGGGCTTCACCAGAACTGCACTCTTATCGAGCTGGCCTTAAAGAAGTGTTCTGGATCACAGGATCAGGAAGCATACCTTGGATACAATGCATTAAAGCTACTTAGTGTCGCTGTGGGGTCTGACGTGTTGTTTATTAGTTTGCGATAGGTGAGGGAAGTGGCTCGTTTAGGCATAAAGTCTGTGAGGAGCCTATCTTCTAATGGAGATGCCTCCGGCAAATTCTCGGTCTGTGGAAGAGCTGTTAGGAGTGCGTGTCTAATTTGTATATAACAGTATGTCTCCGTCGGTGCAAGTTCATATCGTTGTCTAAGTTGGTCGAATGGGACAATCGCCCCTTTTTCCCATAAGTCCCCAACTGTGGAGATACCTATGCTATCCCACCGATCGAATCCCTTGCTGTTTCTGAGGCTCCCTAGCTGTTTCGTATCCCACAAAGGTGTGAGCCTGGTTATAACCCCCTTCCATCCTAGATGTGTCTGCGCTGTATACCACAGCATAACAGTGTGTTTAGTCGGGCCCGCTAGTGCCAATGCACGCAGCCTGTTATATATGGCCGCTAACATGTTGTCTGAGCCGAGTTGCGCCCAATCTGCCATATATGCTGGGTCTGTCCGAGGGGCGTGTATCCACTGATTTATTACTTTGAGGTGGGCAGCCCAGTAATAAAGGCGTAAGTTAGGGAGCGCTATGCCACCATCGTACCAACTGCGGTACAGTTTAACTTGTACAATTCGGGCCGGTTTGTTGCCCCACAGGAGTGTGGACACTTGTGTTGTTATTTGTCTGAAGTATTTTATAGGGACCTGGTACGGCGTATTTTCCAGCGCGTACAGGAATCTGGGCAGGGCCATCATTTTAAATGATGCCGCTTTACCTAATAATGTCAGGGGCAGCGATTCCCAGTGCGTTACATCTCTACGCAGTCGTTCCAGCGGGGGAACCAAATTCTTGGCAAAGAAGATTACTGGGTCTCTTGCAATGTGTATGCCCAGATATTTAAACGTTTCTTGGGAAATTGCCAATGGACAGCCAGGTGTCAGGCCTTTTAACGGGAATAACACCGACTTATCCCAGTTTATGGTGTATCCCGAGATTTGCCCGAATGCGTCGCAAATTCCAAATAATATCGGCAGAGTGTTTTCGGGGTCTGTGATGTAAACTAAAATGTCATCTGCGTATAGTGATATACGGTCTTCCCATCCCTCCGCCCAAGTAATACCACGGATAAGAGGGGTACTCCGTATCTGCGCTGCCAACGGCTCTAAAACCAGGGCAAAAAGGAGTGCCGATAATGGGCATCCCTGTCGTGTCCCTCTCGTTAATGTGATGATGTGTGATAGTCGCCCGTTCACTGCCACGCGAGCTACTGGGTCTGTGTAAAGGAGCCGGACCCACGCACAAAATTTAGGGCCAAACCCTAGATGTGGAAGAACCGTAAAAAGGTAAGGCCACTCCACCATATCGAAGGCCATCTTGGCGTCTAAGGAGAGGACCGCTGCTGTCTCCGTCAGACTATGTTCCCTCGCCAGCACACTATGCAAACGCCTGAGATTAAGTGCTGTGTTTCTGTTTGGCATAAAGCCCGACTGGTCCGGGTGAATTATGTTGAGAATGTGGGTTTGTAGTCTATTTGCAATTAATTTAGCCAGTATTTTGGACTCAGCATTAACCAATGAGATAGGGCGATATGATAGGCATTCCGCTGGGGGCTTCCCCGGTTTTGGGATAGCCACGATGGTGGCCATCCGTTGGTCCAGAGGCAGCGTGCCTTGTTCCAAACTGTCGTTGTACATAGCCAGTAGGCGTGGGCTGAGTGTGGGTGCTAGGAATTTATATAGCTCCATTGGGATGCCGTTTGGGCCCAGTGCTTTGCCGGATTGAAGGGACTTGATTGCTTCTCCGATTTCCTCTGCCGTGAGGTCTGCTTCTAGCTCCTCATAGGCCTCGGAGTCTAGCCTGGGCATCTCTACCTCCCGCAGAATAGTCGCGGCTACAACTTCCGTGGCTGATGATGAGGATGCGTACACCTTACTGAAATGAGTAGCTAGTTCCTGCACAATCTCCCCAGAGTCTGAGGTGTAACGTCCTTCTGTTGTTTGAATTTGTGCAATAGTGCGGTTACCCCGTTCTCTCCTGTCTAGCCACGCCAACAACCTCCCAGCTTTATCGCCGACATCATAAATTCTATGCCTTGTCGCTGGGAGAGCTGTCACCGTTTCCAGTCTGAGGTGTTCCTTGTGTTGTTGTTAATTCAACAAAAGGGCTCGGGCCGAGTCTGGTGTGGGGTCGGTCGAGTGGGCAGTGTCGGCTGCTTGGAGCTCCCGTTCAATGGTCGTGAGCTCTCTGTGTTTAGTGTGCTTGTGTTCTGTTATGGAAGAAATGGCCTGACCTCTGAGAACAGTTTTGTAGGCTTCCCATAGTACAGTTGGAGAGCTTACTGAGGTTTCGTTTTCGGCGAAGATGTGTTTTGTAGTGTTGCGGAGTTCCTTACGTATTAGTAAGTAGCCTGGATATATCGGGTACAGTCGCTTGTGAGTGGTGTGCGAGGAGGAAAGCGTCATAGTCACTGGGGAATGATCTGAAATTCCTCTCGGGCCTATAGTGATGTTTTCTACACTGGAAAGGATTGCTTCTTGGGCCAAGAAATAGTCTAATCTGGATAGACTATTATGGACAGCAGAGTGAAAAGTGTACTGCCTCTCTAATGGATGCTTATGCCTCCAGATGTCTGCTAGTCCCAGCGCCTCCACAAAGCTCAGTAGGCGGGAGACTCGATTCGTTGTCGCCTGCACTGGGTGTCTGTCTACAGTAATGTCTATCGTGGCGTTAAAATCCCCACCCACAAGTAAGTCTCCACTTGGCAGCGACAATAGGAAATCGCTGAGAGCCGGGGGGATGTACACTGATACTATGTTTACTACTCTGCCCTCCCATAGACCGTGTACTGCTACAAACCTACCCTTGTCGTCAGGTTTAGTTTGCTTGATTATAAATGGAGAGTTTTTTTTCATTAAAATACCTGTTACCCTAGACCCCCCAGAGAATTCTGCGTGTACCACCATTTTGAACCCCCATCGATCCATTGATTTACATACCGCTCCCGTGAGGTGAGTCTCTTGTAGGAGTACCAGGGTAGGGGCTTGACGTTTTAGTGCTCGAAGACCTAACCCTCGTTTAATTTTATTCCCTAACCCATGGACATTCCAAGTGACCACTGTGAGTGGGGCCACTGGGGCCATTTGACTCGTTGTTTGTGTGTTAAAACAGGGTGTGCCTATCATTCCGTCGAGGTGGAGTGGGAAATGAGTAGAGTAACCTTGTTATGCCCAGTGAGGAGGTACCATGCAGCAAACCCCATGCCTTGTAGTCTTGTCCGTGTGAAATCCTAACGAAAAACTTGTAACTTAGAACTCTCCCACCCCTCAACACCCCCCTCCTCCCTGCCCGACGGACTCAGAACTGCCCGCCACCCCAACTCAGCAGAGTGCTCTATCCCAAACCCCAACAGTGTACTTGCGTGTAGGGGTTACGAAGTCCGAAGTGAACGTGACCCCTCCCTTTCAGGTGGGCCCGTTTCTGCCCCATGTCCAGAGCCGGCATACAACAAACTTCTTTCTGCATCCGCAGTTAACTAAGTCTAGGTCTTAGCCTTTTCAGCCTGATTCATTTCAGTCCAGAGTCTCCTTGGTCCTGGGTTCTGTGAGTCTTCCTCATTTGGAGTGAAGAGTTCGGGGCTACCCATCCCCGCTTCGTCTGTGCGGCGACTGCGGTCTCCTCCACCACGACGGGATCCATCTTTCTTTCTCCACCCTTCAAGCCAGTCGTACGCCTCCTCAGGAGTCTCGAAGAACCAAGTCTTCCCCTCTACAGCTACTCTTAGCCTCGCTGAGAACAGCATAGAGTAGGGTATTTCACGCGATCGTAGAACTTTTTTCACCTCCAGAAAGCTGCGACGCCGTTTTGACACCGCTGCAATATAGTCAGGAAAAAATGAGATCAACTGTTCTGCAGTCGGATTTGCGGGGAGATTCGAGCTGTTTGGAGAATGACATCCCGATCTCTGAAATTGAAGAGACGTGCAAGCACCGGTCTAGGGGGCGCCCCTGGCTTAGCCTTTCCTCCTGGCACCCTATGCGCCCGTTCTATTGAGAAGAACGTGGAAAGCCCCTTGGGCTTGAGTCGAGTTTTTATCAGTTCTTCAACGAATAAATCCATAGCTTGGGTGCCTTCACTCTCCGGAATACCTACAATTCGCACATTATTTCGGCGAGAGCGCCCTTCTTGGTCGTCCAGCTACTCGGCCAGCATTTTGTTTTCAGTCTCGAGTTGTGAGACCGTTTTTTTTAACGCCGCTGTGTCGCCCACTAGTGTTTTTGTGGTAAGCTCCACCTCCGCCACTCTGGTGGTGATTTTCTGGAAGTCAGCTCGGAGTAATGATACATCTGTGGAAATGGAGCCCACAGTAGTCTGCACTGCAGCCAGCGCCGCCATTATGTTCTCCAGTGTAACTTTTTTTGGCGCTCCTTCACCTTGTGCTCCGCTCGATGAGGTCCTCCCCTCCTTTCCCAAGTTCCCTTCGGTAGTCGAATGCCGGTGCCCTCAGTAGTTGTTGTACGAGAGTTCTCACTTCCCTGGGGGACCC
Source organism: Lissotriton helveticus (assembly GCF_964261635.1). Classification (NCBI taxonomy): domain Eukaryota; kingdom Metazoa; phylum Chordata; class Amphibia; order Caudata; family Salamandridae; genus Lissotriton; species Lissotriton helveticus. The sequence goes on along the minus strand of NC_136071.1, from coordinate 1,106,406,122 downwards.
CCGGAGTCTCTTTGGCGTCCTTTGTAACTCCGTGTGGGAAGAGCGTGCTTTGTTTCGCCCCCCTTGGTCCAGTCTTGGTTAGTTATTGCGCCTGGCCCCACTTGGCAGTGTGTCTGGCCTTATAGTAGTGCCCCCACTGTGACTCGCCGTGAGGTTTCCGGAGTGTTGTGCGCTTATTGGCTCCCAACGCAGAGTGCGCCTCAGATGCTCCGCCGATCACGGAGCCAGTCCGGGCTGTTCAGGCACCTGAGGCCCCGGTTGCAGTCTCCGGCCTAGGCCTTCTATCGGCAGTCGCAGGATATCACACTATGCTTTTGAGCTGAGCCACTGCGAGTCCCAGCATTGGGGCGCCTCTACGATAGTACGGGTCTTCGATTTTAGTCCTCCGGTGTCCGCTCCGGGCCTGCGGATCGTTGCTCCGCCCTTGTCCCCCGTCCCGCGCTGCGGGCTCTTTTGCGTTCTCCCACCTCTGTGTCGTGCCGTTTCAAGGGGACGCGGGGGACAGACTCGCCAATCTGCTTATTCCGACCCTCCGTCTGAGTTCCGATGATGCCTTTGCCACACCTCTCCCGGGGAGTCTCTGGGCCAGCAAATCACTCGAGGCCCCGGCTTCAATCACGGAAGTAGGCCCCCTTTCCCCGGCCTCGAGATACTCCGGTTCACTGCTGCGGATTTTCACCGGAATTGCGTACTTCAATGCCGCTCGAGCACGGGCATACACGGGTGCTCCAGCCTCCCGTTAGTCGTCAGGATAGGTAGTCGGATTGTTCAGGAGGGCCACTTCAACTCCAGAGCTCCCTCAGCAAGCGGCCATTTTCGTCGGCTGCAAGCCACGCCATTTCTTATTCAGTTTTGAAGGATATACTTACTACACAAGCATTCTACTTCGAGAATATAGTTTGAAAGCTTCTATCTGCGTAAAAAGTGGCTTACATTGGTAACTGTTTTTGTGCATTAACCTGTGTAGTTTTTTTCTGATATGTACAGTATGAGCAAGCAGTTTTTACACACAAAATTTCACAGTTGCATAAACTATGACTGTGGTTTTATAAACAGCTGCCTTCAGCTGTCATCCCCCCAAAAATATTTAATTTTCCATTTGTAGTCTGCATCTGTGAAAGTGATGTACTGACCCTCTCGAACTTGTGCTGAGATCTGATTGACTGCCAACACTTAAAACAGCTCTGCAGGCTCTTAACACTCTGTGTGTTTTGGCTAGGGCCACTTCTTGCTTGTGGGACATGGCGGAGTCCCTTATGTCTGCCTCTTCTTAGGAGGGCACCATGTGTTGGATGGCCGGGAGCTGGCGGCGTTTATTCTTCGCTTAGCTCTGTACATTTCGGAGGTGCTTGGTCGTGCCATGTCTTCTTTGGTCGCACTTCGTCAACATGCCTGGCTTCGGGACAGTGTGTTCCCAGATAACGTTCGAGAACGGCTGGTGGACCTTCCTTTCGATAGTGCTCTTTTGTTCCACGCCGTGGCGGACTCGGCCATTCAGAGGTGATTCTCCTCCTCCTCCTCCTCCTCCTCCTCCTCCTCCTCCTCCTCTTCCTCCTCTTCCTCCTCCTCCTCCTCCTCCTCTTCGGGAAGTCTTCTTCTTCTTCGTCTTCTTCTTCTTTTCGGGAGGTCTTCTTCTTCTTTTCAGGAGGCCTTCTTCTTCTTTTCGGGAGGTCTTCTTCTTCTTTTCGGGAGGTCTTCTTCTTCTTTTCGGGAGGTCTTCTTCTTCTTTTCGGGAGGTCTTCTTCTTCTTTTCGGGAGGCCTTCTTTTTGGGAGGTCTTCTTCTTTTCGGGAGGTCTTCTTCTTCGTCTTCTTCTTCTTTTCGGGAGGTCTTCTTCTTCTTCGTCTTTTTCTTTTCGGGAGGTCTTCTTCTTTTCGGGAGGTCTTCTTCTTCTTCGTCTTCTTCTTCTTTTCGGGAGGTCTTCTTCTTCTTCGTCTTTTTCTTTTCGGGAGGTCTTCTTCTTCTTTTCGGGAGGTCTTCTTCTTCTTCGTCTTCTTTTCGGGAGGTCTTCTTCTTTTCGGGAGGTCTTCGTCTTCTTCTTCTTTTCGGGAGGTCTTACTCTTCGTCTTTTTCTTTTCGGGAGGTCTTCTTCTTCTTTTCGGGAGGTCTTCTTCTTCTTCTCGGGAGGTCTTCTTCTTCTTCTCGGGAGGTCTTCTTCTTCTTTTCGGGAGGTCTTCTTCTTCTTTTCGGGAGGTCTTCTTCTTCTTCGTCTCCTTCTTTTCGGGAGTTCTTCTTCGTCTTCTTCTTTTCGGGAGGTCTTCTTCTTCTTCGTCTCCTTCTTTTCGAGAGGTCTTCTTCTTTTCAGGAGGTCTTATTCTTCGTCTTCTTTTTGGGAGTTCTTCTTCTTTTCGGGAGGTCTTCTTTTCGGGAGGTCTTCTACTTCTTTTCGGGGGGTCTTCTCTTCTTCTTCTCGGGAGGTCTTCTTCTTCTCGGGAGGTCTTCTTCTTCTTTTCGGGAGGTCTTCTTCTTCTTTTCGGGAGGTCTTCTTCTTCTTCGTCTCCTTCTTTTCGAGAGTTCTTCTTCTTCTTCGTCTCCTTCTTTTCGGGAGTTCTTCTTCTTTTCGGGAGGTCTTCTTCTTCTTCGTCTCCTTCTTTTCGAGAGGTCTTCTTCTTCTTTTCGGGAGGTCTTATTCTTCGTCTTCTTTTTGGGAGGTCTTCTTCTTCTTCTTTTCGGGAGGTCTTCTTCTTTTCGGGAGGTCTTCTACTTCTTTTCGGGGGGTCTTCTTCTTCTTTTCGGGAGGTCTTCTTTTCGGGAGGTCTTCTTCGTCTTCTTCTTTTCGGGAGGTCTTCTTCTTCTTCGTCTTCGGGAGTTCTTCGTCTTCTTCTTTTCGGGGGGTCTTCTTCTTCTTCGTCTACTTCTTCTTTTCGGGAGGTCTTCTTCTTTGTCTTCTTCTTTTCGGGAGGTCTTCTTCTTCTTCTTTTCGGGAGGTCTTCTTCTTCGTCTTCTTCTTCTTTTCGGGAGGTCTTCTTCTTCTTTTCAGGAGGTCTTCTTCTTCTTTTCGGGAGGTCTTCTTCTTCTTTTCGGGAGGTCTTCTTTTCGGGAGGTCTTCTTCTCCTTCTTCTTCTTTTCGGGAGGTCTTCTTCCGTTGGGGCGGGTTTCCCCAGTTGTGTGATAACTGTGCATTAGAGTCCTTCTTCTTCGGACTATGGTGCTGTTGGCTGCTGGCCGGCCCTTTTTTTAATGTATTTTGTTTTGGCTTTTGCTAAGCCGTTTTGGCCCTGAGACTAGGCCTTCTGTTATTCTTATTGGCTGATTGGCAAGCCGCCTGCGGGTTCTCCGCAGGTCTTTCTGTTGTCCTCTGCAGCAGAATGTTTTTCCCTAAGAGGTTTCCCATGTCTTGGGACGTGACTAGACCTATGTGGGGTAATGGTAGCTATTATATAGCTCTGTCATGTGCTGGGGAGGTGTGGTCGCCTTCGGGCCTCTGCTCTCCGTGGCATTACGGTATGTTGCAGGTGCGATCCTCTTTCTGATAGTTTTAGCTTGAGTTGCGCCCCGGGCTGTCTTTCTCCCGGGTTGCTGTGTTGTTGGCCTGGTCTGGCCTGCTGTCTGTGGCCTTGCGACATGGCTCTGCCTAGTTCCACATCTTTGTGGGCTGTATGTGTGGACTCCTCACTTGGGGACGTGTCCGGGCCCTTCTTGGCCTTCCTGGTCTCTGTCTTAGGCTGGCACCTGGCTTGCCCTAAGTGCACCGTTCTGTGGTGTTGTCTGTGTCTGGCCATGCATGCCTTGAGGCCATTCCTAGGCGTTAGGGGCTTTTTTTCAGATAATATAGCCGGGTAATCCAAGCTTGCTGTTGAGGATGTGTAGGAAGCTGGCTCGGTATATACTATACCAAAGTGAGGTATAGTGTGCACAGAGTCCAGTGGAACCCCAAAGGTAGGCAGAGGTAAATGTAGATAGGATCTTACTCTCTATTTGTGGTAGTGTGAGTGAGCAGTAAGGCTTTATCAGAGGGTAGTGTTGAGCATTTGTTGTACACACTCGATCAGCAAATTATTGCACACACTCAGACTGAACTTGAGACCAATTGGTTTTGTATAAAAATATTCTTGTAGTTATTTTATTTCCTAGAACCAAGCAAGCCTGGCACAGGTAAGTGATTTATACTTTACAGTAATACAGTTTTGAATTGCAGTTGTATATATACTTTGGTAAGGTTACAGTAGAATTACTGGTAATGCAATACTTTGAAATATTGTACATATACTTTGTATTGGCTTTTCAGTAACATGTCAAGTAAATTACTTTACAGATTACTTTTCTTACACAGTGCAGCATACCTGGATACTGCACTGGGACATTTCCTGTTAAAATGTAAGTAAAAGTGTTTTGGTTATCTGGTTATAGTTTTTGGTTACATATAGTTTTACAGACTTTTATAGATTTTCCAACTCTACACTTACAAACTTTTTCATAGAAAAACAGTCAATGTTATCCTATGGGAGAAAATAGTGTTATCGGTTCAGAGGGAAGTACTTTTTTGTGGGAGTTGGCTTTCTGGGGCTAGACTCCGGGGTCTCCCAGGGTCGAGGATGCACTCTCGAAGCACCCTCAGTGGCACTATGCGGCCGGGTGCAGAGTGCTGAGGCCCAATGTAATCCTATGGGCGATTGGGGGCCTCCAGTTGGTGGCTGCTTACGAGCAGCAGGCCACAAGGTTGTGGGAGCAAAACTCCTGGACTTAAGCTTAAGGCAAATGGGGGTTCAAGACAGCACCAAAGGTGCACCCTCAGCGGCACGAGGGCACCCGGGTGCAGAGTGCTGTTTTGGCTTCGGGCACCCGGTTACTTTCAATGGGGTTTCTCCGTTTTGCAAATGCACTGCAGGCTCAGGGACGAAGGTCTTCTGGGAGCGACCACCACTTGGAGAGGTAAGTTGGAATGCGGTGGGTTGGCTAGACACCAGCGGTTGGGCCACCCAAGGCCGTGGGGCTTTGGTTGCAGGGGTGTCTTTTAGAATCGGATCTTCTTACCAGCTGCTGGTTGCAGTTGGGTGGACTCTGTGGATTGAGGCTGCAGGCATCGGCTGGAGGCTTGAGGCAGGTCAGGGATCACTGGATCTTGGGTCAGGATCGCCGGGGAGACCTCCTTGGGGTGTTAGGCCACTCGGGGCGTAGGCGACGGGTGCAGAATGGTGCAGACTCACGGATTCTGCCAGAGCTGGAGTCTGTGGGTGAACAAATCCGGTGTTCACGGGAGACAAAATCTCTTTTCTTTGGAAGGCAGGGCAGGTCCTCGGGATTCTTGAGGTTGCTGGCTGCAGGACACAATGAAGTTTAGCTTCTGCAGGTTCGAGGTAGGGACAGGCCGGTAGGGCTGGGGTCAAGTCATTGGGCGTCCTCCTCTTCTTAGCTTCGGCACGACTGTTCAGTCCTTTTCCCTGTGATATTTCTTCTCGGAGCTCTTAGTTCAGGGTTGCCCCCTAAATACTGTACCCATATGGGAGAGTGAGCACAATCCCTAATCCTGATTGGGGAGTGCCTGCTATCTGCAAGATGGTGGGCACTAAAGAGTGGTCTTCACCTCACCTCCCCCTCCTGAGGGGTGCGGTTGGCAGAGGTGGGCACACCTTCTGGGTTGGCTAATTTTTCCCGCCTGTCTTCCTGCCGAAAAGGAGGGGAGACAGGAAGAGGGCCTGCTCCTGATAGCAGGAGAGGCTGGGGGTCGCATTACAAAGTCAGGGAACCCATCAGAGGCTGGTCTTTTTCAGGGGGCATCGGTAAGATGCCCCCTGGGTGCATTTCTCATTAAATCTCACACTGGTATCAGTGGGTTTAATTTGCTGAGACATTTGATAATAAACGTTCCCGTTTTCAGTAAAGGCATTATGGTGCTGTGGAGTTCGTAATGACAAACTCCCAGCACCATATACTGTTAATGGCATTACTGCACTTACAATGTCTAGGAATTGGTCTAGACACTGTAGAGGTACAGGACTCATGCAACTGTACCCTCACCACTGCTATAGTGCACCCAGCTAGATGGGTGGCTGACCTATGCCAGGGCAGTAGGTTCTAGGCCCGGCAGACAAGGATGTGTGCCATGCAGACTCTTCACTTTGTTCTGCACTAAAACAAGCAGCCTGCAGCTCTTTGAGGCCTTCCCTGGCCACAGTGCCCTTGGTACCCATGGTACCTTTTACAAGGGACTGATGTGGCCAGAGAGATGCCAACTGGGGGTACAAGGTTCAGTTTTTGGGAAAGAACACAGGCCCTGGGAACCTGGTTGGCAGGGACCCAGGGCACACCAAGTCAAAGTGCATCAGTAGTATGGCAAAACGTTTGTGTGTGGGGGGGGAGGGGTTACTGCAACAGAAACCCAGCTTCCTACAGGATGTTGTTATTGGGGCCGGCTGCTACGAAGATTTAACCTCTGTTAATATTTCTGACAAAATGTTTGGAATTTATATCAAGTGATCCAGGGTAGAGGAACATTGGAAAGAATGATATGTATATCACAAAGCAGATTCTCCTTTTATCCGATCTTTCCCAAAGTTAGCTAGGTTTCTCAAAGTGCTGCGGTAATCATTTTCTTAGGAATATTTCATTATAACTTATCAAAACTTCAATCTAGTTCTCACTCTCCTGATATCACTGTTGAGCCTACACAGTGAAGTACACAACAAATATTGATTTTGAAATAGTTTTTTTCTCATTGGGAGAGCTATGGGTCCCTAACATAAAACCACATATACAGTCTCCTTTCCAGATAAAGTGGTTGAATTCTGTTTTCTACTGAAAGTGGTTTCTGAATTGTCTCTTTCTAAAGAAACACATCTGCCTGCTTTTCACACTTCAGAGAGGGAAGATTCATTCCTTTAGTTGACCTTTGGGGGACTTCGAGACTCTGTGTGAACAAACAAACACAGAATTGATAGTGCACTTTCATAGGGTTCTCTAAACGTAATAAAAGTAACATATTGGAAAAAGCAGATGCCTTTGTGGTGGGTCATGCTTAGCTTCAGAATGTGTTGCACATTTACTCATAAGGCTCCTACAGAAGTGGTATGGCAGTTACTACTGTCAGAGATCTTTCAGTCAGTAATTTGGTCTTTGCTTTCTATGCTCTGAGACTTGTTTGTCTGAGCAGTTTTGCAGCAATTTGTGGTCTGAATGTTTTCTCACTTAATCCTTAGCCCATCCCCATGTTGTCACCACTGTTGTGGAAATGTTTCTAAATGCGTACTCTGGGAAGGAGTATCCATTTGAATAACAAGTTACTTACTTGAATATCTATGCCTCACTCGTACATTTTTGCTGGACTAGGTGCACTGAAGAACTTTCAGTTCGCCTTGCCCCAAGCACTGCTCAGTGTTGGAGTAGCATTTGTATTTCTATGTAGCATATTCTTTCTCTGCATGAAAGTTCATGAGTGGGTGGTATGAGAGTGGTTACTTCTCTTCAGTTACAATGATCAGGATGAGGACTATGTTCGGCAGCCCCCTTATCCATGGCAGTATTTGGAAGTACTAAATAGGGAGATCTGATAGACTACTAGCCACAGATTCCTTAACGTAAAATTATCCCAAGGCGTGAGACTGGATCCGGAATTTTGTTTGCCACAGCATCCCTGCGCGCCGTGGGGGACGGCACTACGTGACTCCTCCCTAGTGTACGTGACATCAGCGAGGTCACATAAGTCCCACCCCGGCGCGCCTACTTTTCTTTTCCTTTTCCACGTAAAACGCGTAGCCGGATTGTGCTCCTGGCCTGTTTCGGGCCTTTCCCTTTTGCTTGTTGCGTGTGTGTGGGAACGGTGTGCGAATGCCTTTGGACTTTATTACGTGCTCGTCTTGTGCGTGCCAGATGTCGGCGACGGATCCTCACCCCATCTTCATGTGGTGTTTGGGAGAACACCACGACTCCACTGATTGTGAGGCGTGCCAGCAGATGAATCCGAAGTCCCGGCGGGAGTGCCGGATGAAACTTCTTTCAGCCCGCATGTCCAGGTTCTTACAGGACAACCAGGGGCGATCGCGTCGCAAATTCCTCACCTTCTCCGATACCACTTCATCATCAGGAAGTGATTCGGACAACACTAACCGCCAACCCCAAAACAGAACTGGGAACCGTTCTGATCAATATCAACAACAACAACAAAATCAACAACCTTTTTTAGGACGGGGCCAACAAAAAACCAGAGGCCGAGTACGTTACACCCAGCCATGGGAAATGAGGACACGACAGAAATCCTACAAGAATTAGGTAATTCACCAATTTATAACCTCTCAGATAGGATGCTAACAACAGCTGAAAGATCTGTTCTTACTAAAGGACTCAATTTCGTGCCTTCCAGACCAACGGATTACGTAAAAATGAAACTAGAGACATTAGAATTTTGTCGAAAGATTTGTTTAAAAACATTTTTCCATGAAGCAATTGAGAACTCTCAAGAAGAAACAACAGGCCTAAAGAATAAATCAACATTTTGCCCTAAGGGACCCAAAATCCCTAAAGAAGTGGTAACATTTGAAAGAACTGTCCTGTCAGGGATATCTTCAATTGAGAAGAAACGGACATTCGTGAAGTATAACCTATCTAAAGCCGAGAAAGATGCGTTGTTGACTATAAAAAATGATCCCACCATTGTAGTGAAACAGGCGGACAAAGGTGGAGCCGTCGTAATTTGGGATATCGCCAAATACAAACAAGAAGTACACCGCCAACTTGATGACCAGAATTGCTATAGGCGCATTGGGAAAGATCCAACAGTAGAAATAAAGAACCAGCTATTCGAAGTTATACAAAAAGGCTTTGATGAGGGATTTGTAGGACCGAAAGAACTTGTGTTCCTACAAAATAAAAACCCGAGAACACCAGTGTTCTATGTGCTCCCCAAACTACACAAAGATGAAAACACCCCCCCAGGCCGTCCAATAATCTCTGGATGTGACTCACTCTTTGAACCTATAGCCAAATATATCGATTTCTTTTTGAAACCCTTCATCCAGTCTATTCCAGCACACCTTCAAGATACTACTGCATTTCTTAATCGTATATCTACCATCAATTTTGACCAGAACAAACAGCTCCTTGTGACACTTGATGTGGTGTCCTTATACACCCAAATACCGCAAGATCAAGCACTGGAGACGCTTACCATATTTTTGGAGAAGAGAGAAAGACCAGCAAGAGTACCCACTGAGTTTATCCTTGATTTAGCTCGCTTTGCATTACAGAAAAACTTTTTCACATTCGACGCGGAGTTTTTCTATCAGATAAAAGGGGTAGCGATGGGTTGCCCCTTTGCTCCAGAGCTAGCTATAATGTTTATGGGACTGTTCGAAGACAAATTTATATACAACAACAATCCATTTAGCAACTGCATTTCCAACTACATGCGGTATATTGATGATGTGTTCCTCATCTGGACAGGAGGACACGAGGACCTGAATCAATTCGTCTGTTGGTTAAATTCAAGAACGTGCGACATCAAATTCTCTATGACAGCATCCAAGGATTCTATCACCTTCCTGGATGTCAAAGTGGACCCAAATGGAGAAGGTCTAGATACCACCCTGTTCCGGAAGCCCTCAGATAGAAACAAATCGTTGCATTTCACCAGCAATCACCCACGGAGTCTTAGACAAAATCTACCCTATGGACAATTCCTAAGGATCCGGCGTAATTGTTCGGGAAAGGAAGAGTACTTTAAACATGCTGACCATCTGAAGAATCGCCTTATCCAAAGAGGATACCCCAAAAAACTATTAAAAAACTCTCTCAAACGAGCCTGGTGGACTCCCCGAGAGACACTATTGGAGAAGAAAATCAAACATGACCTAAAAAGGATGGTGTGTGTAACTACGTTCTGCCCAGCGGCTAATCAACATAAGAAACTTATAATGTCCAACTGGCATCTACTTAAAAACCTCCATGAGGATTTTTCTACACCTCCGCTCTTTGCATATAAAAAAGAGAAAAGCGTAGCCAACCATGTCGTGAGGGCAGCTCTACCAGCTTTGAAAGCTCCAACAGTACAAAGTATATTTGGTTTCCCACCACCGAAGGGACACCACAAATGTGGGACATGCACGTGTTGCAACGAGACCATTGAAGACTGTGTATTCACATTTGAAAATATTTCCTGGAAGCACGACGTTTTTACAAATTGTAAAACGAAAAATGTCGTTTACGCGATTATCTGCCCTTGCCCGCTAGTGTACATCGGCAAGACGACACAAGAAGTTAGGAATCGGATCACGCAGCATAAGTCGCGAATACAGAGAAATGTGGAAAATGCCCCGCTGGTGAACCACTGGGCAAAGCACAAACACGTGAAAAGCGATCTCAAATGGACAGTTCTTTCAAAAATTGAAAAAGACCCCAGAGGTGGCGATTTGGAAGCAAAGCTGTCACAACGTGAAGCAATGCTAATTATGAAATTCAACACAGCTACTAGGGGGCTCAATGAGATTTCCGAGATATATAAACCGACTGTGTAATGTGCTCCAACTTTATTCAGCCGTTTTTTTTTTTTAAAAAACAGCCCGGGTTTTGCATCTGACAATCCCAAACGTAAACTACAAGTCCCATGAGCATTAGGGTTCCATTTGGTAACCAGGAAGTGCTGTCACCTGAGGCGCAACCAGTGCAGACCTACGATCTGAGCAAGCCCGAATTCAGAACGGACCTTGCAGCTTCCTAACGGTATGTTTTAGCCACAGGTCCGCGCTACATTCAACCAATTCCACACGCACCCGAATCTCTAAAACCCTGCTCCCTTCTCCCCGCAGCTAAGGAGCGACCGCACATCTGAACACGAGGAGATGCCGGCTAGTTAGGAGCCGCTCTGACAGCGAGTAAGCACGGCATCCTCCATGAAGTATTAGCGTGTGAGTGCGCATCAGAATGGATGAGTTAACATAGTATGTGTTTATGGTTTTTGTCCCACAGTCCCCTTGACACACCTGCTTTTGGGATACTAATCTGCCGCTTTGGACATCGACCCACATAGGATTGTAATTGGATGTTGAGCCAGTGACTACCACCTTAAGGTAGGGAGCGGCATTGGCTTTTCTGGAGCTGGTCTCTTTTTCCGAACTGTGGTTCACCATTCTAAGTTAGTTTTTATCTTTTTCCAGAACCCACTCGGTCCTGAGGAGAACCCCGCGAAAAAAACGGGGCTTCGAAACGCGTCGACCATCCCCATCCCGTATTGGGTGTATCATTGCTTTGACACCAGCTCTCTTTATTTGATACAAAAGAACTCTTGACAAAACTGTGAATTAGAACAGACTCTATAATTAGATTTCTACAAAAGGAATCATTTTTTCACTTGTCACCAATACGTGGATACACTGTTTTTTTGCCAATTGTGTGAATGCATGTTGTATGACTGACTGGCCAAGTGTATATGTAATGTTTGTCGCATTTTTGCTAATTGTTTGTACATATTGTATATATAATGTTTTTTTGTATTCCCATGCACTAAAAGTTTTGTGCTAAAAAGTAAAAATTTGATGAAGGAGAATAAATCTTATGTGATGCTATATGTTGAGCAGGCTGTTTTTGATTGATTTTCCAACAGCATTTTTGTGAATGGTCATATTATAGTCAGGTTTCTCAGCATTGGCCCTTGTTTTGTTTCATAACTTTGGTTGGACTCAGCCTTGCTGAGATAGGAGTCAAGACCCTTTTTTGATTCTTTGCGCATGTCCAGGTCGGCGGCGTCCCCACGCCTGGCCCCTGCAGAGAGCTTCAGGAATTGCCGCCTCCGTCTTCGACATCGCCCTTCTCCCAGGCCGCAAGAGCGTCGCTCACCTGTCGGTAAGTGTCGCAGTTTGTCCCCGAGGACTGGTTCCCGGCCTGTTGGGGGCGCAAGCTCTCCGCGGGTGGTGCGGCCCCGCGTGTCGTCCCCCTATGCATCGTTTCCTGGTGTGGGGGCGTCTAGAGCCCAGATGGAGACATATGCGGCGGCCTTGCAGGCCTCACTGGCTTCTCCTCCTCCTCCTCCTCCTCCTGGGACGTCTGCGCATCCCTTGCCGAATGCAGGGCCCTCCGCGGCATCTCCGGTAGCTCCGGCGCCGACTAGCTCGAATCCAGGTTCGGAGGATGTGGTGCCGTTGGGGTGCTGCCCTTTGGGGGTCCCTCCTTCTGACCAGGGAGCCTCTGCTTTGCCACATACTCCTGCCGGAGTCCCTGTGGTGTCACGGGCGGTCGCTGGGGCTCGGGTCGCATCCCTGAATCCTTCTCAGCCCTCAGGACAGGCGGTGGCCTTGTCGGAGACAGAGGTGACGCCGCTTAGGTGGCGGCGGCTACTGGCCCTGGTGGCGCCACAGGGCCGAGGCTGGCGGGGGACCCCGGGTCCCTTTCTCCCCTATATTCAGGCGGCTGCCTCGTCAGAGGTCGGGTCGACGCCTTTCTGGCGCCGTTCCTTCGCCGCCCCTGCTCTGGCCCAGCCCCGGTCTCCTGCCCCGTGCGCTGTGGCAGAGGTTGTTGACTCGTCTTCAGACGCCTCCTCTTCTCCCGAGGTTCAGCGCTTGCTGGTTTCATCCTCGCCGGAGACGGGCCGCCACGTTGTGTTTTTTTCCCCCGACGTCGTCTAAAGACGGCTCCTTGCCGTCACAGCGCCCGCGGTCTTCTCCGGAGGCCCCGCAGGTGCCCCACTCCTCGGTCCCACTTCCTCCTTTCCGGACCTGGCCCTTCCTTCCTCCGGTTGGCTTGGGGGACAGCTGCCTTAGCTTGCAGCCGTCACCTACTGGGGAGCTGCTTTCTCCACCGCGGGGCCCTACGGAGGCGGGTGCTGCCTTTGCTCGCGCTGTTCCCTCGGCTGTGGGAATCTTGCGCATGGGTGATCCAGCTGCCCATTTCCCTGCATATCATCTTCTGGATGTCCTCCATCAGGTTTCTGGTGGTAGGGAGCTGCTGCTTCCCTTCGAGGGTTCGCTCCATTCTTCTCTTCTGGGGGCTTGGTTCCGCCCTGCCACGTGGGACTCGGTACCACAACACCTTCTGAACCGCCATTATCTGGCGCCGTGTGATCCTGTGTCTTTCCCTCCACCCTTCAATCAGGGGCCCTCTTTTGTAGAATGCTTTCCCCTTTCTGCCACCGCTGTTGTCTCCCCCATCGCGGGAGGCCCGCTGGCTTGACTCCTGGGGCGTAATGTGTTTGCCTTCACCAGTGCGGCTCTGCGGGCTCTTAACATTCTGTGTGTTTTGGCTAGGGCCACTTCATGCTTGTGGGACTCGGCGGAGTCCCTTATGTCTGCCGCTTCTCAGGAGGGTGCCTGTGTTGATCTGCGGCACCATGTGTTGGATGGCCGGGAGGTGGCGGCGTTTATTCTTCGCTCCGCTCAGGACATCTCGGAGGTGCTTGGTCATGCCATGGCTTCTTAGGTCGCACTTCGTCGACATGCCTGGTTTCGGGACAGTGTCTTCCCAGAGAACGTTCTAGAACGGCTGGTGGACCTTTCTTTCGATGGTGCTCTTGTGGTCCACGCCCCTGCGGACTCGGCCATTCAGAAGTTCTTGGCGGGGCTTCAGCCTGCTCCTCCTCCCCCTCAATGACCTGTGAGTTGATCTGTTTTTCGGAAGTTTTTCTTCCGTTGGGGCGGGTTGCCCCAGTTGTGTGATTACTGTGCAATCGAGTCCTTCTTCTTCGGACTATGGTGCTGTTGGCTGCTGGCCGCCCCCTTTTTTTAATGTGTTTTTTGGCTTTTTCTAAGCCGTGTTGGCCCTGAGACTAGGCCTTCTGTTATTCTTATAGGCTGATTGGCAAGCCGCCTGCAGGTTCTCCGCAGGTCTTTCTGTTGTCCTCTGCTGCAGAATATTTTTTCCTAAGAGGGTTCCCATGTCTTGGGACGTGACTTGCCCGATGTGGGTTAATGGTAGCTATTCTATAGCTCTTTCATGTGCTGGGGAGGTGTGGTCGCCTTCGAGCATCTGCTCTCCTTGGCTGATAGTTTTGGATTGGCTTGAGTTGCTCCCTGGGCTGTCTTTCTCCGGGGTCGCTGCGTTGTTGGCCTGGCCTGGCCTGCTGTCTGCGGCCTTGCGTCATGGCTCTGCCTAGGTCCACTTCTTTTTGGGCCATGTATGTGGACTCCTCTCTTTGGGACGTGTCCGGGCCCTTCTTGGCCCTCCTGGTCTCTGTCTTCGGCTGGCGTCTGGGTTGCCCTGAGTGCACCGTTCTGTGGTGTTGTCTGCGTCTGGCCGTGCATGCCGGTGCCAACCTACTGTTTTTTTGCACCATTGTGCCTTCTGGCACTTTAGCGGGACAGTCCTCCTTGACTTGTCCCCTTCTTCCAGTTGGGGCCATGCCTTCAGTTCTGCCTGTCCTTCCTTGGGGTCAAGCTGGTTCTTAAATTCCTTGTCCCTCTTCGGGCACAGTCTGTCCCTGCTGGATGTTGGGCGGTTCTCCTTGGGTGACCTTGGGCTACCCTTTCTGCTCCGCCTGACTTATTGTTGGAGCCGCCGTTCTGTCTGGCCTGTTGCCTTCTGACTGTGTTAGGCTCGGCTGCCCTCTTCACTCGGCGTGTTCCCGGTGGGGGGGGGCTTGCCTTTGCTCTACCTCTTCTCCTTGGAGTCTCTAGGTTGCTCTTCTTCCTAGGTGCTCCTCTTCCTTGTTTGGGCCTTGAGGCTTCTGGGGGAGGTTCTTGATACCTTGAATCGATGTGGGGTGCTCTGGCCTCCTTTCTCCTTGCCCTCGTTTCTCCTGCTGATGGATGGCAGCCTGCCTCTCTCCTTGTTCTTTCGCATCCCCTCTGTAGTTGGTGGTCTTCTAGATGCAGGGGTTCCCCTTGCCTGGGGGGACAGGGCTCTTTTACCTGTCCATTGGTCTCGTCCCCTGTGGGAAGTCCAGGCTGGTGGGGTCCTCTCGCAGACCCTCCTTCCCCCGGGTATGGCTAGGGTATCTATTCTATGTTAAGGAATCTGTGGCTAGTCGTCTTTATCAGATGTACGAGTTACTTACCTTCGGTAACGATGTATCTGGTAGAGACGATTCTAGCCACAGATTCGTTCACGGTCTTCTGCATTTGCCTCCCTGTGGGTGTCTATGTCTTCAGTGAGTGCATTCTGTCGCTCTTTCTGACAGGATGTGCGTCCTGTTTATTTGTTTCTTTCCTCCTTTTTTGGCACTTTGGAGGATGGGTTTATAGGTACTTCTGTGCCCCTTGTGCTCTAGTTGCCCCAGGTGGGGGCTACCTTCTCACCCCCCTTTCCTCTTTCATTACCAGGGGTTCTGACCCCTTTGCTATATTCTAGGTTGGGGTTTTTTGGCCGTGCCTCTACCCTGTTCCTTATGGGGGTTGTCACGTTCTGTGATGGGGCTGTCTTGGAGTTTTCATATATTCTTTGTCTCCAGGGGCGGGCTATCTCCGTACTGGCAGGGTTGCTGTTCAGGGCTGTGCTCTGTTCTTTCTTCTTTCCCTGCCTTTGGGTGCTGCAGTGTCTGGCACTGCTCCTTATGGTGGTGTTCCTCGCCATTCCCTTTTTCCAATTTTTCCGCTCTTTCGCACACTGTTCCTATACTCTCATAGTTTTGTCAGATGGCTCCGCATTGTGGCGCAAAAAAGTTCTCCGAAGAAAACTGACGGAGGCGCGTCGGGTGGGACTTATGTGACCTCGCTGACGTCGCGTACGCGGACAACGCCAGGGGGGAGTTGCGTGGTGCCGTCATCCCGGCGCGCAGGGATGCTGTGGCAAAAAAAAAAATCGGGATCCAGTCTCATGCCTTGGGATAATTTTACATCTGAAAGAGACACGTTAGTGATACAGTTTTTTACCTTAGAATATCCCCAAGCGTCAGACTGGATCAGGAAAGTTTTTCTCCTCAGCAGTACCTCTGCACGCCAGTAGATGGCGTCCTGCGGCCCCGTGTCCGTTACAGGCATCGTAGGCACCGAGATGACGTCACAGAGAGTACTTAGGCGCCACCCATGCGCGCTGACGTCAGTTCTTTCTTTTTCCGCACCGATAGCGCAGATCCGGATTGAGCACGTACCTCGGTCATTTTTTGACCACTTTTTGAGAATTTTGTCTCCTTAAATTGTCTCCTGGTGCACGTAGGGATGCCCGGCTTTAAGTCTTGTGGGTTGTTCCGCCGGAATATGTCGGTGGTGGACCCCCATGATGTCTGCCTCTACTGCCTGGAGACCGACCATGACTCCTGGGACTGTCGAGACTATCATGCCATGGCCCCGAAGGCCTTGCGGGAGCGCCGCTGGAAGTTGCTGGAGGCCCGGCACTCCTCTCACCGCCGCTCCGGGTCTAGAGGCTGTTAACGGGACTGCTCGCCGGACCGGAATCCGTCGCTCCTCGGGCTCCAAGTCTTCACCTTCCGATTACGGTAAGCAACGCCATAAAAAGAAGTTGAAGAAGCGTGTTCGCTCTCTGACATCCCCCCGTCGCTCCTCGGAGGTGGACAAGGGGGACAGGGGCTCCGCCCCTGCGGATCCTCCGGAGCCTGGGTGTCCCGCGGCCAACCCGCCATACCCGGGACCGTCGGCGACTTCCTAACAGATGCAAGAGTTTCATGCTGCCATGGACAGCCTTTTTAGGTCTCAGGCTCCCGCCGGCGCGCCTGAGGGCCCTGATCCTGTTGGCCCGGCGATACCGCCTCTGGCGCCGGCCTCGGAGCCACTGGATCCAGCGCCCTTGGCTGCGCCACAAGGTCCAGCGCCGCTGGCTCCGGCCCCGGCGCTGCCCTTGGCTCCAGCCCCTGCGTCGCCACAGGCGACGCACTGGGTGCCGTTTTTCGTGCCCCTGCCCCGGTTCCTGGACCATTTTGTCTCGGCCTGGGATCCACATTGGGATGCGGCTCCAGTGCGGCCCGGCCGTTACCGGCGCCGGTTCGAGCGCCGCTGACCCCCTCTCTGGCTCTGGCCCTGCCGCCGCGGCTGGCTCCTTCTACTCCGGAGCCAGACGAGGACTGGGACGGCTCCGAGGATCTCCTTGCGCGGCAATGTGACTCCGAGCAGGATTGGATAGATGACCTTCAAGATGGGGGTGAACTTGATGTCTTCGGACCCGGGGTTTGCCTCCCCTCCGCCTACTATGGAGGAGGGCGCCTCTTACACTATGGTGTTACGTCAGGCTGCGGAGGCTCTCCATCTTGACCTCCCTACGGTGGCCCTTAAGACCAACTTCCTTACAAAGTGCTCCAGACACCGTCTACGTCGTCAGAACTGCTGCTCCCTTTCAGTGAGGCCCTTGAGGACTTGGTTGCAGCCACCTCGGGGGTGCCGGTGGATAAGAACGTCGCTAGGCGTCATCACCCGACGCCTGGTGATCCTCCCTTCCTGACCACTCACCCCACGCTTGAGAGGCCTGGTCATTCAGGCCTCGACATCGCAGAGTGCCTTTCCCACGGCCCCGCCAGATAAGGACTCTAAGCGGATGGACCAATATGACAAGAGGTTGTTCTCCTCTGCCAGCTTGGGATTGACGTTGGTTTAAACCGCCTGTTTGTTTAGCCGTTAATCACACACGCTATGGGGTTCGGTAGCCGAGGTCTTGCCTGAGTGTTCTGATGAGGTCCAGGCTGTCCTTTCCCGAGCGGTTGTGGAGGGCAAGGATGCGGCGAAGTTTGCTATCAAGTGTGGTCTGGACACCGCTGATTCATTGGGCAGGGCGATTTCCACGACTGTGGCGCCATGCCTGGTTGCGGTCCACCGGGTTTTCGCCCGATGTCCAGAGCTCGCTCATGGGTATGCCCTTTGCTGGCTCCCGCCTCTTTGGCGACAAGGCTGACAATGCCCTGGAGCGCTTTAAAGACTCGCAGGCCACGGCCAGGCCTTTGGGTCTTTCCACAACGAACCCAGCCACCTTTGGATTTAGTTCCTTTCGTGGCCCGAGTAAGACCACCCAAGTGCGCTCTTCCACTAAGCCTGTGCATAACCAGCCTCAACGTAGCCGCGACTGTGGCTTCCACAGGGGCGGGTCTGGTAACCAGTGAGCGGGTCAGTCCACCTCCACCCCCTCTGATTCCGCCTCTAAGCCTTCCTAATCCAAGCTTCAAGGAGCACCCCACGCCGGTAGATGGCAGGGTACGACACCACTTCCGCCACTGCCGCGAAATTACATCGGACAAGTGAGTGCTGCAGATAATCTGCCACGGTTATTCACTCCCCTTTCTGTCCTCCCCTCCAGCCATGCCACCTCGGTACCACCGCATGTTGAGGGATCATTTGGCTCTTCTTCGTCAGGGAGTCACGGCCCTCCTGTCCAAGGGGGCCATCGAGTGCGTTCCCGGTCAGGAAGTAGGGAGTTATTGTTATTCCCACTACTTTCTGGTCCCCAAGAAGGACAAGGGGGGCCTGCGCCCCATCTTGGACCTCCAGGACGTAAATCGCTTACTCGGAAAGGAGAAGTTCAAGATTCTGATTTTGGCTCAGGTCCTAGCTGCCCTGGACCCAGGAGACTGGATGGTAGCGTTGGACTTGCAGGACGCGTAATTCCACATCCCTGTCCTGCCGGCGCTACCTGCGGTTCACGGTAGGCCAGGAGCACTTTCAGTTTACCCTGCTCCCCTTCGGCCTTACCAGCACCCCTCGAGTGTTCACGAAGGTGATGGCGTTGGTCACAGCTCATCTGCGCAGATCAGGGGTTTCAGTCTTCCCCTATCTAGAAGATTAGTTGTTGAAGGCGGGCTCGCCCCTGTAGGAGGGAGAGTAGGGTCTGCTTTCCTATGGTCACCCCACTTTTTTCTTTTTGCTTCACTGGTTTTCGACTTTATTGTGGCTGTGGGCCTGCTAATCAGACCCACAGCCCTGCTGTTCTCTCTAAATTCACACCATGTACTTTAGGTACATCACCAATTGAGAATTGGGTCACTCTTGTGAGTCCCTGTACAGTGTACCATAGGTACCCAGGGCATAGGTGCACCCAAGGCCTACCAGGGGCTGCAGCATATCTTTTGCCACCCCTGGCTGGCCATCCAAACTGACACAACTGGCTGATCACTAAGCTGGGGCAAGGTCGTGTAATCACCCTTTGCTTAGGTATAGTATTCCTATATCTAACCTTATATCTAGACACATGTACACCTATAAGTCACTCCTATGGCAGGCCTTAACAATCCTGGAGGCAGAATGCTTGGTTTTATGTGAGATGAGACTCTAGCATGAGCTGAGCCTGTCTGCAGCTTTCGGAACCATGTCCTTATAGCTGTTCTAGGATACAGCCATACCATATACTCTTAAGTGCATTATAATCCTCGCGGTTAAATGCTAACTTTGGTTTGGCTTTATCAAAACATGTCGTGTAAGGTGTCATACGCTTTGGAATACTACCCCCTCGCCAGTTCTGGCGACGGGTGTAGCATTCCACCCTTCTAGAGGGAGAAGACATGTTGTTCCTACTAATCCCGGTTAAAGTTAACCAGAGCCTCAGCATCACAAAATGGATGCTGCTGCCACGGACACAAGTCTGACCTCCTGCTGCTGGGAGTCCTTCCAGCGAGGGAGGCTTGGACAATAGGTTTCCTGTCTTGAGAGGTGCTAGCACCACCCCAGACAGGCCATAGTGTATTGGAGCAGGGAGGGCTGAATGAAATGAGACACTGCTTGGGGCACACAAGGTGTCCCATGCATAGTCCAGTTCAAACCGGTGCTGGGGCACTCCAGCCCCAGCTCTGGCGCGAAACTGGACAAAGGGAAAGGGGTGTAACCACCCCCTTCCCTGGTCCCACCCATAGGAGGGACCTAGCAGGTAATCCAGCCCCTAAATTTGGTATATAGGTAGGAGCCGAGTCCCAAGACTTTAGATTTATCCTGACTGAAACTTGAAACGAAACTCTGGACCTTCGACGATCTACCTGAAGATAGAAGACTGAAGAATCTCCCTTGTGGTCAAGGAGTGACCACCCTGTGTAAGTAGGCACCATCAAGTGATCAACGGTTTGCTTTGTCGACGCTCCCGCCGGAGCCCGAGCACAGTCTGACAAGACCCGGACTTCCAGACTTCCAACAGCCCGATCCACAGTCACAGCAGAGCTGAGACCCGTGGAGGCAACGAGAGACGTGGAACCGGCCATCTTGGAAAGCCAGCGAATTGTTTTCCGTGCAACTTCTGAGGCTCCCTCGAAGTTGGGCATTGGGGATTGAGAAGCCCCACCCCCGAGCACCATCTGCAACGAAGATCAGCCCTCCACACTCCACGAGTTCTGCGTGGGGCTTCTGCATTTTCCTGCTCTACGTGTCTGTCCGGTCACTTGCCCGTTGGCTAGTGGCCTCTGTGACGATGAACCTTTGAATTTACACCGCTGGTCTGGTTGTTCCAGACTGGCCCCTGCTTCCCTGAAAAGGATAAGCCCATCAGACCTTGCTGGTCTGATCCAGAAGCCATCTTCGATTCCTGCGTGGGTTGCCTTTGCGAAGGCTTGTTGACTCCAATCCGGAAGCTGACACCGCCGACAGCGAGAGCCTTCGTGGGACAGTCCGTATCCAGCTCCTGGTCGGCGTCGACACCTCCTGGTCCACATGGCTGCAGAGACTAGCTTCACAACTTCACCTGATTGCTTCGCGACATTGCCTGGTTCCTTCCTGGTTCCTTCCTGGTCACTGGCTAGTGACCCAGACTCTGACCCCTCTGCTTTCAGGTACTCTTCATCCTCGATCCGCCCTTGGATCCAACCGGACACTTCCCTCCTGGTCGCCTGCAGCATCTTTCTTCACGGCTCCATAGGATTCAGCGACGAAACCCGACACACTTTGACACCTATGCACCCGCTTCCTGTAGGTGAGGTAATGCGAGTACTCCGGTGCTCCTGTGGGTATTAACTATCCTAGTGTCCTAGTTTTCAGTAGCTTTCTCCTAGTCCATCCGGAAGTGACCTAAAAGAACTAGTTTCCAATTCTTTCTTTCCCATTCTAACTCGCGTGTGTGTAAAGACACTGCACACGCATTCCGTGGGCCTTCTGCTCCCTATCCTTTGGTAGTACAACGTAGCCCCAGCGATTCTCCAGGCCCTAGGCCTATCCTTTGTTCGTGACATGGTTCTTATACCACTATTTTAGTATATGGTTTGAAGTGCCCCAAGGGCATTACTGTATTTTGTGCAACTTATTGTATGATAATTAAGTATCTTGTTATGTGCTTGTGCCTCTGATCTCATAAAGAGTTCAGAGGATTAATTTAGTAATAAATACATTTATATTTTTTATATATACCCTGTGTATTGTCCTTTTATTTGGTATTAAAGGGGTTACATATGGTAAAACAGCTGGCTTCACATGCCCTTTTGAGTTTAGCCTAAGACTGCTTTGTCCATGCTACCACTAGGATAGCTGGTCTATAAGGTTGACTTTACAACCATCACCATAAGGGTTGTTTGGACTGATACAGGGTGCCCACTAGAATAGTGGACATCACATATCAGGCCAACTTCTCACAGCCCCAAACAGTTGTCTCCCACCTCCAGACTACGGCCGACCTCCTGCACTCACTGGGGTTCTTCATCAACATGCCGAAGTCACACCTGTGCCCCTCTCAGAAGCTCCTTTTCATCGGAGTGGTTCTGGACTCGGCGCAGTTTCGGGTTTATCCCCCCCGAGCAGTGGGTTCGGGATAGTCAGGCTCTGATTCCAATCTTTCAGCCTTTATCCTGAGTCTTGGCCAGGTTGACGCTGCGGCTCCTGGGGCTGCTGGCCTCCTGCATCCTTCTGGTGCATCACGCCAGGTGGCGGATGAGGGCTCCGCAGTGGGACCTGAAGTTTCAGTGGGCTCAGCATCAGGGCAACCTGTCCGACCACGTCCTGATCTCGGAGGGCACTGCAAGTCAGTTGCAGTGGTGGCTCATGAACCGCGATTGCATCAGCGGCAGATCGCTCTCCCTACCCCAACTGGAGCACGTAGTTTGGACGGATGCGTCCCCACTGGGATGGGGGGGGGGCACATGGGAGAAAGGGAGATCAGAGGCCTCTGGTCTCTGGCGGAGTCCCGGCTCCATATCAACCTTCTGGAGCTGCGGGCGATCCGACTTGCACTGAAGGCATTCCTTCCCTCTGTCCGGGGAAGTGTAGTGCAGGTGTTCACGGACAACACCACCGCCATGTGGTACTGCAACAAACAGGGGGGTGGGGCGGTGGACCTGTTGCCAGGAGGCTCTGCGCCTCTGGCAATGGCTGGAATACCAGGCATCACCCTAGTGGTTCAACACCTGGCAGGGGTCCTGAATGCCAGGGCGGACAAACTCAGCCGCCGGTGAATGATGGATCACGAATGGTGTCTGAACTCTGACGTGGCGCAAGGTCTCTTTCAGCAGTGGGGAGAGCCTTGGTTAGATCTATTCGCCACTGAAGAGAACGCGCAATGTCATCAGTTCTGCGCGTTGGAATTTCCAGGGCGGCACTCGCTCAGCGATGCTTTTCGTTGCGAGTGGAGCTGCGGTATGTTGTATGCCTTTCCGCCTATACCACTTCAGCCCAGAGTGCTGAAGAAGATCAGGCGAGACCGGGCCCAAGTCATCCTTGTGGCTCCGGACTGGCCACGAAGATACTGGTATCCAGAGCTACTCAGCATGTCAGTCGATCCCCCGATTCGTCTGCCTCTTCAGGAGGACCTTCTTTTGCAGCAGCAGGGGATGTAGAGATTGAGCGGCGGCAGTTGAAGCCATTCGACTTGCCTCCTGAAGTTTGCGATGCGAGGTTCTCCTCTTCCTTCTTTCTCTTGCCCAGCAGGATTCCGCTCTGGGCACTGTCAAGGGCTACCTCTCGGCCATTTCAGCCTTCTTAAGGCTTCCTGATCAGCCTTCTCTTTTCAATTCCCCTGTTGTAAATAGATTCTTGAAAGGCATCACACACATGTTCCCTCTTGTTCCCTTTGTGATGCCTCAGTGGGACTTGAATCTTGTTCTAATGTATCTGATGTGCGCTCCTTTTGAGCCACTTCATAACTGTCCTCTTCGTCTTCTGACTCTTAAGACTGCCTTCCTGGTTGCCATCACCTCTGCCAGGAGAGTGAGTGAGCTCCAGGCTCTATCTTCTAAACCTCCTTTCCTATCTGTCCATCCATACAAGGTTGTTCTAAGCACTCGTCCTTCTTTCCTGCCCAAGGTGGTCACAGCCTTTCATATCGGGTAGTCCATCACCTTACCCACCTTCTATCCGCCTTCGCATCCCTCGAAAGAGGAAAAGAGCCACCGTCTGGACCCAAAACGTGCGCTCTCATTCTATCTGGACCGCACACGCCAGTTTCGGGTGGACGACCAGCTCTTTGTTGATTACGTGGGCGCAAAGAAGGGACTGGCGGTGCACAAGCGGACCATCTCTCGGTGGGTCGTCTTGTGCATCAAGGTTTTCTACTCCTTGGCGAAAAAGGAGTCTCCAGTTGGGCAGCGCGCCCATTCCACTCGGGCCACGGCAGCTACTACTGCCCTGGGTCGGGGAGTCCCCTTGCAGGACATCTGCCAGGCAGCTACGTGGGCCTCGCTGCACACGTTTGCTAGACACTACTGCTTGGACAGCTAATACCGGAGAGATGGCTTTTTCGGCCGTTCCGTTCTCCAGGACTTTCTGGTGTGATCTTGGTTCGCAGACCCACCACGGTGTTGGTATTGCTGGGGTATCTATTCTAAGGTAGGGAATCTAACACTAACCTGTTTCTTTCAGATGCACAAGTTACTTAACTTCGGTAACGATATATCTGTAAGGAACAGTAGTTAATGTTCGATTCCTTACCGCCCCACCCATCCTCCCCATTCTGCGAACCAATATCTAGGGATAAGGACATCCCTTTCAGGGACCTAGTATCATGGCTCTGTGTTTCTGGCTCGGAAAGCTATGTACAGAACTGACGTCAGCGTGTGAGGTCAGCGCCTAAGTACTCCGATGTCATCCCAGCGATCCCGACGCTGATGACGGACGCGGAGCCGCAGATGACGCCTAGCGACGTGCAGGGGTACTGCTGACGAAAACTTTCCGGATCCAGTCTGATGCCTGGGGATATTCTAAGGTAAGGAATCTAACACTAACTACTGTTTCTTACAGATATATCGTTACCGAAGGTAAGTAACTTGTGTGTCAGCATTTTTGTATTTTAAAACATAATGCTTCAAATTAAATAAATGGAAATTGTCATGGAGGTAATTTTCACTCACCAGGTCTTTTTGATTACCAAGGAATGTTCCTTTTCCCACTCTAGAAGGAAGTATTCAGAGGCTTAAGATGCAGGTGCATATACTCCCATCTAGATCCCCAAATTGTTACTTCTTGTTGACAGCATGTGGTCCCTTACCAGCACCTTGAATGTGCATGAGAAAATTACTTAAAATCCAGGTCACGTAATTGTGGCTTCTTGGCTAGGGAGACATTGGTAAGATGGAACTAATGCAATGACTATCTCTATTATTTACTTCAATCTCAATTAGGATAAGGTGTCTTCATACCCCATTCTGCTTACAAAATAATAGTGCTCAAATGTCCCTTTTTGTATCTTTCTAATGCTTTATACAAAATACAGATCAAATATGAGACTACCATCCACATAGCCTTTCTATGACCACATATTCTTGGCATTACATGCCGCAATAAGCCAACATGCGTGGCTCTCTGCTTAATAATGTAGTGTATATCCTTGGTTCCTTGCAGCATTGCAGTAAGTCTGTGGTGTGGGGAAAATCAACAGTAATCAGTGCACAATCGTAAATCACTAAGAAACCTTGATAATATCCAACCCAGCCACCGCCACGAACCACGCACGCAACCTTGGAATCATCTTTGACTCGTAGGTTGAAATGGAAGGCCAGATTAACTCCGTCGCATCCTCCTGCTTGCACACCCTCAGCCTCCTACGTAAGACCATCAAATGGATCCCCCTCGAGCAAAGAAAGACCGCCACTCACGCCCTCATCACCAGCAGACTCGACTACAGCAACACACTCTATGCCGGAATAAACAAAAACCTCACCCGCAAGCTACAAAACATCCAGAACGCCGCCATAAGACTGGTCCTCAAGATGCCAAGACACTGCCATATCTCCCAGAACCTGTGCACACTCCACTGGCTCCCCATCGAGGCTAGAATCACCTTCAAGATTCTCATCCATGCACACAAAGCCCTTCTCAACACCGCACCAGCATACCTGAACAGCCGACTCAAATTCCACGCACCCCAAACAACCCTACGATCAGCCCAGCTCTCCTATGCGGTGGTCCCCTGCACCAGAAACACCAGATAGGGAGGCCGCCCCTTCTCCTTCCTCGCGGCCAGAGCCTGGAACGCCCTACCGCACCACCTCAGACAGACATCACTCCCCATCTTCACAAGAAACCTCAAAACTTCGCTCTTCGACAGAGCCCCTCCTTGATGGACTGGAACCTGCTAGTCACCCCGCGCCCTGAGACCCTTACGGGTGAGTAGTCACACTTAATCAAACATGTGATTGATTGATTGAACAACGATGTGAGAACTCAGTGCTGGTAAAATTGAACGTTGGTGGCTTTGTACTAAAGCAAAACTATGCCTGCTTTTTTTTCATAAAAACATACATTAACCTCATTTGTTTTACTTTTATAGGTTCTGAAACAGAATGTTTAGGACACTTTAAGCTGTTATTCTCCCTATTGAGAGTCCATGGAGCTGGAAAGGTGCAACAACTGGCTTTAGAGGTAAAATATTATGATAAAGGTATTTGGAGTTGCAACCCACCTTGTCACGTAAAATTTAAGTTGCGCTCTCTAAATTCTGATCTGTTGGTTATTCTATTTATGTGTGTGTTATTGTTAGAAATTGGGTTGGTGGTTGACTTGGGTATGAGCTCAAGTTATGCAGCAGCCACAATCCTAGTCAGGGTAAGAAGTAGGCAAACCCTAAATGAACCTGTGCTCGTTCTTTGGTAGCATAGCACAGAGCAGTCAGGCTTCACTTTAGAGTCAATGTGTACCAGTGAAAACACCACACAAAAGATTCCACACCACGTTAAAAATAGAGCTTAATTTAATAAATAAAGCAAGACCAAACAACAAAAATCCAATCAGTAGAACGGGAGATATTGAATTTCAAAATGTGTAGCTAAAACTAGCACCTTGAAGCAAAAAACAATATTTGGGACACCTGGTCGCGATGGACCAGGACAAAGTCAAAAGTTCATGCCAACTGCTATGGAGCGTGGGCCTGATACAGGAACCCACTTAGGCCCACTGATCCAAAGTACCTTAATCCTGGTTGCGGAGTGCTTGCGTGGATCTGCCTCGAAGATGTGATGTACAGCTGGGACACTGTGTTGATTTCGAAGTGCAGCGAGGTTGCGATGCGAAGTCCTGATGCGAATTCTAGTGTCTAGGATGCGAGGTGCAGCAGGGGCGATGCTTCTGTTACAATCAGCGGTGAAGCTGCGATACAGAGATCCGACATAGTCGTCAAGGCAGCTGTTGACGAGGGATGCAAGGAGCTTGTGCCAGGTAAATCATCGCGCAGTGGCGGTTCTGAAGGCGCATTGCCGTCCCAGTCTTTTGTGATGGCTTTAATCCACACAACAGCAGCAATGCGTGGGTTCTGCTTGAAGATGTGCCTCTCATCCGAGGCGATGCTTCGCTCAGCAGAGGATGCATCTGTTTAGCTGGTACCCACTTCCAAGGTTCCAGGACTTGGATGGCACCAGTTGGTGCGGTAGAGTCACAGATGGCAGAGTCTAGATGCAAAAGCAGGTTATTTGGAAGTCTTGTATGTCCCTGAGACTTCAGATCAGGAGGCTAGCCATCTATCCCTTAGAGTCTCTTGGGTTCTGGGAACAAATGATGCAGGTCAAGTCCTTCTCACCCAGATTGGAGGGCAGCAGGTAAGTACAACAAAGCAAAGCAGGAGCCCCAACAAAGCAGCAGTCCAGCAGAGTGTCAGTTCTTCAGCAGCACTGCAGTCTTCCTTCCTGGCAGAGTATCTATAGGTCCAGAAATGTACTGAA
This sequence comes from Lissotriton helveticus, assembly GCF_964261635.1. Classification (NCBI taxonomy): domain Eukaryota; kingdom Metazoa; phylum Chordata; class Amphibia; order Caudata; family Salamandridae; genus Lissotriton; species Lissotriton helveticus. The sequence continues at coordinate 1,106,379,284 of NC_136071.1, read as the reverse complement.
ATGGTGGTGTCAGAGGTCCAGTACTTATACCCACTTGTGCCTTTGAAGTGGTGGAGACTTCAAAGACATAACTCCTGCTGTTCGCGCAAACTGAGCCAGCAGTTCTCGGAAGCCATTGAGCGTTCCTGTAAGGCATTGAATCCTATGTGGCGCTCATCCCAACCATTCTCTCCACACCCCGACTGACACTCCTTATTCAAGGTCTGTCATTGAATTTATAATTCCTGCCGATCTAACTCATCGCAAGTTACCTCGCCCGTACGCAGGCTGCCACAGCTCATACCAAGGTGTGCGCCTGGATCCTCCATACCACCCCAAGCCCACCAGCACAGTGCAATTCAGCACTGCCCATGCAGAGGCAGTAAAATACAATTCAGGCATGTGAATTGCAACAAGTCCTGATGATGATCCCTCTACACGTCTTTAGGGATCGAAACGCCGTCGACCACATGGATAGTTGCACACAGTCGACTATTAGATCCTATTAAGTGTGCTAACTATCGCGGATAGCTTTTCTATATGTTCTCATTGACCTTGAGCTCCCGCCGAACCTTTGCCTGAAAATACTCTTTTGTTTGTATTTAACCCATTCTCTCCCCTAATGTCAACCTAGTTTCAATGGCACCAGTGTTGGGTTGTAACATGGCTCTGCGTTTCTGCCGCGGAAAAGCTGTGACTAAGAACTGACGTCAGCACGCAGAGGCGGTGTCTAAGTACTCTGACGACGTCATCACGGCGCCGAAAACGGACGCGGAGCCGCAGACGACGCCTACCGACGCGCAAGGGTACTGCTACGCAAAAGTTTCCGGATCCAGTCTGACGCCTGGGGATATTCTAAGGTAAGGAATCTAATACTAACTAATGTCTCTTACAGATATATCGTTACACAAGTAGTAACTTGTGCTTTTATACCACTGTTCTCCCCTGGTGTTCCCTATCGCCCTGAGTGGGTACCAGAGGAGGGTGAGGAGGACTGGAAGGGGTATGTGGACTCTCTGGCAGACCAGTTAGAAGAACCCGACTGGAGAGAGCTGTTGGGTGAAGCCCGTGGTCTGGATACCTCCCCAGACCTTGGCATGCTATCTCCCCCTACCGTAGCTAAGGAGGAGGGTGCGTCATATTGCGGAGGGCAGCTAAGGCCTCAAACCTTGAGCTTCCTACAGTGGCAGTCAGGACTAACCTCCTGACAGGTGCTTCAGTCGGCAGCGGCCTCCTCGGATCCCCTGCTGCCGTTTAATGAGGCCCTTGGTCCAAGCCCAACACAGGGGACCCTGTGGACAGGATGATTTCCCAACGCCACTGCCCGGCCCGGGCGACCCAGATTTCCTCTCCCAGCACCCTACCCCTGAGAGCGTGGTGGTCCAAGCCCCGACTTCCAAGGGTGCATTCCCTACCGCACCACCTGATAGGGAATCCAAGAAGCTGGACCACCTTCGGAAGAAGACGATTTCTTCCTCCAGCTTAGGATTGTGGTCGGTGAACACTGCATGTCTCTTGGGCCATTACTCCCACTTGGTGTGAGATTCGGTCACGCAGGTGCTGCCACAGTGCCCAGAGGAGGCCCCGGCCGTGCTCTCATGTGCAGTTGCCAAAGGGAGAGACGCAGCGATGATAAAGCCAGCCGATTATGAAGCCAGTGGGCTGACACTGCCTACTCTCTAGGCAAGGCGATTTCAACGTCGGTAGCACTGAGACGCTAATTCTGGTTGAGGTCCAGTCCAAATGTGTGGCTTTTCGGGCGATGTCAAAGCCACACCTTTGGACATGCCTTTTGATGGCCATCGCTTGTTTGGTGACAAGGCAGACTGGATCGCATTAAGGATTCCTGGGCTACGGCCAGATCCTTGGGCCTGCTTCCACCTCCCGCCCAGTGCTGTCTGCTTTTCGCCCCTTTCATGGCAACAGAAGGGGTGCCCGTCATGATCCGCTCAGAGCCACAGGCCTGTGCAAGCTGTCCAGCCTCTGCACGGTCGTGGACGTGGATCTCACTGTCAGTGGGCGGGCCAGTCCACCAGTGCCCCCTCTGCAGCAGCCTTTAAGCCCTCCTAGTCCGACCTTTAAGGGCCACCTATTGCCACTGGGCAGCAGGATCCCCCATCACCTCCCCACACTGGCAAACCATCACGTCAGTCAGGTGGGGTTTGCAGATAGTCCGAAGGGGGTATTCCCTCCCCTTCGAGACTTTCCCCTCCATCCATTCCACCTCAATTCCATCGCATGTCGGAGGATCACTTGGCCCTCCTCCCACAGGAAGTTATGGCTCTCTTGGCCAAGGGAGCCATCCAGCGTGTTCCTACCCCAGAAGTAGGTCGTGGTTGTTATTCCCACTACTTTCTGGTGCCCAAGAAGGACAAGGGCCTGCGTCCCATCTTGGATCTCAGGAACGTCAACCGCTTCCTCCGGAAGGAGAAGTTCAAAATGTTGACACTGACTCAGGTCCTCTCTGCCCTCGACCCTGGAGACTGGATGGTAGTGTTGAACTTGCAGGAGGCTTATTTTCACATCCCCGTCCTGCCGGACAATTGGCGTTACCTACGGTTCACGGTAGGCCACGAGCACTTTGTTTACCGTGCTCCCATTTGGCCTTACCAGTGCCCCTTGGGTGTTCACAAAAGTGATGGCGGTGGTTTTGCAGTTCATCTGCGCAGATCAGGGCTCCAGTCTTCCCCCATCTCGATGACAGGCTGTTGAAGGCGGGCTTGCCCCAGGCTGTTGTCTCCCACCTCCAGACTACGGCCAACCTCCTGCACGCCTTGGGGTTCTCCGTTAACATGCCAAAGTCACTCCTGATTCCCACTCAGCTCATTTTCATCGGAGCGGTGCTGGACACATCGCAGTTTCGGGCTTATCCTCCCGAGCAGCGAGTCGGGGATTTTCGGGTTCTGATTCCGATATTTCAGCCTCTATCTCAAGTTTCGGTCAGAATGACCTTGAGGCTACTGGGCCTCATGGCCTCCTGCATCCTGCTGGTGGACTATGCTAGGTGGCACATGCAGGCTCTGCAGTGGGACCTGAAGTTTCAGTGGGCACAGCATCAGGGGAATCTTTCCTATTGCGTCTAGATCTCAGAAGGCACTGCACGCCAATTGCAGTGGTGGCTAACGAACCAGGATTAGGTCAACGGCAGGTCCCTCCCCGTTCCCCTGACAGAGTTCATGGTGGTGACAGATGCATCACTTCTGGGGTGTGGGGGCCACGTGGGGAGGCGGAGCCCAGAGGCCTCTGGTCTCCGGCGGAGTCCGGGCTCCACATCCACCTTCTGGAGATGCGGGTGAGCTGTCTTTCACTAAAGGAATTCCTTCCTTCTGTCAAAGGTAGACTAGTGCAGGTGTTCACGGACAACACCGACAACACCGCCGCCATGTGGTACTACAACAAACAGAGGTCGGTGGGATCGTGGACCCTATGTCAAGAGGCACTTCATCTCTGGAAGTGGCTGGAACATCAGGGCATGTCCCTGGTGGTTCAAAAACTGGCAGGTGCTCTGAACGTCAAGGCAGACAAACTTAGCCACCAGTGCATGATGGATCACAAATAGCGTCTTCCCTCCGAGGTGGTGCAAGTTCTCTTTCAGCGGTGGGGAGAGCCTTGGTTAGATCTATTCGCCTCTGAATAAAACGCGCAATGTCAGCAGTTCTGTGCGCTGGAATGTCCAAGGCGGTACTCGCTCATCGGCGCTTTTCATCGCAAGTGGAGTTGCGGTCTTCTATGTGCCTTACCGCCGATAGCACTTCTGCCCAGAGTGCTGAAGAAGATCAAGCGCAACCGGGCCAAGTCATTCTTGTGGCCCCGGACTGGGCACGGAGACTCTGGTATCCAGAGCGCTTGCACATGGCCATCGATCCTCCAATCAGACTGCCCCTTCGGGAGGATCTTATGTCACAGCAGCAGGGGACGGTCCTCCACCCGAATCTGTCCGCCTCCACCTCCTTGGTGGAGATTGAGCGGCGACAGATGGCAACTTGCGACCTTCCTCCGAAATCTGTAATGTTATCTTGGCAGCCAGGCATCCAAAACAGTATACGCCTGTAGATGGAACAAGTTTGTGGCATGGTGCTCAGCAAAGGCTGTGGATCCCCTTTCTGCCCCCCTTTCAGAGGTTCTCCTCTTCATTCTTTCTTTGGCCCAGCAGGGCTCTGCTCTGGGCACTCTAAAAGGCTATCTTTCGGCCGTTTCGGCCTTCCTTTGGCCTACTGCCCTGCCTTCTCTTTTCAAGTCTCCTATTGTAAATCGCTTCCTTAAGGGCATTATTCACTTGTTTCCTCCAATTCCTTTTGTAATGCCCCAGTGGGACTTGAACCTGGTTCTGACCTATCTTATGTGCGCTCCTTTCGAGATGTTACATAACTGTCCTTTCAGACCTCTGACGCTTAAAACTGCCTTTCTGGTTGTCATCACCTCTGCTCACAGGGCGAGTGAGCTTCAGGCCATTTCTTCCAAACCTCCTTTCTTGGATGTTCATCCAGACAAGGTTGCCCTTCGCACTAGACCTTCTTTCCTTTCCAAACGGTTACTTTTTCCATATAGGACAGACCATCACTTTGCCCACTTTCGTTCCGCCCGCATCCTTCCAAGGAGGAAGAGAGGCTCCACCATCTGGATCCAAAATGTGCGCTTTAATTTTATCTGGGTTGTACAAAGCAATTCCGGGTGGATGACCAGCTCTTTGTTGGCTATGTGGGCGCCAAGAAAGGTTGGGCTGTGTAAAAACAAACTATCTTTCGATGGGTCGTTCTTTGCATCAAAATCTGCTATTCCTTAGCGAAAAAAGAACCTCCAGTAATGTTGGGGGCCCATTTCACCAGGGTGACGGCAGCCACTACTGCTTTGAGACGTAGGGTCCCCCTTCATGACATCTGCCAGGCAGCTACGTGGGCTTCACTGCACACGTTTACCAAACACTACTGCCTGGATAGCCAAGTCCGGAGAGACAGCTTCTTTGGCCGTTCAGTTCTCCAGGACTGTCTGGTTTGAACTTAGTTTGCAGACCCACCTCCGGGGTTGGTATTACTGGGGTATCTATTCTGAGGAATCCATAACTAATTGCCTCTTTCAGATGAACAAGTTACATACCTTCCGTAACGATGTATCTGTAAGAGATAAGGATTAGTTATTGGCGTAAAGGCTGGGTCGGTCGTCCTCAAATCTGGGGAACTGTGTTCGAGTCTCGGCAACAACGCTGAACATCCTGTGATTCTGGGCAAATCAATTAATCTCCCCATGCCTAACAAAAAAAACACAAAAAAATGAATGTGTCCTCATGTAATGCAACTGATGCTATTTAAAGCACTCTAATACCCAATACGTGTCAAGTTTGCGCTATATAAAACTCCTTAAAATAAAAATAAATGGATTCCTCACCGCCCCACCCATCCTCTCCGTTTTGTGAATTGACTTCTAGAGTAAGGGACTCCCCTTCAGGGTACTAATTTTGTGCATTAGTGGTGAGTGTCTTGCATGGCTCTGCGCTTCTGGCGTGGAATGTCGTGTAAAGAACTGACGTCAGCGTGCAAGGGTGGCATCTAAGTAGAAACCGTGACGTCATTCCGGCGACCACGACTCCAACGCCGAACGCAGAGTCAACCGAAGCCACCTATCGACGTACAAGGGGTACTGCTGAAGAAAAATTCTCCGGATCCAGTCTGACGCCTGGGTGTAATTCTAAGGTGAGGAATCCATAACTAATCTGTCTCTTGCAGATATATTGTTACTGAAGGTAAGTAACTTTTTTTTAACATGACCTTCCATTTTCACAACGCTGCATGCCATAGTTAAAAAATATACAGGTGTATGAGGCATCCTGCCACCCTTTCCCCACTTCCTTAATAGTGCTCCATCAAAAAAGGGGCAAACTTACTTCGTACCCTACCCCCTTCTGCTGCCTTCCATTGGTCTATCTTCCCTCTTCCTTGGCAATTTCTTTAAATTATTTTCACTCATCCTCCAAATGACTCTTCTGTCCCACACCCATCCTGAATAGCATATTTCCTGATGCAGAGAGTGACTCTTACTGGGTAACTGCTAGCGTGGTGAGAAATTCATCACCTGTTGCAGTCTTAAACAGATCATTGACCAACAAGGGAGGTGGTGGGTATTGGCACCAGAGCATCACCCTCCTTCTCTTTGGGATGTGGAGGTCCCTGGTAGATAGGGGAAGGCAAGAGAGACTTCAACCCTTCATTTATCATTCCCCTGCTGCCTTCATATCTAGAGATCAAAGGGAGGCTGTGGAGTATCATCCACCTTATCAACGCCTCCAGAACTTCATTTTTCAGTGCTCTTACCATAGAGCTGTGTCAATACTAGTGTTTCAAATTAAGTATTGTGCATCAATGCTTCCATACAATTCCGTTGTTCTATGTTGCGAGATGTGCTGTTAGTTGACAACAGCAGACCGATTCTGTGTTGTGTAATATCAGACTATGTAGCAATGTACATCAATAAAATGTGTCTAGGTGCCAAGGACGATACTGAGAATGTTTAGGCGATTCTAGAGGTCATACATGCATGACAACATCAGAGTCCGACTGGAACAGAGGACAGACCCATGCACCTAAATAAAAGTTGCTGCATTAGTGAATCCGAGAGCTAAAAAAATAGCCCACATTTGCATAACAGGGCAGTTTTTAACTTGTAAATCACACTGTGTAGATGTTTTGAAAGGTATGGACGGCTGCAAACATTTATGCTTAATCGCAAGCAATGTTTGTTGTAATATTAGGGAAATCAACTGCAAAAACTGTCCTACCAGACTGTAAAACAGGCCCACAGACAGTCAAAAAAACGACCCACACAGATGGCTAGTAACTCGCGTCAGCTACACGTGACTGAATTCGACGTCCTAACGCGGGTACGTCATTGGGTTTAAAAAAGAGTGGCTTCATGATTCACATGTTCGAGGTTTTCCTAATATCATGCCGGGGACCACCACATAAGATCTAGTTCATGCCGAATAGGTTGTCACCTGCTAGCCACCGTCGGTATGGCCGTACCAGAGGGGGTACACAGGTGCTTCTTCATTCCTTTTCATATGCCCATGGATATACACAGGGTCGGATTGGGATCACAATTTGGCCCGGGCACTGACGAAAAAAGTGGCCCATATTCAAGGGGCGTGACCTACATGTAAGGGGCGTGGCCCACATTCAAGGGGCGTGCCCTTTCAGAAAACACCATTTGGTTACTCTTTGAGGTCTAATTTGTAGAGAAATATTTAGTAAATTAAGCCTTTTAAAGCTTACAGAGCAAGTAACATTGGTAAAGACTAGGAGCACTGCAGTTCAGATAACTGAATACTTACTTGCAGTCTTAACGCCCTGCACAATGTCGTTGGATACTCTTTCTTAACCAGCTACCACAAACATCAGCCAACAAGATCCCCCATTGAGGAGGGAGTCACTGGAAATTATGAATACTATGAAATGTTATCTTGGGGCAAGCTTAGACTCTCCCAGAATAACAAAAAGAACATAGAAGTAGAATGGTGCACTCAACAAGAGGTGCCGAATGACTTAGGTGTCAGAGCGCAGCCTCCACAACATAAGAAAACCAGACAGTGAAGCACTAAGGGGAATTAATGGACATTTTGTATCGGAAAAGCTGTGTTAAAAATATGGACATGTTTTTATAAAGTGTCCTCTTTAATTATCATGGTCCCTTTGCAGAAGCATAAAGCATGAACAAATGGTTATTTTTTATAGTTGTTTTACCATTTGACAGTTTTATATAGTGTAAATTCAGCCCAAGACAAAGGCTATTTGAGTTCTATTCATGAGTACCAATTACAGTACACATGATCCGATTTTTTATTTAAGGGCCTGGGCGATGAAGTGATCTGCCCAGAATCACAGGCTGTTGAGCAGACGCTGGGATTCAAACTTTAATCCCCATCTCTGCAACTCTGGCATCAGGCCACATATGCCTATGCACAGACAAGGAATGAAAGTGGGAGGATACTGTTCTTGTGCAGGACACAGGCCCAAGGTGACAATGGCCTACATGCTGAGCAACTAAAAAACCAGCAAGGCCCCTTTCTGTCACAAAACTATTCGAGCCCTCCAGTGCAGGAGCACCTGAAAAGAAGTGAAGCCCCTGCTATTACTAACCTACTCAGCCCTCCTCAGACCTTTAGCTCAGGAGCACATGAACAGCAGTATGGCCCCTGCAATTAATAAATTAATCAGCCCTCCCCAGCCCTCCAGGGCAATGTCCTGGCAGGGGAGCGCAAAACACAGCTGCTGGGTCATCCACGGTAGCCAGGGGGGGCTAAGGTGAAGATGGTGCAAGTTCAAAACATCACCTAGCCCCCACAGCCAGACCCATTCTTCCTCGCCCACTATGCCCTGAATCTGAGGGGCTGTGGGCGAGGTGTTAAGATTAACATTGTTTCTCGGCCGCGTGGGCCCCAGGGGGGCCGAGGTGAAAATGGCTCAAGGCCGGAGCAACACCTGGCCCCCAGGGAGGCCGATTTTCGCAAATAATCACCCCTCCCCACCCCACCCTTGGCGTGATTGCTTTGCAGGGGGTGAAGTAGAGGCCACAGCTAATAATCACTATATGGCGCACAGTGAAGCGCTTTCATTTCTGTCTCGGTATCCGTGCCCTCTGTGGGCCGTTTTTTTCCCTCCCCTTTCTCAATCCACAGAGAGCAGATAGCAGAGAGCACTCTCTGTGAACTGGGAAAGGGGAGGAAAAAAACGGCCCACAGGGGGCACTGAGACAACGGCCCTTCGGCCGATTCCCGAATGCCCGCAGTGCCAATCCGCCCCTGGATATACATCCCTGCGAGTTTGCATTTTATTATTTGCATCAAATTTCCATACTGTGTCGTTTTTATTAGTCTGAATTGGCCTGGAGCAAGTGTTGATGCCGTTTTGGCATATATTCATTGGGAGTACAGTTTACAATTTGATGATGAATCAAATCTCCATACGGTGTTCTTTTTATTAGTTTGAATTGACCTGGATCAAGTTGCTACGCCGATTCGGCATATATCTATTGGAGCCCTGACGAAGTTCCAGCAAGGAAGGAAATGCGTTGGCTGTGTGTCGTTCTTGGTAAAAAAGTACTGAAATAAAGAAAATAATTATTGGACTAAAAGAACTTGTGTTGGATTTCAATGAGTGCGCCTTCCGCTTTTTTATGAACAAATTGACCCACACAGTGACTTGTTAGACTAGCCTTTCTGGCACTTCCAGATTGCCTTATCGGTCAGTCCAACCCTGGACAGCACCAAGGCAATATTGTGCATTTGCAAAAAGCTGCAATCTGTCAGTGTAACTGACTTTACATCTATTGAGACAGAGAAGTGCATAAAGTAAAGATTGTAGAGCCTCACAGGTATTTTCCTCTCAGTACCCTCCCAACATTTGTTTTGCTTTTGCACCCAGCAGTAACACCCTTGGCCTTACTTGTTTTTGAGTGATTTCCATACTTAAACTGTCATTTATTTTTGTCGTTTGTCATTTTTAGTTTTTCTGTGCTCCTTTGAAAAAAAGTTCAGACAAAGAAAGATATTCACAAGAAAATTGCTCTTTGCTTTTATATATATGTTGGTATCATAACATAAACGAGTAGTCAATTTATTTCACATATGTTGAATCCTGTCGTACACGGAAAATCCATGTTATTTATTGCATTTTGAAAGGCAATTGTTATTTCTTTTTTCAGGTAGTGAATTTTTAGGTGAGAATCATCATCACTCAGTCATTCAAGCTTTCTCATTGGTATTTTGTGTGATTTTCTATTTTTATGTGATAGGTTGTGAACATAGTAACCAGTAACCAGGATTGTGTAAACAACATTGCAGAGTCTTTGGTTCTCTCCAACCTTCTAATACTGTTGCACTCGCTTCCATCAAGTAAGTTTTGGATTAGCATTGACCCACACCAATCATTCAATAATTGTCCCGTCATGTTGTATTTAGAGGAGAGATTATGAGGCAATACTAGAACATTAACAATGACATCACTCGCAACTGAATAAAACGCTCATTGGGAAAGGTACAGATGGTGTCTAGATCAGTTGTCTAGGGTTTATCAACTTCACCATCTCAATCAGCCTCATGTAACTCATTTATTATTGCACTGTTTGACAAGGTTTGACTCTTTGTTTAATGTTTAGGTCCCATAGATTTGTTGGATTGTGTGTATACCATGTCAGAGGCTCCCTATCAGTCAGATTGTTTGGTGTGTTTGACTCCCATTGTTTTTTAAGTAGAGTGTGTTGAAATCACACTTTGTGAGTTGTACGTTCAAATTCTTGAAGGCGTTTCATCCAGTCTGCTTTCCACGTTTCCAGTGTCAAGGGGTTCTTGAGATGGCTATTTTATGTCCCTCAATTATTGGCTGTTACTTTTTGCAGGCGGACCCCAACAACAAGCACTTACAAGAAGAGTTTTCTGTTTGTAAAGGCTTGCCTCTGCTCTAAATTTCATTATAACAGACCATAACCAGAAATTGTGCCAGTACTAATCCAAAGTCCACCGTTCCTCCATAAGGGGAATATTCAGTTGGCGGTTAACAAATGCTACTTTTATGTAATCCTCATTGCCCCAGTCTCCTTATCCCTACATAATAACTGATCTTGCCTACTACGCAAATTTTTTAATATGCCAAATCATATGTTCCTTAAACCCTATTACCCTTCATTCAGTTTATAGTATTCTGTGATTTTATTATCTATTTTCATGCAGTAAAAATGGTTCTCCTGTGCCACCGCCCTGCATACCATTCTGGACTTGAAGTGAGCACTTTAATAGAACTCTTTCGGATTTCCTCTGTAATAGATTATTATTATTACTATCTCATTTGGCAAGCAATCCTGATTGCCAGCCATTGCTGAATTAGTTACCACTCAAAGTCTGGCCTGTTCCTGAAGCCACTGACCCTGGACTGGTCTCAACGGACCACTTCAATAACCTCATGAGGATGTGTAACATCACATGTATGTGCAAAGGTCAGCTAAAAAGAGAAAACAAACTTGCCACTCCCTCATTGGCTTCCCCATCAAAGCCTTTCAAAAGTACTCCATGTCCTCTCCAAGTATCAGTGGCCACATCAGATGTCACTACACTCAGGATATACAGACCTGACCAGCCCTGAAAACGCACCACTGTAAACACGATCCTCCAAAGAAAAAAAACACCTCAGTCCCTGATACACCCAAGACTTCTTAAGAAACAAATTTGCAGTGTGTAGATTCTAAAAGAAAATAAGGAGGCCAAGTGCCTCTGACAGTCTCACTGAAAGCATTCGGCACTTAAGGCAAATCTATCAAAAGCAGTACCAAAGGTTTACCATCAAGAAAATGAATTAAAAAAGCACAGCAATCTTCAAACATTTCAACGCTGCATCAGTGCAACGCCATCAATCATTTTTTTCGATAAGAAGATAAGCCATATCAGCTACCACATCCACAGCCTGAAACAGCTTCTAAACTGCCAAATCCCCATCGTGCTACATAAAGTGGAGAACCTTTAACCTTGAAATACTCCCAAGTCACTGTTATCCTCGACTGCCTAAAGGTCACATGCTGTGAATGCAACATATTTCCATCATCCCATTAGAGGACAGATACTCATTAGCCAGTAGCATGAGGTGAGAGAGAAATACTCCTCTGAACTGAGCATTGCTATAATTCACACAGTCTGAAGGTTTTATAACCAATTGTTATTCTGAAAACTATGTAAGGAAACAAAATAAGGGTGTGATGCAACAAAAATAACATGTTATCACTGCTGCAGGGATTCTGCTCTGGAAAAGTATTATACTTGAAACCATAGAACTTCAGTATGTAGGGACTGGGTCACCATAACACCTCAGTGTCTATGAGTCCAACTAGATATAGTGCCTCTCTTGCCCTACTAACATTACCAGAGAAACAAGTGAATTGGCACCCTGTAACTCAGTACTCTCGACTGTCTAAGGGATCGCAGTAACAGGACACACCCTTTCGCTCTCCCACTCAAACGTGTCCACAATATGATAACCAGGAGACACCACTTCTTTTTAACAGATTTTATTGAAATATGTATTGGTACAGCACAGCCTAAGAGGCCCATACACAAACATTACGATACAATGCATTTCTGAACAGTACCAGTGTTTCAAAGCATCAACAAAAAATTGTAAGAAACTGGAAAAAAAACAGGCACAAACTAGGCACCACCCCTCACCGCACGGAAGATGTCTGTCACCAACATTAGAGTAGGGGATCTACAAAGTAAGAGTATGCCTGTGGCCATATGGGCACGCTTGCTTGAGAAGGGATTCTGGGGGGACGTATAGGAGGCATATCTATGCCCCTGTAGTCAGCCCATCTCTTCCATATTTTCCTGTGCTTTTGTGGGCAACCCTTCGCCTGGAATACTGCGACCTGCATACCCATGCATTTGTCCATAGCGCGTTTCCACCCCCCCTACAGAGGGTGGCGCGGTCTCCCTCTAGAGCTGGGCTGTGTCTGCTTGGCCAATGTGAGCCCCAAGAACAAGAGGTGTTGTTTATATCGGTTTCCCTCGATCCCATCTATACTGTGCAGGAGGAATAACTTGGGTTCAAAGGGGAGTTGCCAAGAAAGCACTTGCTCTAAGCAAAAGGTTACCCTGCGCCAGAAGGACAGGAGTGCCCCACAGCTCCATACTGTGTGCAGGAAGCCTCCTTCCTCTGCATTGCATCTGAGGCATGTGGGAGATGCTATCACGCCCATGTGGCAGAGGCGAGACCTGGTATATTTACTCCTGGTGAAGGTATTTAAATTGGATTAAATTGAACCGTGTTGCGATGGTAGCACCACGGGAGGTCGCCAAAGCCTCCGTCCAGTTGTCGTCCCTCCCAAGCATTGCGCCCAATGTGGTCCAGTTGTGTGTGACTAGCATTTGGTAAATTCGCCTGATTTTGTGTGCGCCTACGTTTCCCATTAGCAGTCGCCCCTCAAGTGGATGGAATTCAGGCAGGTCTGCCAGGGATCGGATTTATGGTGTCCGTGCATGTCTGAGATGTAAGTACCTGTAGAACTGCCTACAGTGAAGTTGGTACTCTGCCTGCGGCTGTTTAAAGAACTTAAGCACCATCCCTTTCACAATATCCCCTGGGGTGGATTCCCCAATGGGTCCGAAGCCCGAAAACGGGCAATGCAGCGACGTGCGGAAGATAGCTACCGTGCCACAGTGGAGTTGCCTGTGTCAGCCGTCCCTCCTATCCCATCCTCCTAACTGTGTGTCACCATTTCTGAATAACCACTTTAGCCGCTGAGGAGGGGCGCTCTGTTTGCCCGACTTTAGGGAAAGTGTAATAGCGATTGTCCTCCCATTGCCCGTCGTTTGATTGCATATGCCAGGTCAGTCTGCGCTCTGTACCACCATTCATTTATATTGAGTAGGTAAGCAGCGGAGTAATAAGCGTGAATATCGGCTGCGGCAACTCCTCCACAATAGGTGGACTGTGTACAGGTCCGAAGAGCGACTCTAACCGCCCCGCCTCGCCTCCCCTCAAGAACTGATAGAGGATTGCATTGATCTGTTGTAATCACAACTGTAGGATACCAGACGGGAAGTTCTGGAGCCGATACAGTGGCCGAGGCAGAGAGACCATTTTGAAAATGGGGGCCGTCCGAATAGGGATAGTGGAAGGGAGGGCCATCCCTTCACCTCCTCCCTGAGATTGAGTAGTAAGGGCTGGACATTGTGAGACCAGGAGAGGGTCAGACAGGGTGGAATATTAACCCCCAGGTATTGAAACCCCCCAGTAACATGGGTCAACTGATTCGCCCACGTGCCCCTGTCCTGGTCACCGCAGACCGGGAATAATGCCAATTTAGATGGGTTAGTACATAAGCTTGAAGTTTCCCCGAAGCCGAAGTATTTGCTAGATCCTCAGGCCAGAAAAGCCCTGGTCTGTGAGAAAGAATAAGGCGTTATCTGCATATAATGCAATGGTGTCGGAAGTCTCAGCGGACCACTCGAACCCCCGCACCGGGGGACCCCGCCTCATCCAGGTGTCAAGGGGCACAATCATGATGGAGAATAAGAGCGGGGATCGCGGGCACCCCTGTCTCGTACCCCTATGACTTGGTAATCGGTCTGATCGAGCCCGAGACACACATACTGAGGTAGTGAGGCCTTTATAGAGAAGGCGGATGTATGATAGGAGCCGCGGCCCGAAAGTGAGGGCCTGCAGGAGGAGAAATAAGTCATTCCAATTGAGTGCATCAAATGCTTTGTTGATATCAGCCAGTAGGAGGTCTGAGGGACGACTGAGCTCCAGCGCCTTTGCAAGGGCATTCTGTACATGCTTATATTGTGTCGCGTAGATCTATTCCGCCTAAAGCCAGCCTGATCGGGATGAACAAGGTCATGGATGTGTAGGAGGAGGCGATCCACGAGAACGTTGCCCAAAAGCTTGGCTTGGAAGTTCAGTCGTGAAGTCGGGCGGTATGAAGAAGTCTCCTCGAGACGACGCCCTGGCTTGTGAAACGTGACAATTTCTGCATGCCACCAGTCCGGTGTGTGAATCTGTTAATCCATAGCTTATAGGTGCACTTTTAGCAAGTGTGTGCCTTATTGAGTCATGTAACATTTAAGGAATTCACTCGGAAATCCATAGGGTCCCGGGGCTCGGCCAGGGCGCAGGCCTGATAGGGCATTAGTAAGCTCTTTTACCGTGATGGGTGTATCGAGTTGCTCTCGTATATGATCTGGTACCGATTTCGCTGGTATGTCCCTCAAAAAATTACTAATCTGATCCTGGGATAAGACCTCCCGCTTCGCATATAAACTCGAGTAGTAATTTGCGAACACCTGAGCGACTGAGCGAGGAATAGTACACGGATGACCGTCCGCATCTCGCAGCGCTGGCACCGGGGTTGGTGACTGCACCATTTGGCACAGCCGGTGTAGCATTCTACTTGTCTTGTTGCCCCACTGGTAAATTTTGGATTGGGTTGCCTGCCTCGCCATTTAGGCTTAGTTTGTGAGCAATTGGTGTAATTGCTGTTTGATGAGAATACGACGACGTTTGACCTGAGCGCCCCCACCTGATCTCAGTTCAGCCTTCAAGGGCTCTTTGGCGAGTTTCCAACTCGACCACTTGTGTGAGTCGGCAGCGCTTCTCCCTGGCGCAGTAACTGATGTCGACCCCACGCAAGGTGTGCTTTAGGGCTTCACACAATATCGTACCCAATGAGGCAGTGTCAACATTAAGTACTAAATATTCCGTGACGGCTTGGTGAAGTGTGGTCCGGTAAGCTGGATTTTTCAGTAGCCATGGTGGCATCTGCCACCGGAACATGGACCTATCTGCAGGCTCAGCGTCACTGGGTAGTGGTCATACAGTCCCTGAGGTAGGATGGAGGCCGCTGTGGCCCTATGAATCTGGGAGAGCGGGGAAAATAGGTAGTCCAGCCTAGAGGAGGGGGGATTTTACCTGTGTTGTAGGTTTGACTCGCGGTAGATCAGACTCGGTAGCAGGGTTCATGCTACAGTTGTTGCAGCAGGTATAGAGCCCGGATGGGAAGCGTGGTAGAGAGGTAGCGTTAACCCTCTCTACCATAATTTCCTGACAGTGTGTCGGAGGTCAGCAGTCTAGAGCGCTGATCCCTGATGCTTGAAAATGACAGCTGTAAAGGCAAGCCTGTCTGCCCACAACCAGGCCCAAGGGCCAGGGACCCTGCCCGTGCACAGATAATATACACCAGGGAACGGCTCCTCTCACTTGGACGAGCTCCGATGCTATGCAGGGAACGAGGGGAGTTAATGGATTGGCAGGTAATGTAACCACAAGTATGCGAGCACTGTAATTGCACAGTAAAGATGTGGGGCCAAATGAATATAGATGTACCTAAATGCCATTCAAACAAAACCACATTGACACTGGGGCTTATTAATTGTCGCTCACTCCCCAAACATAAAATTCACATTCATCTACTACTAGAGGAAGGCAGGTTTGATGCTCTGTTTATCACTGAAACTTGGCTCAATGAAAACTCTGCCCAGGACATCCTAGTGGTCATGCCCCCTGGGTTTCACATTCATAGACTTGACCATATGGGGAAAATTGGAGGAGGTAAAGAAGAGTTTAAATGTACTCTCGTACACCTTCCCATCCCAGACTGCGAATGCGGTCAATTCACCAGTTCCTTCAGCCCTACCCATACCTTTTCAGGGCTGCTATTTTATAGACCCCCTGGGCCTGATGCAGTTTTTAGAAGGTTTTCTGGACTTAACCTCCAGTCTTTTGTTGAAGAAAACCCATATTACCATCCTAGGAGATCTCAACGTGCACTTTAAAGATAGGAGTATCCCCAACGTCAAGAAGCTAGAGCAAGAACTGGAGAGCTTAGCACTTTCCCAACTTATAGCAGCTAGTCACATCAAAGGTCATATACTTGACCCTGTGATCACCAATAAACCTAAACTCTCAATACTCCCCCCACACCCCAATACCGTGGTCAGACCACCATTTTATTTTGTTTGTTTTAGAGAAGTGGGAGGTAGCTAATTCTAGCTTCCATCCTATGAAGACTGCCCCCCCTCCCCCTCCCCCTCCCCAAGTGAGAAACTGGCCTAAGCTTAATGTAGAATCCTGGGTTGATGCCCTGCTGTCCTCTGGCACCGATGGTAACACTGAGAAAGTATATAGCAACTGGGAAAAGTGGATTCATCAGTCTTTGGAGGAATCGGCACCCAAAATGAACCCTAAACCTATCAACATCATCAAAAAGGCACCTTGGTTTAACTCTGAGCTAACAGCATTTAAAGAAAGGGTGTAAAGAGCTGGAAAGGAAATGAAGAAAGACCTATGACCCCCTACTTAAAGCCAAATATAAGGCGGCGATTAAAACCTATCATACCCAAATGAGAGAGGTACAGGCAGGGGTTTTTAAGGACAAGATTGCACAGGCTCAGAACTCTTCCAAAGAGCTGTTTAAAGTTGTGAAATCCCTGACCACGATTACACAAAACGCCCCTCATCAGCAGGCCTCCAAGAAAAAATGCAATGCACTGGCCAAATTTTTTCACAAAAAGGTCATTGACATTTTAAGCTCCTTCCATGTTGAATCAAACACCCCAGGGGCCATGAAAGAGATCAAGCGGTGGGGGCAAGCCCTGCACTGACGCAGTTTCCTGAATTGGATAAGGAAATGGCCCAATCTCTCATGAGGGAAAGTCGATCAGGCTCCCTTCTGGATTCTTGCCCCCCTCACCTGCTCCCCCTCAAATTCTTGTAAAGGCCATTGAGGCCCTTTTGGCATCTATTGTTGGCATTTCAAACCTCTCTCTGCAGTCAGGCACATTCCCCTCACTATGGAAGCAGGCAATAATAAAACAACTGCTAAACAAACCTAGTCTGGATCCTGCCCGGCCAGAGAATTTCCGATCAATATCACTTCTCCCAGAACTCTCTCACAATTCCTGGAAGATCATCTTCGGTTAGACCCTACATAGATGCGGTTCCACCCCCAGCACAGCACGGAATCCGCTCTGTTAGTGGTGTCCGAAGAATTAAAAATTACCCTAGACTTAGGTCCAGGAGCAGCTGCAATACTACTCCTGGACCTAAGTGCAGCATTCAATACTGTCTACTAGGGCTTGCTGGCTAACAGACTCCGGGCAATCGGTATTCAAGGGAATGCCCTGAACTGGTTGGGGTCCTTCCTCAATGGGAGGTCCTTCCAGGTTATGGAAGGCAACCTCTTCTCTGATAGTAAGCCACTTATGTGTGTGGTGCCACAGGGCTCATCACTTAGCCCCATGTTGTTTAATATCTATAAGCACCCGTTGGCGGACATAATTCAAGGATATGGCATCTCTGTAATCTCATACGCTGATGACACCCAGTTGGTGGTGTCTCTTGACTCCAGGATCAATGGTGAATCAAGCCAGCTGGAGCCCTGTCTTGAACGGGTGGTCAAATGGATGACAGAGAGCTGTCTTAAAGTAAATGGGGACAAAACCGAACTGATGGTCCTCTGCAATGCAGGGGTACCTAGGCCCCTGGCTAGCTGGCCACGCTGCCAACAAAGTGCTCCAGTCCCGAGTACGGCTATCAAAAATCTCGGCTTCTGGATGGATAAGAAGCTCAACATGGATACCCAGGCAAGTATGGTGGCAGGTACTTGCTTTGGGCTGCTAAGAATGCTCAGGAAAATCCTGGACCTAACTCCCCTACCACTAAGGAAAACAGTGATACACTCCCTGGTCACGTCCCGCCTGGATTGGGTGCCCCTAAGTATCTTGTCAATAAGTTACAGCTAGCTCAGAATGCAGCGGCTAGACTTCTGTGTCAGATCCCAATGAAGGAATCAGTAAAGAAGCATTGCAGACCGCTACATTGGCTCCCTATTGAGGCGAGAATTAAGTTTAAAGTACTTTGAATCACATATAGAGCCATAAACAGCACAGGGCCCAGCAAGATTAGAAATCTAGCCGGCCTATACCTCCCTAGGAGAAACCGGAGGTCAGGATCTGAGAGATTGTTAAACAATACCAGAATAAAAAGGGCCAGATGGTGGGTGGGGGGGGGGGACCTTTTCCCAATTTCGGCCCAAGTTATAGAACTCTCTTCCTAGGAAATTAAGCTTCACAGTATCAGAATACACCTTTGGGAAGAAACTAAGAACCTGGTTGTATAACGACTGTGACTAACCTCCTTTCTCACTTCCCTGTGTTCGTGCTTAGCGATGGGAGGCCTCTGGGCAGCCATGCACTCTATAAATCAAATAATGGAAAGGGATCTAGGAACCGCCGAGGAAAAGGTTAATCCAGAATCTTCTGGGTGATAAGCTCTCCAGGCGTCCGACCACCCCAGGGACGATGCCAGGAAGCGTAATTTGGATTCTCCTGTGTGGTGGCCAGGGCCCTCCGCACGCCACCTGTCAACAGGTGCCATGGTGTCATTCCAGTCACCTCCCATTATCGCCATGCCTTCTGGGAGTTCTCCCCAGAGCCACAGGACTACAAATGTTTGCCCTAAAGGGAGAGGGGGGGGGCTTCGTAAAAGTTACCCAAAATCGGACTGTGGTGTCTCTGTGTCTGTGGCTAAACTGTAGGGAACATATAAGAACTGAGTGCAACCCCTCTACCCCCTTCCCCACCACAATACCCCAGCGAACGTGAAGCATCTTTCTCGGCTGGGGTGCCCCCCCTGGGAGCACCAATTGGAGGGAGATCTGTGTCTACATTTAGAGGTGGATTTCTTTGGACGGTTCTACCTGGTGACATGAGAGGAATTAGACTTCAGTGGAGGCGGCGTATGTGGTCAGAGGTGAACAGACTCGTCAGTCCAGAGGAAGATTGCCTCTGGTGTGTTGAAGAACAGGGAACGTGACTGGTATACAACTCTCCCCTGTTCCGGGTAAAGTAGCATATATTGAACGTTAAGTTTCCCATAGTCTGCGCTTGGCCACCACAAATGATTGACGCTGTTGCTGGACGAGCCAGGTATAGTCAGGGAAAATCCTGATGCTTTGGGAATTATAAGTGAGCTTGTCTCTATGGCCCCTGGCAAATTGGAGCATGGTGTCTCTGTCCATGTAGTTTAACAAATTGGCAATGATGTGTCCGGGCCTTTCCCCGGGAGGGGGTTTCCTTGTGAGGGCCCGATGGGCTAGCTCCACCGGAAAACAGGAGGAGAGCGAATCCCCTGGTAGTATAGATCACAGCCACTCTGTCAGGAACTCCTCCATTGAGTTACCTTCGCATCCCTCCGAAAATCCCACAAGGCGCAGATTATTCCGCCTTGCGTATCCCTCTGCATCTTCCACACGGGCGGCGAGTTCCTGTGTCACCACTGTGAGTTTATGAACTTTTTGTTGGATCGATGTTACTGTGTCTTCCAGTGATGATACCCTGGTCTCTGCTTCTGTCATGCATTCGACCACCTTTCTAAGATCTTGTCTGAGGAATGAGACCTCTGTGCCGACCGCGCCGATTTTAGCGCCTAGCATGTCACCTGACTGCGTGATGGCAGTCAGAAGGGCGGCGTTGTCTACGGAGGGCGCTCTTCGCCAGCTCCACTTGCAGCCCCAGCGGTGGTCGTTGCGTATTGGTCCAGGTTGCTATGCTTCGTGGAGGGGACAGAGAATTTATCTTTGGTTATCTTGATGTGGGCAGGGGACTCCACTAGTTGAGTATCCCTGCTGTCCAAAGTCACTCTGACGATGCGGCACTCCTTTTGGGATTTCCGGCCGCTGCTTGTCCCTAGACAAGGGACCGGGCGAGACACCACGAGCTGGGCCTCATGGAATCAGTCCGCCTTGGGCTGCACCAGGCCTGCCTCGCTGCCCGGGTCCCACTCTGCGCAAATATGGTCTCAAGCCTCCCAAGACTGGGGTACCCCCTCAGCTCGGCTCCAGCCCCAAATTGCAAGGGTCGAGAAAGGGCCCGTCTACACTTAATCTTTTTATGTCAGGACCTTTAGCAAATAAGAAGTCAGCTTCATTAGATGTCGAAGTAAAGGTTCCTCTACCTTCGCTTTCACCAGTTGTGGTCAGGAGTTTCCAGAGGGAGGGGCACCCAAGGGACCAGAGAATGACCGGCGGCCACTAGCAGTGTAAAAGAGATCTTGAATGCAGCTTCAGTTGGTGATATCTCTAGAATAGCTACAGGTCCTGAAAACCTGCATTCATATGGACATAAACACTCTAGATGAGTAAGCTTGAAGAGTTTCTTATAAGCCATGCTTGCCTGGTTGCTACCTCATCTGATGTTTTCCTTTTTTCAGACCTATGAGGACCTTAACTTTATTTTTATTTGTTATATATATTTTTATTATTACAACGCAAGAGAACTAATACACATATCAGGCCCCACCAAGCGAAACACATCACAGCCGTGTACGTGGGAACGAAGATATGAAACACCATACAGTCATGAGCAAGAGAAAAATAAATACCAGCGAGGCTGGAGCGTACAGTTAAACGTCAATGACCGCCGGCATCCCCCACATCATTCCCCACCAAAATGACAGGATATACAATAGGCATATGTGACACCCAGATATGCAGAAGAACAGGAGAATAAGCCACAGCTCTTGCGGAGAGGAAAAGGGGAAATAGGAAGGTCATAGAAATTAACAAAGGAAAAATAAAAAAAAAACCCGCAACCCACCACCCTACACCCCTGCTTATGGCTACGACCCAACCCCACTCGCAGTGTGTCTGTCGCCCCCTAAACTACACCCCAAGGATAGGGAAAAAGGTGGAGGAGGAGAATAGTAAAGTACGATACGAGCTCCCAGATTCCCGCCCCCCCGCCAAAAGCCGACACCCCCTACCGGCAAGACAGCAAATCGCGGCAAATCAAGAAATAGTTTGTAGGGGAGCCGTAACAGAAAGAACATCCCATCCAACCCCGGCTCAGAAGAAAGAGCAAATCCCGTCAAGACACATCAGAAAAACAGTACCCAGGCCCATCAAATGTACAAGCGGTCCCGCTCCCACAGATACCACCCAGCAGAAACAGCGACAGTGCAATGAAGCGTAGCCAAGCACAGCCCAGACCCTCGCGGTCCATCACGAAAAGTCCCTCCTGTACACAGAGATCGCCATGATTATGCACGTTGAGTAGTTCAATTCGAACCGCCATCATAACAGGAGTGCCGGAAAATCGTAGAACGTTAAAGGCAATGCAAGGAGAGGAGAAGCAGGAGAAACGTACACAAAGTTCAAAAGTCAAAGCAAGTCCATGGTCCATCTGAGAGAAAGTAGCAAGGCGGTGACGATCGAGTACAGAAAGAGGCGAAGGTCGAAATTGGCAAACGTTGCAGAAGAAACATTGTCCCATAACGGCAGTAACATCCAGTTCGGGCGGCTTCAATGTAGGGCGTAACTCACATCCAGTCTTCTCGGC
The DNA here is from genome assembly GCF_964261635.1 of Lissotriton helveticus. NCBI lineage: Eukaryota > Metazoa > Chordata > Amphibia > Caudata > Salamandridae > Lissotriton > Lissotriton helveticus. The sequence continues at coordinate 1,106,357,440 of NC_136071.1, read as the reverse complement.
CTCGATAGCCGCCATCTTAGGGTTGCTGGGAGGGTCCAGGTCAATAGTCTGCACGGGGACCTCGGTGGCAAGAAAGACAGTTTCCTCGGGTGGAGTATCTAGGCTTTCTAACAGCAACGGGTCAGAATCCGGTCTCGAGAAAATACGGTCTACAGTTACGCCCATCCCTTGGAAGGCGGCGGTGAACCGTTCGTGGAGCTGCAAGATGGCGGCCTGCACAGTGCGCAGTGACGGTGTAGTTTCAGTCCGCCCCATCGCCCCTCAATGAGCAACCGGGCGGGTAACCGAACCCCGGAGGTCGACTTCTCCGGGGTTCAGGGCAGAATCGATGTAAAACCACAATGAAGCACGCACACAGCACAGTGGGTGCACCGTCGCCGCTAATGAGGAACCGAGCCCAGAGGACCACCGGGAGCCCAACGGGGTCTCCGGGAAGCGGAACCTCGAGCAAGCAGACAATATTTACGGGCCGCTGTAGTCGCAGGGGAATGCCATCACCGGGGCATCATCCAATAGGGAGAAACAAAAAAAGCCACTACGAGAGACCGGATCCACCCACTTTTCGCAGCCGTTGTTGTTCGACTCCAACCCGGCCAAGTTGAAACTCGAGGCCCCGGCGTCAGAGCGGAAGCAGGCCAAGAATGGCGCACGGCATAACTTCGCCGTCCGGGCCGCCAGAGATGTCGGGGTTGCACCTTTCAAATCAGATGCTATTCACCAGCACGGGAGTCCGGCGGGATTTCAGGATAAAGGGCAGGATTTATGAGCTTCTGGCGGCGGTCGACGGAGCCGGGAGCTTATGCGGCCATCTTGTTTCCGAGCGTAGCTCCTCCCCCGACCTTAACTTTTTAAGTTCCCTTCTTTACACCACCTCCTCACATAGCTCTTAAGTTATGACCCTCAATATACTCTGTACATGGTCCTCCAGTGGTTGTGCAAGTGGGGCATGTTTCTGTGGATTTTTCACAATGTTAAGTAAAGAAATTTGAGGTTAATGACTACGTCCACCGGTGTCTTATTCACAACTGCCCTGAGACTTTACAAGCTGATGTAAATTTCTGGTGTCTAGTTCTAATTTTGGTTTTCTCTCCCTCAAACGATGCCTGTAGAGTGGTTCCTTAATTCTTTTCTTAACTACCTAATGTAAGTGGTACACATTAAATATGAAGAAGCAATAAAGAACACCAGTTACTCAACAAGCTTACCTTCTTACCCTAAGTTTGTCTTTTGTCAGTTCTGTGGTTTGTGACTAATTTCCTGGACTATTACACTATGTCTGGAGAATAGCTCGTTTTCCAATACAAGCGTCATACCCTTAATAGTCATAGATACTGTACATGTTGGCATTGGGATATGAAATTACCTTTACCTATTTTATTTCCAGTATTTTTGCACAAGCAACACCAGAAGCAGTAGTCTGGTGATCACATTCCAGCTTATGAATGTGAAATCTGTGTTATATGTTGATAAGTTGACTTCTCCCTATATTGCATCTGACTGCAGTTTTTTTCCGTAGGTCGCCAGCTTGTTCTTGAAACACTCTATGCTTTGAGCTCCAGTACAAAAATTATTAAGGAAGCAATGGCTAAAGGTATGAACATGAGCAAATTATCATTTGTTTGGGGACCATGTTATGAGAGTTAAAATACAGCTTCTCTAACATTGTGCATATGTATTACTTGTTGGGTAGTTGGTGTTTTAATTATAGATAAGGTTTCTTGGAGTTTAAAGGTAAGAAACCAACCGATCACTTTAATGATTTACTTTGGATCGCACTAAAACATCCAAGCAAAGTGGTAAACACTTTGATTTTGTTGGCATGCTGAATAGAGGAAGATTAGTTCTGGCTCTACGAGAGAGTGAATTTCTCCATTTTGCTGGGTACCATGCAGAGACTGTTTTGCTAGTTGATACTTGCGAGAGTTTTTCATCTGTTATGCTAGTTGACATCTGCATCAGTTGCCTGCCACCGAGTTCTGCTGGGACGCTACTGAAATACTGTTTTCACTCAAGTAAGGCAATCAAACATATGATTTGTTTTTGTGAAACATTTTATTGCTTTTAGAACATATTCACCCAATTAAGCAAATTAGGAAGAACGTGTGAAGGCATGCCAGACGATGTGTTCTTTGAGATAACAGAAGGCATGTATGTTCAAATTTTGGTATGTGCATGATGATACTGGTATGATGACTCCCAGCATAAGCACTTTGCACACACAAGAGCGCCAGTGCAAGGCCAGACACTTCGTCACCCGCCCACATCATCGCCGTAGTTTGGCCCATCTGTGTTGAACGATCAAATCCCATCCCTTGTCATGTGACCGCAGCATTTCCATCATGCCCTAGGGGCAAGGTTGGGTCTATCGGGGAGTCCCCCAATGACCCAGACTCCGCCATAATACTACGGTGAGAGGTCCAAACTAGCTTAGGCATGCATCACTGCATCCCATGTGGGTAGGATTGGGGGTCCTATGGACCCCCCTGTCCCACTCCTTCTGGAATGCCTCTCGCTCACCTTTGCCCATTTAATCACTTCTTTCCAATACCCATACAAATCAGGCCCTCCAACTGACTTTCAGCTCATTGTTAACTGTCTGCGGGAAAGAGTAAGTGCCAGATTCATGACCCTATCCGTTATCTTGTGGGCTGTACTGCATCTGTGATAGCCCAGCAAACACAATTGTGGGATGCTCTCAAAAGACCTAACCGTGGCTATACGGATGACCTGTAACACCATGTCCCTGTAGGAGGTCACCACAGGACAGCTCAAGACTATATGGTAGAAGTCTGCACCCTCCGCGCAGCAGCGGGAACACGCTGACGAGGCCCCAGGATACATGGCATATCTGTTAGAGACATTTAGCTGCATATTTCTTACTTGTGAACTTCCAGGCATCGGGCTGGATCCAGAAGATTTCTCTTAGCAGTACACTTGCGTGCCGGTAGGTGGCATTGGTCGACTCTTCATGATGCCGTATGTCGAGTTCATCATCAGTTCTTTTCTTTCCACGCCAGTCAGTGCAGATCGGTCAAAGAGAGCTACTCCCCGTAATTTTTTAAAAACCTTTTGTCAAGTTTTTTTGGGTGTGTAGGATGTCCAAGAAAACCTTGGGGTTCAAACCGTGTGGCGCCTGTCACTGCGTTAACCCCTTCGACGCTCATGACGAGCCCAGCTCGTCATGGAGTTTCCATTGATTTCAATGGAAATTCAATGGTCCTCCTAGCACACCCCTTAGCATCCAAGTGGTTAACAAACATAGGGATCCACCCTTATGGAAAAGAAAGGTAGTGTTCCTTCAGACCTAGTGTGTCTCCTACAGTGGTGGAAAGCCCTTATAGCTTTGTTCAAATACCCCTCACCCACCAAAAGGACCCTTAGTGGCATGCTTCATCATCGGGGTCTTCCCGTCCCGCTGCAGGACGGAGCGTGCTGTGACCTACAACTACGTGGGAGCACTGATCATATAACAATACTATGTGTGGTGTAGGAGTGTGAGTGAAAGGGTCAGAAGTGAGTGAAAGTGGTGTATGATTAAAAAATACCTAGCTCTGCGGAAAAATAAACTTTATTGATCCTTTGAGCTGGTATTGTTAAAAGAGGGGAATAAGACGGAAGTACTAGGCTTCAATGGGCAGTACTTCGTGTCGACCTGTTTCGAAGCCCTCTCCTGGCTTCTCATCAGGACCTAAAGATCACTTAAATTTTCAAGAATAAGACATGTGATATTATAAGGTAAATACTATGTAGTGCATATAACAATCTACATGAACTGTATACTGTACCCCAGTAGGTATTTAGGATGGTATGGCTTTCTAATTAGCACATTTAACGCATCATGAGCCTGCTAAACGAGAGGGAGGGAGCACCTGTAGTGAGACGGTTATCAAGGTTATATCCTCACCTTGACACTGCCTCATCGTGGCTCTGTGGAACCTTGCGCCATGTCGGTCACGGACCCCTACCCCAAGTGTTTGGTGCCTGGAGTGCCACCCGAAGTCAATCTCCGACTGCCAGGCCATGGTTCTGAAAGCTTTGAGGGAGCTGTCCCTAAAGCTGCTTGCAGCCTGATGCCCAACACCTCAAAGGTATCCTCTGTGATCTTTTTCTTGGTCGAGAGGAAGGTCCAAGCACTGCTCCAGGGGATCCAAGTCTTCGTCCTCCCATTCAAAATCTTCACGGGGGATCAGGTTAGAAGCATCATAAGAAGCACCAGAAATCAAATCATGGTTCAACTTTGCCCCGTCCGTCACACGACGAGAAGGAGGAGTCTCGACGGTCAAGGCCCCATTCCACAGAGCAGGTGCCTGAGTCGGCTCCGCGTTTCCCTCCCTTTCCGGGGCCTAAAGCGACCCTCGCCTAGTTAAAAGAATTTTATGATGCCATGTGCGCCATACTTGGGCAGCCTGACCCTGCTGGCGCACATTCAGGCTCCACAGGCTCAGCTGAAGGAGTTTGTCTGGGTTCTGACACACAGGCTCCAGCCCCCTGGGCCCAAGACTCCTCATGGATCTGTCCCCAGATCCAGATTGGCTCCAGTCGCACTCATTTGAACTTCCTCGGTGCGGCGTCTGACAGCTAGACCCTCAATGTCCCTGGTGCCAGCCCCATGCTCATCCCTGCTGACACGGAGCCTGCCGGGCGTCCACCAATGCCTACACCGCCGCGACTGAGCTTTTGGTCCCTATGTCGTATTCTCAACCTTAATCCAAAGGGCTAGGATTGGAGGAAGATTAGGAGGGTACGCAGGACCCCTTAGTAGTCCTGCCTTGCACTTAAGAAATTGACTACTTGTATGAGAAACTGGGTGATGCCAGTGGTTTGGCTACCACTACAGAACCTGCCATGCTTTCCCCTCCTAAACTGGCTACGGCGGAGGGAGCTTTCTATGCCATGGTGGTGCGTAGGGCTGCTCAGGTCTTGGACCTGCAGCTTCCTACTGTGGCAGTCAAGACCAATGTCTTGACAGAGGTCCTGCAGCCTGGTGTTTCCACCTCGGAACCCCTGCTGCCTTTTAATGAGGCCTTGACAGATGTTCTTCTTGGAACCTGGTCCAAACCCAGCACAGGGGCTCCTTTGAATAGAACAATCTGGCACCGCCACCGCCTCGCACCAGGCGACCAAGCTTTCCTCGTCTCTCACCCAACCTCTGAGAGCTTGGTGGTCCAGGCCTCTACTTAATATGGCGTGTTCCTTTACGCACCTCCGGGAATCCAGGAGGCTGGATAGCTTTGGAAAAAAAAATGTTTTCTTCCACCAGCCTAGCAGTGCGGTCAGTAAACACTGCATGCCTATTGGGCTGTTACTCCCATTCCCTGGGGTACACAGTTGCGTAGGTGTTGCTACTAGTGCCGGAGGAGGCCCAGGCTGTCCTCTTCCAAGCTGTTTGCTATACGCTGTGGCCTCGGCACGACCAACTTGCTGGGCAGAGCGATTTCCTCGATGGTGTCAGTTCGGCGTCATGCCTGGTTGAGAACGTCTGCCTTCCTGGAGTATGTCCAAGCAAACCTGATGGACAAGCCCTTTGATGGCTCTCGTCTCTTCGGAGACAGGGCGGACACAGTGCTAGAGCGCTTCAAGGAGTAGCAGGCTATGGCCAAGTCCTTTGTGCTCTCCGTATCATCCCACCCTGTGTCTGCCTTTCGCGGCTGCGGAAGGGGCTTCCAACCGCACTAGCCCCATCCTAGCTAGAAGACAACGCAAGTTCAGGAACCTCTGTGCAGCCATGGGCGCTGCTCACCCCAACCCTGTGGGTCGGGCAGCCAGAATTCCAGTCAGGCCATAATCTCCTCCCCCTCTGCTGCCTCCAAATCTTCTTGGTCCAATCCTCCCAGATCATGGGCGCCCAGTTGGTGGCAGGATACACCATCACCTTCACCACTTGGGGGTCATCACTTTAGAAAGGTGGGTTTTGCAAATAGTCCAGAAGGGCTACTCCCTCCCTTTTGGACTACCCCTCCCTCCATGCCTCCAACATACGATCGGCTGACGGTGGATCACCTTACCTCGCTTCAGGAGGAAGCCAAGACGCTCTGGACCAAGGGAGCTATACAGAGTGTTCCAGGGCCAGAAGTGGACCGTGGTTGTTATTCCTGTGACTTTCTGGTGCCCAAAAAGGACAGAGGCCTCCGTCCTATCCTCGACCTCAGCACCCTCAACATATTTCCTCAAAAAAGAAAAGTTCAAGATGTTCACTCTTGCTCAGGTTCTGTCTGCCCTGGACCCGGGAGACTGGATGGTAGCGTTGAACATGCAGGACGCCTATTTCCATTGTTGTGCAGTTCCTTCCAATCCTGGATCTCGGCGAGACTGACTCTGAGGCGGCTGGGACTCATGGTCTCCTGCATCCTGCCGGTGGATCATGCCAGGTAGCACATGCGGGCTCTGCAGTGAGACCTGGAGTACCAATGGGCACAGCATGGGGGGAATCTCACCGACCTAGTCCAGATCTCGGAGGGAACTGCGAACGAACTGCAGTGGTGGTTGATAAATCGCGATTGAATGAGAGGAAGACCCCTCTCCCTTCCCCAACGAGATTTCACGGTGGTGACAGATGTATCACTTTTGGGATGCAGCGGTCACCTGGGTGAGGTGGAGATCAGAGGACTCTGGTCTCTGGTGGAAGCCCCGTTCCATATACACTTGCTGGAGCTTTGAGCTATTCGTTTGGCACTGAATGCCTTCTTAACGTGTCTCAAGGAAAAGCTAGTTCAGATGTTCACAGACCACACCACCGCCATGTGGTACTGAAACAAATTAGTTGGGGTGGGGCTGTGGACTCTTTGTAAGGAGGCTGTATGCCTCTTGACTTAGCTGAAACAACAGGGCATATCCTTGGTATTTCAACACTTGGCCAGTTCCCTGAACGCCAGGGCGGACGAACTGAGCCGTCTGTGCCCAGCGGAGCACAAATGGCATCTCCATTCGGAGGTGATGCATGGTGTCGTTCATCAATGCGGAGATCCTTGGCAAGATGTGTTTGCCTGAGAAGGGAATGTGCAATGTCAGCAGTTTTGCTCATTGGAGTTTCCAAGGCGGCTGTCGCTTGGCGACACTTTTCGTCTAGAATGGAGCAAAGGCCTTTCTGCCATACCACTCCTGTCCGAGTGCTCAAGAAGATCAATAGGGACCAGTCCCAAGTCATACTTGTTGCTCCGGGCTGGGCACAGAGAGTTGGTATGCCGGGACTCTGCAGATGAGCTTGATCCTCCGATCAAGCTGCTCCTTTGGGAGGATCTTCTGTCTCTGCAGTAGGGGAGGGTCTTCTCCCCGATCCTGTCAACCCTTCTTCTCCTTGTGTGGAGATTGAATGTAGAAAGTTGACTGCTTTTGACCTTCTCCTGAATTCTGCAAGGTTATTCTGGCATCTAAGCGCCCCACCGCCAAGTCAGTATAAGCCTGCGGATGGCAAAAATGTTTTAAATACTGTACAGAACAGTCTGTTGACCCCCTTTCTGCCTCCCTCTCTGACATTCTTCCTTTCATTTTTTCTTTGGCCCAGCAGGGCTCTGCTCTGGGCACTCTGAAGGGTTACCTTTCATCCCTTTCTATGGTTGCCAGATCAACTGTCCCTTTTTTAAATCGCCGATTGTACATAGACTCTTGATGGGGGTTACACATTTGTTTCCCCTCTCACCATTTATCATGCCCCAGAGTAACTGTTCGAGGCATGTGGGCTGCTGAATTCATATCTATAGCATAGATCGCCGCCTAGTGTTGGGTCCGGATGATTGCACATTGTTGTCCTGGAAGAGTCTTCGAAGTATCACGAGATAGGTGGCTCCTCCCCTGGACTACAGTGCACATGGGCATCGACTCCATTCCCAGATTGTTTTTTTCCGCCATTGGGTTCGGATGCATATTTGATCACTCAAGTTCGGAATCGATATAAACTTCTTTAGGCCTGAAGGCCTTTGTTCCTATATTCAAAACAAGAGGTATGACAGTGGAACCTTCCTAGCATACAGCACCTAACCCAAATTACTCCTAGTTATAACTTGCCCCTAATTGTTTATGTGGGCAATGTATGTGCACACTGACTGACACTGTCACAGTGCTAGTTCATCAAAGAACTCAACTAATCCAAACATAAGAGCAAAGGTGCACAACACAAGACTTAAGTAACAATTCTAATAATCATAAACGTGGATTTTCTTGAGTGTGATTTTCTTTATTCCACAATGATGTACATTCGAAAAAACACGCAGCCGACGCGTTTCGTCCACAAGGGACTTCTTCAGGGCGAATTTATTTAATAACAGGTAGTGATGGTTTCTTTGCAATATAATCGTCTCTGGGAGCTTCTTAGTTTGTGATTCCTGAATTCCACTTTAAAGTCGTGTTGTGAGTAATATTTATTGGAGAATGCGAATTGTCTTCCAAACTTTGACACCACGTCTGAAGTAAATCCTCTCTCACTGCTATAGTCTCAATGGTATCAGGAAAATATGGTCAAATGATCGATAATCCGTATCCAGTGGCTCTTAATAAAGTCCCAAGTTGTTCTTAACACCAAACTTCGCATCGCACCGCCTGACAACGGCTTCCTTCCCGGTTTAGAGTCACAATTCGCATTCTCCAATAAATATTACTCACAACACGACTTTAAAGTGGAATTCGGGAATCACGAACTAAGAAGCTCCCAGAGACGATTATATTGCAAAGAAACCATCACTACCTGTTATTAAATAAATTCGCCTTTTTTCCTATAGCGTCGGTATTGTCTTGCGTTCGGTGCCCGGTTCTGTTCCGGCTCAGTTCCCGAGTCGGACGTCCAGAGGAGTCGCGTGGCTCTTCGGTGCTCGAGGCCCAGTCAACGCAACCAGACTTATTCGACGACACATCATGGAACGGAGCCCGTTCAAGAGTTGTCCCGTGTGCAACTCCAAGTATCCCCACATCGATGTCCACCGGGTGTGCAACAGGTGCCTGTCGCCGGATCACGATGAAGCCAACTGTATGGCTTGTTCCCGTTTTCGATCCAAGAAGACGATTCAACTTCGGCGCGTGGCGCGCCAGGAGGCCCAGGAGACGGCCCCTGCCCCGGTGAACATTTTCGAGGGGGATGAAGCAGACGAGCAGGAAAATCGAGAGCCGATTTCTACTTCAGCGGCAGAGATCGACTCCGACTACGACGCAGACGTCGAAATGCTCGACACAGAAGACGTCGTCGACGAGGTAGGAGACGACAATGAGGCCTATGGGGCCGCGGAAGATAGCTCAGTTGACGACCTATGCCCCGTTCCAACACTAACTAAGGCTCAGGTCGAGGGATTGCCACATGGCCTTACCCAAGATCTTGCAACTGGATCCACGGTCTCGCCTACGGGCCCGGCTACGGACACTTCTATGGAGCTGCCATTGGTCAAATCGAAACCGAAAGCTTCGGTCTCGACAAAACCGAAAGCAATAGAGACGCCGTCGAAACAGAAGACGTCTGTCGCTCTGGTCGCCTCCTCGTCTTCAGGCATGTCGGGGCAGCCGAAGCCAAATAAGGTTGTCGATCCGGTGAAGTCGCTCAAGGGCGTCGAGCCGAAGTCGCTCAAGGGCATCGAGCCGAAATCGCTCAAGGGCGTCGAGCCGAAGACCGGGGCACCAAAACCAACTGTCAAGGCCGCCGACCCGAAACCGTCGGCGCCGAAGGCCGTCGACACTGACAGAGGGCACGGTGCTCCAAAAGCTGTCGATCCTGCTCATCGACCGGAAAAGGCCAAAAGTGCTGTTACACTCGAGTCAACGCATGCTGGTGGACCGAGAACACCTGTCGAGTCGACGAAACCGTCCGCATCCTTCACGAAGCAGGTGTCGGACTCGTTGCAACGTATCAGAAACAAGGCTTCCGCGGACGATCCGAAGGATACTTCCACCCCGAAGCCCGCTGCCAAAACGCATAAGTCGACGGCGCCGATACAGTTCAAGCTGCCGCCGAAAGTGGCGCCGGAGGCGTTCGCGCCCAGGACGGTCAACGACACGCCCTTGCAGGTGTCCACGGGGCCGAAGCCTCCTCAGGCCGTTGTGAGCATAAAACATCGACAACCCCTACTGGAGGAGCAGTCGGAACAATTTATCGACGCCGACACCGGTAAACTTTCCTTCTACAAGCGTAGGATCACGCCGGCACAGCCTATGGAGTCCTACACGATCCCTTTGAAAAGAAAAAAGGCTTCTACGGATTCCCCAGTTCTAGTTGAACCACTTAATCCACGGCCTCATGACATTGCTCCACCCTCACCCACTTACTCAGATGTGGATGCTGGGGAGGGGGACGATGAGGAGTACAACTTCCCTGCCGACACTGATCCTGAGGATCACCATGACTCATGGGCAGATGCTGGAGACCCGGGGGATCCGCAAACTGCCCCGGACACTCATGTATATACTGTCAAAACCTCTCCTACTGAGGATTCTGCGGCATTTAATGCTCTAATTGAGAGGGCAGCTAAAAATCACGACGTCCAGCTGCATGCTGAACCTATTGAGGTGGACTTCCTGTTTGATACCTTTTCCACCTCTGAAAAGACTGTCAAAACTCTGCCGATGCTCAAGGGTGTTTTAAAACATGCTGCAGACATTTTTATAGAACCCACACGTGCCAGGGTTATAAACCCCAGAATTGAAAAGAAGTATAAGCCGGCACCTGGCGACCCTACCTACATCAAGGGCCAGTTGCCGTTGGACTCTCTGGTTGTTTCTAATGCCCGGAAGAGGGCAAATTCACAAACTACTGGTGATGCTCCTCCCCCTGACAAGGAATCTAAAGTGCTCGAAGCATCAGGGAAGAGGGTGGCGGCTCAAGCGGCCAATGTCTGGCGTATTTCAAACTCTCAGGCACTCTTGGCCGGATATGACAGGGCACACTATGATACACTTGAGACCCTGTTACAACACTTGCCAGATGAGTATAAAAAGGCGGCGGAGATGCTCATTCAAGAATGGAAGCTCATCTCCAATGCTTCTATTAAATGTGCACTGGACGCAGCGGACACCGCGGCCAGGGCCGTTAACACAAGTGTAATGTTGCGGCGTCAGGCCTGGCTCAGAATCTCCGGGTTCAAACCAGAGATACAAACCACCATCCTCAATCAGCCTGTAAACCCTGATCACTTATTTGGCCCTGAGGTGGATACCACCCTGGAAAAAATAAAGAAAGACACTGAGACTGCCAAGTCCATGGGGGCCCTACAGTCGCAGCAGTTCAGGGGTAGTACTTTTCGTCGCTCAAGCAATAGAGGTGTTTCCAGAGGCCAAATGTCCCAGCAAACACAGTACACTAAGGGTGGAGCGCAGACCTCTTACAACAAGCAGAGTAGAGGCGGCTATCGAGGCAACAGCACCAAGGGCAGAGGTCGTGGAAACAACAACTCACGAACCTCCGCCGCCAACAAACAGTGACGCCTTGTCACTGCCCCCCGACCATACAACACCTGTCGGGGGGAGACTCCAGCAGTTCCTGCCAGTCTGGAAATCCATCACCACAGACAGGTGGGTCAGAAAACTTATCCAGTACGGTTATTGTCTGGAGTTAACGTCCACTCCACCCAACATCCCACCAAGGCACCGTCCTATGTAAACAGAGCATTTGCACTTATTGCAGCAGGAGGTGCTCGTCATGCTGCAAAAAGGGGCAATCGAGCTCGTGCCGGTGGAGGACAGAGGCACGGGGGTGTACTCCCTGTACTTCTTAATCCCAAAAAAGGACGGGTCCCTCAGACCCATACTGGACCTCAGGCCCCTAAACCAGTACATTCTCTCGGAACACTTTCACATGCTCACGCTGCAGAAGGTTCTTCCGTTGCTCAATCAAGGGGATTTCCTCGCAACGTTAGATCTCAAAGACGCATATTTTCACGTTCCACTACATCCATCACACAGAAAATACCTCAGATTCACCATTCAGAATCAGCATTACCAATTCAAGGTCCTCCCTTTCGGAGTGACCACAGTGCCCAGGGTGTTCACAAAATGCCTGGCGACGGTGGCTGCGCACCTCAGGAGACAAAACGTTCACGTCTACCCTTATCTGGACGACTGGCTGGTCCAAGCAAAGTCGGCCCAGCAGTGCGCTGCCAACATGTCCCACACCATTCAACTCCTTCACGATCTGGGATTCTCACTAAATTATCCGAAGTCGCACCTTCAGCCAGCCCATGTGCGGCAGTATCTAGGCGCGACGATAGATACTCTGGCGGCCACAGCGCAGCCAAATTCAGTGAGGATCAACAGCATTCAGTTGCTGATCCAGGAATTCAGACCGCAACACTCGCTTCCAGCACGAGTGTTCATGCAGTTGATAGGCATGATGGCCTCCTGCATCTTCATAGTCCCGCACGCGAGGCTACATATGCGTCCGCTTCAAGAGTGCTTGGCACGTCAGTGGAATCAGGCTCAGGGACAGTTGAACGACCTAGTGTTGGTGACCGGTCGGGCATACAACTCTCTGCATTGGTGGAATCCACACAACCTTTGCAAGGGACGACCGTTCCAAGAGCCTCTTCCACAGATCATCCTAACAACGGACGCCTCTCTCCACGGTTGGGGAGCTCATGTACTCCACTACACAGTGCAGGGACTATGGACAACACAGCAAAGGAAGATGCACATCAACCACCTGGAGCTGATGGCAATCTTCATGGCAATGAAGGCATTCAAGGTACATCTGTGCAACAAAGTCGTGTTGATCCGGACGGACAACATGACAGCCATGTACTATATTCAAAAGCTGGGAGGTACACACTCTCCACAGTTGTCTCATCTGGCTCAGAGCATGTGGAAGTGGGCCATTCAGAGGAACATCTTCCTCATGGCAGAACACCTCCCGGGCAAGGACAATCAGATGGCGGACCTGCTCAGCAGGTACAGCCACCAAATGCACGAGTGAGAGATACATCCATCAGTACTCCGCCCGTACTTCCAGCAGTGGGGCTCATCCAGAGATAGACCTGTTCGCCACAAGGGAAAACAAAAAATGCCAAAGCTTTGCCGCCAGGTTCCCGCACCCACAGTCACAGGGCAATGCGATATGGATGAACTGGTCAGGCAAATTTGCGTACGCTTTTCCCCCAGCACCTCTAATACCGCTGGTGGCACAAAAACTAAAGCAACACTCGATGACGCTCATCCTGGTTGCTCCAACGTGGGCACGCCAGCCATGGTACACCACGTTTCTAGAACTCTCCGTGGTACCGCATCAAAGGCTGCACCTCACGCCCAGACTTTTGACGCAGAGCCATGGCAACATTCAGCACCCAGACCCGCAACAGCTCAACCTGGCGATCTGGCTCCTGAGGTCTTAGAATTTGGCTACCTTGACTTGCCTCCCGACTGCATGGCTATCATACGGGAGGCAAGAAAGCCCACCACCAGAGCATGCTATGCAGCAAAATGGAAGCGGTTTGTCGTTTACTGTGCAGAACACAATATCATCCCGCTAGATGCATCTACTCACAACATCATTTGTTATTTGTTGCATCTTTACAAATGTAATCTGGCATATGCTTCCATTCGGATACACTTATCCGCCATAGCAGCTTATCTCCAAAACAGGCAGCATCTCTCAGTTTTCAGAGTGCCTGCCATTAAAGCCTTTCTGGACGGACTGAAACGTGTCAGACCTCCCAGGACCCCGCCAGCTCCAGTATGGAACCTTAATGTGGTCCTCACCAGACTGATGGGTCCACCTTCTGAGCCTCTACATTCATGTGAGATTCAGTTCTTAACATGGAAAGTGGCTTTCCTGATAGCCATTACGTCACTGCGACGTGTTAGTGAGCTCCAGGCGCACACCGTACAAGAGCCATTCATACAGATTCACTCAAACAGGGTGGTGCTGCGCACTAACCCTGAATTTCTTCCTAAGGTGGTTTCACAGTTCCATGTCAATCCGACTATTGAACTGCCTGTGTTCTTTCAAAATCCAGAGACAGTAGCTGAAAGAATGCTCCACACTCTTGACGTCAAACGAGCTTTGATGTACTACATTGATAGGACCAAAGATTTTAGGAAGACAAAGCAACTCTTTGTTGCCTTTTCCGCCCAGCACAAAGGCAACCCCATTTCCAAAGCAGGTATAGCCAGGTGGATCGTTAAGTGTATTCAAATTTGCTATCAAAAGGCTAAGCGCACTTTAACGGTCCCCCCCCAGAGCCCACTCCACCCGCAAGTTGGGGGCCCTCCATGGCTTTCCTTGGTAACATCCCTTAGGAAGACATCTGTAGAGCAGCCACATGGTCTACCCCACACACATTTACAAAACACTACTGTGTAGATGTGCAATCCAAGCAGCAAGCAGCTGTAGGGCAGGCTGTTCTAAAAACACTTTTTCAAACATCTGCAGCTGGCACAGGCGGCCGCCGCTAATGGAGGGACTGCTATATATTCTATGCTATAGATATGAATTCAGCCGCCCTTATGCCTCGAACGGTATATGCTACTTACCAGTATGCATCTGTTCTTGGCATGTAGGGCTGCTGTCATTCATATCGCCCGCCCTCCTCCCCGGCGCCTGTAGCGGCTGCAGAATTTACACTTACTCTTAGCATGGCCATCGCTCACACTGTTACACTCCATCTTCGCCACAATGGCTAAAAACAATCTGGGGATGGAGTCGATGCCCATGCGCACTGTAGTCCAGGGGAGGAGCCACCTATCTCGTGATACTTCGAAAACTCTTCCAGGACAACAATGTGCAATCATCCGGACCCAACACTAGGCGGCGATCTATGCTATAGATATGAATGTCAGCAGCCCTACATGCCAAGAACAGATGCATACTGGTAAGTAGCATATACCATAACCTGGATCTGATAGAGACTACTAGCCGCAGATTCCTTCACGTAGAATTATCCCCAGGCGTGAGACTGGATCCGGAAACCTTTTTGCCACAGCATCCCTGTGCGCCAGGGGGCACGGCGACATCACGTGACTCCGCCCAGGCGTCCGCGTACGAGACGTCAGCTAGGTTATATAGGACCCGCCCAGGAGTCGGGTTTTTCCTTTTCCGCGTGCAACGCTGATCCGGTCCTTGATATGGGCCTGATTGGGGGCCTTTTTTCTTCCATTTCTTTTGGTGTACCTGTGAGAAGTTGGCCTGATATATGATGCTCACTAGTTCTAGTGATCACTTTGTATCAGTCCAAACAACCCTTATGGTGATTGGTTGTAAGTCAACCTTATAGACCAGCTATCCTAATGGTAGCATGGACAAAGCAGTCTTAGGCTAAACTCTTTTGGCATGTGAAGCCAGCTATTTTACCACAATATAACCCCTTGAATACCATATGAAAGGACACCACACAGGTTGTTATGAAAATAAACAATATATTTATTAATAACAAACACCTCTGAACTCTTTATGAGGTCAGAGGGCTAAGCACATGACAATCTCTTAGGAAAAATACGGTAAGTTGCACAAAATTACAATGGTGCCCTAGGGGCACGACAGACCATATACTAAATAAGTGGAATGTGAAAGTCGATAGTAGGAATGGAACTGTCCAGAGGCTGGAGGTTCGCTAGGACTACGCTATCTTCACCATAGGTAAGTAATAGGAGGCCCACGGGACGCGTGTGCAGAGTGTGAACTCACACGCGAGATGCGTAACAACGTCTATGGACAGTACAGTTCAAGTAAAAGGTGAGTACGGACAATCCTGACTAGTTAGGACTAAAACGACTGTGAATCTGGACACTAGGAGAGTCAAGCTACCCTTGAGCACCGAAATGCTCTCGTTACCTCACCCACGGGCCGCGGGTGCATAGATGCGAAGTCGTGTCGGGTTTCTGCGTTGAAGTCAATGGAGCCTGAAAGAAAAGATGCTGCAGGCGACCAGGAGGAAGATGTCCGGTGTGATCCAAGGGTGGATCAGAGATGCTGAAGACCTGAAAGCAGAGGGGACAATGTTAAGTCACTAGCCAGTGACTGGAGTGGAACCAGGAAGGAACCAGATGTCGTCGTCGCGATCAGGTGAAGAGTGGACGCTTGTCTCTGCAGCCACGTGGACCAGGAGGTGTCTTTGACAACCAGGATGGAGGCACGAGCTGTCCCACGCAGGCTCTCGCTGTCGGCGGTGTTGGATCCGGAATTGGCGTCTGTAGGAAGGTGGCTACCTGACTATGGTTACCCCAGATTTTTTGCCTGTGTTTAGCTGGTTTTTTGACTTAGTTGACCTGGTTCCCTGCTAATCAGGGCCCCAGGCCATCTGCTCTCTCTGTAAAATGGATTCCATGTACCCTAGGTACATACCAATTGGAAATGGACTCCTTGTCAGCCCCTGTAGAATGCACTATAGGTGCACAGGGCACAGGAGCCACTAAGGCCTACCAGGGGCTGCAGCATATCTTTTGCCACCCCTGGCTGGTTCTTAAATTGACACAACTGGCTGATCACTCAGCTGGGGTAAGGTGGTGTACACACCCCTTGCTTAGATATAGTATACCTATGTCTAAACCTATATCTGGACACATGTAAACCTGTGAGCCACTCCTATAGACAGGCCTCACCAATCCTGGAGGCTGGGTGCTTGGTTTTTATGTGAGATGGAGCTCTAGCATGAGCTGAGCCTGTCTGCAGCCGTCGGGAACAAATCCCTAAGCTGTTTCAGGATAATGCCATACCATATACTATTAAGTGCCTTATAATCCTCGCGGTTATTTAGCAACTCTGGTTTGGCTTTATCAAAACATGTCGTGTAAGGTGTCATACGCTTTGGAATACCATCCCCTCGCCAGTTCTGGCGACGGGGATGGCATTCCACCCCTCTAGAGGGGTAAGACATGTTACTTCACTTTAATGCGGTTGATTTCTCCAAAGGCCTTAAGATCCACAAAATGGATGCCTCTGCCACAGACAAATGTCTGGACCCCTGGAGCTGACCGAAACCCAGTCAAGGGGGTCCTGGACAAAGGGTTTCCTGTCACAGGAGGGTGTCACCGCCCTCCAGACAGGAGATAGTGTATTGTAGCAGGGAGGTTTGAAAGAAACCAGACACTGCCTGGGGCGCACAAGGCTGCCCCTTGCATAATCCGGCCAAACCGGTTCTGGGGCACTCCAGCCCTCGTGCCAGGGCGGCCTGGATCAAAGGAAGGGGGTGTATCCACCCACTTCCTGGGTCCCACCCATAGGAGGGGACCTAGCAGGTAATCACGCCCACCAGATTCGAATAAGAGTGGGAGCAGTGCCAATGCACATCAGATTTCCTGGAAGAAACATTTGAAACGATATTCTGGACCCTTCGCCCTCCATCTCAACGTGGAAGCCCGAAGAATCTCCCTTGTGGTCAAGGAGTGACCACCCTGCAGCAGCAGGCACCATCCAGCCCTCGACGTCTACTTAGTTGCAGTTCCCGCCGGAACTCGAGCGACTGAGATCGACGAGATCAAGCCTGCCCAGCTTCTAACAGCCCGATCCACAGTCCCTGCAAAGCTGAGACCCGTGGAGGCGACCGGAAGCGTGGGGCACGCCATCTTGAAGTGACCACGAGACGCTGACCGTGCAGCCCACGAGTGACCCTCGAAGCTGTACACCGGGGTTTGAGAAGCCCCCACCCTGAGCTACTCCTGAGCCGAAGTTCAGCCCTCCACACTCGACGAGTGCTGCGTGGGGCCCTTTGGCACGGTTTGGCTCAACGCGTTGGCCCGGTCACTTGCCAGCTGGCTTGTGGTCCCTGTGCCGACGAACTACAAAAGAAGACTCGTGATTCTGGTTGCTCCAGATCCACACCAGCTCCCCTGAAAGGGAGCCCCGACTCTGACCTTCCTGGTCCGAGTGAGACGCCATCTTCCAATCCCGCGTGGATTGCTCTTACCAAGGCTTGTTTGCTCCAAACCGGAAGCCGACTGCACCGACGGTGAGAGCCTGCGTGGGACAGATCGTGACCTGCTCCTGGACGTCGCAGATGCCCCAGAGCCCACGTGACAGCGAAGAGAAGCGCCTCGACGACCACCTGATTGCGCCCGACATTGCCTGGTTCCGTCCTGGTTCCACCCTGGTCACTGCTGAGTGACCCAGACTCTGTCCCCTCTGCTTTCAGGTACTCTACAACTTGAGTCCACCCTTGGACTCCACCGGACACTTCGTCTTCACCCTGCCTGCAGCCCTTTCAGCTTCAAGCACCAAGAGCCTGCGTGTCAAAACCCGACGCCACTTCGACCCTGTGCACCCACTTCCTGTGGGTGAGGTAACTTTGCTCCGCCGGTGTTCCCACACTGGTGCACACCTCTAGGGTCTGTGTGTTAAGTTTTGTTCCTCTAGGTTCAGCGGAAGTGTCCTTAAACTTTAACTATTTGACTTTTACGCACCATTGGTTAACATTGGTGCATGCGTGCGCTTTCCGCACATCTCCCGAATCCCGAGGGCCTTTCCCGACTTCAGCATTGCTTGTCCTGACTGCTCCCAGCGATTCCCTAGGCCCTAGGCCTAACCACTGTTCGAGTGGCCTCTCTTATACCACTTGTTTAGTATATGGTTTGAGTGGCCCCCTGCCCTCATCCATAATTGTGCAACTTTGTATGTTTAAACAGTGCTTTTGATTTAACGCTTGTGCCCCTTTATTCATAAAGAATACTGGGGATTGTTTTTAGTAATAAACACATATATTTTTATAATATATACTTGTGTGGTGTCCTTTCATTTGGTATTACAGGATTGTATGTGGTAAAACAGCTCGCTTAACACGACCTCTTAAGTTAAGCCTTTAGGCTGCTTAGTCCATGCTACCCCTAGGATAGCTTGTCTAATAAGGTTGACTTACAACCAGACACCATAAGGGGATTGTTTGGTCAGGTAGTAGGTGGTTCCAGAATTGGAAACATCCCCTACCAGGCCAACTTCTCACATTGGTGAGCAGCGGTGCGGATTTGAGCTTGCTGTTGTTTTACCATTGCAATCTTTATATCAAATTGAAAGATCACATCAAGTACCTCTAGGTACATATAAAATCAAAAGCTTAGCATATTAAGTTCTACTGAACTTAGTAGTTGTAGGTTGAAGGGAGTAGCACACCCCTGACTACAACTCACTAGCAAGGTCCAGTAGGAAAACACTTAGTGTAGGTAAGTGCACCACTTACACCTCACTAGTAACCATGTCCGACACAGGAAAGGCCTCAGGGTCTAGTCCTGTGACAGTTGACCCTACCCAGGCAACTTCTGGATATGACAAACTAACCCGCAGAGACTTGATTGTCTTGTGCAAAGCAAGAGGGTTAAAAAGGGGCAGAAGCCCCACCTGCCTAATCCTGATAGGACTCCTAGAACAGGATGACTTAGAGAGGGCAAAAGCAGCTTCCCTAGATACAGGAACTGGAGGGAACCCCCCTGCAGTTGATCCCCCTGAAGAGGAGGATGATGATGACTTGGATGAGGACTCAGAAGTTGAGGACTTAGAAGTACAGGATCAGGGTAGCCAGGTTCCAGTTGGTAGGCTTAGCCAGGCCAACTTGGACCTACTGGGAAATGGAGAGGGCCAGCACCTCCCCAGATCCCAACAAATGATTCTCCCAGGCAACAGAAGAGTGAGATCTCCCTCAGGAGACTCTCATCTTTCTAGTGCCTCCAGGGAATCACAGAGAGGCATGAATGCTTCTCAAAAGTTAGAGCATAGGGCCAGAATGAGGGCTGTCAAACTCCAGATAGAGAGGGAGGAGGTAGCCTTGGCTCAAGCTAGACTTGCCTTGGCAAGAGAGCAGAAATTAAGTGGCTTAGATGTCACTGGTGGCAGCAATTTTCCAAGAGAAAAAGACAGGGCCTATGACAATAGAAACCTGACCAAGATTGTGCCCCCCTTTAAAGAAGGGGATGACATCCACAAATGGATGACTGCTCTTGAGAGAGCCTGCATGGTACAGCAGGTTCCTGAGAACCAGTGGGCTGCAATTTTGTGGTACTCCTTTTCTGAGAAAGGGAGAGACAGGCTCCTCACAGTTAGACCTGAGGATGCCAAAAACTACTCTGTTTTGAAGAGTGCTCTCATTGAAGGGTATGGCCTAACCACTGAGCAATACAGGTTGTTGTTCAGAGACACCCAGAAAGCACAGACTCAGGACTGGACTGATTTTGTTGATTGTGCAACTAAGGCTCTGGAGGGTTGGCTACATGGCAGCAAAGTACATGACTTTACAGGATTGTATAATTTGATTATGAGGGAGCAGATCCTAAGTAATTGTCAGAACCAGCTCTTACACCAGCACCTGGTAGACTCTGATCTGACCTCTCCCCAAGAATTGGGAAAGAAGGCAGACAAATGGGTCAGAACCAGGATTAGGCCTAAGAATCAGGACAGTAACCAGAAGAAGGAGTCTACCAAGCCTCAAGATAAGGGTGGGGATAAAAATAAAGAAAAGACTTCCCCAGGGCCCCAAAACTCCAAGGATGGGGGTGGGTCCCAAGACACTTCTTCAACTGAGAAAAAACCCTATTGTTATCCCTGTAAACAGGTGGGGCATTACAAAACAGACAGCTGTTGTCCCAAGAATAACAATAAAGAAAATATACCTCCAAAGCCAGCTTCAACACCTCCTGTTACTGTCAGCAGTAATCCCCCAGGAAGTGGAAGCACACCCAGGAATCTGGGTGGGTTTACTTTTGGAAATCAGGTGGACCCTGGCCTATCCAGGTCCCCATCACCCAATGATCTTGTTTATGAGGCTGGCATGGGGTTTGCCAACTTCTCTGCTTGCCCAAATACTTTGAGCAAGTATAGACAAGAACCCATCATCAATGGTTTAAGAGTTGAAGCTTTTAGAGACACAGGGGCTAGCATCACCATGGTGGCTGATGGCATAGTCCCCTCTAAGCAACTTTTACCTGGTGCCACATACCAGGTAATAAACATTGATGGCATCCAAACAAATCATCCCATGGCAGTAGTAAGTCTCAGCTGGGGAGGTGTCACTGGCCCAAAGAGAGTGGCAGTGTCCCCAAACTTGCCTGTAGACTGTCTACTGGGTAATGATTTAGAAATCTCAGCCTGGGCTGGGGTTGAACAGGAAATCCATTCTAGAATGGTAAATTCCAATGGAAAGGTTAGTGGGGCTGTAATGGCTACAGCCCCAATTCAAGATGTCCTTCCTGAAAAGGTTGGTAGGGCGGAGATACTCCCTGCCCCATCTTTAGCAAAAGCTCTTCCTGAACAGAATAGCAAAGCTGTTATGATAACAGCAGAAACCCAAACTGAGTCTCCTCCTGAAAAGGTTGGTGGGGCTGTGATGGCCACAGCCCAAACTCAAACTGACACGTGTGTTGTGAAACCTGAAATGATGGATAACTCCACACAAACTGAGAGCATGGAGGGGGAAGAGAAATCTCCCCCTCACCAGACTTTAGGACAGGATCAGCCTCCTCAGGGAACTGATCTTACCCCTGATGAAGGAACTGCCCCAGAGGTGGTTGGGCCTAGCCTGACAGAACCTCTGATGTCAGTGGACCCTTCTCAGGTGGGACCCAGTCTGGAGCAGGTAACCTGCCCCTCTCTCCCTTGCCTTAGCCAGCCCAGGGCTGCAGAGGACAAGAAGGACAGTGAGACCCAGAGGGCCCCCTGTCAAATAAAGCACCCCCATCAAAAGATTAGGTGCACCAAAACTAGTAGCCCTAGTAAGGTGAAAACTTTAAAAACTCCTGAGGGAGCCCCCTTAAAAACAGTTAGGGACCTCCCCCAGATGGATTCTGTTGGGCACAGCCAAACCTGGGACCCAAAGGGCCCAAACCTGAACTGTCCCTCCAGCAAGCCAAACAGAGGGACCCAGCCTCCAGCTTTAGGTAGCCAGAGGTTGACCCTGAGAGCACAGTGCAACTCAGTTAAAGAAAGAAAGGCACACATGGTGGAAGATAATTGGAGGAAGCTAAGCCCTAAATTAGTAGAGCCTCACTTCAATACTCCATATCCAAACCAGCCTTTAACTTTGCATAAACACACCCAAGGTAGTGATTCCCTATGGTGGAGACCCTCTAATACCCAAAGGGTGAGGGACTGCTTAGTGAACCATGAGACAGGGGGTACCCATGCTAGTGCAGGTACTTCCTTATATGGCCACTCAGGCAATATAGGCTTACCTGGCCAAGGATAGCCTTATCTCCTTTCGTTTGGGGGGGGGTTATGTAGGAAGGTGGCTACCTGACTATGGTTACCCCAGATTTTTTGCCTGTGTTTAGCTGGTTTTTTGACTTAGTTGACCTGGTTCCCTGCTAATCAGGGCCCCAGGCCATCTGCTCTCTCTGTAAAATGGATTCCATGTACCCTAGGTACATACCAATTGGAAATGGACTCCTTGTCAGCCCCTGTAGAATGCACTATAGGTGCACAGGGCACAGGAGCCACTAAGGCCTACCAGGGGCTGCAGCATATCTTTTGCCACCCCTGGCTGGTTCTTAAATTGACACAACTGGCTGATCACTCAGCTGGGGTAAGGTGGTGTACACACCCCTTGCTTAGATATAGTATACCTATGTCTAAACCTATATCTGGACACATGTAAACCTGTGAGCCACTCCTATAGACAGGCCTCACCAATCCTGGAGGCTGGGTGCTTGGTTTTTATGTGAGATGGAGCTCTAGCATGAGCTGAGCCTGTCTGCAGCCGTCGGGAACAAATCCCTAAGCTGTTTCAGGATAATGCCATACCATATACTATTAAGTGCCTTATAATCCTCGCGGTTATTTAGCAACTCTGGTTTGGCTTTATCAAAACATGTCGTGTAAGGTGTCATACGCTTTGGAATACCATCCCCTCGCCAGTTCTGGCGACGGGGATGGCATTCCACCCCTCTAGAGGGGTAAGACATGTTACTTCACTTTAATGCGGTTGATTTCTCCAAAGGCCTTAAGATCCACAAAATGGATGCCTCTGCCACAGACAAATGTCTGGACCCCTGGAGCTGACCGAAACCCAGTCAAGGGGGTCCTGGACAAAGGGTTTCCTGTCACAGGAGGGTGTCACCGCCCTCCAGACAGGAGATAGTGTATTGTAGCAGGGAGGTTTGAAAGAAACCAGACACTGCCTGGGGCGCACAAGGCTGCCCCTTGCATAATCCGGCCAAACCGGTTCTGGGGCACTCCAGCCCTCGTGCCAGGGCGGCCTGGATCAAAGGAAGGGGGTGTATCCACCCACTTCCTGGGTCCCACCCATAGGAGGGGACCTAGCAGGTAATCACGCCCACCAGATTCGAATAAGAGTGGGAGCAGTGCCAATGCACATCAGATTTCCTGGAAGAAACATTTGAAACGATATTCTGGACCCTTCGCCCTCCATCTCAACGTGGAAGCCCGAAGAATCTCCCTTGTGGTCAAGGAGTGACCACCCTGCAGCAGCAGGCACCATCCAGCCCTCGACGTCTACTTAGTTGCAGTTCCCGCCGGAACTCGAGCGACTGAGATCGACGAGATCAAGCCTGCCCAGCTTCTAACAGCCCGATCCACAGTCCCTGCAAAGCTGAGACCCGTGGAGGCGACCGGAAGCGTGGGGCACGCCATCTTGAAGTGACCACGAGACGCTGACCGTGCAGCCCACGAGTGACCCTCGAAGCTGTACACCGGGGTTTGAGAAGCCCCCACCCTGAGCTACTCCTGAGCCGAAGTTCAGCCCTCCACACTCGACGAGTGCTGCGTGGGGCCCTTTGGCACGGTTTGGCTCAACGCGTTGGCCCGGTCACTTGCCAGCTGGCTTGTGGTCCCTGTGCCGACGAACTACAAAAGAAGACTCGTGATTCTGGTTGCTCCAGATCCACACCAGCTCCCCTGAAAGGGAGCCCCGACTCTGACCTTCCTGGTCCGAGTGAGACGCCATCTTCCAATCCCGCGTGGATTGCTCTTACCAAGGCTTGTTTGCTCCAAACCGGAAGCCGACTGCACCGACGGTGAGAGCCTGCGTGGGACAGATCGTGACCTGCTCCTGGACGTCGCAGATGCCCCAGAGCCCACGTGACAGCGAAGAGAAGCGCCTCGACGACCACCTGATTGCGCCCGACATTGCCTGGTTCCGTCCTGGTTCCACCCTGGTCACTGCTGAGTGACCCAGACTCTGTCCCCTCTGCTTTCAGGTACTCTACAACTTGAGTCCACCCTTGGACTCCACCGGACACTTCGTCTTCACCCTGCCTGCAGCCCTTTCAGCTTCAAGCACCAAGAGCCTGCGTGTCAAAACCCGACGCCACTTCGACCCTGTGCACCCACTTCCTGTGGGTGAGGTAACTTTGCTCCGCCGGTGTTCCCACACTGGTGCACACCTCTAGGGTCTGTGTGTTAAGTTTTGTTCCTCTAGGTTCAGCGGAAGTGTCCTTAAACTTTAACTATTTGACTTTTACGCACCATTGGTTAACATTGGTGCATGCGTGCGCTTTCCGCACATCTCCCGAATCCCGAGGGCCTTTCCCGACTTCAGCATTGCTTGTCCTGACTGCTCCCAGCGATTCCCTAGGCCCTAGGCCTAACCACTGTTCGAGTGGCCTCTCTTATACCACTTGTTTAGTATATGGTTTGAGTGGCCCCCTGCCCTCATCCATAATTGTGCAACTTTGTATGTTTAAACAGTGCTTTTGATTTAACGCTTGTGCCCCTTTATTCATAAAGAATACTGGGGATTGTTTTTAGTAATAAACACATATATTTTTATAATATATACTTGTGTGGTGTCCTTTCATTTGGTATTACAGGATTGTATGTGGTAAAACAGCTCGCTTAACACGACCTCTTAAGTTAAGCCTTTAGGCTGCTTAGTCCATGCTACCCCTAGGATAGCTTGTCTAATAAGGTTGACTTACAACCAGACACCATAAGGGGATTGTTTGGTCAGGTAGTAGGTGGTTCCAGAATTGGAAACATCCCCTACCAGGCCAACTTCTCACAGCGTCAACAGGCCTTGGCAAAGGCAACCCACGCGGTGAGTGGAAACGGCGTCTGGAGTGGACCAGGAGGGTCCAGGGCGCTCCTCTTTTGGAAGGGAGCAAGGGCCAGTCTAGAGCAACCAGACCAGCAGTGAAGATTTCAAGGTTCGTCGTCTAGGAGGCCACTAGCCAGCCGGCAAGTGACCAGACAACACGTCGAGCAGCAAACAAGCAGAAGGGCCCCACGCAGATCTCGTGGATGCTGGAGGGCTGATCTTCAGTGCAGGGGCTGCTCGGGGCTGGGGCTTCTCAATCCCCAAAGCACTTGGTCGAGTTTATCTCGGGAGTCGTGCTGGAAGCGAAGTGCAAGTTCTTTCAAGATGGCCGGTCCCACGTGTCTCGTCGCACCCACGGATCTCAGCTGTGCTGCAGATGTGAGTTGAGGTCGGAGAGGTCTGGGAATCCGGGTCTCGTCGGGCTCTGAAGTCCGGATCCTCGAGGGAAGACGACAAAGGGAAGCCGCTGGACGCTTGATGGTGCCTGCAGTTGCAGGGTGGACACTCCTTGCCCACAAGGGAGATTCTTCAGTCTTCTGTGGAGCAGAATGTCGAAGTCCAGAGTTTATTCTTGTAAAGTTGTTCAGGATAATCTAATTTGGAATGGGACCAGCTCCTACCTTTATCCTGCTAAAGGGGGCTGTACTACGACTAGGTCCCTCCTATGGGTGGGACCAGGAAGGGGGGTGGTTACACCCCCTATCCTTTGTCCGGTTTCGCGCCAGAGCCGGGGCAGGGATGCCCCAGCAACTGGTTTGAGCCGGTGTATGCACAGGGCACCTTGTGTGCCCCAGGCATGTCTCATTCCTTTCAGGCCTGTCCTACCCAATACACAAAATCCTGTCTGGGATGGTGCTAGCACCTCCCAAGGCAGGAAACCCTTTGTCCAAGCCTCCCTCGCTGGAAGGACTCCCAGCAGCAGGAGGTCAGACTTGTGTCTGTGGTGGCAGCATCCATTTTGTGATGCCAAGGCTCGAGTTAACTTTAACCGGGATTCTCAGTTACATACATGTCGTGTCCCTCTAGAAGGGTGGAATGCTACCCCCGTCGCCAGAATTGGTGAGGGGGTAGTATTCCAATTCGTATGACACCTTACTCGACATGTTTTGATAATGTTATACCAGAGTTAGCATTTAACCACGAGGTTGATAATGCACTTAAGAGTATATGGTATAGCGTTATCATGGAACAGCTATTAGGACTTGGTTCCGCAAGCTGCAGACGGGCTCAGCTCATGCCAGAGCACCATCTCACATAATTCCAAGCACTCTGCCTTCAGGATTGATAAGGCCTGCCATAGGAGTGACTGATAGGAGTATATGTGTCCATTTTAGGGTTAGATATAGGTATACTATATCTATAGCAAAGGGTGATTACACCACCTTGCCCCAGCTGTCGTGCAGCCAGTTGTGTCAGTTTTAGATGGCCAGCCAGGGGTGGCATAATACATGCTTCAGCCCCTGGTAGGCCCTGGGTACACCTATGCCCTGGGCACCTAAGGTACACTGTACAGGGACTGATAAGGTGGCCCAGTACCAATTGGTAAATGCACCTAAAGTACATGGTTGTCAATTTAGAGAGAGAACAGCTAGGCTGTGGGTCTGATTAGCAGGCCCACAGCCAGGGAAAGTCGTAAACCAGTGAAGCAAAAAGCAAAAATCTGGGGTGACCATAGGATTGCAGACCCCACTCTCCTACAGTAACAGTGTGCGAATGCCTTGGGGCTTCCAAACTTGCACGTTTTGTGGGCGTCTTATGTCGGCGACGGACCCCCACCACATTTGAATGTGGTGTTTGGGGGAGGATCACGGCACCACTGATTGTGCGGCGTGCCAACAGTTGAATCCGAAGTCGCCGCATCCTCCCCTCGGTCTGCTTCGGCGGACGACTTCAGATACGGCTGTGGTTGTCGTAATCGCCCTTCTCCGATGTCACGTGAGCATCGCTCTCCGGTGGATAAGTGTCGCAGTTTGTCCCCGGGGCTGGTTTCCTGCCTGCCAGGGGCGTGGACTCTCCGCGGGTGATGCGGCCCTGCGTGTTGTCCTATCCACGTTTCCCGGTGTTGGGGCATCGAGAGTCCAGATGGAGACATACGCGGCGGCTTTGCAGGCCTGCTGGCGTCTCCTCCTCCTGGGGCGCTGGTGGATCCCTTGCCTTGCGCGGGGCCCCGGCGCCGACTGGTTCGGATCCTGGCTTGGAGGATGTGGTGCTGTTGGGGTACGGCTCCACAGGGGCACCTCCTTCAGGCCACGGCATCTCTGCCTCCCCGTATACTCCTGCGGGTGTCCCTGTGGTGTCGCGGGAGGTGGCCGGGGCTCGGGTCGTATCCCTGAGCTCCTCTTGGTCCTTTGACAAGGTGGTCCTGTCTAAGGCCGAGGGGACGCGGCTACAGCACCGGCAGCAGCTGGCCCGTGCAGAGCTACAGGGGTCGGTGGACCCTTCTCGTCCCGCTCCGGGTCGAGGCCGGGTGGGGACCCCTCTCCCGGGCCCCTTTCGTCCCTTCGCACAGGCCGCTGCCTCGTCGGAGGGCGGGTTGGAGGCTGACTCGTCTCTGGCACCGCTACATGGGTTGCCGGGCGATCTACTCCTCATTCTGGGCCGCGGTTGGCGGAGGGTTTCGTGTCACTCCCCGAGCCCGTCTCATTCCCCCACTCAGGTGTCTGCCTCTGTGGGGGTCGGTTCGGCGTCGTTCCGGAGCCGGTTCGGCTCCAGCTCTACTCCCGGAGCGGTGTCCACGTCTGTGGGCATCCGGCGCATGGGTGACCCGGTGGCTCATTTTCCGGCGGACCATCTCTTGGAAGTCCTCCACCAGGGCTCTGGTGGGAGGGAAATCTTACTTCCCTTTGAAGGTTCACTCCTTTCTTCCTTGAAGGGGATTTGGAGGCGTCCTGCCTCAGGGGAACTGGTGCCTCAGCATCTTCTGCACCGGCACCTCCCGGTGCAGCGTGACCCTGCGTGTCTTTCCCTTCACCCCTCAGCCGCCAGCCCCCTTTTGCAGACTGCTTTTCCCTCCCTGCCGCCACTGTTGACTCCGCCGTCCCAGGAGGCCCGCTGGCTGGACTCTTGGGGGCACAACATGTTCGCCTCGACCAGCGCTGCCCTGTGTATTCTGGCTAGGGCCTCCTCCTGTTTGTGGGACTCGGCTGAGTCTCTGGGATCTGCAGCGTCCCGTGATCAGGTGGACTTACGGCTTCATGCGTTGGATGGCTGAGAGCTTGCGGCGTTTATTCTCCGCTCTGCTCTGGACATCTCAGAGGTGCTGGGCCGGGCCATGGCTTCCTCAGTCGCTCTCCGTCGCCATGCTTGGCTTCGGGACGGAGTATTCCCTGAGAATATTCGGGAGCGTCTCATCGACCTTCTGTTTGATGGCAGCCTGTTGTTCCATGTCCCTGCCGACTCTGCCATTCAAAGGCTCTTGGCGGGGCTCCGTCCTCCTCCGCCTCCGCCTTATCCTTCTCCTCTGTCCCCTCCTCAGTGACTCCTGAGTTGGACTGATTCTTGGCGTTCTTAGGTCGGTTGTTCTGGCTGTGGGGTGTTTTTTCTGGCCATTTGCGTCCTTCCTTGGGACTTTGGCATTGTGTGTGTGTGTTCTGCCGGAGTTGTTGCGCAGACTTGGCCCTGAGATTAGGCCTTCTGCTTTGCTTGGGCTGCTTGTCAAGCCTTTCGGGGTGTTTTTTTCCCCGTGGCTCTTTTGTTTTTCATCTGCTGCGGAAGTTCTTCCAAAAAGGGTACCTATATTTTGGGACTTAACGTACTCTATGTGGGGTAGTGGTAGTTGTCATATGGCTTGTACTCTGCTAGGGGGTTCTGGTCGCCTTCGGTTGCCTGTTCTCCATGGTGTTTATGTAGGTTGCTTTTGCTTTTTGAGGTTGTGTGCTCGGCCACTCGTAGTGGTGTTCCCGGGCATCTCCTCCTCTCCCTGCTCCTGTCCTGAGGTCTGGGATGATCCTATATTCTCCCTTGCCAGGCGCCGCCTACTCGGCCTTCCTGGGGCCTCGGGCTGTTCTTCTTGCTTCTGGCTGCCGGTGCTGCTCCGGCTGGCAGGTTGCTCTCCATCTGGAGTGGATTTGCCTTCTTTTCCCTTGCTTCCTTGGGTCTTCTAGGCTTCTTCTTCCTCCCTTCCTGTCTCGGCATTGGGCGGAAGCTATGTTGCCTTGTGGGGGAGTGGGGTGCTTCGGCCTCTCCGACCTTGCCCTTGGTTCCTTTGTGGTGAGTGTACGGGCCTCTTCAGCCTTCTTCTCCCTCCTACATCCTCTTGGGGTCGGTGGGGTTCTGCTTGTGGGGGTTCACTTTGGGTGGCAGGGACGAGGTTCTACCTGGTCCACAGATCTGGTCCCCTGTGGGGCCCTCTGCTCTGTATTGCTGCTGGGGTCCTTTCGCAAACCCTCCTTCCCAGGGGGTATTGCTAGGGTCTATTCTACATGAAGGCGGCTAGTAGTCTCTATCAGATGTACGAGTTACTTACCTTCGGTAACGATGTATCTGGTAGAGACGAATCTAGCCGCAGATTTCTGCTCGGCCCGCCCTAACTCCCCTATTCTGCGAGGACCCTTGGGTTGGTCTTCGGTACTCGCCTCCAGGTGGGGGGCTGTATCTTCTGTAAGTGCCTTCCTTGTTCTTGGCGGGTGGCTCCGTCTGGAGGCGGTTCATTCCTCCCTTCGTTCTTTGGAGGATGGGGTTCCGGTGCTCCGGTGCCCTGCCGCTCTGGCTACTCCAGGTTTGGGGGGGGTTGCTTTTTATCCCTATCCTTCCCTCCTCCCATAGCTATCCTCTGATTAAGGGTCATCTGGCCATGTCTTGTCTTTGTCCCTTGTGGGTCGTTGCCCTCTGTTAGGGTGGCTTGGAGGTTTGTTGTCCCTGTCTGTCTTGGGACTGGTCCCCTTCCTTGCTCAGAATGGGGGTGGTAGGTTACGAAGTGTGCCATGACTTTTACGCATGTTCCTTGCTTCTGGGGCACAGGGGTGGGAGGCTGTCTTTGTGCTGGCAGGATGGCTGCGCAGGGCTCTGCTTGTTCTTTGTTCTTTCCTGCCTTTGGGTTCTGCGGTGTTGACACTACACTGTGTGGTGTTGTTAGTCACTGTTTCTTTCCAATTTTTCTGCTCTTCGCACACTGTTCCCATGCTTCCACGGCTTTTTATCTGGTGGTTCCGCTTTGTGGTGCAGAATAGTTCTCCGAAGAAAACTGACGTAGGCGCGCCGGGGCGGGTCTTATGTGACCTCGCTGACATCACGTATGCGGACGACGCCTGGGCAGAGTCTGGTGATGACGCCCTGCCCCCTGGCGCGCAGGGATGCTGTGGCAAAAAAGTTTCCGAATCCAGTCTCACACCTGGGGATAATTCTACGTGAAGGAATCTGCGGCTAGAATTGTCTTACCAGATACATCGTTACCGAAGGTAAGTAACTCGTACTTCTCACCTATTTGATCTATGCACCTTTCGAGCCACCGCACATTTGCCCCCTCTGGCTGCTTTCTATCAATACCGCCTTCAAAGTGGCAATAACTTCCTCCAGGAGGGTGAGTGAATTGCAGGCCCTATCCTCTCAGCCTCCTTACCTGACCTTCTTTCTGGACTAAGTAGTGCTCCGCACTAGGGCTTCTTTTTTGCCTAAGGTGGTGACACCTTTCCATCTAGGGCAATCTCGCACCTTGTTCATCTTCTATGCTCCTCCGCATCTAGGGCAATCTCGCACCTTGTTCATCTTCTATGCTCCTCCGTATTCTTCCAAGGAAGAAGAGCATCTCCACTGTCTGGACTCAAAAAGAGTTATTGTTTTATCTTGACAGCACTAAAGAGTTCCGTGTGGATGACCAACTCGTTGTAGGTTAATTGGAGCAAAGAAGGGTCATGCTGTGCAAAAGAGGACCATCTCATGTTGGGTTATTCTCTGCATAAAAATCTGTTTCGCCTTGGCAATGAAAGAGCCTCCTAAAGGCCTTAGAGCTCATTCAACCAGGGCCAAGGATGCCACCCCAGCTCTTCAGTGTGGTGTTCCAGTCCTCAACATCTGCAAAGCGGCTGCGCGGGCGTCCCTGAACACATTTGCCAAACATTATTGTTTGGATAAACAGCACGGACCCCCATCGCCGGTGCCTGAAGTGCTTAGGCCTCGACCACGACGACCGCACCTGCTCCGACTGCCGGGCCCTGATGTCGAAGGCTAGGCGGGAGCGGTCCCGCAAGCGGCTCTAGCTCCGGAAGTCGGCCCCGCGCCATTCCAGGTCCCGGTCCCACGGGAGGTCGAGGGACCGGTCGCGGGGTCGGAGTCCCCACAGCTCCGGGAGTGGACATCGGTCGTCGGGATCCAAGTCCTCAGGTAAGAGGCATGAGAGGTCGGAGCGACGTCATCGCTCCTCCGACCCACCCCGACGCTCGCACGATGCGGCCGGGGGTTCGGGCGACACAGCCCACGCGACTCCGCGAGAGTCGCAAGCGTCGCCGCCTGCCCCACACCTTCGGGTCCCTGGGCACGGCATGACGCCGGAGGAGGTCGAGCGGTACCTCATGGCCATGAAGTCCCTCCCTCCTCGGCCGGGCCCCGCGGCGCCTCCGGGCCCAGCGGTCCCAGCTGGAGGCTTTAGCGGGTTGGGCGCTTCGGCCCCGATGCCGCCGGGTGCTTCGGCCCCGGCGCCGCCGGCGACTTCGGTCCCGGCGCCGCAGGGCCTCACAGGATCCGCTTCCAGATCCGGGTCGTCGCCGGTCGACCTCACGACCTCACCGGCCCCGAGGGTGTCACCCCCGGCGCCCATTGTGGACACCGTCCCCAGTCTTCCCTTCGGTCCGACTCTGGCGCCGGTACGGCGCCGTTGGGCGCCGCTTCCGACGGCCTTTGGAGATTTCTATTTCCATGAGGAGGCCCAGTCTATTGACCCTGGATTACAGGAGACTGATGACGGAGGTGATTGGGAGGGGTCTGAGGACCCTCTGGCACGGGACTGCCAGTCACAGGAGGACTGGAAATATGAGCTTGGGGAGGCCAGTGGTGTTGACACCTCGCCAGACACTGGATTTGTCTCCCCTCCCACCGTGGCTATGGAGGAGGGGGCTGCTTACTGCATAGTGTTGATGAGGGCAGCCAAGGCCTTGAGCCTGGAGCTCCCCGTCGCGGCCGTGAGGACTAACCTCCTCACTGAGGTTCTTAAACCACAGGCAAGCTCTAGTGAGCCTCTGCTGCCATTTAATGAAGCCCTATGTGACGTTCTTGTGGGCACTTGGTCCAAGCCCGCCACAGGTCCGCCTGTGGATAGGAACGTGGCCAGACGCTACCGGCCGGCCCCGGGCGACCCTTGCTTTTTTTCCACCCACCCCACCCCCGAGAGCCTGGTTATCCAGGCCTCCACTTCCCAGACCGCATTCCCGACGGCCCCGCCCGATCGGGAATCCAAGAGATACGAACAGTTCGGAAAGAAAGTGTTCTCGTCCCTGAGTTTGGGACTGCGGTCTGTCAACACCACGTGTCTCTTGGGCCGCTACACCCACACCCTGTGGGACACGGTCGCGGACGTGCTGCCACAATGCCCGGAGGAGGTCCGGGCTAAACTCGCCCAAGCCCTTGTGGAGGGTCGAGATGCGGCACGATACTCTATCCGGTGTGGACTGGATACCACGGACACACTGGGCAGGGCGATGGCAACGACGGTGGCGGTTCGACGCCACGCCTGGTTGAGGTCCGCCAACTTCTCGGCCGATGTCCAGGCCACCCTCCTGGATATGCCGTTCGATGGCCGTCGCCTTTTTGGTGACAAGGCAGACCATGCGCTGGAGCGTTTTAAGGACTCCAGGGTTACGGCCAAGTCCTTAGGCCTCTCGGCCACGCGCCAGCAATCGGGTGCCTTTCGCTCCTTTTGTGGCCACAGAAGGGGCGCCCCCACACGTGCTGCCAGCCACGCACCGCAGAATACCCAGCAGCGCGGTGGCGGCCGTGGAAACCGCCGTGGCGGTGGTCGGGGTCAACGGCGAGGCCAGTCCACACCTCCCTCCGCAGCACCTGCCTCAAAACCTTCCGAGTTTTCAGGCCCATGTGACGCCTGTGGGAGGCAGGGTTCGCCATCACCACTTCCACTGGCGCACTGTCACATCGGACAAGTGGGTGCTGCAAATCGTCCGAAGGGGCTACACCCTCCCCTTCGAGGCGACTCCTCCAGCCATGCCACCGCAATTCCACCGCGTGTCGGGGGATCACTTGCAACTTCTGCAAGAGGAAGTCACGGCCCTCTTGGCCAAGGGGGCCATCGAGCGCGTTCCTTGGCCAGAAGTAGGGTGTGGATGTTACTCCCACTACTTTCTGGTACCCAAGAAGGGCAAGGGGGGCCTGCGCCCGATCTTGGACCTACGGGACGTCAACGGCTTCCTCCGTCAAGAGAAGTTCAAGATGCTGACTTTGGCTCAGGTCTTAGCTGCCCTGGACCCCGGAGACTGGATGGTAGCGTTGGACTTGCAGGACGCTTACTTTCACATCCCCGTCCTGCCGGCCCACCGGCGTTACCTGCGGTTCACGGTAGGCCACGAGCACTTTCAGTTTACCGTGCTCCCCTTCGGCCTTACCAGCGCCCCACGGGTATTCACGAAAGTGATGGCGGTGGTCGCAGCTCATCTGCGCAGGCTAGGGGTGTCAGTCTTCCCCTACCTCGACAACTGGTTGTTGAAGGCGGGCTCGCCCCAGACAGTCGTCAGCCACCTCCAGACTACGGCCGACCTCATGCACTTGCTGGGGTTCTCCATCAATGTGCCGAAGTCGCACCTGTGTCCCTCTCAGAAGCTCCTCTTCATCGGAGCGGCTCTAGACTCGGCGCAGTTTCGGGTTTACCCTCCCGAACAGCGGGTTCGGGATATTCAGGCTCTGGTTCCCATCTTTCAGCCTTTATCCCGAGTCTCGGTCAGGTTGACGCTGCGGCTTCTGGGGCTGATGGCCTCCTGCATCCTTCTGGTGCGTCACGCCCGGTGGCGGATGCGGGCTCTGCAGTGGGACCTGAAGTTTCAGTGGACCCAGCAGCAGGGCAACTTGTCCGATCATGTCTTGATCTCGGAGGGCACTGCAAGACAGTTGCAGTGGTGGCTCACGGACCGCGATTGGGTCAGTGGCAGATCCCTTTCCCTACCCCACCCGGAGCACGTAGTTGTGACGGACGCGTCCCTCCAGGGCTGGGGTGGCCACATGGGAGAGGCGGAGATCAGAGGACTCTGGTCTCCGGCGGAGGCCCGGCTCCACATCAACCTGTTGGAGCTACGGGCGATTCGTCTAGCACTGAAGGCCTTCCTCCCCTCTGTCAGGGGGAGTGTAGTGCAGGTGTTCACGGACAACACCACCGCCATGTGGTACTGCAACAAACAGGGCGGGGTGGGGTCGTGGACCCTTTGCCAGGAGGCTCTGCGCCTCTGGCAATGGCTGGAAAGTCAGGGTGTGACCCTGGTGGTTCAACACCTGGCAGGTTCTCTGAATGCCAGGGCGGACGAACTCAGCCGTCGGTGCATGATGGATCACGAATGGCATCTGAACTCGGACGTTGCGCAAGGCCTCTTTCAGCAATGGGGAGAGCCTTGGTTAGATCTATTCGCCACCGAAGAGAACGCGCAATGTCATCAGTTCTGCGCGTTGGAATTTCCAAGGCGGCGCTCGCTCGGAGACGCTTTTCGTCGCGAGTGGAGTTGCGGTCTGTTGTACGCCTTTCCGCCTATACCACTTCTGCCCAGAGTGCTGAAGATCAGGCGCGACCGGGCCCAGGTTATCCTTGTGGCTCCGGACTGGGCACGAAGATACTGGTATCCCGAGCTACTCAGCATGTCAGTAGATCCCCCGATTCGTCTGCCTCTTCGGGAGGACCTTCTGTCGCAGCAGCAGGGGACGGTCCTCCACCCGAACCTGTCCAGTCTCCACCTACAAGCTTGGAGATTGAGCGGCGACAGTTGAGGCCATTTGACTTGCCTCCCGAAGTCTGAAATGTCATTCTGGCAGCCAGGCGTCTCTCCACAAAGTCGGTATACGCCTGCAGGTGGAACAGATTTGTGGCATGGTGCACAGCAAAGGCTGTGGATCCACTCTCTGTCCCCCTTTCTGAGGTTCTCCTCTTCCTTCTTTCTCTTGCCCAGCAGGGCTCTGCTCTGGGCACTGTCAAAGGCTACCTTTCTGCCTTCTTACGGCTGCCTGATCAGCCTTCTTTGTTCAAGTCCCCTATTGTAAATCGATTTCTTAAGGGCATCACGCATATGTTCCCTCCTGTTCCCTTCGTGATGCCCCAGTGGGATTTGAACCTTGTTCTTACCTTCCTGATGTGCGCTCCCTTTGAGCCACTTCACAACTGTCCTCTTCGTCTTCTGACTCTAAAGACTGCTTTCCTGGTTGCCATCACCTCTGCCAGGAGAGTGAGTGAGCTCCAGGCCCTTTCTTGTACCCCACCTTTCCTTTCTGTCCATCCGGACAAGGTTGTGTTGCGTATTAAGCCATCTTTCTTGCCCAAGGTTGTCTCAGCCTTCCACATCGGGCAGTCCATCACCTTGCCTACCTTCTTTCCGCCTCCGCACCCCTCTAAAGAGGAAGAGCGGCTCCACCGTCTGGACCCAAAACGTGCGCTCTCTTTCTATTTGGATCGCACACGCCAGTTCCGGGTGGATGACCAACTCTTTGTTGGTTACGTGGGCGCTAAGAAGGGAAAGGCGGTACACAAGCGGACCATCTCCCGGTGGATCATCTTGTGTATCCAGGCTTGTTACTCCATGGCTAAGAAGGAGCCTCCTGTTGGATTGAGGGCTCATTCCACTCAGGCCACGGCGACTACAACTGCCCTGGGCCGGGGAGTGCCCTTGCAGGACATTTGCCAGGCAGCTACGTAGGCCTCTCTGCACACGTTCGCACGACACTACTGCCTGGACAGTCAAGTCCGGAGGGATGGCTTCTTTGGCCGTTCTGTCCTCCAGGACTTTCTGGTGTAATTATTGGTTCGCAGACCCACCACCGGGGTTGGCATTGCTGGGGTATCTATTCTAAGGTAAGGAATCTATCACTAACGTGTCTCTTTCAGATGCACAAGTTACTACTTGTGTAACGATATATCTGTAAGAGACATTAGTTAGTGATAGATTCCTTACCGCCCACCCATCCTCCCCGTTCTACGAGCCGATATCCAGGGTTAGGGTCATCCCCTTTCAGGGCCCTAGTTTCAATGGCACCAGTGTTGGTTTTTAACATGGCTCAGCGCTTCTGGCGCGGAAAATCTGTGTCTGAGAACTGACGTCAGCACGCGGAGGCGGCGTCTAAGTACTCCGACGACGTCATCACGGTGCCGACGACGGACGCGGAGCCGCAGACGACGCCTACCGACGCGCAAAGGTACTGCTACGCAAAAAAATTCCGGATCCAGTCTGACGCCTGGGAATATTCTAAGGTAAGGAATCTATCAGTAACTAATGTCTCTTACAGATATATTGTTACACAAGTAGTAACTTGTGCTTCTGTCATGGTCAGCTTGTCCACTTCTATTTCCCGCCGCCCCACCCTACCAATGAGGAGTATCT
The DNA here is from genome assembly GCF_964261635.1 of Lissotriton helveticus. Lineage (NCBI taxonomy): Eukaryota > Metazoa > Chordata > Amphibia > Caudata > Salamandridae > Lissotriton > Lissotriton helveticus. The sequence goes on along the minus strand of NC_136071.1, from coordinate 1,106,321,064 downwards.
GATAGTCGTCTAGCCGCAGATTCGTTAACTTAGAATATCCCCAGGCGTCAGACTGGTCTGGAAAGTTTTGCGCAGCAGCACCTCTGCACACAGGGGGGGCTGATGCATACGGCTCCGCCCTGACGTCGTCCATGGATGTGACGTCAGCGGAGCCATAAATGCCCCGACCCGGCGCGCCGACATCAGTTTTCTTCTTTTCCTCGTCACAACGCGGATCCTGGAAACCAGCAGTTCCTAGCCTACTTTTGGGCCTTCTCGACACCATTGGTGTCGTACCGGAACAGTGTGCAATGCCCTCTGGGTTCAAAGCCTGTGAGGCCTGTGCGCGTCAGATGTCTGGCACTGATCCGCACCTTATTTGCATGTGGTGCCTTGGTGTGCACCACGATTCCAATCAATGCGTCGACTGTCAACAGATGAAGCCTAAGACCCTTTGGGAACGCCGTATAAAGCTGTTGGCCGCGTAACTGCTTGGGCCAGTTTCTTCTCGTCGCCGCTCTCCCTCTCCAGAGGGGGTTCACTCCCGAGGCCGCTCCTGTGACCGGCGCTCTAAAAAAGGTAAGCGGAGCCACAAGCGTCCAATGAGGTCCACCTCCCGTAGGCGTGCCGCTGGTGCCCACTCCTATTGTACGGGGTCAACTACGGGAGGTCACCTCCTCCTTATCCTCCATTCCCAGGAGTTGGAGTGACGCATGCCCAAATGGAGTCCTATTTCCAGGCTCTTCAGGCCTACTTCAAGTCCCCTGCTCTCCCTGGCACACCTTCGGGCCCCGGAGAGGCGGAGGGTACTCGGGCCGGGGCCTCGTCGGCGGATCCTTCCCCGGCCAGGGTTGTGTGCACTGACTCCTACTCCGGAGCGAAGGTGACAACGTTGGGCCGTTGGCCAGACTGTCCTGGTTGCTCTAGCACATCCTAGTCAGTCAGAGCATAGCCCTGTGCGGCTTCCTGCACGGATGACGGAGGCGGTGTCGACGCCGGCGACGCCTGGTTCGACGCCAGGCTGTCAACGCATAGCCCTGTGCGGCTTCCTGCACAGACGGCGGGGGCAGCGTCGATGGCGCCGAACTTGGAGCTAGGCTCCATGTTGGACCCAAAACCGGGCTCATCGCCCAAGCCCCTGCCCAGCTCACTTCCTCCGACACCAGTCGGCGTCAAGGGTACATCCATCGTGGAGGCCGTCGAAGTCCTGTTGACTCTGACACGGGGCTCACGGGCGCCACTGTTTTCACATCCTTCGCCGCCAGTGCCCATCCTTTCATCAACGCCGATGCCCATGCCTGGGGTTGCTACGGAATCCTTGTTTCTGTCCCCTCAGCAGGATCGAGCGATACCGGTATCCACTATGGCCTTTGCGGATGCTGTTGCTTCCCCTGGTCTGGAGGCACTGGTGCTGGTTCCTAGTGTGGCATGGCCTACAGGTCGTTCCCCAGTCCCCCTCTTTATGGCGACTGGGAGAATTAGCCTCCAACCGTCTCCTACAGATGGCCTCATGTCCCCTCTTAGGGTGATTACTGAGTTGGGGGCCGCCTACGCGCGGCTATCTCCAGAGCAGCTGCTATTCTTGGCTTTCAGCCTCCTGTGGTACCCCTCATTCCCGATCCCTTAATGGATCTGCTTCATCTCGAGCCCATTACAGTGGAACCCTTGCTACCCCTTGGGGGTGCTTCATTTGAAGTCCTGCGTGGCACATGGACACAGCCCTCTTCCGGAGCCCTGGTTGATCGGGCTATTGCAGGTGGGCACCGTCCTGCCCCTGGGGGATCCACTCTGTCTGCCCCTCGATCCTGCTGCTCAGGGCCTGGTAATTCAGGCGGCTTTTGGTTTACAAGACTCCTCTCCTTTGCCTGTTTCCGCCCACCCAGGCATCCCGGTGGGTGGGCGCATGTGGCAGACAGCTTTTTGCTTCTTCTAGCGCTGCCATCCGTGCTTTTAACACTACATGCATGTTTGCACGTGCGTCCTCTGCACTCTGGGATTCCGTGGCTACCTTGCTTCCTTCTCTTCTGGAGGAATTGCGCTCGGAGTTCCTCCGACTTGTCCTTCACGGCAAGGAAATGGCTTATTTTACAATATGTTCCTCCCTGGATGCCACGGGCTCAGTGGGCCGTGCTCTTGCAAGGCCGGCAGCTTTGCGCCGTCATGCCTGGATGCGTGACAGCCGCTTCCCTGATAATATCCGGGACAGCCTCCAGGACATGTCATTTGACGGAATAGACCTTTTTGGGTCCCACACTGACTTGGCGGTCTCCCGGCTTCTGTCAGGGTTACCGTAATTATGCCGTGCCACTGACCGCCTGACTTTTTCTTCTCGGTTGCGGTCTTCCTTTATGGCAAGTTTTTTTATCAGAGGCAGATTAGTACCTCTATATTGTCGCTATAGTCGTACAGTTGGGTTGTTTTTATTTTCAAGTCCTCTGACTGTCTGTTTTGCCAAGAGGACCCCCCTCCTTGCCAGGGATTAACCCTTGCCCTATGTGGGGTATTGGCTGGTGGCAGGTATCTGACTTTGCCTTCGTACGCTCCTGTGGAGTTTTCATTGTAGGTATCCCTCTGGGGCTTAGGTGCCTCCTTTTACTGCGTTCCGCAGGGTCGCATCGCCCTACTGTCTATAATGCTTAGACCCTAGGTCTAGGTCTATTTTCTTTTGGTGCCAGCCTTGCATGGGTTGTTCCCTCCAGTAGCGAGTTGCCGTGGACCTTTCTGTTGTGGGTTGTTATGGCCCTTGGCTTGTTCCCCAGCAGTTTCCTCCACATCCCGCTGCTTTTGCGCAGGGTTTTCTACATTCCACTGGCATTCTTAAATGTGGTGGACTCGTGGAGCGGGTTCTCATTGTACTCCGCTCTTCCTGGCGTCTAGGACCTGTGAGTTGGTCTTAAGTACTCCCTTATTAGGCTCGTATTTTTTTCTAAATTGTCCTGCGAGATGTCGGCGCTCTCTTCCGGACTGACGACAGAGGCTGCTTAGAACCTAGTCTAGTACCACTTTCTGTATAAGTTGCAGGTACTTTTCAGCGAACCCGAGTGCCTGGGTTTGGACGGGTTTCAGAATCTTCTTGAGGCTGTTATTGTGAGAAGTTGGCCTGATATATGATGCTCACTAGTTCTAGTGATCACCTTGTATAAGTCCAAACAACCCTTATGGTGATTGGTTGTAAGTCAACCTTATAGACCAGCTATCCTAATGGTAGCATGGACAAAGCAGTCTTTAGGCTAAACTCTTTTGGCATGTGAAGCCAGCTGTTTTACCACAATATAACCCCTTGAATACCAGATGAAAGGGCACCACACAGGTTGTTATGAAAATAAACAGTATATTTATTAATAACAACACCTCTGAACTCTTTATGAGGTCAGAGGGCTAAGCACATGACAATCTCTTAGGAAAAATACGATAAGTTGCACAAAATTACAATGGTGCCCTAGGGGCACGACAAACCATATACTAAGTAAGTGGAATGTGAAAGTCAATAGAAGGAATGGAGCTGTCCAGAGGCTGTAGGATCGATGGGACCACGCTACACTAACACTAGGTAAGTAATAGGAGGCCCACGGAACGCGTGTGCAGAGTGTGAACTCACACGCGAGATGCATAACAACGTCTATGGACAGTACAGTTCAAGTTAAAGGTGAGTACGGGTAATCCTGACTAGGTAGGACTAAAACGACTGTGGAACTAGACACTAGGACAGTTAAACTACCCTGGAGCACCGAAGTGTCCTTGTTACCTCACCCACGGGCCGCGGGTGCATAGGGGTCAAAGTGCGTCGGGTTCTCGCGTTGAAGTCAATGGAGCCTGAAAGAAAAGATGCTGCAGGCGACCAAGAGGAAGATGTCCGGTGCAATCCAAGGGTGGATTGTTGAAGAAGGAGACCTGAAAGCAGAGGGCACAATGTTCACAGTCACTAGCCAGTGACTGGAGTGGAACCAGGAAGGAACCAGATGTCGTTGTCACGATCAGGTGAAGAGTGGACGCTTGACTCTGCAGCCACGTGGACCAGGAGGTGTCTTCGATGACCAGGATGGAGGCACAAGCTGTCCCACGCAGGCTCTCGCTGTCAGCGGTGTTGGATCCGGAATCGGCGCCAACAGGCCTTGGCAAAGGCAACCCACGCGGTGAGTGGAGAAAGCGTCTGGTGCGGACTAGGAGAGTCTGGGGTGCCCCTCTTTTGGAAGGGAGCAAGGGCCAGTCTGGAGCAACCAGACCAGCAGCAAAGATTCAAAGATTTGTCGTCTAGGAGGCCACTAGCCAGCCGGCAAGTGACCAGACAACGCATCGAGCAGCAACAAAGCAGATGGGCCCCACGCAGATCTCGTGGATGCTGGAGGGCTGATCTTCGGTGCAGGAGCTGCTCGGGGATGGGGCTTCTCAGTCCCCAAAGCACTTGGTCGAGTTTACCTCGGGAGTCGTGCTGGAAGCGAAGTGCAGTTTCTTCCAAGATGGCCGGTCCCACGTGTCTCGTCGCACCCACGGGTCTCAGCTTTGCTGCAGATGTGGGTTGAGGTCGGAGAGGTCTGGGAATCCGGGTCTCGTCGGGCTCTGAAGTCTGGATCCTGGAAGGAAGACGACAAAGGGAAGCCGCTGGACGCTTGATGGTGCCTGCTTGTGCAGGGTGGACACTCCTTGCCCACAAGGGAGATTCTTCAGTCTTCTGTGGAGCAGAACGTCGAAGTCCAGAGTTTCTTCTTGTAGAATATGTTCAGGATAATCTGATTTGGAATGGGACCAGCTCCTACCTTTATCCTGCTAAAGGGGGCTGCACTACTGACTAGGTCCCTCCCCTGGGTGGGACCAGGAAGGGGGGGTGGTTACACCCCCTATCCTTTGTCCGGTTTCCCGCCAGGGCTGGAGTGCCCCAGCAACTGGTTTGAACCGGTGTATGCACAGGGCACCTTGTGTGCCCCAGGCATGTCTCATTCCTTTCAAGCCTATCCTACCCAATACACAAAATCCTGTCTGGGGTGGTGCTAGCACCTCCCAAGGCAGGAAACCCTTTGTCCAAGCCGTCCTCGCTGGAAGGACTCCCAGCAGCAGGAGGTCAGACTTGTGTCTGTGGTGGCAGCATCCATTTTGTGATGCCATGGCTCGAGTTAACTTTAACCGGGGTTCTCAGTTACATACATTTCGTGTCCCTCTAGAAGGGTGGAATGCTACCCCCGTCGCCAGAATTGGCGAGGGGGTAGTATTCCAATTCGTATGACACCTTACTCGACATGTTTTGATAATGTTATACCAGAGTTAGCATTTAACCGCGAGGATTATAATGCACTTAAGAGTATATGGTATAGCGTTATCATGGAACAGCTATTAGGACTTGGTTCCGCAAGCTGCAAACGGGCTCAGCTCATGCCAGAGCACCATCTCACATAATTCCAAGCACTCTGCCTTCAGGATTGATAAGGCCTTCCATAGGAGTGACTGATAGGAATATATGTGTCCATTTTAGGTTTAGATATAGGTATACTATATCTACAGCAAAGGGTGATTACACCACCTTGCCCCAGCTGTCTTGCAGCCAGTTGTGTCAGTTTTGGATGGCCAGCCAGGGGTGGCATAATACATGCTGCACCCCTGGTAGGCCCTGGGTACACCTATGCCCTGGGTACCTAAGGTACACTGTACAGGGACTGATAAGGTGACTCAGTATCCAATTAGATATGTACCTAGGGTACATGGAGTCCATTTTACAGAGAGAGCAGGAAGCCTGGTGTCCTGAATAGTAGGATCCCAGGCCAACTTAGTCAAAAAATAGCAAAACACTAGGCAAAAGGTTGGGGGTAACCATAGTCAGATATCCACCTTCCTACAGTTATGTGCCATGTCATCCCTCTTGGCTTGTGTCGCCCGTTGCTTCTTGCTATTGAGCGCATCTTGGCTGTTCCTGCTGTCTTGCTTCCTGGTGTTACTTCTGGCCGCGTATGAGCGTCTTTCGGGCTTTATATGGGCATTCTTTCAATGCTCTCCACATCTCTGTCTGGTGAGGGTCTCCGCAGTGCTCCTCCCCTGTGGTACACGTGGGGGCACTACATGTTCTCTCCACCATACCACTTACCTGGTCCTTTGGGTTGGTTTTGGCGACTGCTGCATCCTGCGGTTCCTTCATGCCATAAGGTTCAGTTCTACTCCCTGCGAGGTGCTGCACTTTCTTTTCATGTCAGTTTCTTATTAGCCGTGTTTTTCTGCCATGTCGCCCTGTGCTGGGCAGGGGTCAGTGTCCTGCTGCCTTCGTATCTTTACAGGAGCAGGTTTCACTATGTTTTACGCGGTTTGAGTGATTTAGCTGGGCTAGCCCTGACTTCTTGTCCACACCTTGCATCCTGGGGATCCTTTATGCCTCTTTCGAGGTTCGGCATTTTTTGTAGCTCAGGTGCAAGTGTTCTGTTTTTCTTCTTCATCCCCTCTACATGTGGGGGTTTTCGTGTTATTCTGGACGGGCTGAGGTGCCCTAGCCTTCTCTTGATTCCTGCTCTCTTCAGGGCACAGGGGTATGGTGGGTGGCTGCACTGTCACTTTGTCCCCACTGTGTTTCGTCCTTGGGAGACGACACTCCTTTAGTCATGTTATTGACTACTAGGTTCTTCTAGACCTTGGTGGGGTTTAGTTGCAGTCCTGCCTCCTCTATAGGTATGGCTTTGGTATCTATTCTAAGTTAAGAAATCTGCGGCTAGACGTCTCTGTCCTGTCAGATGAACAAGTTACTTACCTTCGGTAACGATGTATCTGGTAGAGACATAGTCTAGCCGCAGATTCCTTAACGCCCGCCCGTCCTCTCCGTCCTGCGACAACGTTTTCAGGTTGGGCTTCTTGCCTTTGCCTCCGTTTAGGTGGCTTTATTCCTCTGCGGAGGGACGTTTCCTCTTCATTCCAACTCCTGAGGCTACATTCTGTTTTGTGGCTTTGTTCTGCCCATTCTTGTGATTGGCGGTATGCTCATATGACATGTGCCCTTTACAATCCTTACCCTGGGTTGTCCGATGTGAATCTCCTTTTCCATTCTGTCTTCTTCAACCGCTTGCGGTCTCTTGCCTTTCCTGTACTCTAGCGGTTCTAAACTCTGACAAGACTGCCTTCGGCAGATCCATTATTTGGATTTGACGCCTCCTTTTAAGTGACGCTATAATACTTTGTCCTTGCTCCTGGATTTTTGACTGGTTGTCCTTCACTGTCATTTCTTATGGTTGCAGCCTTGCTGCCGGCTACTGCGATGGTTCACCGAGGAGCTAGGGCTCAATGGTGGGTCTTGTGCCTCTTGTGGCGCAGGCCAAAGTTTCTATTCTGCCTATGCTCTGCATCTTCTGCCTCCGGGGGAGGTTGGGACTTTACACTGGCGGGGGTTCCTACCAGAGTGGTGCTCTGTACTTTCTCTCAGTTTACAGTATACAGTGCTTGGCACTGTCCTTCTATGGTGATGTTTATTCACCATACCTTGTTTTTTTCTTTTTCTGCACATTGTTCCCATATTTTTACAGTTTTTTGGTGATGGCTTCGCGTTCTGACGCTCAAAAGTCTTCAGATAAAAACTGATGTCGGCGCGCCGGGGCGGGGCATATATGGCTCTGCTGACGTCACGTCCATGGACGACGTTAAGGTGGAGCAGTACGGCGCCTCCCCCCGGTGCGCAGAGCTGCTGCTGCGCAAAAGTTTCCGGACCAGTCTGGCGCCTGGGGATATTCTAAGTTAAGGAATCTGCGGCTAGACTATGTCTCTACCAGATACATTGTTACCGAAGGTAAGTAACTTGTTCAACAGCTAAATAGGATTGACCCCAAGCATGCAGTAAGCTTCTATATAAGTTGCATAAAGGAGATCAGGTATGATGACCAACTCTTTGTCGGTTACACAGGCATCAAGAAAGGTAAGGCATTTCAAATGACAACTCTCTTACTGGATTGTATTGTGTACAAAGATCTGCTATGCACTGTCAAAGAAACAGCTACATACGGGAACCTAGGCCCATTCAACCAGGCTAGAGTCTTCGCTAGAGGTGCACCATTTGTAGATATCTGTAAAGTGGTGACATAGGCTTCCCTTCAAACTTAAAAAAAAAGCTAGTGTTTGGATCCGGAAGTGTGGAGGAATGGTCACTTCATGCTTTCAGTTTTACTAGATTTTCTAGTTTAAGAAAGTCTTCTTCAGAACCACCTCCTACGGGGAGCATTGTTTGGGATTCTATTCAAAGATGATGAATCTGCATGTAGAAGTCTCCACCAGAAGAAAAAGTTCAGTACCTTCACATGGTTTCTGGTGGACTCTCCGTGTACCTTCAGACCCCTCACCAATCGCACCCTCCTCCACATTTCTGAAGGGAATTTGAAGGCCTTATGAGTTTGTCCCACTGTGCCTATTTTCGTCTAGATATTATTTTCATCCCTGCATTGAGAGACATGGTTAAAAACGGATAAGAACTGATGTCAGGGTACTGGGGTGGGCACTATATAACTCAATCGACATCAACAAAACTTTGTGTTCGAGGCATATGAGCTGCAGATTACACACTGTACATAGATGGCCACCTCGTGTTGGGCCCGGATGTTTGCAGTTTGTTTTGTTGTAGAAAAGTCTGTGGAAGTCACGGGATAGGTGACTCCTCCTTTGGATGATAGTGCGCATGGGCATCGGCTCCATTCCCAGATTGTTTTTTCCCGCCACCGGGCTCAAATGTGTTTCCAGCGCTCCGTGTTCGAACTGATTTCCTTTGGCGCGCAATCCTCACAAAATTGATTTTGAACGCTTTCCCAGTCAACGCTACTCTTCAGCACCAAAGGGGTAGATTCCGGTCATTGTCGGCGGCCTTCGGGCCTAACTAGGCCTCGACTCCACCTCATGGAAAGGACGCCATTTAAAAAATGTCCTCTATGTGGGTCGAAGTTTCCCCACACTGACCTTCATGAAGTGTGTAACCTTTGCCTCTCCCCGGAGCACGAGGCCAGAGACTGTTCCACTTGTGCCTCTTTCCGCTCCAAAAAGACTATCTGGGACTGAAGAGCTAGGAGAAAAATTGCTCGATCTTCAGCTCCGCTTCCGGACGACATCTTTCACGAAGGCGTCGACGTCCCAGAACAACACGACGTCGACGGCAACTCCAATGCAGAAGATTCAGAAGTCGAGGACATCACTCCAGCACAGCGGGTCGTAAGTAAGACCGTCGACCCCGACCCTTCCTCGACACCTCCAAAGAAGGCCCCGGTCACACCCTTGCCTTCGGGCTCGGGTGCACACCGACACACTGCTTCTACTGCCCCACCTTCGGGCCCGGCTAAGAAGCTAACTAAGCCTTCAGGCGACTCGGGCTCGAGTTGGCCTTCCCACGGTACCGGCACCAAAAAAGACAACCTCACCGGTCCCACCGACATCAAAACTGCCGAAGCCTCCCGCTAATCCTTCGGCACCGAAACCCAGGTCGGAACCAAGCAAACCTGCTTCGGATTCGAAAAGACCACCGGAACCGAAAAAACCATCAGATCCAAAAAATATACCAGAGCCGAAAAAATCTTCGGAGCCGAAAAGACTCCTGCTTCTCCGGTTAAGGACATTGCCAAAAAAACAAAAGAAACCGCTTCGGTGCCGAAACCTCCCTCCACACCATAAGATCGGCCTCCTGCAGAAGGCTTATTTCATCCTGACCCTGCAGAAAAGACTCTAGCTAAAGACCCAATCACTGGGCAGCTAACTTTAGCTTTAAAAAAGCGACCACTGGATACACAGCTCCTCATTCAAAGAAGAAGAACATGGCTACCTCTCCTTTAAGACTTCCTTCCCTTTCGCCTCCACCTATACCACCACCACCTGCTCCCCTACCACAACATTCCCCTACATCCTCTATCATACCAGATGATGGCAATAGGGATGATAGCTCTGATGATATAGGGGCTAACATAGATGATCCATCTATTCCTCCAGGCTCACTTGAGCCGTAGGATGATTAGAACACCCCAGACGTCCCAAATGTCCCTCAAGATGACAAATACCCCTCAAGGCCTTCCCCACCAGAAGACACTATGGGTTTTAATCAGTTAATACACAGAGCCTCGCAATATCGTGAGGTAGTTATGCATACAGGCCCTGTAGATGAAGACTTTCTAATGGATACCTTTGATAATGCACACAGGTCCTCATCCATTTTACCAATGCTTAAAGGAGTGATTAAGCATGCTCCTGAAGTCTTCAAGACCCAGTCAGAACTCTGGTCATTAACCCTCGAATTGAGAAAAAATATAAAGCTGCCTCTTCAGACCCAGCATATATTAAAGGTCCAGTACCACTAGACTCACTTGTAGTTTCCTACGCTCGCAAAAGAGCAAACTCACAAACATCAGGTGAAGCTCCCCCACCAGATAAAGAGCCTAAGCTACTTGACGCATCAGGGAAAAGAACTGCGTCTCAAGCAGCAAACATGTGACATATTGCCAATACACAAGCATTATTGGCCAGATATGACAGGGCACATTATGACGAATTGGAATCACTAATGCGACACCTCCCTGATAAATACAAAGTTAGAGCAAATGAGCTTATCCAAGAAGGGAGAAATATTACAAACACCTCTATTTGTTGTGCACTTGATGCAGCGGACACTGCCTGCCTGTGCACTTGATGCAGTTAACACCAGTGTTCTATTGTGTAGACACGCCTGGCTACGCATATCAGGGTTCAAACCCGAGGTCCAAAGTGCTATACTTAATCAACCCTTCGATGAGCAACACTTGTTCGGACCCAATCACTTGAAAAAATGAACAAGCATTTACAATGCAATGGTCTCGGCATTATTAAATGTAGAGCTATTGGCATTGCCCATGACTTTTTTTTTTAATCATAAATAAATGGCATTGTCATTTACATTGCCAATAGTTTAATCGTTAAATAAATGGCATTTTCATTTACAATGCCAATAGCTTAATAGCTCGCAAATGCATGACCTATAGCATTTACGCCCACACAGAGCCACACACACAAAGCCACCCACACACAGACTACACACACAGACTACACACGCACACACAGACTACACACGCACACACAGACTACACACGCACACACAGACTACACACGCACACACAGACTACACACGCACACACAGACTACACACGCACACACAGACTACACACGCACACACAGACTACACACGCACACACAGACTACACGCACACACAGACTACACGCACACACAGCTCTCACAGCCCACACAGCTCTCACAGCCCACACAGCTCTCACAGCCCACACAGCTCTCACAGCCCACACAGCTCTCACAGCCCACACAGCTAGGAAATCCCTAGAAAACCAGAGGTGTTTTCTCAGAAGGTACCCCTCGAAAAGAAAGAGAGTACGATATGATATAATAAGGAATGTGCAAAAAAATGAAACGGTTTGCTGAAGGCACACAAGTGATAAAATTAAGTTCTCAACGGAGCGACAACTGACAAGAGAGGGCTGCGACTCCTGGAAGAAGCCCAGCGAGCACAAATAGAATATCGCTAGGGGTACCTGATTAGTGCCATCTTTTCCGTTATCATATGAATATTTACTTTGGTTGCGGAGTCGCCGGCGTTGGCTTAGCGTGACCGCCAAGAAGTTCATTTTAGGCAGAAGTTGACAGGGCTGAGGAGCATTAAATACGTTGTACTAATCAGCTCCTTCAGAAAAATACTGTTTTACTCTGACTCATAATCACATTAAATCATGCTGCAAGGTTTTCTCTGTTCACATTCTCCTTTGAAATTCCATCGCAGCTTATCACCTCTGGGTTCTAGCTGCTGGAAGCCTGCCTCCCTCCATTGCACCAAGCTTAGTGATATATTCTCTTAACAGTAGCATGTCCTGAAGAGTAGCAAAGGCAAGCATAAGGGGCAACCCGTGATCCGTCCTTTTGAAAAGGCAAAGCAGTATTCCCCCGCTAGCCCAGAGGGGCATTATACTCCCGTCTCAGACATGCCCAATGATCTTGAATTTGGAGAGAAATAAAAAAAATCACACCAAGCGGGGTCATAGACTAGGCGCATCGCTCACATTCGCACAGTACCTGCTACTCAGGTAAGCCACCGTTACACAGCCAGACTGTTGTACAACAACCTTCTTTCTCTTCCTTGTTCCACGCAGAGCCAAATCTGTTTACGGCGGAAGTGACCTAGACCGGGTGTAAGGACTAGAGGCGTGGAGAGGACCTAGCGAGGGAGGGACCACAACTGAGAGGACATGCCCGTCTCCCTCACTTCCGAGACTCCAATCTGTCACGGAGCTCAAAGTTTCAGTTAGCGGTCTAGAATGTTCCAGTAAAGAAGTCTGACAAAAAGGGGAGTCAAATTCATGGATAAAACATTTTTTTTAATACACCAATTACTACATAAACAAGGCGTACCACGTGCTGTGGTGTCAGAAAAATGTAATTGGTCCTAATCCACACCGGGGCTAACAAACGGAATGGTAACTCCATCCCCGATACAAGTAGATTATGATTCAAGAAAGTAGTCTACAAAATAATTACGTAACAAGGAATGGTGGATGGGCTGGCAATGTGCCACTCTATCAGCCAGCCCAGTATGCTGATTCTATTGGCCTCAGAAGGATGAATGGCTGAATCCAGCAAGACACAGGACCGCTTGTCTCAGCTGTGTCCGGTGAAGATAACAAAGAACAGGAGTATTCAGAGAGAGAGGGGAAGGAAGAGAAATACAGTAAAGTAGAAGGAAGGGAGAGAAAGAAGGGGAGAGGGAAGGAAGAGGGGGACAAGTAGGAACGGAACGAAAAGAGATAGAGGGAGGAAATGCAAGAAGCGGGCAGAAGATGAAACATGGGAGAACGAAGAAAAGAGGTAGCTAAGGAGAGAATGAGGAAAACGAGAAGTAGGGGCAGATAGAAGGACTGCTGGGCAGAGAAGAGAGCAGTATTAGCGAACGCTGGGTGCCGCCTCGCCTCATATAGCGCTAGAGGTGCCAGAGGAGACAGATCCACTCAGGGTCCCGCAGACACCCCGGAGATGAGCCTCTCTGGGCCCGTCACTAGCGTTGGAGTCCCTCCCGGGGGACTCGAAATGACAATTGGGCCCCTGAGCCTCTCTGGGCTCCTTCAACAACCAAATGCTGCCTCTTCGATGGAGCCCCCTCCTGGGGACTCGAAGCAGCTATGGCCCCCAAGAGCCTCTGGGCTCGAACAGAATGCAGCCTGAGCCTCCCCCTGCCCGTGCACACTCACCGGACTCTCAGGCGGAGGCTCCTCGGTGCAGGCGGCGTCCTCCTCCTCCCCCGGTCCTGCTCCTGGGACCGGGTGCTGGCAATGGCGGCGGGCAGGGCTCTCTTCCTCGGGGGAGCCCCACGGGGGAACCAACACGCTCCCTTTCCCTCTCCAGGCGAGGGCACCGGGCGCTGGGTAGGCTCCTGCTTGCTCCGGTGCTTAAACCGACCGCGAGTCTTCGGTGGGAGGCGGGGTAGGCTCCCGCCCTCCTACTTCCGGTTGCGGTTGTCCTGCCCCGGCCTGCCTGACTTTCTGGTCGCGGGCTGGCGGCGATAAGGGAAATCTCGCCGGGTGGGCACCGGCTTCTCAAAATAAAGCGCTCTGTGCGCTATCAACATAATTTTAAAAAGTATTTAAACAAGACTCGCGCAGGGGGACAAGACTCGCGCAGGGGGACGGGACACGCGCAGGGGGGGGGACGGGACACGCGGGGGGGGACGGGACTGGCGCGGGGGGTTAAAAAATACATTTTCAAAAAAAAGAAAACTTACCTGACTGTCCGCGTCAGAGCAGAGGAAGCGGCTCTAGTGTGGGTGGAAAGCGGCAGCATCACCTTACTCGGCGCTGGCTGGGCAACAATGGCTGCCTCAAAGCTTCCGAAATTTTTCGGATTTGGGGGCGTGTTTTGCTGTCATGAGTGACAGACGACGTCACGAGCTAAAGAACAGCAAAACTTACGCCCCCAAATCCGAAAAAGACGGGGCTTGTTTGGAGTGACTCACTTCTCTTCCAATGGCTGGCCTCTGTTTAGGAAGCCAGCCAATGGAAGCTAACGGAGCTGAGAGGCGGGTCTAAACTGCCCTACTAACTGACATTAATTCTCCGGACCGGAAGGTGCTTCGCAGCTTATAGGTCCCGAGACCTAAAAAGGATACAGATACAGCCAAATCTATGGGAGCCCTGCAGTCGCAGGCTCCCAGACGTTCATTTCGCCGCTCATCTTTTCGAGGCGCCACCAGGGGATACTCTTTGGACACACCTCATACAAAGCCCCTACCAATCCACCTACAGTAAGGGCTACCAAAGGGGAGGTTACAAGGGTAACCATAATAAAGGCAGAGGTAAAAACAACTCCCGCTCTGCCTCTACCCCTGACCAATGACTCCCCTTTCCTTCCCCCGTCCCATTCCTCTCCTGTCGGGGGAAGACTACAACAATACCTACCAGCCTGGGAAAACATCACATCAGACAGGTGGGTGCTTCAAATAATTAAATCAGGTTACTGTCTAGATTGAACATCCACCCCCCCCAAACATACCAACCAAACAGCGTCCAATGTCACAAGAACATTTAACACTGCTCAGACAGGAAGTAATATCCCTCCTGCGGAAAAATGCAATAGAAATAGTACCAAAGCATCAGCAAAACAAAGGAGTATACTCCCTATATTTTCTAATCCCAAAGAAGGACGGATCTCTAAGACCTATCCTAGACCTCAGACCTCTAAACATTTACATACAGTCGGATCATTTTCATATGGTCACACTCCAACAAGTCCTTCCACTCCTGTTACAAAACAACTTCCTTGTCACTCTAGATCTCAAGGACGCCTACTTCCACATTCCCATCCACACAGCGCACAAAAAATATCTCAGATTTGTACTAGACGGGCAGCACTACCAGTTCAAAGTGCTCCCATTCGGAGTCACAACAGCGCCAAGGGTGTTTACCAAATACCTAGCAGTAGTAGCAGCACATTTAAGAAGACAACATATTCACGTCTTCCCATACCTAGACGACTGGGTCATAAAAGCCAGCTCATACAGCCAGTGTGTACAACACACTCACGCTACTATTCAACTGCTTCACGACTTGGGATTCAAAGTAAATCACACCAAGTCACATCTGCAACCTTCCCACATACAACAATATCTCGACGCTACAATAAACACCCAACTAACACTAGTCTATCCCTCTCCAACCAGGATAACAAGTGTACAAACTCTCCTAACAAAATTCAAGCTGCAACACTCGCTTCCAGCTCGAGTGTTCATGCAGCTCATAGGAATGATGGAATCTTGCATGTTTATAGTACCTCACGCAAGACTGCAAATGCGTCCACTTCAAGAGTGCCTAGCATGCCAATGGAACCAGGCTCGTGGTCAATTAACAGACCTAGTGTTGGTAGACAGGTGGACTCATCGCTCTCTGCAATGGTGGAACACCCAAAACCTTTCAAAGGGCCGACGGTTCCTAGAGCCAGTTCCTCAGATAATCTTGATAGCGGACGCATTGCTCTCCGGCTGTGCAGCTCACCTACTGCATCACACCATGCAAGGCGGGTGGACACCGCAACAAAAGCTACTCCACATCAACCACTTGGAGTTACTAGCTGTTTTTCTAGCCCTAAAAGCATTCCAAAAACAAGTATCAGGCAAAGCTGTCTTAGTCCGCACAGACAATATGATAGCCATGTACTACATAAACAAACAAGGGAGAACACACTCTCTGCAGCTATCTCAGTTAGCACAGCAGATATGGAGATGGGCGCAATACCACTAAAAATCTTCCTCTTAGCCCAACATGTTCCAAGAGTGCAAAACACCATGGCAGATCTGCTAAGTTGACAGACACAGCAGATCCATGAGTGAGAACTTCATTCACAAGTTCTTCAACCATTCTTTCAAATGTGGGGACAACCTCAGATAGACCTCTTCGCCACCCACGAAAAACGCAAAATGCCCAAACTTCGCCGCCAGATATCCACAACCGCTGTCCAAAGGCAATGCGATGTGGATGAACTGGTCCGGAAAATTTGCGTACGCTTTTCCTCCTCTCCCACTACTTCCGTAAGTGATACGCAAGCTAAAGCAACATTCCCTAACACTCATTCTAGTTGCTCCAACTTGAGCCAGACAACCGTGGTACACCACACTGCTGTAACTATCTGTGGTACCACACCAAAAACCAAGCCTATCTCCACGCCTCTTAACACAGAACCATAGAGAGATCAGACACCCGGACCCAGCTCAGCTCAACCTAGCAATCTGGCTCCTGAAGTCATAGAGTTTGGTTACCTCAACCTTCCTCCAGAATGCATGAACGTTACTAAAGAAGCCAGGCGTCCCACTACTAGAGCATGTTATGCTGCTAAGTGGATACGATTTGTAATATACTGTCAATACAACCACATAAATCCTTTAGCTCTGTCTATTCAACACATCATAGGATACCTATTACACCTTCAAAAGTATAATGTAGCTTACACATCTATCAGACTACACGTTGCTGCCATTGCAGCATATTTACAAAATAGACAACATCTATCTCTGTTTAGAGTGCCTGCTATAAAAGCTTTTATGTAAGGACTCAAAAGAATAATCCCTCCCAGAACGCCACCTTCACCAGTGTGGAACTTAAACATTATTCTTACACGGTTAATGGGGCCTTGAAAAGTAGCTTTCCTAGTAGCTATTACTTCTCTCAGAAGAGTCAGTGAACTACAAGCATTTACCATTCAAGAACCCTTTTTGCAAATGCATCATAACAAGATGGTTCTACGCACTAATCCTAAATTACTTCCAAAAGTCATTTCACCATTTCATCTAAATCAATCTGTTGAGCTGCCCGTATTTTTTGCGCAGCTACAAACAGTCGCAGAAAGAGCTCTACACACCTTAGACGTCAAAAGAGCATTACTGTACTACATCGAAAGGACACAAACGTATCGTAAAGCTTAACAACTTTTTGTGTCTTTTACACCACCACATAAAGGCAACCCCATATCTAAATTGGGGATAGCTAGGTGGATTGTTAAATGCATACAAATATGTTACCAGAAAGCCAAACTTACGTTAACAATTCCTCCAAAAGCCCATTCTACAATGAAAATAGGGGCTTCAATGGCATACTTAGGGAACATTCCCCAAGATGATATATGCAAAGCAGCTACATGGTCTACACCGCACACATTCACAAAACATTATTGTGTAGATGTGCAAACAAATCAACAAGCCACTGTGGGCCAGGCTGTACTAAAAACTCTGTTTCACACTACTGCAACAGATACCGGTGGTCGCCGCTAGGTGTGGGTACTGCTATACAATCTATGCACAGTGTGTAATCTGCAGCTCATATGCCTCGAACGGAAAATGCTACTTACCAGTATGCATCTGTTTTTGGCATGTAGAGCTGCAGAGTTACACACGCCCACCCGCCTCCCCGGCTACCTTTATCTGTTCAAGTATTATCTTAATTAGATACAAATCACATGGATATCACTACTTCTTGTAGAGCTCCATCACTTCCCTAATGGCGAAAAACAATCTGGGGATGGAGCCGATGCCCATGCACACTATCATCCAAAGGGGGAGTCACCTATCCGGTGACTTCCAAAGACTTTTCTACAACAAAACAAACTGCAATCATCCGGGCCCAACACTAGGTGGCCATCTATGCACAGTGTGTAACTCTGCAGCTCTACATGCCAAGAACAGATGCATACTGGTAAGTATCATTTTCCTTCCTGCCTCAACCCACAGCTACCCCCCTTCAGTGCTAGAGAGCTGTCTCAGAACTTTCCAGATCCAGTCTGGCACCTGGGATATTAAAATGTGAGTAAATCTACAGGTAGATAAAGGATCCACCAGAAAGATTGTTGCTGAGGGTAAGTAATTATTTTTTTGGTAACCTGAGCAAATTTGTTTTCAGAAATGTAATAAAAAACCCACGTATGTTACTGCTTTACAATATGCACGTCAGATAATATGACAACGTTTTGTAAAACTTTGGTTTAATTTTGGTTTGTTTGTAATCCAGTTAATATGGTTCAAAGGAGGAAGTGTACTAACTACTTTTTATTTACTTACTATGGACCTTCAGACCGCCAAAATCAAGGCATTGTTGTTTGTAAACTGCACCATGATGCCTTCAGTGGGTCTTCGAGCCTAATTACTTTGAGTCTCATCCATCCCTAGCAGTTTCATTTCCTTGAAATAACCAAATACCCAACTGTTTTCTAAATAATACAACTGACTGCATACATTCTTTACTTTCAAATACAACTTGTGATTTTACTTTAACATCCCAATATTTGTAGTTTATATTGGCTTGTACAAACCCTTTTGTGAATGGGGAAGACTTTTCCAACTTGCAAAACAGGTTTGGGATTTGTACAAAGATGTTTTAAGGTCACAAATCCTGTGATTTTGCAAATTGGAGGGATTTAAGACTGCAACGTGCCTTCGTTCATCAGAATGTAGTGGCTTTACATTTCGTGCAGATTTTCCTTTTGACTGTAAAATACTTTTTAAAATTCAAAATTATTTGTGTGTTTCATTCTCAGGTGCATTGATCTACTTGTTAGATATGTTCTGCAACTCTACCCATCCACAAGTCCGATCACAAACAGCAGAACTTTTTGCTAAAATGACCTCGGATAAACTCATAGGTCCAAAGGTAAGCAAGAACAGAAACTCTTAACATGTAATGTTCTCACAATATTAGCAGTATATCATGTCATTTGGTAAGCAACAAAACTTCCAAGTATACTTTCATGATTGCTCTTTTTACCCTGTAATAGTGTCCCATTTAAGGTTTATTCTTATAAATGGGTGCGAAGCTTACATTTTAACTGGTGAGCCCCTCTTTAGCATAAAAAGGTACTTAATTGATTATTCAAGAAACAGTCTTTCAAAAACAACAGCGTTATCCTGAAGACTAAATATTGTAGACTAGGGGGATGTGAAGAGTAGGAGGTTGTTTTCTGTTCAGTTACATTTAAGTCTAAAAGGGATGGCATTCTGTGTTAAAATAAACATTTTGCATTGTTATGCTTGCTTATGGTCAAGATCCAAGAACCAATTACTTGGTTATTTTCTACCAATAATGTCTTAAATTTTTCTGTTTAATTTGCGGTTGCAGCATGTAGAAAAATCTTAAGTTTGCACATTCGATATGTTCAGTATTCAACACACACAAAAGTTGAATCCTTTTTATATTAAGCAAAAAATACCTGGGCGCACAGTACAGGACGGGTCATTTTTATCATATTGTTACAACGTAATTAGGTGGCCATGAAGGATCAAAACTATTTATTTTAGAGTTTTTTTTTAAAGCTCAGTATGCACTCAATAGACGGTTTAGGTGGCCAGTTAGCGACACAAACTTTGGTGTTTAGATAATGGTCAGATTTGCTGCAGATTATTTTTAATTCGCTGTTTTAAAAAAAATGTTAGTTACCTTTCTAAAAAGATCTAGAAAATGACTTTGTATTTGAGGGGGAAACTTTTTTAAACTGCTCAGCACATTTTGTAGGGGTTAACCAGTTTTGTTGCTGCGGGTGATAGGCATGTGGTTCCCATTTTCCACCCAAGCAATTGTTCAGTTTTTGGGCACCCTTTTGGGAGTTAGTGAGCGAGTGGTTGCACTGATGCACAGTAAAGCCCTATAAAAGCAAAACAGCTGTGCACCCATGCCGCTGGCATGCCAAATGCAAGCTTGTCCATGTACACAGTGCAACCAATCCTCCTAGTTTTAAGACAGAAGGGAGACTCAAACCCAACTGATCCACTCTCTGGCAAGCTTGGTGGAGATTGGAAGGGAATGGCTAGCGCCTGAGCATTTTGACAACGTTAACAAGGCTCTAGGTATGAATATTCTGTTAGGAGTACAGGTGGGGAGTGCGCATGATAATGAGGAGTTAACATGCAGAAAGTGTACTATGACCTATATGGATGTGGGGAAGTTGAAGGGTGGGCAGGTTGAAGGGTGGGGAGCAAGATAATGTCATGGCGCAGCAAGATAATGTCATGGAGCAGAAGGCACATAGCACTGGTTCCAGAGGAGAGGGGGAAGAGGCCCACTAATGAAGCAGTATGGAGATCAGCGCCTTCCTCACGGCCATGAGGTCGCACTTCCCTCCGTCTGGTCCCGCTGTGGTGCCTTCGGGCCCCGGGGACCCGTCCGGGAGCCCAAGCGGGCCGGCAGCTTCGGCCCCGGCGCCGTCTGGTGCTTCGGCCCCGGCGCCGTCGACGACTTCGGTCCCGACGCCGCAGGGTTCCTCAGGGTCCATGCCTGGATCCGTGACGACACCGGTCGACCTTACGACCCCTCCGCCGGCGTCGTCACCAAGGGTGTCGCTTCCGGTGCCGTCCTCGGGCGGCGTCGTCCCCGATCCCCTCACCGGTCCGGATCCAGCATCGGACCGGCGCCGTATTCTGCGCCGGTCGGTGAGCCCTTCACCAACGACCCGGCTCTATCATTTATTCCTGTCCTTCAGGAGATGGATGACGAGGGGGATTGGGAGGGGTCTGAGGACCCTCTGGCACTGCAGTGCCAGTTGAACCAGGACTGGGCAGACGAACTGGGGGAGGCCAGTGGTCTGGACACTTCGCCCAACACTGGTTTTGTCTCCCTTCCAACTGTGGCTACGGAGGAGGGGGCTGCTTACAGCGCGGTGTTGACTCGGACAGCCAAGGCCTTGGCTCTTGAGCTCCCAGTCGCGGCCGTGAGGACTAACCTCCTCACCGAGGTGCTCAAACCGCAGGCAAGCTCCTCGGAGCCTCTCCTGCAGTTCAACGAAGCCCTCACTGACGTTCTGTTGGGCACCTGGTCCAAGCCCTCTACAGGCCTCCCTGTAGATCGGAACGTGGCCCGAAATCTGAAAGAAACAGGTTAGTATTAGATTCCTTACCTTAGAATATCCCCAGGCGTCAGTCTGGATCCGGAAACTTTTGCGTAGCAGTACCCCTGCGCGTCGGTAGGCGTCGTCTGCAGGCGTCCCCTGCGGCTCCGCGTCGTCGGCGTCGTGCGCCGTGATGACGTCGCTGGAGTATATAGACGCCGCCTCCGCGCGCTGACGTCAGTTCTTCTTTTTTCCGCGCCAGTTAGCGCAGATCCGAAGAGCAGTACTCCGGTCTTTTGACCAAAGTTTTTGATAACTCTAACTCTTTCAGGTGCCGGTAGGATGCCCGGTTTTAAAAGTTGTGACGGGTGCGACCGCCTGATGTTGGTCACCGACCACCATCGACTCTGCCTCCGGTGCCTGGGCGCCGACCACGACGTGGAGTCCTGCGTCGACTGCCGGGCCTTGACGGGTAAGGCTAGACGGGAGCGGTCCCGCAAGCTGCTCGAGCTCCGGCTGTCGGTCGGGCGCGGTCCCGGTCCGGCCGGAGGTCGAGGGAGCGGTTGAGAGAACGACCGCGGAGCCGCCACGAGCGCTCCGGAAGTCATCACCATTCCTCCGGTTCCTCAGGTAAGCGACACAAGAAGTCGGGGCGTCGTCATCGTACCCCCGACTCCCCCCGACGCTCGCGCGATGCGGCCGGGGGTTCGGGCGGCCCCGCGTGGGTCGCCGACGCCGCCTGCTCCATACCCGTCGGTCCCTGGGCAAGGCGCGTCGCGCGAGGAGATAGAGGAGTTCCTCATGGCCATGAGGGCGCTGTCTCCTCCGGCGGGGCCTGCGGCCCCGTTGGTCCCGTCTGGGGGCCCGAGCGGTTCGGGTGCTTCTGCCCGACGCCGCCGGCGGTTCCGGCCCCGGCGCCGCTGGGCCCTTCAGGGTCGTCGCCGGCTGGTCAACCGGCCTCTCCGGCACCGATTCCATCGGGGCAACCCGTGGTGCCGCCTCCGCGCGGCGCCGTGACTCCGACGCCGGTTCCGGACGGCGTCGGGGCTCCGGCGCCGGCACCGGGCGGCGCCACCCCCATTCCCTCTCCAATTCCGGACGCGGAGTCGGACCGGCGTCGTCCGACACCGATGGGGCCCATGGGCCCCGAGGAGCCGGTCTACATCGTTGAGTCAGTCTATGGTGATGATGAAGATTATGGAGAGGGTTGGGAGGGGTCTGAGGACCCTGTGTCACGCGAGTGTCAGTACGACGTGGACTGGACAGGTGACTTGGGTGATGCCAGTGGTCTGGACGAATCTCCTAACCCTGGTTTTGTCTCGCCTACCACTGTGGCGTCGGAGGCTGGGGCTGCTTACTCTGTGGTGCTGATGAGGGCTGCCAAGGCCTTGAGCCTTGAGTTCCCCGTCGCTAAAGTGAAGCCTAACATCCTCACCGAGGTCTTCAAACCGCAGTCATGCCCACAGGAGCCTCTGCTGCCGTTCAATGAAGCCTTGACGGACGTTCTTTTGGGCACGTGGTCCAGGCCCGCTTCAGGTTCGCCTGTTGATAGGAACGTTGCCAGGCGCCACCGTCCGTGTTCGGACGACCCTAAGTTCCTGTCCACCCATCCCACCCCTGAGAGTCTAGTGATCCAGGCCTCAACTTCCCAATCCGCGTTCCCGTCGGCCCCGCCCGACCGGGAATCTAAGAGGTACGACCAGTATGGCAAAAAGGTCTTCTCGTCCCTGAGTCTGGGACTGCGGTCTTGCAACACCGCATGCCTCTTGGGCCGCTACACCCACTCTCTGTGGGATACGGTCGCGGAGTGTCTGCCGCAATGCCCGCAGGAGGTACGGGACAAGCTCGGCCAGGCTCTGGTTGAAGGCCGAGACGCGGCGAGGTATTCCATCAGGTGTGGTCTTGATACGACCGACTCGCTGGGCAGAGCGATGTCCACGACGGTGGCGATTCGTCGCCACGCCTGGCTGAGATCCGCCACTTTTTCGGCTGATGTCCAGAATGCCTTGATGGACATGCCGTTCGATGGCAGTCGCCTGTTTGGCGACAAAGCGGACAACGCGCTTGAGCGCTTCAAGGACTCCAGGGTCACGGCCAAGTCCTTTGGGTCTCTCGACCCAGCGCCAGCAAACGGGTTCGTTTCGCTCCTTTCGTGGCCAAGGAAGGGGCGGTCCCACACGTGCTGCCAGCCACGCACCGCAGAACACTTCTCAACGCGGTGGCGGCCGTGGATTCCGCCGTGGAGGCGGTCGGGGACAGCGGCGAGGTCAGACCACACCTCCCCCCGCAGCAGCCTCCAAATCCTCCTAGTCCGAGCTTTCAGGCCCGTGGGGGGCAGGGTTCGCCATCACCACTCCCGCTGGCGCACTATCACATCGGACAGGTGGGTGCTGCAGCTCGTCCGAAGGGGCTACTCCCTCCCCTTAGAGACCACTCCTCCAGCCATGCCACCGCAGAACCACCGTGTGTCGGGGGACCACTTGACACTTCTGCAGGAGGAAGTTACGGCCCTCTTGGCCAAGGGGGCCATCGAGCGCGTTCCTGGGCCAGAAGTAGGGTGTGGTTGTTACTCCCACTACTTTCTGGTACCCAAGAAGGACAAGGGGGGCCTGCGTCCTATCTTGGATCTACGGAACGTCAACGGCTTCCTCCGGAAGGAGAAGTTCAAGATGTTGACTTTGGCTCAGGTCTTGGCTGCTCTAGACCCGCAAGACTGGATGGTAGCGTTGGACTTGCAGGATGCGTATTTTCACATCCCCGTCCTGCCGGCCCACCGGCGTTACCTGCGGTTCACGGTAGGCCACGAGCACTTTCAGTTTATCGTGCTCCCATTCGGCCTTACCAGCGCCCCACGGGTGTTCACGAAAGTGATGGCGGTGGTCGCAGCTCATCTGCGCCGGTTAGGGGTTGCAGTCTTCCCCTACCTCGACGACTGGTTGTTGAAGGCGGGCTCGCCCCAGACAGTCGTCCGCCACCTTCAGATGACGGCAGACCTCCTGCACGAGCTGGGGTTTTCCATCAATGTGCCGAAATCACACCTGTGTCCCTCTCAAAAGCTCCTTTTCATCGGAGCGGTTCTCGACTCGGCGCAGTTTCGGGTTTATCCTCCGGAACGGCGGGTCCGGGATATTCAGGCTTTGATTCCCATCTTTCAGCCGTTATCCCGGGTCTCGGTCAGGTTGACGCTGCGGCTTCTGGGGCTGATGGCCTCCTGCATCCTTCTGGTGCATCACGCCAGGTGGCGGATGCGGGCTCTGCAGTGGGACCTGAAGTTTCAGTGGGCCCAGCATCAGGGCAACCTATCCGACCATGTCCTGATCTCGGAGGGCACTGCGAGACAGTTGCAGTGGTGGCTTACGGACCGCGATTGGGTCAGAGGCAGATCCCTCTCCCTTCCCCAACCGGAGCACGTGGTTGTGACGGACGCGTCCCTCCAGGGCTGGGGAGGCCACTTGGGAGAGGCGGAGATCAGAGGCATCTGGTCTCCGGCGGAGTCCCGGCTCCATATCAACATGTTGGAGCTGCGGGCGATTCGCCTGGCACTGAAGGCATTCCTCCCCTTTGTCAACGGGAGTGTGGTGCAGGTGTTCACGTTCAACACCACCGCCATGTGGTACTGCAACAAGCAGGGCGGAGTGGGGTCGTGGACCCTTTGCCAGGAGGCTCTGCGCCTCTGGCAATGGCTGGAACGTCAGGGCGTGACTCTGACGGTTCAACACCTGGCAGGTTCTCTGAACGCCAGGGCGGACGAACTCAGCCCTCGGTGCTCGGTGGATCACGAATGGCGTCTGAACTCGGACGTGGCGAAAGGCCTCTTTCTGCGATGGGGAGAGCCTTGGTTAGATCTATTCGCCACAGAAGAGAACGCGCAATGTCATCTGTTCTGCGCGTTGGAGTTTCCAAGACGGCACTCGCTCGGCGACGCCTTTCGGGGCGAGTGGAGTTGCGGTCTGTTGTACGCCTTTCCGCCTATACCACTTCTGCCCAGAGTGCTGAAGAAGATCAGGCGCGACCGGGCCCAAGTTATCCTTGTGGCTCCGGACTGGGCTCGAAGGTACTGGTATCCCGAGCTACTCAGCATGTCAGTCGGTCCCTCGATCCGCCTGCCCCTTCAGGAGGACCTTCTGTCGCAGCAGCAGGGGACGGTCCTCCACCCGAACCTGTCCAGTCTCCACCTCCATGCTTGGAGATTGAGCGGCGACAGTTGAGGCCATTTGACTTGCCTCCTGAAGTCTGTGATGTGATTCTGGCAGCCAGGCGTCCCTCCACAAAGTCGGTATACGCCTGCCGGTGGAACAGATTTGTGGCATGGTGCACAGCAAAGGCTGTGGATCCCCTTTCTGCCCCTCTCTCTGAGGTTCTCCTCTTTCTTCTCTCTCTTGCCCAGCAGGGCTCTGCTCTGGGCACTATCAAGGGCTACCTTTCTGCCCTTTCCGCCTTCTTAAGGCTACCTGATCAGCCATCTTTGTTCAAGTCCCCTATTGTAACGAGATTCTTGAAGGGCATCACGCACATGTATCCACCTGTTCCGTTCGTGATGCCTCAGTGGGACTTGAACCTGGTTCTGACTTTCTTGATGTGCGCTCCCTTTGAGCCGCTTCATTCCTGTCCTCTCCATCTTCTGACTTTAAAGACGGCCTTCCTGGTTGCCATCACCTCTGCCAGGAGAGTGAGTGAGCTCCAGGCTCTTTCTGTGAAACCTCCTTTCTTGTCCATTCATCCAGACAAGGTGGTTCTTAGAACTAGACCTTCTTTCCTGCCCAAAGTAGTTTCTGCTTTTCACATCGGGCAGTCCATCACCTTACCCTCCTTCTTCCCGCCTCCGCATCCTTCAAAAGATGAAGAGCGGCTCCATCGTCTGGACCCAAAACGTGCGCTCTCCTTTTATCTGGACCGCACACAACAGTTCCGGGTGGACGACCAACTCTTTGTTGGCTACGTGAGCGCTAAGGAATTTCCCTTTCAGGGCCCTAGTTTCATAGCACCAGTGTCGGTTCTTGCATGGCTCTGCATTCCTGGCGCCGAAAGCTATGTACAGAATGACGTCAGCGCGCGAGGGCGGCGTCTAAGTACTTCAGCGATCATGACGACGGTCGCGGAGCTGCAGACGACGCCTACCGACGCGCAAGGGTATTGCTGACAAGAAAACTTTCCGGATCCAGTCTGACGCCTGGAGGGTATTCTAAGGTAAGGAATCTAACTAACTTATGTTTCTTACGGATATATCGTTACCGAAGGTAAGTAACTTGTGCGTTATGTCTACCACTTTCAGAATAGTTTTTAACATCTAATTTCAGAAGGGAGAGGGTTTTTTCCTTCATGCTTGGGGTTCCCAATATCGTCTTAATTGTCTTCAAATCCACATGACCTCAGAAGTTCCACCTTCATCATATTAAATTGAATGATCAGTTTCTTCTCTATCTTTTCCCTGAAAGCTAGTATTATCTTGAGTCTGACTGGATAATGAGCTGTCTCGACTGTTCATTCTGTTTTTTGGCTTCTCTTTTCTTGCTCTATTCTTAAGTTCCTTTTAATCCCTCTGTCTTTGGTGGTGAATTTCGACATGTTGCAAAGGACTGTTAATTCTTTGATGGGCGGTGTTATGCGTGGGCCATTTTATTCTATTCTGCATTGCTCCAGGAGAATTTTGTCCTTGATGAGGTGTACCTTTAAACTTGTTTCTGTTTTCCTATCTATTCTGTAGTTTGTATCAGAGGTCTGCCTGTTGGGGAGTAATAGTAGGCTACTCTTCTGCATGTGCATGCTGCGCTACTAGCTTCATGGGGGTCTTACAATAAAGTAGCATCAGTTCAGTTATTATTAGTCTTTATGTAGTGGTGAGCATACATAGAAGCTTTAGTTTAGCACCTTAGTCTCTCAGCTGGTGATAAACAAAAGTTTTGATTTTGTAACACGTTTGTGCTCCTCTCCTTAGATCAGGATTAGAATCTGTTGCCTATGTTTTTGGGCACTTTTCTCATTGTATTTTAGGAGTCACAGTATCTACTGATAAAAGGTTCTTGTTTGTTTCATTTGGGAGTGATTTCCGAGGGCTCTTAGAGGTTACAATGTCTGTTACATCAATTGAATGTTTCTGGACTCAGACTGGTTAACCTTTAAGGTGTCTTTGTGTTGAGGGATATCGAGGGTTATCAGAAACAGAGTAAACTGCATCCAGACCCTGCGGTTGCAACTTTATAGTAACTGTCAGTGTTTGTCTCTGTTTCAGAGCCATCGTGTCATTAAGTCATTGTGCGCCTTACTTTACCTTCATACTTTCCAAAGTATTGATCCTTCCAAATGCTCACCTACTTTTGCTAAAAGTTGGAGATTTTATTTTTCTTAAAATTTTTGTACCTCTAAGTCTCCCAGTGTTTCCTCTATTTATGGGCGGCCCGTTGTCTATTTTCAGTTCTCATGATATGCAATTACTGTTTATGATTGCCCCACGTCTAAACAACAATTTCAGGACACCATGCTGTTCATCGAGATTGGATGAACAGTAATCCGTTAAAGTTGAATGCCGACGAAACAGAGATTATCACAAAAAGTAAGGTGGAGTATTGGACCCCTCATTTTGGCCCAGCAAGATGGGTCCCCCTTTATCCTGTAAAAAGGTGTTAAAAAAGCCTCGGATCATCATCGATGAGGAATTATCATTTAAGCAGCATGGAGGAGTGGTGACCTCAGCAAGCTTCTGCCAATTATGGCGCATAAAAAAGATAAAGAAATTCCTCACTAGTGAGGCTTTGGCCCAAGTAATAATAGCCCTGGTCATGTCTAGTATTGGCAAGCCAATTCTTTTTATCTGGGTCTTCCTAAAGTCCGGTTGCGCAGACTCCAGTTAATCCAGAGCCAGGCCGCTCGCTTGATATATTATCTGCCCAAATATGGTCCCATCACCCAAGGGACAAAGGACCTTCACTGGCTGCCAGTCGCACAGAGAACAGTGTTTATGGTGTGCTGTACGGTCTTTAAGGCCTTATATCTGAATTGCCCTGCCGCAAAATACTTAGTACTGGAGGGTGTAGGTTCTCTGTCACAGCCCCTCGAACATGGAATACTCTGCTGTTGGAGCTTAGGTCCTCTTCTAATTACACAATATTTCGGCAACTCTTGAAGATATGATTATTCAAACAGGCTTACCAATGACGTGGAACAAGGCCATATCAGCAAACCAGCGTGAAGAGACCGTCTGGTGAACGTACGCTCTTGAAATTGCCATTAACATAACATAACATGTATAATTCTAGTTGCAGATTCCTCTCCGTAAGAATATCCCCAGGTGCGAGAAAGGATCCTGAGAGTTTTGCATCAATAAAATTTATTTATTTATTTATTTATTTATTTTTGTAATTTATTGAGCGCGGCGAATACCCGTGGGCGTCTCGGCGCTAAATGATACCATTAAATTCCCTCATAGCTCCTGGCAGGCTGTAATTGAACTACTGATCAAATAGCCAGGTTTTCAATAACTTTCGGAATTGCATAAGTGAAGGAGAGCACTTGATGCAGAGAGGCAAGGAGTTCCAAAGCTTTGAGGCCGCAACTAGGAAGCGACGGTCTCCCCAAGATACTGTCTTGGATCGAGGAACCACTAGATGATTCAGGGTGGTGGATCGAAGCGTTCTGGTTGGTTTATAGGGTGTCAGATTTGCCTTAAAGAATTGGGGAGCTTGGTCGTGTAATGCTTTATAGACTATGCATAAGGATTTAAATTTTATGCGGTTGCGGATCGTTAGCCAGTGATATTTTATGAGGGTGTCAGATACTGAGGAAAATTTAGGTGTTCCTGAAAGGAGCCGTGCTGCAGCATTCTGTAATGACTGAAGTTTGTTTATAATCCTAGTTTGGGCATTTAAGAATAGCCCGTTGCAATAGTCGAGGGAAGATAGCACTAACGAACTAACTAGTGTTTTTGCAGCAGTAGCTGGGAGAAAAGGAAGGATCTTCCTAATCAGCCTCAGTTTATGGTGGGCAGTTGCCGCTACCTTATTTGCGTGTGCCATGAAGTTTAAGTCCACATCGAAAGTTACTCCTAAGTTCCTAACCTTGGATGTTGGCTTCGGAGGTTCACCCATTCCCGGTGGCCACCAAGTTGACGACCAGTCAGGTCTGAGGGGTCCGAAAATTAGCACTTCCGTCTTATCGGAATTTAGCTTGAGACAATTGCAAGCCATCCACTCACTGATCGCGAGCATTCCGCGACGAAATCGGTCAGCCACCTCTGGTCCATTATCTTTGATACC
Source organism: Lissotriton helveticus (assembly GCF_964261635.1). NCBI lineage: Eukaryota > Metazoa > Chordata > Amphibia > Caudata > Salamandridae > Lissotriton > Lissotriton helveticus. The sequence goes on along the minus strand of NC_136071.1, from coordinate 1,106,292,030 downwards.
CAAAACCAGCTGGGTATCGTCTGCATAGGAGGTTACGCTCATCCCATATGCCTTGATGACATTGGCAAGGTCCGACACATAGATGTTAAAAAGTGTCGGACTTAGGGATGAGCCTTGAGGAACCCCACATGGTAATGACAGATTAATGGACTGGTGAGGGCCAATGGTGACGGCTTGTGATCTGTCGGCTAGGAATGAGGCAATCAGTTTGCTCGCCGATTGGTGAATGCCCATCCTTTCGACACGGTCGATTAGAGTGTTGTGGTCGACCGTGTCGAACGCCGCCGACAGGTCCAACATGACTAGGACAGCTGTTCCACCGAGATCTCGGATGTTCCTTATGTCGTCTGCGGCCTTGATTAAGGCAGTTTCAGTGCCATGGTGTCTTCGAAAGCCAAATTGTGAGTCATCCAGTAGATGGTGTGTCTCGATGTACTCAACCAGCTGTTGATTCATGGCCTTTTCGACCACTTTGGCTAAAAAGGGTAGGCTTGCAATTGGTCTGTAGTTCTTCGGGTCTGTCTTGTCCAAGCTAGCTTTCTTTAACAGAGGCTTCACAATTGTATTTTTTAGAGATTCAGGAAAGATTCCGGTACCTAGTATTGTGTTGCAAACTGAAGTGATCATCGGGATGAGAGTATTCATCACTGGAGGGAGGACCGAAAATGGACACGGATCCAGTATGGATCCGGTCTTAATGGAAGAGACTATTTTTGTGGTTTGTTCCATGGTCAGAGGTTTAAAACTCGTAAATTCACAGACCGGTACTGGCTTAGGGGGGGACGAGTTTAGGGGGTTAGAAGAAAAAGCCTGATAGATGTCATTGACTTTGGAATAAAAGAAATTGGCCAATTCATCACAGAAGGATTGAGAGGCCGGCGGGGTAAGATCTGGTGCATTACCCGATAGTGTTCTGGTAATGTCGTATAGTTGTCTGGATGAATTTTTAGCTTTGTCGATTTCTTCTGAAAAATAGGTTTTCTTTGCTTCCGTGATCATGTCTTTATACACTGATAGTGACTCTTTATATTTCACTTTCTCATCAGGATCATAATTTCTTCGCCATTTCCTTTCCCTGGCTCTGTTGCGCTGTTTTTGTCTCCTAAGCTCGTCGGTATACCATGGTGCAGAAGGGGTCGTTCTGTTCGTGGAAACTTTTTTTATTGGAACTAAGGTATTAGTGGCATTTCTTAGCCAGTCATGAAATTGTTGTGTGGCAGTGGATGGGTCAGTGGAAAGTAATGGACAGGAGCGGTCCAATAGATTGATTAATTCGGAATGGTTTATATTTTTCCAAATTTTAAAGGTGGCTGGCTTCGGCAGCGAAGCTTTCCTCTTGGAAGTATCTGTTAGTCAGCTTATAGAATATAACATGGTGATCTGTCCAAGGCAATGGCAAGATGTTAAGTATATGTAGGGTCTCCACATTAGAAAAGATACCGTCAAGAGTATGTCCGGCTTGGTGGGTCGGGGACGTAATCAGATGTTTGAGTCCTAACGTGTCCAGATCCGTAGTCAAGGTCTGGGTATCCTTGTCCTCTTTCAGGTCCAAGTGGAAGTTCAAGTCACCCAGAATTGTAAATGATTCCTCCATGATAAGTGATTCCATGATTGTACTAAGAGTGTTTATAAAAGGCTTTCTGTTTCCAGGGGGACGATATAAGAGTAGTCCTTTGAAACTATATATGGCTGTGAAGCGAATACTAAATTGAAGTACCTCACATGTGGTTACCGAAATGGGGGTTGTTTTAATTGGAAATCCTTCTCTGGCAATAATTGCCAGTCCCCCCCCTCGTTGTAGTTTCCTGCCCAGGCGGTAAATGGTGTAGCCATGAGGCACCGCAATAACCAAGTCTGGTCCGGATGCTTCGTCCAGCCAGGTCTCAGTCACAAAAAGGACATCTAGTTTGTTGTCTATGATGAGATCGGCTATTTCTTGTCTATGCTTACCCACTGGTCTCGCATTAATCAGGGCCATGTGAAAATCAGTTTCTTTCCCTGCTGATATTCTTTTAGATAGAATTTTTTGATTGTTTATGAAAAGCGTGGTATTACAATTAGTGCAGTTAATAGCCGTGTTGTATGTGAGACTGCTAGGGTCATGAACCAGACATCGAGAGTTGGGAAGGGTGCGTAGATCTAGTAAGGAGGCTCGAGAATGGATTATCCTACAATCTGATGAGATCTGGCCAGGGGTCGGGGCCCTGGGCCCGGTCCCGGCGCGGACGGGCGCAGACGGGCCCGCCTTTGGCGCGCCTTCGGCGCGCCGCCGGCGCGCCCGCTGCGCCCGCCCGCTGCGCAGACGGGGAGACATGTTGTTTTTATCCCCAGATCTCGTGCGTACAGAGGAGGGTGGGAGGCGTCCAACAACTAGAACGCGACCCGTTCCTCAGCGCAAGATGGCGCGTCAAGTGTGTGAAAGACCGGTGTCAGCCGGTCGCAGATTGGTCGCACCTGTGACTCCGCAGGTAGTTCATGTTGCCCCAAAAGTGACAGATTAGAGTCACATATAAGTGCTACCTCTGCTTGCTGTCAGTTCCTTTCTTTAAGTGCCCTTCATTGTGGATTCAGAGCTCCGCTCACACCTTTGCCAGTCATCCAGTAACCTCAAATTTAGCTCAAAGTGTGCCAGGTATAATGTCCCCCTCTAAAACCACAGAATTACACTACTACCTGCTGGAAAGAGTGGTCAGTCAACTCTTGTGCCTTTAGTGCTTAGGCCCTTGTCACTTCTCGGTCATGTGATAAACATACCCTCATCCTGCCCATGGCGATCAAAGAGCGGAAGGTGTGGCTCTGTGTCAGTGAACATAAGAAAAAGTTGCAGTTGAAACATAGATCCAATCATATTCAGGGAGTCGGTCCTGCATGAAGTTTCATTCCTGCTTGAAATCTTCCACTGAGGAAAGTTGGAAAGTTGAAGACGTGCAAAAAGGCTAAGATGGACCCAACCTTGTCTTGCCACTCGAAATCAGGCAAGAACACACAAGGGTGACAAACAGATGCTCATACTCCATAAGCACCTTCTGATTTGGGCCATCTTCAACCTTGCTGCAAATAGCGACCTGGCCAATCTAGACTTTCACATGAGTCCCTTCCCTGCTAGCACCAATGGCAACACAAATGGCACAAGCTCTAGATCAGACTCAGATGGTGGTCTTAGACCCTGAAAGCGCAACCAGTCAGTTTGTAACTAGACTCTTATCCTCTGCCTCAATTTGTGTACTATCAGAAGCTAGAGAACTTATTTGGATACGACTGTGGAATCAGGTTATGCCAAATGTTCCTTATGACAATGATCTGGTTGACCTCAGAGCCTCACTGGCTCAAACAATACATGATGGCTAATCCACAGTGACTAACCCACAGTGATTTATGTCTAATATGCTGGCTTGGATGCCACAGGCTGTGTTGGCTAGTGCTATTAGCACCAGTAGAGTTCTTAGAAGGCATGCCGGGATTTGATCAACCTGTTTTTCAGAGGCTGCTTAGCTTCCCTTGTGGACATCACATTTGATGGTTCTAGATCATTTGGAATGAAGGCTGACTCTGGACTCATACTGTTTAAGGGCATTCGAGCCAAAGCACTATCCTTGGGACTCTTGTCTCCTGCCAAGTAGTTCCACCAACAGTACTGGAAATATAGGGTCTTTTCCAGGGGGCTGACTTACCGACAATGGCTGCCCTCCCAATCTGTGTCGCAACAGCAGACCTAGTCCCTTCAGCGCAGAGGTTGTGGCAATGACTGAGACTGATCGCACCAGCAGGGACAGATATCTGCTAACTCTTCCTTCCTTACTTCCTTACATGCTGCAGCAGCTGCCATGACACTTTAATTTGTCAGTGCTGGCCCTTCCTCAGTGGATAGGAGGCTGAATATGATATAGTCTCTCTAACTAGAGATTCATCACATTGTACAGATGGGTCTTGTGAATCTTTCGAAAGGGATAGGCTCTACTTTTCGTGTCTTTCCTGTTCAATCTTTCCTCCTCGTCAAAGCAGCTGTCAGTGGATTAATCTGCAATCTTGCTGCAAGGACTCAACCTTCTGCTAGGCATGGATGCCTTCCAACAGACTGACTTCACAGAGAGGAGAGGGCTGCTATTTACTCAACTTTCTCCTGTCAAAGAAGGACAGAGGCTGCAAGTCTATGCTAGACTGTTGCCCATGAATGCCTTTCTCCTGAAAAACCTATTCAAAATGTTCACCCTTTCCCATGTTCTTTCTGCTGCCGTTCCTGGAGACTGCTTGTATCCCTGGCTCTGCAGGACGTGTATGTTTCATATACCAGTCCTGCAGTCCCACAAGGTTGCCTGTGGTTCATGGTGGGAACAGAACGCTTCCAATTTACTTGGCTCGTCTGGGCCCATCAGTTGTCCAGGAAAGTGATGGCGGTCGTCACAACCCCCCTTCGGAGGTCAGACATAAACATGTGCTCCTTTACCTTGATGACTAGCTGTGCAGGGCTGTCTCACGACAGTCAGTTGTGACTCACCTCTGGACAACGGGCAAACTCCTCATGTCTTTGAGGTTTCCATCTATGAGCCAAAGACCCACTTGAATCCCACAAAGAGGTTTCACTTCATTGGGACTCTCCTAGACACAGTTATGTTTAAGGCGTTACCCCCACAAGAGTGAGTCCTGGACATTAGGATTTGATCTTGATCTTATAGGCTCAATCCTGTGTCGCAGTGAGGACGGCTATGAGGCTTCTTGGATTTCTAGCCTGGTACATCCTCCTTGTTCCGAACTATAAATTGTTTATGCCCTGTATTAAAACCTCATGCTTTAGTGGGTTTCCTCTAGGAAAATCATTGGGAGGTGCATTCTGACTACAATGCATCTCTTGTCTCCTGTAGACATTCTCGCCGCTCCTCCTACTTTGAGTTTTGAGAACAGTCAGGACAAATTGGGCCTAAGTCATCTTAGTAGCCCTGAACTGGACTAGTAGAGTATGATACCCAGAACACCTAAACAAGAGCGTTTGATTTCTAATCTGCTTACCTCTTTTGTGAGGACCTCCTGTCTTGGAAACAGGGAAGGGTCCTGCACCTGAGTCTCAGCAACCTGCACTTCTGTTCTGGACATTGAATGGCAGCAGTTAAATACATCTGATCTGCCAGAGGCAATAGTTGATATAATTCTGGAAACCTGACCCCCTTTGATATAGTCCATCTGTGCTGGGAGTAATTAATTGCCTTGTGTGGCGCGCTTCATCTTGACCCTATGCAGGCCAAACTTGTGGGTGTGGTGGTATTTGTTCTGTCATTGGCACAGCAAGGGCTTGCAGTGGGCACAGTAAAGGCTTTTCTGTTGGAACTTTCAGCTTTTTTGGGGTTACTTTATCAACCCTCTCTATTTAAATGTCATGTTGTGATGCTTTTTATCAAAGTTGTGACTCGCATGTTTCACTCGTAACGGTTTACCATGCCACAATGAAACTTAATGTTAATATTTCTTACCTTCACTTCTGTTGAGCCGAAGGACAGCTGCTCAATGTTAAACACCAAACAGTTGTCCCTAAAGCCATCACCTCTGCACGTCATGTGGGTGAACTGTGCAACAGACCAACACCACCTTATTTCCAGAGTAACTAGTGCTAAGGACCTAGGCAGTGTTCTTACCCAGAGTTGTGGCACATTTTCACTTTGACCAATTTATCATTCTGCAAATGTTTTTTCTCAACCTCACCCTTAAAGAGGAGGAGAGTCCTCAGCAGCCTAACCGTAAACAGGCATTGAGTTTATACATTCACAACACGAAAGACCATCATGTGATGGTCAGTGCTTTGTAGGATTCTCTGGAGCCATCATGATGCTGACTCCTAAAATCATAAGTCTCCAAGTTAGATGTTCGCTTTCTATCACCTGCAATTTGTTCAGAGTGCTCAGAATCTCAGGGTGCAGAGGAAAAACTGATGTCCGCACAAAAGATTTAGAATTGGATTCACTCCGTCACTTCTAGGGTAATATGGAGTCACCACTAAGCCACATAGTGCCACCTATCAGCGTACAAAAGAGTTGCCGTAAAATTTTCCAAATCCAGACAAGCGCCTGTGGACATTCTTAAGGTGAGGAATCTCCCGTTATGTAAAGTTGCCACCAGAAAGAGTGTTACCAAAGCTAAGTAATTTGACTTGAAAGCTACTGTAAGCGTTGGAGAGGAAACCTTTACATTTTCAAAATTAAAAAGATTTGAGTCAATGCATACATATTTATCAAAGATGTGAGCGCCTTGACTTAGAGTATGGGTGCCATAATTCGTTGTCTCACTGAGAATGAGCTGCTCTCAGGTGACTTGCTCCTCATCCTTGGATCCCACCCTCCACTTCTGCAGGCACACAATGGGTGCATTTTCTTGCCGATGAGTCATTATGCATAGCTTTTTGCATAATGGATCCTGGACACCCCATTTGGCATATGGACGGACCAAATTTTTAAAAGCGATAAACTCAGTAATAAGCCTCCCTCAACCAAAAAGAATTGAGTAGTATTGTCTTTACTTAAAATTTATAGGACACAATGCGTACCAATTATGACTTACGGGGGTGAAATTTGGGGTTTTATAAACTTGAAAAGTGCCCAGGCTGAAGAAAACAGATTCTGCAGGAGAATTTTGGGTTTACCAATTTCATCATCTACTTTTGTCTGTCATAATGAGTTAAAACTACCTTACTTGGAGGATTATATTAAGTCCCGTCCTGCCATGTTTTGGTTAAAGGTTTGGCAAAATCCAGCAGCCTTGCTAACAAGGGAGATCTTGGCTGACTGTTTAAAATGTGACAGGGGAGGTGACATTCCGTGGCTCGCGGAAGTACGGGCAAATCTGTCAGCAGTTAATCTTGGCCATATTTTTGATAATTTAAACAATTATAGGAGCACAGAGGGATACTGGAGCGGGTCGCCCTCCACTCAAATTCAACAAAACAATAAAGACACACTCCCTCGGCGTACGACCAAATCAGTGACTAAAGAGGGGTGTTCCAAACGTCCTGCTCCCTACAACTCTCTTACCAATATTGTAAGAGACACTATGCACTGTTCTCCGCCAACGTATAAAAACCTGTTCTCTCGGGCAACACACCAGAACCCACACTTAAGGTGTACCCGAACTCTGGGAATTACCACTGCATCCACACCCAACGTTGGACACTGCTCTTGTTAGAGCAAAAAATGTGAAAGACGCAAGTGACACCTCACGGAAACACCACCGTCGGGGTAACTGGTATCAAATTTCCAGACAGGCCCCTGTCTCATCATCGGTTGTCACAGGCGTCTTAAAGAAAAATAAGATGAAAGGAAAGGAGTGTCCAAAACAACCAACATATATAGTGTTTCACTGCTATGTTATATTAAAGCAGTTTCTTCAGGGCTGCACTCTGGGAATGTCACTTCACTGCTTTGGACACTAGTTCTGTAGTGTGCTGCCAAAAGAGAACAGGTAAAAGAACCAATTAAAACCATGTAGACCTGCACCAGGAGCCAACGCAACCTGGATAAACTGAGAGAGGTATGGGGTATGCAAAGTGAAATATTACCAAGGGGCAGCCAGGCCATTCATACCGGCCGCTCCTGTGTCTTTAAGGGCAATAAACACTTCTCCCGTAAGTCTGTACCTTATTGCTCCAGTATAAAATCTGTAAAAGGTAAAGTGTATACATTTGTATCATAATCAACCTGAGACCTAAGCTCCGTATTGCTGTCTCCTTGCTTGTGACATTCCCAGAGTGCAGCCCTGAAGAAACTGCTTTAATATAACATAGCAGTGAAACATGTCGGCACTGGCAGTAGGTTGTGGTAGACATGATTAACTACCAGCCTTTTTATACAAGCACACCATCTCCGCCCTATGAATAAAGTTGGGTAAGGGACTGATTATTGGGTGTGTGTTTTTATGCACTTTGTTACTTTATTTTCACTTTTTTTATATGTGTTGGTCACTAGCAGATATTTCTGCGCCTTCACTAGTTTGTCACTATATATGTTGGTTGTTTTGGACACTCCTTTCCTACAATATTGGTAAGAGAGTTGTAGGGAGCAGGACGTTTGGAACACCCCTCTTTAGTCACTGATTTGGTCGTACGCCGAGGGAGTGGGTCTTTATTGTTTTGTCATATTTTTGATAAACCTGGCCAACTAGATGAAATTGATAGAAAGACTGCGTAAAGTCTTATACAAACACTATGGGGACATAAGATATGCACAGGAGCAAGTATCCGTAGGACAATATATATTAATGGCGGAAGAAGGGGGACCGCCTTCTTATTTACCTGCTTGTTATCTCCTAGGAGATATCTAGTGTTTTGCTGGTTTTTGACTTAGTTGGCCTGGGATCCTGCTATTCAGGACCCCAGGCTTTCTGCTCTCTCTGTAAAATGGACTCCATGTACCCTAGGTACATATCTAATTGGATACGGAGTCACCTTATCAGTCCCTGTACAGTGTACCTTATGTACCCAGGGCATAGGTGTACCCAGGGCCTACCAGGGGCTGAAGAATGTAATATGCCACCCCTGGCTGGCCATCTAAAACTGACACAACTGGCTGCACGACAGCTGGGGCAAGGTGGTGTAATCACCCTTTGCTGTAGATATAGTATACCTATATCTAACCCTAAAATGGACACATATCCTCCTATCAGTCACTCCTATGGCAGGCCTTAACAATCCTGAAGGCAGAGTGCTTGGAATTATGTGAGATGGTGCTCTGGCATGAGCTGAGCCCTTCTGCAGCTTGCGGAACAAAGTCCTAATAGCTGTTCCATGATAACGCTATACCATATACTCTTAAGTGCATTATCAACCTCGCAGTTAAATGCTAACTCTGGTATAACATTATCAAAACATGTCGAGTAAGGTGTCATACGAATTGGAATACTACCCCCTCGCCAATTCTGGCGACGGGGGTAGCATTCCACCCTTCTAGAGGGACACGACATGTATGTAACTGAGATCCCTGGTTAAAGTTAACTCGAGCCTTGGCATCACAAAATGGATGCTGCCACCACAGACACAAGTCTGACCTCCTGCTGCTGGGAGTCCTTCCAGCGAGGGAGGCTTGGACAAAGGGTTTCCTGCCTTGGGAGGTGCTAGCACCACCCCAGACAGGATTTTGTGCATTGGGTAGGACAGGCCTGAAAGGAATGAGACATGCCTGGGGCACACAAGGTGCCCTGTGCATACACCGGCTCAAACCAGTTGCTGGGGCATCCCTGCCCCGGCTCTGGCGCGAAACCGGACAAAGGATAGGGGGTGTAACCACCCCCCTTCCTGGTCCCACCCATAGGAGGGACCTAGTCGTAGTACAGCCCCCTTTAGCAGGATAAAGGTAGGAGCTGGTCCCATTCCAAATTAGATTATCCTGAAGAACTTTCACAAGAAGAAACTCTGGACTTCGACGTTCTGCTCCACAGAAGACTGAAGAAATCTCCCTTGTGGGCAAGGAGTGTCCACCCTGCAACTGCAGGCACCATCAAGAGTCCAGCGGCTTCCCTTTGTCGTCTTCCCTCGAGGATCCAGACTTCAGAGCCCGACGAGACCCGGATTCCCAGACCTCTCCGACCTCAACTCACATCTGCAGCACAGCTGAGATCCGTGGGTGCGACGAGACACGTGGGACCGGCCATCTTGGAAGAAACTGCACTTCGCTTCCAGCACGACTCCCGAGGTAAACTCGACCAAGTGCTTTGGGGATTGAGAAGCCCCAGCCCCGAGCAGCTCCTGCACCGAAGATCAGCCCTCCAGCATCCACGAGATCTGCGTGGGGCCCTTCTGCTTGTTTGCTGCTCGACGCGTTGTCTGGTCACTTGCCGGCTGGCTAGTGGCCTCCTAGACGACGAACCTTGAAATCTTTGCTGCTGGTCTGGTTGCTCCAGACTGGCCCTTGCTCCCTTCCAAAAGAGGAGCACCCCGGACTCTCCTAGTCCGCACCAGATGCCTTTCCCACTCACCGCGTGGGTTGCCTTTGCCAAGGCCTGTTGACGCCGATTCCAGAACCAACACCGCCGACAGCGAGGGCCTGCGTGGGACAGCTCGTGCCTCCATCCTGGTCGTCCAAGACACCTCCTGGTCCACATGGCTGCAGAGTCAAGCGTCCACTCTTCACTTGATCGCGACGACGACATCCGGTTCCCTCCTGGTTCCACTCCAGTCACTGGCTAGTGACTGTGAACATTGTCCCCTCTGCTTTCAGGTCTTCAACATCCCTGATCCATCCTTGGATCACACCGGACATCTTCCTCCTGGTCGCCTGCAGCATCTTTTCTTTCAGGCTCCATTGACTTCAACGCGAGAACCCGACGCACTTTGACACCTATGCACCCGCAGCCCGTGGGTGAGGTAACTAGAGCATTTCGGTGCTCAAGGGTAGTTTAACTGTCCTAGTGTCCAGTTCCACAGTCGTTTTAGTCCTAACTAGTCAGGATTGTCCGTACTTACCTTTTTCTTGAACTGTACTGTCCATAGACGTTGTTACGCATCCCGCGTGTGACTTCACACTCTGCACCCGCGTCTCGTGGGCCTCCTATTACTTACCTAAGGTTAGGATAGCGTAGTCCCAGCGGTCCTGCAGCCTCTGGACAGCTCCATTTCTTCTATCGACTCTCACATTCCATTTACTTAGTATATGGTTTGCCGTGCCCCTAGGGCACCATTGTAATTTGTGCAACTTGAACGTATTTTTCCTAAGAGATTGTCATGTGCTTAGCCCTCTGACCTCATAAAGAGTTCAGAGGTGTTTGGTATTAATAAATATATTTATTTTCATAACAGCCTGTGTGGTGTCCTTTCATCTGGTATTCAAGGGGTTATATTGTGGTAAAACAGCTGGCTTCACATGCCAAAAGAGTTTAGCCTAAGACTGCTTTGTCCATGCTACCATTAGGATAGCTGGTCTATAAGGTTGACTTACAAGCAATCACCATAAGGGTTGTTTGGACTGATACAAGGTGATCACTAGAACTAGTGAGCATCATATATCAGGCCAACTTCTCACAGGCACTTTAGTATTGAAGCTGCTATTGAATATGCGTGATCATTCTGTAAATGTCTTCATTGAATGGTTTTATAATAGAGGCACTTTTTATAGGATGTTGCTACTTATTGAAGCTGCTATTGAATTTGAGTGATAACTTTGTAAATGTTTTCATAGAATGGTCCTATAGTTGAGTTTGTTTTAAATTTTAAGATGACGGATTATGTAAATGTTATCTATGACTAATTATGAGAAATGTTTGTACTTTTATGGATAGTGTATATCCGAATAAAGACCAATGAAACTGAAACATAGCTTTTTGGACCATGTGGTTCATCACCCTGATTGCCACCAAGGCCCTCCAGCTCTGTAGACTCTATGCCATGACAGCTGCCAGCTCCCTGTCTCTCCAGGGCCTCCCATCCATCCTGACATCCTGGGAGAGACCCCAGTGCCTCTCAGACACTGAGACGGGATGGAGCAGATTCTCAAGACCAGTGGTATCCTAATGGATGCAGTAGATAGTCTAAGCTGCCACCCTTTTTGATCTAAGGACAGAGAGCCTTTCTCTCTTGTCCTCACAAGCGCTTCTCAGGGTTGCCACTGGGCCTCTCCAGCAGCGGCTTTCAGACAGCAAGATGTAGGCAAGTGCGTAGAAGACCCCACTGTTTCTGGGGTAGGGGACACAGACAGACTTGGATAGAGCCCAGCATGGTGTTTGGCTTTGTTCAAAGAGCCAAAGCACGAGCTGAGCCATCAAGAAGTATAAATAGGGCAACAAATGCCATGAAAAAATATGATAGTCTTTAAAATGGAAGATATTTGTTCGAGGCATGTGGGCTGCTGAATTCATATCTATAGCATAGATCGCCGCCTAGTGTTGGGTCCGGATGATTGCACATTGTTGTCCTGGAAGAGTCTTCGAAGTATCACGAGATAGGTGGCTCCTCCCCTGGACTACAGTGCGCATAGGCATCGACTCCATCCCCAGATTGTTTTTTTCCGCCATTGGGTTCGGATGTAATTTCGTTATCTCCAGTTCGGAATCAACATACACTTTTTCGAGGCCTGAAGGCCTTTTCGAACCGTCGGTATTGTTTGCGTTCGGTGCCCGGTTCAGTTCCAACTCAGTTCAAGTCGGATATCCAGGGGGTCGTGTGACTCTTCGGGGATCGAGGCCCAGTCGACGCAGCAAGACTTTCGACGGCATGGAACGGAGTCCGTTCAAGAAATGTCCCGTGTGCGGATCGAAGTATCCACACATTGACGTCCATCCAGTGTGCAACAAGTGCCTGTCGCCGGACCACGACGAGGCCAGCTGTATGGCCTGTTCCAGGTTTCGTTCGAAGACGACGATTCGGCTTCGGCGCGTGGCGGCCTCGAGGCCCGGCGCTCGGCCCCGGCACCGGTGGACATCTTCGACGACGAAGAAGCGGACGAACAACCGGTTCAGATGCAGATTTCACCTCCAACGGTGGACATCGAATACGACTATGAAGCGGATGTCGAAGGCCAAGACGTAGAAGTCGTCGACGAGGTAGGAGACGACAATGAGGCCTATATGGCCATGGAAGATAGCTCAGAGGAAGAGCTATGCCCCGTTCGAACAATTACAATGGCTCAGGTCGAGGGATCGCCACATGGCCTTACCCAAGCCCTTATACCAGCATCCACGGCCCCGCCTTCTGGCCCGGCTACGGACACTTCGGCAGAGCCGCCATTGTCGAAACCGAAACTGAAACCATCGGTGTCGACAAAAACAAAAATGGTCGAGGCGCCATCGAAACCGAAGACGTCTGCTCCCCCATCGACGCCATCGTCTTCCGAGGTGTCGGGGCTCTCGAAGCCGAAGAAGGCTATCGACCCGGTCAAGGTGCGGAAAGTGGTCAAGGGCGTCGAGCCGAAAACCAAAAAGGGCGTCGACTCGGAGTCAAACAAGGCCGTCGAGCCGAAGTAAAAAAAGACCGTCGAGCCGGAGTCCGGCAAGGGCGTCGAGCCGAAAAATGGGACCCCAACGCCAGTAGTCAAGGCCGCCGATCCGAAGACGTCGACGTCTGCGGCCACGGACAGTGGTCGTAGCGCTCCTAGGAAGGATGCTCCTACGCCTCGATCAGAAAAGCCAAAGTCATCGACGTTCGGGTCTTCACCTGTGGGTGGACCGAAGTCGACTGTCGGGTCGACGAAACCGTCCGCTTCCTTTACGAAGCAGGTCTCGGACTCCCTCAAGCGAATTAGGGACAAGGCTTCAGCGTCGGAACCGAAGACACCTTCCACCCCAATGCAAGCTGTCCCGACGTCAAAGGCTTCGACGCCGATCCTCTTCACGCTGCCGCCAAAGATGGCGCCGAAGGCCTTCGCACCGCGGTCGGTGCCCAAGGACTCTGGTGTCGAAGCCAACTCACCCGGCTGGGGGCTTGAAGCATCGACCACCCTTACTAGAGGAGCAGTCTGAGCATTTCATCGATGCCGACACCGGGAAGCTTACGCTTTACAAAAGAAGGATCACGGCAACTCAGCCTTCGGAGTCATACAAAATTCCTCTAAAGCGCAAAAGGCCTGCCCCAGAATCACCGGTCTTGGTCGAACCGATAGTTCCTCAGACTCCAAGACGTGCAACGCCCTCACCCACTTACTCTGATGGTGAGGATGCCGGGGAGCAGGATGAGGAATACAATTTTCCTGCCAACACAGAGCCTGATGAACAACAGGACTCATGGGTAGAGGCAGGTGACCAAGGGGATCAGCACGCCGTCCTTGACCCTCAGGTGTATAACATCAAGACCTCTCCCACTGAGGATTCTGCGGCATTTAATGCCTTGATTGAGAGGGCAGCTAAGAACCACGACGTTGAAATGCATGCTGACCCTGTGGAGGTGGACTTCCTCTTTGACACTTTCTCCACTGCTGAAAAAAACTGTAAAGACTCTTCCAATGCTGAAGGGGGTCCTTAAGCATGCTGCAGACATTTTTAAGGAACCCACACGGTCAAGGGTAGTAAACCCTAGAATTGAGAAAAAATACAGACCGGCACCTGGCGATCCTACCTACATCAAGGGCCAGTTGCCATTGGACTCTTTGGTAGTTTCTAATGCCCGCAAGAGGGCAAATTCGCAGACCACCGGTAAAGCTTCTCCCCCAGACAAAGAATCTAAAGTGCTGGAGGCATCAGGAAAGAGGGTAGCAGCTCAGGCGGCCAATATCTGGCGTATCTCTGACACGCAGGCACTCTTGGCTAGATACGACAGGGCACACTACAACACACTAGAGACCCTGTTGCAGCATCTACCAGATCAATATAAAGAGGCTGGGGAGATGCTTATCCAGGAAGGGAAGCTGATCTCAAACGCTTCCATCAAATGTGCACTAGATGTTGCGGACACTGCGGCCAGGGCAATTAATACCAGTGTGATGCTGAGACGTCAAGCATGGCTTAGGATCTCCGGGTTTAAGCCGGAAATACAAACTACCATCCTTAACCAGCCGGTAAACGCTGACAGATTATTTGGTCCTGAGGTGGATACCACCCTGGAAAAAATAAAGAAGGATACCGAGACTGCCAAGTCCATGGGGGCTCTCCAGTCCCAGCAGTTTCGGGGGAGCACTTTTCGTCGCTCAGGCAATAGAGGTGTTTCCAGAGGCCAAATATCACAGCAAACACAATTCAACAAAGGTGGGGCGCAATCCTCTTACACCAAGCAGAGTAGAGGAGGATACCGCGGCAACAGCACCAAGGGCAGAGGCAGGGGCAACAACAACTCCCGTTCCTCCGCCACCAACAAACAGTGACTCCCTGTCACTGCCCCCCGACCATCCAACACCTGTCGGGGGGGAGACTCCAGCAGTTCCTGCCAGTCTGGAAATCCATCACCACAGACAGGTGGGTCAGGAAACTTATCCAGTTTGGCTATTGTTTGGAGCTAACATCCACTCCACCCAACATACCACCAAAACACCGTCCTATGTCCACAGAGCATTTGCACTTATTGCAGCAGGAGGTTCTTGTCATGCTGCAAAAAGGCGCAATAGAGCTCGTGCCAGCGGAGGAGGAAGGCACAGGGGTGTATTCCCTGTACTTCTTAATCCCAAAGAAGGACGGGTCCCTCAGGCCTATTCTAGACCTAAGGCCCCTAAACCAGTACATTCTCTCAGAACACTTCCACATGCTAACACTGCAGCAGGTTCTTCCGTTGCTCAATCAGGGAGACTTCCTCGCAACCTTGGATCTCAAGGATGCTTACTTTCACATCCCACTCCATCCATCCCACAGGAAATACCTCAGGTTCACCATTCAGAATCGGCATTACCAATTCAAGGTCCTTCCTTTCGGGGTGACCACAGCCCCCAGAGTGTTCACCAAATGTCTGGCGACGGTGGCGGCGCACCTCAGGAGACAAAACATCCATGTCTATCCTTATCTGGACGACTGGCTGGTTCAGGCAAAGTCAGCCCAGCAGTGCGCTGCAGATATGTCCCACACCATTCACCTTCTTCACGGTCTGGGCTTCTCACTGAACTATCCGAAGTCGCACCTTCAGCCAGCCCATGTACGGCAGTATCTGGGCGCGACGATAGATACTCTGGCAGCCATGGCTCAGCCAAATTCAGCGAGGATCGACAACATCCAGGCGCTAATCCTAAAGTTCAGACCGCGACACTCCCTTCCAGCGAGAGTGTTCATGCAGTTGATAGGCATGATGGCCTCCTGCATCTTCATAGTCCCGCACGCAAGGTTGCATATGCGTCCGCTCCAAGAATGCTTGGCACATCAGTGGACTCAGGCTCAAGGACACCTGAACGACCTAGTGTTGGTGACCGGTCGGGCATGCAACTCTCTGCATTGGTGGAATCCACACAACCTTTGCAAGGGCCGACCGTTCCAAGAGCCTGTGCCACAGATTATCCTGACAACGGACGCGTCTCTCCAGGGATGGGGAGCTCATGTGCTCCACTACACGGTGCAGGGACTATGGACGACGCAGCAAAGAAAGATGCACATCAACTACCTAGAACTGATGGCAATCTTCATGGCACTCAAGTCCTTCAAAGTACATCTGTGCAACAAGGTCGTGTTGATCCGGACGGACAACATGACGGCCATGTACTACATCCAGAAGCAGGGACGTACCCACTCTCCACAGTTGTCTCATCTGGCTCAAAGCATGTGGAAGTGGGCCATTCAGAGAAACATCTTCCTCATGGCGGAACACCTCCCGGGCAAGGACAATCAGATGGCGGATCTGCTCAGCAGGTACAGCCACCAGATGCATGAGTGGGAGTTACATCCATCAGTACTCCGCCCGTACTTCCAGCAGTGGGGTCATCCAGAGATAGACCTGTTTGCCACAAGGGAAAACGCAAAATGCCAAAACTTTGCCGCCAGGTTCCCTCTCCCACAGTCGCAGGGCAATGCGATATGGATGAACTGGTCAGGCAGATTTGCGTACGCTTTTCCCCCAGCACCTCTCATACCGCTGGTGGCAAGAAAACTAAAGCAGCACTCGATGACACTCATCCTGGTTGCTCCAACGTGGGCTCGCCAACCATGGTACACCACGTTTCTAGAACTCTCCGTGGTACCGCATCAAAGGCTGCACCTCACACCCAGGCTCTTGACGCAGAACCATGGCGACATTCAGCATCCAGATCCGCAACAGCTCAATCTGGCGATCTGGCTCCTGAGGTCTTAGAGTTTGGCTACCTTGATTTGCCTCCTGAATGCATGGACATCATCCGGGAGGCAAGAAAGCCCACTACCAGAGCTTGCTATGCAGCGAAATGGAAGCGGTTTGTCATTTACTGTACAGAACACAACATCAACCCGCTAGATGCATCCATTCCTAATATCATCTGCTATTTGTTACATCTTTACAAATGCAATCTGGCGTATGCTTCCATTCGTATACACTTATCCGCCATAGCGGCTTATCTCCAGAACAGGCAGCACCTCTCTGTTTTCAGGGTGCCTGCCATTAAAGCCTTCCTAGAGGGGCTGAAGCGGGTCATCCCTCCCAGAACCCTGCCAGCTCCTGTGTGGAACCTCAATGTGGTCCTCACCAGGTTGATGGGCCCACCTTTTGAGCCTCTACATTCATGTGAGATTCAGTTCTTAACATGGAAAGTGGCTTTTCTCATTGCCATTACGTCTCTACGACGTGTTAGTGAGCTACAGGCGCTCACTGTACAAGAGCCATTTATTCAAATTCATTCCAACAGGGTGGTACTGCGCACTAACCCTAAATTTCTTCCTAAGGTGGTTTCGCAGTTTCATGTCAATCAGACCATCGAACTGCCTGCATTCTTTCAGAATCTTGAGACAGTAGCAGAAAGAATGCTCCACACTCTGGATGTCAAGCGAGCCTTGATGTATTACATCGATAGGACGAAGGATTTTAGGAAGACACAACAACTCTTTGTTGCCTTTTCGCCACAGCACAAGGGCAACCCCATTTCCAAAGCAGGGATAGCCAGGTGGATCGTTAAGTGTATTCAGATTTGCTATCACTAGGCTAAGCGCACTTTAACGGTCCCCCCCAGAGCCCACTCCACCCGCAAGTTGGGGGCCTCCATGGCATTCCTGGGTAATCTTCCTTTGGAAGATATTTGCAGAGCAGCCACATGGTCTACACCACACACATTTACTAAACATTACTGCGTAGATGTGCACTCCAAACAGCAGGCAGCTGTAGGACAGGCTGTTCTTAAAACACTTTTTCAGACTTCTGCAGCTGGCACAGGCGGCCACCGTTAATGGAGGGACTGCTATGTATTCTATGCTATGGATATGAATTCAGCAGCCCACATGCCTCGAACTGAATATGCTACTTACCAGTATGCATCTGTTCTTGGCATGTAGGGCTGCTGACATTCATATCGCCCGCCCTCCTCCCCGGCGCCTGTAGCGGCTGCAGACTTTTTTGCATTTACTCTTAAGCATGGCCATTGCTTACACTATTACACTCCATCTTTGCCACAATGGCTAAAAACAATCTGGGGATGGAGTCGATGCCCATGCGCACTGTAGTCCAGGGGAGGAGCCACCTATCTCGTGATACTTCGAAGACTCTTCCAGGTCAACAATGTGCAACCATCCGGACCCAACACTAGGCGGCGATCTATGCTATAGATATAAATGTCAGCAGCCCTACATGCCAAGAACAGATGCATACTGGTAAGTAGCATATTCATTCTGCATTTCTCAGTATCTCAGTTATGTGCATACAATATTATTGGAGTGATATTTATTGAAAGTACTATATTTTTTAAACACCGCTTATTCAAGAATATTTCAATGCCCTGTCGTCATTGCCAGGAGTTACCCAAAATCTATCAGTTTTTTCTTTATTTAAATAGCTTATGTTGATATTAAATGAGAATCAAGATCATTTTATATTAACTATATGTAACTTAGGTTCTTGTCCAGCACAAATCCTGTACTGAATTACTTGAGTATTCTCTCAAACTGGATGGTTAAGGAAAACTATACATAGTGAAGTAAAGCATAAAGTCATGAATCACACATTCTGATGGGTTCTTCTAACTGCAGATTGCTCACCTTTAAAATATCTCCAGGCACCAGACTAGATCCGGAAAAGTTAAACAGCATTGCTCCCGCATGCCAGTGAGGGGCGCAGTGCGGCTCTGTGTTTACTTTATTCCGCCCTGGAAGTGGTGAAGGAGCTGCATATAAGTGCCACTCATGCTTGTTGATGTCAGTTCCTTTCTATGCATGCTTTTGTATGCAGATTTGGAGCTTGTTCCGAACCCTTCCATTCTTTTTCCAGTGTGCAAAAGACCTATGTCCCCTCCAAAACTACAGACTTTAAGCCTTGCAGAGACTCGGAAACAAATGTCTGTGACCGATCCCCACAAGGTGTGCCTCTGGTATTTGGGTTTGATGCACAACTCCATCTCCTGCAAGGAATGTGCCCTTATGAACCCAAAAGCGATCCAGGAATGCAAAGCTAACTGTATATTTCCAAATATCGAAAGAAGACTTTGAAGTCCCACTCCTGTATACATTTGAGGGTGTGGGCTTGAACCCGCTTTCAAGGTCTTGTTGCTGTCCAAGTCTTACAGTGAGTCAAAGCGGAAGCACAAGAATGATAAGCAGGATTCATCCCAGTCCTGCCACTCCCAGCCTGAAAAGTCAAAAGGACTTCAGGGTGCCTTCGGTCTTGCACCCAGTTCTTCGCCAAGGATCCGATCCCACATCTGATCCTGATACAGTACAATTTTCCTAGTCCATTGACAACATTTTTATTTTTTTATTTATAGTCCTCATTTTGCAACTTTTAAGTAAGGAGATATCAGGGTCCCACTTTCCCTTTATTCTCTTGCCTTCCCACCTTCTTGGTGGATCCCGGAATTTTTGTGTTTGGGAAATTTGGGGCCCCTTACTTCCATTTACTTATTTTGAAGGTTACTCTCCGGGTTGATTGAGCTAGCCATTCTGGCTTCTCTATTTGGCCTTCAAACCAGTTAGATTGTTGCTTGCATTAATCATAGGACTTAGGAGAAAGAAAAAAAAAAAAAGGAAAAAAAAAACACACGCAGCCATCCTATTTCCAGAAAATCCTTAGCCACCAGAATGGTAATTCTCCCATAGCTCCCAAAATTTATATTTTTTTGAAAATGGTTTCTTCTTTTTGTCTAAGCTATAAATTTTTAAAATTGACGTGAGCCACTCACCCTTAGTAGGTGGGGTTGGCGTAATCCACTTTAAACAGATCTCTCTCCTAGCCAAGAGAATCAAGATAAACACTAGATTTTCTTCATGTTTAGTTAATTTGACCACTGAAGGAGAGCCAGAAACCCCAAATAATATTAAATCAATACTCACAGTTAGCTGCATTCCCAGTACCTCTTCGATAGTCTTACCCACTTCCTTCCAGAAACCGTCGAGATGGGGGCACTGCCAGAACATATGCTGGTCATTGGCCTTCATTAAACCACATTTTGGACAGGACTTCACAGTAGCTCCGCTGAATTTAGATAATTTTTCCAGCGTCCAATAAGCTCTGTGGGTGATATATAAATGGTTTCTTTTTAATGCTGCAGATATTACTATTGACCAGCATTTGCTCATTGATACTTGCCATAGGTATTTCGTATCCAGCATTGGCAGCTCTTTCCCCCAAATTCTCTCCGGTATCCGAAATTCCTCCTCCCCAGCAACTATGAGCGCCCAATACCAGAATGATATTTCCTTCTTGAAGGGTTTTTCCAACATTTTTGTTTCCAGTAGAATATTGCCAGTCTTGTTTTCCTTCACCGACTTTGTCCAGCTCAAGAGTTGGTAATACTTAAATTTGGCGAGAGAGGAATTCGTGGTTTGATTCAGAATCTCCCACTCCAAGAGTTTATTCTGATATAGCAGTTGTCCCCATGTTTTTATTCCTGCTGTTTTTAGGGGAGTTGAAAGGGAGTCTTTAAGACATTCCGGTGTAGTAGGTGAGTTCCATATTGGGGCTTTATCACTATAGAGTGGGATATTCACTGTCGATCTAATACAGTACCAAGATTTAGTGGCTGCCCTCAGCGTCTTCAATTTAATTTTTTTGAAAAATTTCGGGTGGCCGAATTTAAAAAGGAAGTGGCTAGTATTCTTGGTTAACTTCTGTAAATATAAAGGGTAGTCTTCATGTGGACCTAACATAACTCTTATATTTTTAAATTGAAATGCTCTACAATATTCCAGAATGTCCGGGGTAGCTAGCCCTCCCTGGTTTTTCCTTCTCCTTATTTTAGTCCAAGCAATTCTGGGTTTTTTGGAAGACCATATAAAACTTGATAACTCTCCCTGGATTTTCTTTATGTGCTCCCTATTGAATTCTAACGGAATTGCACCAAAAATAAATGTAAACTTAGGCAAGATTGACATTTTTAGAAGGTTCGATTTCCCCAAGATCGTCAGGGGTAGGCTTTTCCATATATTCAATAATCTCTTGACTTCCCCCTGTATCCTCTGGAGATTGACTTGTGCTACCTTATCTAGATCTTTGACCAGGTCGCTGCCCAAATATCTGATTTTTTTTCTTTATTATAAGGGCTTTGATAGTTCTCATTCCAAGTCATGGTTTCTGTCTTGGACTTGTTTATTAAGTAGCCCGATATTTTCCCAAACTTTGTTAATGTTTCCTCAGTGGCCCATTGACAACATTGCAATAGATTGAGGCCTTTAGAGAGGCCATTTTGTGATTTTTCGCACTCTTCTGGCTCCCTCTTGTGCACCTTCAGGCCCCAACAATCCACAGAGGCCTCCAGTTGGGTTGCTGCTGGCGTGTTTGCCCTTGGCGCCATCTGTGACCCTTGAACCCGCCTTGGTTTCCACACCAACGATGGAGCCAGCTTACAATCCAGAAGCAGTATCCATGTTGGTCCCTTTGACATAGATTTCAGCACCCCCGCCACCCGAGAAAGATCACCATCACGTATCCAATTCAGAGCCAAATTCATCTTGGACACGACCAAGGTCACATACTGACACACCCAGTCCCAATTCAGTCCAACTCATAACCATGCCTTCACCATCCGCTCCAACAAGTTTAAACTCTGATCAGCGCCAACCAACCTATGGAGATGACATTTGAAGTGAGGGACAATGTTTTCCCCAACACTTTTATGATGACAATGTCAATATTGACTTACAGGCGGCCAGTGTCTTGGACACTGGAAACTGGGTTGTGTTCCCCTCCAGACCCCCACTAGAAAAGAGTGCCTCCTTTGCCTTGGTGATGAGACATGGGGCGGAGGTATTGGATTTACAACTGGCAACTATCGAAGTCAAAGCTAATGTACTAATGGATGTTTTGTATCTGAAAGAGACATGTTAGTATTAGATTCCTTACCTTAGAATATCCCCAGGCGTCAGACTGGATCCGGAAACTTTTGCGTAGCAGTACCCTTGCGCGTCGGTAGGCGTCGTCTGCGGCTCCGCGTCCGTCGTGGGCGCCGTGATGACGTCGTCGGAGTACTTAGACGCCGCCTCCGCGTGCTGACGTCAGTTCTTCTTTTTTCCGCGCCAGCAAGCGCAGATCTGGAAAAAGCAGTAACCCTAGTCAATTTTTGACTAACTTTTTGATCGTTTTTTTGAACATTTCTCGAAGTCCTTCGACTCCGATTGGTGCCGTAGGGATGCCCGGCTTTAAGCACTGCGAGGATTGCGACCGCACGATGTCGGTCAGGGATCCTCACCACCTGTGTTTAACTTGTCTAGGCGTCGATCACGACGACAAGGCCTGCTCCGACTGCCGGGCCCTCTCTTCGAAAGCCAGGCGGGAGCGGTCCCGCAGGCGACTCGAACTCCGGCAGTCGGTCCCGCGCCGCGAGAGGTCTTGGTCCCACGGGAGGTCGAGGGACAGGTAGCGGGCTCGGAGCCACCACAGCTCCGAGAGTAGGCCGCACTCCTCCGGGTCGAAGTCGTCGTCAGGTAAGAAGCACAAGAAGTTCAAGAGGCGTCATCGCTCTGCGGACTCCCCCCGACGCTCGCGCGATGCGGCTGGGGGTTCGGGTGACACCACCCACGCGGCTCCGTTGGAGTCGCGGGCGCCGCCTTGAGCTCCACACCCTCCGGTCCCTGGGCTCAACGCGACGCCAGAGGAGATCGAGCGCTTCCTCATGGCCATGAGGAAACTCTCTCCTCCGACGGGCTCCGCGGCGCCTTCGGGCCCAGCGGACCCGTCTGGGGCCTCTAGCGGGTCAGGGGCTTCGGCCCCGACGCCGTCGGGTGCTTCGGCCGCGACGCCGCCGACGCCTTTGGGCCCGGCGCCGCAGGTTCCGGCTATCCCAACGCCACCGGTGCCTTCGGGCCCGGCGCCGCAGGGTACAGCGGCCTTGGCGCCGCTGGCGCCTTCGGGCCCGGCGCCGCGGGACGCCGCTAGACCTTCTTCGGGATCTGGATCGTCGCCGGTGGACCTTACGACCTCCCCGGCGTCGGACCATCAGGTGTCGCCTCCGGCGCCGTCCTCGGGCGGCGCCGTCCCCGATGCCCCCTTCATTCCTGTTCCGACGTCGGGACGGCCCCGATGGGCGCCGCTCCAGACGTCGTTTGGAGAGTTTCACTTCTATGAGCAGGCCCCATTAGTTGAGAACCCTGAGTTTCAGGAGATGGGTGATGAAGGGGATTGGGAGGGGTCTGAGGACCCTCTGACCCGAGAGTGTCAGTCTCATGAGGACTGGGCAGGAGACCTTGGGGAGGCCAGTGGCCTGGACACCTCTCCAGACACTGGCTTTGTCTCCCCCCCTACCGTGGCTTCGGAGGAGGGGGCAACCTACAGTGTGGTGTTGATGAGGGCTGCCAAGGCCTTGGGCCTTGAGCTCCCCGTCGCGGCCTTGAGGACTAATCTCCTCACTGAGGTCCTTAAACCACAGTCAAGCTCAACCGAGCCTCTGCTGCCCTTTAATGAGGCCTTGACCGACGTTCTTCTGGGCACTTGGTCCAAGCCCGCTACGGGTTCGCCCGTAGATAGGAACGTGGCCAGACGCCACCGCCCAGCCCCGGGCGCCCCCACACGTGCTGCCAGCCACGCACCGCAGAATACCCAGCAGCGCGGTGGCGGCCGTGGAAACCGCCGTGGAAACCGCCGTGGTGGCGGTCGGGGTCAACGGCGAGGCCAGTCCACACCTCCCTCCGCAGCACCTGCCTCAAAACCTTCCGAGTTTTCAGGCCCATGTGACGCCTGTGGGAGGCAGGGTTCGCCATCACCACCTCCACTGGCGCACCGTCACTTCGGACAGGTGGGTGCTGCAGATCGTCCGAAGGGGCTACTCCCTCCCCTTCGAGGCGACTCCTCCAGCCATGCCACCGCAGAACCACCGTGTATCGGAGGATCATTTGCGACTTCTGCAGGAGGAAGTTACGGCCCTCTTGGCCAAGGGGGCCATCGAGCGCGTTCCTGGGCCAGAAGTAGGGTGTGGTTGCTACTCCCACTACTTTCTGGTACCCAAGAAGGGCAAAGGGGGCCTACGCCCTATCTTGGACCTAAGGAACGTCAACGGCTTCCTACGGAAGGAGAAGTTCAAGATGCTGACACTGGCTCAGGTCCTAGCTGCCCTGGACCCAGGAGACTGGATGGTAGCGTTGGACTTGCAGGACGCTTATTTCCACATCCCCGTCCTGCCGGCCCACCGGTGCTACCTGCGGTTCACGGTTGGCCACGAGCACTTTCAGTATACCGTGCTCCTCTTCAGCCTTACCAGCGCCCCACGGGTGTTCACAAAGGTGATGGCGGTGGTCGCAGCTCATCTGCGCAGGTTAGGGGTTTCAGTCTTCCCCTACCTCGACGACTGGTTGTTGAAGGCGGGCTCGCCCCAGACAGTCGTCAGCCACCTCCAGAAGCTCCTTTTCATCGGAGCGGTTCTCGACTTGGCGCGGTTTCGGGTTTATCCACCCGAACAGCGGGTCCGGGATGTTCAGGCTCTGATTCCCATCTTTCAGCCGTTCTCCCGGGTCTCGGTCAGGTTGACGTTGCGGCTTCTGGGGCTGATGGCCTCTTGCATCCTACTGGTGCATCACGCCAGGTGGCGGATGCGGGCTCTGCAGTGGGACCTCAAGTTTCAGTGGGCCCAGCATCAGGGCAACTTGTCCGACCATGTCTTGATCTCGGAGGGCACTGCAAGGCAGTTGCAGTGGTGGCTCACGGACCGCGATTGGGTCAGCGGCAGATCCCTCTCCCTTCTCCAACCGGAGCACGTGGTTGTGACGGATGCGTCCCTCCAGGGCTGGGGAGGCCACATGGGAGAGGCGGAGATCAGAGGCCTCTGGTCTCCGGCAGAAGCCCGGCTCCACATCAACCTGTTGGAGTTACGGGCGATTGGTCTAGCACTGAAAGCATTCCTCCCCTCTGTCCGGGGGAGTGTAGTGCAGGTGTTCACGGACAACACCACTGCCATGTGGTACTGCAACAAACAGGGCGGGGTGGGGTCGTGGACCCTTTGTCAGGAGGCTCTGCGCCTCTGGCAATGGCTGGAACGCCAGGGCGTGACCCTGGTGGCTCAACACCTGGCAGGTTCTCTGAACGCCAGGGCGGACGAGCTCAGCCGTCGGTGCATGATGGATCACGAATGGCGTCTGAACTCGAACGTGGCGCAAAGCCTCTTTCAGCAATGGGGAGAGCCTTGGTTAGATCTATTCGCCACCGAAGAGAACGCGCAATGTCACAGTTCTGCGCGTTGGAATTTCCAAGGCGGCACTCGCTCGGAGACGCTTTTCGGCGCGAGTGGAGTTGCGGTCTACTGTACGCCTTTCCGCCTATACCACTTCTGCCCAGAGTGCTGAAGAAGATCAATCGCGACCGGGCCCAAGTCATCCTTGTGGCTCCGGACTGGGCAAGAAGGTACTGGTATCCAGAGCTACTCAGTCTGTCAGTCGATCCCCCGGTTCGTCTGCCTCTTCAGGAGGACCTCCTGTCGCAGCAGCAGGGGACGGTCCTCCACCCGAACCTGTCCAGTCTCCACCTCCATGCTTGGAGATTGAGCGGCGACAGTTGAGGCCATTTGACATGCCTCCTGAAGTCTGTAACGTCATTCTGGCAGCCAGGCGTCCCTCCACAAAGTCGGTATAGGCCTGCAGGTGGAACAGATTTGTGGCATGGTGCACAGCAAAGGCTGTGGATCCTCTTGCTGCCTCTCTCTCTCTGAGGTTCTTCTCTTCCTTCTTTCTCTTGCCCAGCAGGGCTCTGCTCTGGGCACTATCAAGGGCCACCTTTCTGCCCTTTCAGCCTTTCTGAGGCTGCCTGATCAACCTTCTTTGTTCAAGTCCCCTATTGTAAATAGATTTCTAAAAGGCATCACACACACATTCCCTCCTGTTCTGTTTGTGATGTCTCAGTGGGACTTGAACCTGGTTCTTACGTTTCTGATGTGCGCTCCTTTTGAGCCACTTCACAACTGTCCTCTCCGCCTTCTTACTCTGAAGACAGCATTCCTGGTTGCCATAACCTCTGCCAGGAGAGTGAGTGAGATCCAGGCTCTTTCTTGTACTCCACCTTTCCTTTCTGTCCATCCGGACAAAGTGGTGTTGCATACTAAGCCATCTTTCCTGCCCAAGGTTGTCACGGCCTTCCACATCGGGCAGTCTATCACCTTGCCAACCTTCTTCCCGCCACCGCATCCCTCTAAAGAGGAAGAGCGGCTCCACCGTCTGGACCCAAAACGTGCGCTCTCATTTTATTTGGATCACACACGCCAGTTCCGGGTGGATGACCAACTCTTTGTTGGTTACGTGGGCGCTAAGAAGGGGAGAGCGGTGCACAAGAATACCATCTCCCGGTGGATCATCTTGTGTATCCAGGCATGCTACTCCTTGGCTAGGAAGGAGCCCCCTGTTGGCTTACGGGCTCACTCCACCCGAGCCATGGCGACTACCACTGCCCTGGGCCGGGGAGTGCCCTTACAAGACATCTTTCAGGCAGCTACGTGGGCCTCGCTGCACACGTTTGCAAGACACTAGTGCCTCGACAGCCAAGTCCGGAGGGATGGCTTCTTTGGCCGTTCTGTCCTCCAGGACTTTCTGGTGTAAGTATTGGTTCGCAGACCCACCACCGGGGTTGGTATTGCTGGGGTATCTATTCTAAGGTAAGGAATCTAATACTAACGTGTCTCTTTCAGATGCACAAGTTACTACTTGTGTAACGATATATCTGTAAGAGACATTCGTTAGTATTAGATTCCTTACCGACCCACCCATCCTCCCCGTTCTGCGAACCGATATCTAGGGTTAGGGTTAACCCCTTTCAGGGCCCTAGTTTCGATGGCACCAGTGTTTGTTTTTAACATGGCTCTGCGTTTCTGGCGCGGAAAAGCTGTGTCTAAGAACTGACGTCAGCACGCGGAGGCGGCGTCTAAGTACTCCGACGACGTCATCCCGGCGCCCACGACGCCGACGACGGACGCGGAGCCGCAGACGACGCCTACCGACGCGCAAGGGTACTGCTACGCAAAAGTTTCCGGATCCAGTCTGACGCCTGGGGATATTCTAAGGTAAGGAATCTAATACTAACTAATGTCTCTTACAGATATATCGTTACAGAAGTAGTAACTTGTGCAACAGGGACAAACATCTTCAGAGCTCTCACTTCGATTTAAGGAAGCCCTGAATAATACCTTGCTCACCTGTGACCAGATAGCTTGCCAGAAGCCACCGGCCGGTGCTAGGTCACCCTGGCTCCTTGATGCAGCACCCTACATCAGAAGGTTTGGTGGTTCAGACTTCCATCAGTAGTTTGAACCCCAATTCTTTCTCTAAAACTGTCCCTGACCGAGTCAAAACCAATTGAGGCGTTCAGGAAACAGGTGTTTTCCCAAGCCCGTCTAGCCCTCCGGTCAGTCAATGTCAGTTGTTTTCTGGGGAGATATACCCATGCTTTATGGGACATGATTGTCAAGATCTTGTTATAAATCACAAGGCATTTTTTGAGCCAATTTGGCTAAAATCATTCAGGATGGTCGAAGCGCAACAAAGTACATCATCCGCTCTAGACTGAACACTACCAACTGCTTGGACAGAGCAGTTAGCACTAGCGTAATTTTCTGGTGCCACGTTTGGATAAGATCTGCAGGCTTCTCTGGGGACGTTCAATCCTCTTGGATAAGCATGCCATTCAATAGATTTCCCCTCTTTGGCGAGAAGGCTGATTTATCTATGGAATGTTTTAAAGACTGGCAAGTCACAGGGTATTCCCTAGGCCTTTCTACGTCTGCGAGAGTATCCTAAACAGTTTAACCCCTTTGGGGGCAACTCCATAAGGTTGGTGTACCACCATAGCCCACCACCCCCCTCAACAGGCATCCCACTCCTATTGGTCGAGAACAAGGATCTAGCAGCGTCTAGTCCATCAAAGGTGACACATTTCACAGTTTCCCAGCCATCTGGACAGGATCAGATATTTCCTCTATAGGTGGCAAAATATGAGATCCAACAGGTAGGTCCTCCAGATCATCCAGCGAGGCAATGCCCTGCCATTCCTTTTCAACACGCCGCATTGAGAAGAGCACCTGTCCGTCAAAATGTGCAGGTTTGTTTTTTTAGCTAAAGGAGCCGTAGAGAGGGCCCAGGCCCAGGAAGTAGGGACTGGCTGTTACTCCTGCTATGTCCTTGTGCCATAGGATGCAGGCCTCCATCCTATTTTAGATCGCCACCCTCTGAACAACTTCTTGTGAAAGGACAAATCAAGATGCTCATGCTGACCCAGGTTCTGTCTGCCCTGGATCCAAGCGACTGGATAGTGGCTTTGGACCTACAGGATGCCTATTTTCATTTAACCATTCTGCAGTCCTACAGGTGCTACTTGCAGTTCAAGGTGGGCCAAGAGAATTTCTACTTTGCTGTGCTACACCATGGCCTTACCAGTGCCCCTCGGGTTTTAACAAAAGTGATGGCAGAGGTCACAGCATTCCTTCAGAGTGTGGGGATTCAAGTTTTCCCTACCTCAACAATTGTCTGTTGTAGGTGGGCTTGCCACAGTCAGTCAGACCACCTCCAGACGCTAGTAAATCTCCTGATGTTGTTGGGGTTCACTATTCATGGTCCAAAGTCACACCGGAGTGCTTCGTAGAGGCTCTCCCTTTCATTGGAGCAATCCTGCATACAGTGCAGTTTCAGAACTTAATTCCACTTTATCTTCACCACAATGAGTCGAATACATTGAGGCTATGAAACTGATGTTTCAGCCTCAATTCTGGGTCTCATTGAGGATGGCTGAGGCTTCTTGGCCTGCTGGCCTCCTGCATCCTAGTAGTGGAACCTGAAGCCTTTGTTGGGCCAGCACCAGGGGAACGTGTTTGGTTTCATGTGGGTTTTATAGGAGACTGTGAAAGACCTGCTGTGGTAGGTCAACCACAATTGGACCAATAGCAGATCCTTCTCCCTACCCCACACAGAGCTGACAATGGTGACAGATGCGTCACTGCTGTGTAGAGGCGGTCACGTAGTAAAGGTGGAGATCAGAGGACTCTGGTCTCTGGAGGAGAAGGCCCTGCACCTGGCTGAATCGTCTGGACATTTCCTTGATTGGACACCACCATTTGGGATCTTTAAATACTGGGGAGGACAGACTCAGCCTGTGACGTCTAGCGAATCACAAATCGAAGGTACACTCAGAGGTGGCATAGTGTATCTTCCAGCAGTCGTGAGAGCCTTGGCTCAATGTCTTCACTCCTGCCGATAACGTGCAGTATCAGCAGTCTTGTGCACTGGAGTTCCTAAGAATACTGTCTCTCTCTGAAAGGCAGTCTGCATAGAGTGGAGCTTTGGACTCCTGTATGCCTATCCACCACTGCCTCCCCTTTCCCACATTCTGAAGATCAAGAATTATCTGGCCCAAGTCATGCTAATGGCTCCAGTTTGGGTCAGGTGAGTGTGGTACCTGGAAGTTCTGGGCATGGGTATCTGTGCTCTGGTCAGGCTGATGTATCCGGGATTATCTTCTGTCGCAGCAGCAGAGCAGGATCTTGCACCCTGGCCTCTGCAGTCTACACCTCCATGTGTAGAGATTGAGCAGCAGCAGTTGACTACTTTTGATCTACTTCTGAAGTGGTGGATATCATCCTGGTGCCAGGTGTCGTCCTACAAAATCTGTTTAGGATGGGGCAGGATTGTCGCGTGAGGTGGCACCCGCAGCACGGTCAAGTTGGAAGCTAAACTGTTGGATGTGTAACTGTTCTATTGCTTCCGTCTACACCTTCTGTAGTGTCACGTTAATTTGGTCCTTACTTTCCTTATGTGTTCCCCTTTTGTGCTGTTGCACAGCTGTACCCATTCGTCTCCTGAACATGAAGTTTCTTTCACATCGCAATAACCTCAGCTCATCATGTGAATTAGTGTCAAACTCTGTCAGTATCTCCCTCCTACACCACCAATTTTCTGTAAAAACTGGTGCTAAGGACTAGAGCCACATTCCTACAAAATGTTGTGACTTCCTTCTACCTCTGGCAGTCCATCACTCTTCTGATGTTATTTGCCCCACCTCACCCCTGGAAAGAGGAGAAGTTCCATCATTTGAACACAGGAGACTCAACTTTTATCATAGATTGTACCAAAAATTATCAGGTATGAGATCAGCTCTTTGTGGGGTTCTCTGGGGAAAGGAAAGACAAAGCAGTACAGAAACTGACTTTGTCCTGGGTGATAGTCCTTTGCGTTAAGAGCTGATACGCGATGGGCCAGAAACAGCTTCCAGAAGAGTTGAGGGCCCATTTCACCATTGATAAGCCTGCTTTTGCAGCACTGATGCGTGTCGTGCCTCTCCTGGATATTTGTCAGGCTTCAGCGGAGGCATCAATGCAGACTTTCAGCCCTTGGCAGCCAGATCCGATTTGAAGGGCATTTTAGCCGTTCCATTCTACAGGACTTTTTGGCCTGAGCCAATCTTCAGAACCACCACCAGGCGGTACTGCTTTTGTGTGTATTCTAAAGGTGAGGAATCTGCAGTTCAGAGTATCCACCAGAGGGACAAGTTGCTTACCTAAAGTAAAACACTGATGGATGTTCTTACCTAAATGCAGATTCATATCCACCCTCCCGCCTTCCAGTTCTTTCGAATGGTCTATTTTTCATCTGAAAAGGTCCTATGTTAGAGACCTGCACACTCACACAATTTGTTTTTGTGCTCCAAGAGGGCAGACGGTTACTACAAAGAAACTGAAATCAGCTTACGTATGAGGCATGTATATGCGGCTCCGGTTATCACTTCCAAGGCAGAAGAGTCGACACTGAGTGGCACAACACCACCTACTGGTTAGCAAGAGCTATGCTGAAAAATCTTCTGGATCCAGTCTGGTGCCTGGTAATATCCTAATGATGATGAATCAGGAATTCGAAAGAGTAAGCACCAGAAAAAGTGTTACTAAAAGCAAGTAACTTGTTTGTCATTGTAATGCTTAAATATTATATGTAAGGCAATACAAGGTAACAATTCTCATTAATGTATTGATCTTTTGCAGGATATCCACATAGCCTTCAAAGGCCTTTTAAGGCGTTTTTGCTTAGACATTTGATTTACTTGCACTTCACTATTGTAACTTGTACGAAATGTCTAATATTGCTTTGAAATTAAAGATTTCTTACTAAATCCTTTTTCTCATGGGGAAAGGGGGTTGCGCTCAGTTAAAAGTTTGACATTTTTGGCAGGTATCTAGACATTATATAATGTAATTCAGCACTTTCATCTCTCTCTCATCTGTGACCCTGCATAATATCTCCATTTTTTTCTCAAAAGGTCAGGCTGACGCTGATGAAGTTCCTACCAGGTCTGTTTATGGATGCCATGAGAGATAATCCTGAAGCCGCTGTCCACATTTTCGAAGGGACGCACGAAAACCCAGAATTGATTTGGAATGACAACTCCAGGGAGAAGGTGTCCTCCACAGTCCGTGAAATGATGTTGGAGTATGTAAAGAAATGTTTATCATAGTATACCAAAACAACTGCCCACAGGTCTTTAATGAGCAGGAAATCTTATTTTGGTTAGGTTTTTGTCATATCTACGGAGTATGTGTAAAATAATGGGGTATAGTTAAGTTTGAAATGATTAGTCAGGATTGAATATTTTGACCGCTAATCCCGTTAAAACTGTTTTGCAGGAAGGAGGAGCTACGCTACCAAACAAGATGGCTGCGTGAGCTCCCGGCTCCTCCGACCTCCGACTCCTGCCAGAATATCCTGTTATTTATCCTGATTTTGCGCCCTGCCTCCGTGTGTATGAACCAGACTGGAGCTTAATGGTGCAATCCCGAGATTTCTACCAGTTTGGTAGACTAAGATACGTCGTGTGGCAGTTTGCGGCCTAGACCAGCTTGGAAGCCGGCGTCTCAAGTACTGGCCCAGCCGGGTTTCAGTTGAACAACATCGGCTGCGATTGTGTGATAGGGTCCGGTCTACCGAGGTGGAAAAATGTTTTCTTGGATCAAAGCTGACGATGGTTGGCTGAATGGGTGAACATCGGAGGGGTGATGATGTACAATTGGAGCGGTAGACGGGGGTCCCTGGCCCGGCGGCCCGGTTAGGGCACCGCCGGTGTTCGCGGGGTTGGGATCTCCGCCTGCCGTGGCTGAGTTCGGATTGTTATTGTCCCCAACGATCAGTTCCCCTCTGAAGTTGTCCGTTCCACACCCACCTGTTCCCCCCGGGGAGACCGGGCTCTCTGGGGACGCGAATATGACCGAAACCAAGCGAGGAGTTGTGGAGCGGATCGAGAGTGACCCGTCACTACGAACTGTGTTGGCAGCCATAGGGTCACTTCATGTTTGCGTTGAAGCCCACATTTACAAATTGACCGCGTGTTTGTCTGGAATTGGACGGATGGGACCGGACCCTGGTCCACTGCGAGAAACGGAACTACTTGAGATACCCAAAATGGCCATTTCGATGGAGAAAGCAGACCCCGAACTATGGGAGGCGTTGGAGCCTCGGACCAGTGTTTTCGGTGATGCGAGCAAGCTTGATGCTGCAAATGGATTGTCAGGCCTACGATCGTTGCCGACTATGGAAGGACTATTTGATGCTCCCTTTCCGGAGACTTTTGATGGGAACTGTTGTTGGTTTGAAACTGCGTCACTACCCTATACATCGGCACCACTAAGATGGCGGACTAAACGATCTTGGGAGTCCATGACGGTGTGGGGAGTCTTTAGGCCTGGCGGAGCTCTCAGCCTTTTCATCTCTCTGCTACGTCTCGGTTTGTACTTTGCTACAGCTTTTTTGTGCATTGACTATCCTGCGGAAGCGGCAGTTCGTCTGGAAGGGGCTCACATGTCTGATTGGAAGGGGCAAGGATGAGACTGTGTGATTGAGTTTGACATCGGGTATTGCTGGGCACGGGATTTGCAATCATTAGGCTTTCGGGAGGTTGGCGGTGTTTGAAGTTTCCCCTGTTACACTATGTATTTGCA
Source organism: Lissotriton helveticus (assembly GCF_964261635.1). Taxonomy (NCBI): domain Eukaryota; kingdom Metazoa; phylum Chordata; class Amphibia; order Caudata; family Salamandridae; genus Lissotriton; species Lissotriton helveticus. Next base: position 1,106,259,175 of record NC_136071.1, on the reverse strand, counting down.
GCTTAATAGATTTCGAGGCCTTAATCCGGGGATTCTTGGTTCTGGCGGGGGGAGGGGAGAACGGGGGCATGTATGAAGATGCCCTACTCCATTTTTCTACTTTTAGTACATAGTTAGTTGGGGCGACAGGCACACTGTTTGTGGGGGTTAGGCGACAGCCATATGCAGGGGTGCAGGGTGGGGGGATGGGTTTATTGTTTTGTCCTCATTTTTGTTTTTATGGTTTCTTTTTCTTCGCAGTCTCTTCACTTCCTTATAAGTATAGTTGTTGGAACATCCTGACTTTGTTGGTATTTTAATATCTGGTGCTCATGCTTCTTTTACTATCCTGATTTTATGGGTGGGCAGACTGAGGGCTTGCGCTTAATGTGAATTGTATTGTGGCACATCCTGTTTCTCGTACATTAGCGTAGGCATCTCAACCATTTCTTCATTGCTTAGTATCTATCCTGTATCTACGCCTGTTCGCCTATTATTACGTCTGGATGTATGGCACCTGATATGTCTATTTACTTCTTTGTTTTGAAACTAATAAAAAGATTTTTTTTTTTTTAAACGTTTTGCAAGTTTGCATGAAAAATTCACAAAATAATCAGTTCAGTTCAGTTCAACTTTATTCGGATACAATCATAGCCATAAAAGCACAGAATATAAATACATCACAATGATTGAAAAGATAAAAAAGAAAAATTCCATGTACGTATATCCAAAATAGCTAGTGCATGAATATAAATACATCATAATAATTTAAAAAGAAAAGGTAATATTTTCATATACATATATCCTAAGTGGCTAGTGCAAGAACGATCATCATATTGATATATACAACTAATTGATTAAAACGGTTTACAAATTACATAAATATCAAGAGGCCATCATAGACCTACGCGCCCTTATTGCAGTTTTAAGAAAAGTGCCAGTGCGGAAAATCAATTCAACATTGTCTAAGTCTAGCATACGGCGATATGCTGCCTCCAGGGTAATTGGTCTTAGCTTATTAAAATATGGGTAAAGCAACTGTTAAGAATATTTAAGATGGTATTTACAGAAAAATATAAAATGCATAGTGGTTTGCTCGCTCCTATTGTCACAAGGGCACAAAATTTGATTACAATTTTTACTATAGCCCATTGGGAAACAGAGTACAAATCGGATTGTGCCTGCTCTTAGACGTAACAAGATGCTCCTTTCCCAGCGGCTCATTGGTAAAGTCAAGTACATGCCAAGCGGGTAACAATACTGTTCTATGGCCATATAGTTTTGCATAAGAGTTTTCCTGGACTCCACCACCAGCCGCTCGTTGTTGTATAGTGAATACAGAGCGTGCCGAAGTTCTTTTTTAGGGACTAATTCGGCTGATATGGGATCCAGGAAAAGACTTTCTTTGTTTATACTACGCAAACTTACAAGGACACCGCTTAGCCATGGGATTTCTATGCCTTTGTCACACTGTAGACAATCCTTAATAATCTGTTGTTTCAGAAGTGCCGCTTCATTTTTCCACACTGATACCCACATAAGTGCTGGCCGTGCTCGAATAAAATCAGTTATAAAATTAATATTGAGCTCCTTGTGACATATGTATTGAGGGGTTGAGATTGGGGTATTCAGCAATTTCCTGCAGAACCTATTCTCTCCTTGCTGGATTACTGAGCAATTAACAGTTCCCCAAATCTCTCCACCATATGTTGCCACCGGGGCGCATTGTAGTTTATATATTTGCTGTACTGCTAAAAGAGCACCCGTGGTCTTAGGGCGGGGTAAGCTTAAGATTGAGTTGGTGGCCTTTGAGAACTTGCTCCTGGCGTGAGCGAAGTGCTCACTCCAGGAGCTGTTCGCAGCAAAGGCCAACCCTAAGTAAACAAATGATTTCACCGAGGTCAGTTTTTGACCATCTATTGTGATCGTTCCTAATTCGCGCTTACCAGGGCCACTACTCATAAGAAAGGATTTTTTAAGATTTACTCGAAGGTCTAGCTCTTTCATATAATTATTACAATTTTGGACAAGAAGACGCAAAGAATTTGGGGTATGGCCTATGAGAACCGCATCGTCTGCGTAGAGAAGTACCGGGATGGGCACTTTATTAACATATGGGACATCTTTAGTAGCCATTTTCAGAGAGGTATTCAGCCCATTGATATATATGAAAAAAAGCAGGGTTGCCAGCACGCATCCTTGTCTGACGCCCCTGCCAATGTCAATGGTCTCCGAAACCTCTCCACCCATCCCTAGCCTCACTTGAGCCTGGAGGTCTCTGTGTAAGTATGCTAGGAAATTAACGTCCTGGCTGATCGCGGATCAGTGCCTCCGAAATTGGCTTCCCGGCACCCGGAGAGGTCTGGGGCGGAGCGAGTGTTTGCCGTGACCGGATCCCCTCTCCATGTAACGCAGCTGAGGGTTGAATGCGGCCGGAGACTGGGGCCTGACCTACAAGCGGGTCCACTTTTGTGCTCTCTTCCCCCCCCCCCTTCCCACCTAATCTTAAACTCCACCAGGACGCGGACGCGCTTGGCTGCGCCCGGTCCATCCCGCCCGTTCCTGCCTTCTCCCTGAGGCCCCGTGGGGACAGGGCACACGTGCGGGTCTGGTAGGCGACCACCCGGTCGCTTGCAGATGTGGAACAGGGGGAGAGGCGAGAGTGGAACCAACGCTCCCTGCGCCCGGTTGCCCCCCGCGCACTGATCCGCCGCCCTACCCACCAAGTGCGCGACCTACAGACGCCTGGCCCAAAGCTTTAGTTATTTGCTGTGACACAAGTCCCACGATCGCCGCTGCCGCTACATACCACACCATTCCATGGCGGACATCTGATCCCCGCGCCTGGGCCTCCACGCAGTTGCCTGCACCCCCGAAGACGCCTACCTCAGGTCCTCTGCAGTCTCCCATAAGGATCTCATCATTCCACAGTGCTGGCATTAAAACCTGACAGCCCAGTGTGCCAGTCAGCGTGCGCCCCCCTTCAAGGAACCCACCGCTACCCATATCAGGCTGCTCCGGAGAACAGTTTTCCTGACCTATCTGTGCTCTGGGCCCTGCCTTTGTTTCTCTCTCTTGACCACTGTTTGAAGGTCCTGGCTGATCTTCTGCTTGCAGTCAGAACGGGGATCATTTTTGTTTTTTCTTTTGCCACCGCCCCTAGCGTGATACCGCACAGCAGCATGGGCCGCGAAGACCCTAAGCAAAAGACTCTCCGCAAAAGACTCTCCCATTTAAAAAGCTCATTGAGAAAACTCCAGAGGGTAGCTCCAGCATGGCAGAGGGTGGACAGGGCGCAGATCAATCCACGTCACTACTGTAGGAGATGAGAGCTGGTTTTAGGGCATTGGGTTGGTGATTTGACACCCTAGACAATTGTCTAGTGAGCATGGGGGCTAAAATTTAAGTTCATGATCGGCGCCTGGACGTGGCTGAGGTGCGCATTTCCGACATTGAGGATGGCACTGCACAGTCCCTCAAAAGATAAGAGCGGGTGGAACGCATCCTCAAGGACGTGGTGATTAAGAACAAGGACCTCAAGGCGCACAGCAGACGGAACAGCATCTGCATTTTAGGGGTGCCGGAGACCACCGCCACTGGCCGCCTTGTCCTCTTTGTCGAGACCTTGCTTGCGGACATGTTCGGGAGAGAATCCTTTACCCCTGGGTTTGTGGTGGAGCATGCTCACCGCACCCTGGGACCCCAGCCCAGTCCAGCTGCCCTCCAAGACCTATAATCACACGTATCATGAACTTTCGGGACAGTGACACTGTGCTACGCCTCACCAGAGAACATGGAGACACCACATGGCAGGGCTCTAAGCTAGCGTTATATCCGGATTTCACACTCATGGTGCAAGAGGCTGTCGAAAATAAAATGGGAATAAGGCTACCCTAAGGAACTTGGGTCTGAGGTATGGCATGCTCTACCCTGCAAGACTGCAAGGCCCGCATTTTCAACACCCCCACAGAGGTGCAAGAATTCTGCCAAGCACACAAGCAAAACAACAACCAGTCGCTTGCTGATGGGGCCAGATTCTTTGCCCCGTGCAGCGGCTCCAACGCAAGCATGGACCTTTTCTCTAATGCAGGCTCTGGCTGACTTTATCATACTGTTCATTGTTCCTCAGTTAACTTAGATAGATGGGGATTATAACTCTTGTCAATACGAAAAGTTTCAGATGTCTGGTCGACTGGCGTGGCGTTGCCACCCCTCATGATGTATACCTTTTGGTCCGTTTCTAGTGATACGGATATACCGAACCAGGGTTTTTTCATTACTGCTTAAAGATGCTTGGTATATCATGTTTTGGTGTATGCAGGGGTTTACCCCTCGCCTTTTTTGTGGTGAGGGTGGGTGGGGCTGGGAGAACTTTCCTCGCACAGACATTTTGAGTTATTTACTGTTGTGCTCACTGTCCAACTTCACATTTGTCAACGATTGACTATTCTGGCCATAGCTGTCAAGACTGTTTAATGGCCCAGCTAGGTAATGTTAGTGGTCCCTCTGGTTTGTCTCTGCTGTCTTGGAATGTCAGAGGACTTAATGACAACTGCACGAGGAGGCATGTTATTCACTATCTGATACGTCACAAAATTGACATTGTTTTTTTATAGGAGACACACATGTCCAAATCTGACCCCACACATTTTGCCTCAAGCTGGGGTACACACAGATATTTTTCCAACTTCAGCAATTATTCCCGTGGCACAGCAATTATCATCCATCAAATGGTGCCTTTCAGTCTTCACTCCACAATTGGGGGTAGCGAGGGTAGATACACAATTGTCACAGGATCATTAATGTGTCACAGCGTCGCCCTGGTATGTGTCTACGCCCCGAATACTGACTCTCCAGAATGCTTTCATTCCTTACATGACCTGCTTATTAAGCTGGAATCTGGTAGTGGGCGATTTCAATTTGCTCCTTAACCCCGCCTTAGATAGCACCGCTAAATATCCTGGCACTTAACTGCATGCTCACCGAGCGCTTCAAGATCTTGGCGAACAATTACTGCTTCTTGGCATATGGCACAAGCGAACCCTTACACTGAATACACGCACTATGCCGGCCAACATAACTCTTGGGCCAGGATATACTATTGGCTTATTTCCCCTGGTATATCCTGCTGGTACCAATCAATTGCGACACTTCCGAGAACATATTCTGACTATTCCCAAGTTAAACTTCTCCTTAGTGTGCCCAGACCAGATGGGTACAAGTGACAGTGGCGATTCCCTAGTCAAGCCCTCAACGACGACCTCTTCTTACTCTGAGATACACAAAGCCATTGAAGAATACTTTGCCATCAATACTGGCTCGGTCGACTCCTGGGCAGTTCTGTGGGAAGGGTGCAAGGAATACATAAGGGGTGTCTCCATTGCCAAGCATGCCAGGGTACTAAAGGATCTACGAGCGACACACTCTCAACTGGAACGACACCTGAGGGATATTGATAGCGACATAATACACAGCTCCAACCCAGAAGCGACCAAGCACCAGCCTGCCTTCCTCACTGAATATAGGGAGACTGCAGACCAAGAGATACTCTTTTTGGGTAAATATTACACTGCACGTCGCTATGGCGAAGGTGAGCAGCCAGACCAGGTGCTAGCGCAGATACTTCGCCCCCGTACAGCAAAGCTTATATCTTGAGGTCTTCCATTGACCAGATACTCACAGACACCTCGGAGATCTGTAACAAACTCCTCAACTATTATACCTCACTATACACTTCTAGAGTAGAACGTGACTGCACTGCGCAGGAAGCATACCTGTCTAGCAGGAAGCATACCTGTCAAGAGAAGAATATGCAGGAATTCTTGGCCGAACCGATCTCAGAGGACAAGGTCATCAGTGACATCACGGTCCTTAGAGGCTCCTCGGCCCCTGGTCTGGACGGCTTTACAGGGGATTTTTATAAGTCATATACAGACCTACGGGCGCCTCAACTGATTGAGGTATATGCAGAAGCCCTTGAAAGGCAAACCCTACACCCCACCCTTCGTGAGGCTGTCATTATACTCCTTCCCAAACCTGGCAGGAACCCGTCTCTATATGGGTCATATCGACCCCTGTCCAATTTAGATTATAAAATTCTAGCCAAGGTTCTCGCTATTAACTTGTCTCTCCTGATGGAATTCATTATCTCCCCCGCCCAAACCGGCTTTGTCCCTCATCAATCCACTTCACTGAATCTTAGGACGCTATTTTCGATTCTACACAGGATTAATCCTGAGGTCCCGGCGGACGCCATTTTGTTGGACACTGAAAAAGCATTCAACTCCCTAGAGTGCCCCTTTTTTGTGTCATGCGCCGCATGGGAATGCCTCAGGGATTTATTGCCACTACTGAATTATTATGCAGCCGCCGCACAGCGAGACTTCGTCTTAACCGTCCACTCTCCCGAACCTTTTCTCTACCCGCGGTATTCGGCAAGGCTGACCCCCGCCCCACCCATCTCCATTATTATTCATTCTCGCCATGGACACCTTAATCCGACATTTTCGGGAGAAGCACCTCAGAGAAGCCTCGAATTCAACACTGGCCTTCTTTTGGTCTTACTCTACGCAGATGGCGCTATTCTTTATGTAAGGGGAACCTCATGTTAACTTGGAACCACTTATCTGAAAGAAACATGTTAGTGTTAGATTCCTTACCTTAGAATATCCCCAGGCGTCAGACTGGATCTGGAAAGTTTTGCGTAGCAGTACACCTGCGCGTCGTTGGCGCCGGGATGACGTCGTCGGAGTACTTAGACGCCGCCCTCGCGCGCTCACGTCAGTTCTTCTTTTTTCCGTGCCAGCAAGTGCAGATCCGGAAAAAGCAGTACTTCTTGGTCACTTTTTGACTAACTTTTTCGATCCCTTTTGGATCACTTTTCGAGTCGGTTGACTCTCGGTGCCGTTAGGGATGCCCGGTTTCAAACCCTGTACAGATTGTCACCGCCTGATGTTGGTTACCGACCCCCACCGTCGGTGCCTTTATTGCCTTGGGGCCGACCACGACGACAAGTCGTGCCCCGACTGCCGGGCTTTGACATCGAAGGCTAGGCGGGAGCGGTCCTGTAAGCGCCTCTGTAAGCGCCTCGAGCTCCGGCAGTCGGCCCCGCGTTGTTCATGGTCCAGGTCGAGGAGGAGGTCGAAGGACTGGTCGCGGGGCCACAGTTGTCACAGCTCGGCGAGTCGACACCATTCGTCGGGCTCCAAGTCCTCAGGTAAGAGGCACAAGAAGTCGAAGAGACTTCATCACTCTTCCGACTCCCCCCGATGCTCGCGCGATGCGGCCTGGGGTTCGGGCGACTCCGCTGGAGCCGCAGCCGCCACCGCCAGCCCCATACCCACCGGTCCCTGGGCTGAACGCGACGCCAGAGGAGATCGAGGCCTTCCTCATGGCCATGAGGTCCGTCTCGCCTCCGTCGGCTACCGCTGTGGCGCCTTCGGGCCCCGCGGCCCTGTCTGGGAGCCCAAGTGGGCCGGATGCTTCGGCCCCGGCGCCGTCGGCGACTTCGGTCCCAACGCTGCAGGGCCCCACTGGATCTTGGTTCGGATCAGGGTCGCCGCTGGTCGACCTTACGACCCCTCCGCTGCGCCGACTCCCAGGGTGTCGACCTCGACGCCGTCCCCAGGCGACATCGTCCCCCGTCCCCCCCTCGGTCCGGATCCAGCGTCGGACCGGCGTTGCTCGACGCCGCATTAGACGCCGGCAGAAGAGCTATTCTTCTATGATCCGGCCCCATCCTTTGCACCTGACTATGAGTAGATGGGAGGCGAGGAGGATTGGGAGGGGTCTGAGGACCCTCTGGCACAGGAGTGCCAGTCATATCTGGACAGGGCAGTTGAGCTAGGGGAGGCCAGTGGTCTGGACACTTCGCCCGACACTGGATTTGTCTCCACTCCTACCGTGGCTACGGTTAAGGGGGCTGCTTACAGCGAGGTGTTGACGAGGGTGGCCGAGGCTTTGGCTCTTGAGCTCCCCGTCGCGGCCTTATGACTGACCTCACCGAGGTCCTTAAACCACAGGCAAGCTCTTTGGAGCCTCTACTGCTGTTTAATGAGGCCCTTACTGACGTTCTGTTGGGCACTTGGTCCAGGCCCGCTACAGGCCCCCCTGTAGGTCGGAATGTGGCCAGATGCCACCGCCCGGCCCCGGGCGACCCTAGCTTCCTGTCCACCCACCCCACCCCCGAGAGTCTGGTCATCCAGGCCTCTAATTCCCAGACCGCATTCCCAACGGCTCCACCTGATCGGGAATCCAAAAGGTATGAGCAATTCGGTAAGAAGCTGTTCTCCTCACTTAGTTTGGGGTTGCGGTCGGTCAACACCGCTTGCCTTTTGGGCCATTATACCCACTCTCTGTGGGACACGGTCGCGGTCGTGCTGCCGGGTTGCCCGGAGGAGGCCCGGGCAAAACTCGCTCAAGCTCTTGCAGAAGGGCGAGATGCAGCCCGGTACTCTGTTCGATGTGGGCTGGATACCACGGACTCCCTGGGCAGGGCGATTTCAACGCGGTGGCGATTCGCCGTCACGCCTGGCTGAGGTCCGCCAACTTTTCGGCTGATGTCCAGAACACCCTCATGGACCTGCCGTTTGATGGCCGTCACCTCTTTGGCGACAAGGCAGACAGTGCGCTTGAGCGTTTCAAGGACTCCAGGGCTACGGCCAAGTCCCTTGGGCCTGTCGGGCCAGCGCCAGCAAACTTCTGCCTTTCGCTCCTTTCGTGGCCAAGGAAGGGACGCCCCTTCACGTCCTGCCTGCCACGGGCCGCAAACTAACATCCAGCGCGACGGTGGACGTGGTAACCACCTTGGCGGTGCTAGAGGACAGCGGCAAGGCCAGTCACATCCATCCCCACAGCATCTGCCTCAAAGCCTTCCTAGTCCGAGCTTTCAGGCCCATTTGACGCCAGTGGGGGGCAGGGTTCGCCATCACCTCCTCCTCTGGCGCACCATCACATCGGACTGGTGGGTGCTGCAAATCGTCCGAAGGGGCTACTCCCTCCCGTTCGAGGCGACCCCCCCCAGCCATGCCACCGCAGTACCAGCGTGTGTTGGGGGATCACTTGCAACTTCTGCAAGAGGAAGTTCCTGCCCTCTTGGCCAAGGGGGCCATCGAGCGCGTTCCTGGCCAGAAGTAGGGTGTGGGTGTTACCCCCACTACTTTCTGGTTCCCAAGAAGGGCAAAGGGGACCTACGCCCTATCTTGGACCTGCTGAACGTCAACGACTTCCTCCGGAAGGAGAAGTTCAAGATGCTGACTTTGGCTCAGGTCTTAGCTGCCCTAGACCCTGGAGACTGGATGGTAGTGTTGGACTTGCAGGACGAATATTTTCACATCCCCGTCCTGCCGGCCCACCGGCGTTATCTGCGGTTCACGGTAGGCCACGAGCACTTTCAGTTTACTGTGCTCCCCTTTGGCCTTACCAGCGCCCCTCGGGTGTTCACGAAAGTGATGGCGGTGGTCGCAGCTCATCTGCGCAGATTAGGGGTGTCAGTCTTTCCCCTATCTCGACGACTGGTTGTTGAAGGTCGTCAGCCACCTCCATACTACGGCCAACTTCCTGCACCTGCTGGGGTCCTCCATCAATGTGCCGCAGTCACACCTGTGTCCCTCTCAGAAGCTCCTCTTATTGGAGCAGTTCTGGATTTGGCGCAGTTTTGGGTTTATTCTCCCAAACAGCGTGTACGGGATATTCAGGCTCTTATTCCGATCTTTCAGCCTTTATCCAGAGTCTCGGTCAAGTTGAAGCTGCGGCTTCTGGGGCTGATGGCCTCATGCATCCTTCTGGTGCATCACGCCAGGTGGCGGATGCTTGCTCTGCAGTGGGACCTGAAGTTTCAGTGGCCCAGCATCAGGGCAACAGGTCCGACCACGTCCTGATATCGGAGGGCACTGCGAGACAGTTGCAGCAGTGGCTCACGGACCGCGACTGGGTCAGCGGCAGATCCCTCTTCCTACCCAACCGGAGCTCGTAGTTGTGATGGATGCGTCCCTCCTGGGTTGGGGGGGCCACATGGGAGAGGCGGAGGTCAGAGGCCTCTGCTCTCCAGCGGAGTCCCGGCTCCATATCAACCTTCTGGAGCTGCAGGCGATCCGGCTTGCACTGAAAGCCTTCCTTCCCTCTGTCCGGGGAAGTGTAGTGCAGTTGTTCACGAACAACACCACCGCCATGTGGTACTGCAACAAACAGGGTGGGGTGGGGTCGTGGACCCTTTGTCAGGAGGCTCTGCGCCTCTGGCAATGGCTCGAAAACCAGGGCGTCTCCCTTGTGGTTCAACACTTGGCAGGTTCCCTGTAAGCCAGGGCGGACGAACTCAGCTGTCGGTGCATGATGGATCACGAATGGCGTCTGAACTCGGACGTGGCACAAGGCCTCTTTCAGCGATGGGGAGAGTCTTGGTTAGATCTATTCACCACCTAAGACAACGCGCAATGTCATCAGTCCTGCGTGTTGGAATTTCCAAGGCGGCACTCGCTCTGAGACGCTGTTCGTCACGAGTGGAGCTGCAGTCTGTTGTATGCCTTTCCGCCTATACCACTTCTGCCCTGAGTGCTGAAGAAGATCAGGCGCGACCGAGCCCCAAGTCATCCTTGTGGCTCCGGACTGGGCACGAAGATACTGGTATCCTGAGCTACTCAGCATGTCAGTCGATCCCCCGATTTGTCTGCCTCTTCAGGAGGACCTTCTGTCGCAGCAGCAGGGGGGCGGTCCTCCACCGGAACCTCTCCAGTCTCCACCTCCATGCGTGAAGATTGAGCGGCGACAGTTGAGGCCTTTTGACTTGCCTCCTGAAGTCTGTGATGTCATTCTGGCAGCCAGACGTCCCTCCACAAAATCGGTATATGCCTGCAGGTGGAACAGATTTGAGGCATAGTGCACAGCAAAGGCTGTGGATCCCCTTTCTGCCCCCGTTTCAGAGGTTCTCCTCTTCCTTCTTTCTCTGGCCCAGCAGGGCTCTGCTCTGAGCACTGTCAAAGGCTACCTCTCTGCCATTCAGCCTTCTTAAGGCACCCATATCAGCCTTCTCTTTTCAAGTCCCCTGTTGTAAATAGATTCTTGAAGGGCATCACTCACATGGTTCCTCCTGTTCCTTTCGTGATGCCTCAGTGGGACTTGAACCTTGTACTAACCTATCTGATGTGCACTCCCTGCGAGCCACTTCACAATTGCTCTCTTCGTCTTCTGACTCTTAAGATTGCATTCCTGGTTGCCATCACCTCTGCCAGGAGAGTGAGTGAGCTCCAGGCTCTATCTTCTAAGCCTCCTTTTCTTTCTGTCCATCTGGACAAAGTTGTTTTAAGAACGCGTCCTTCTTTGCTGCCCCAAGTGGTTACAGCCTTTCACAGCGGGCAGTCCATCACCTTGCCCACCTTCTTTCCGCCTCCGCATCCCTCGAAAGAGGAAGAGAGGCTCCACCGCCTGGACCCAAAACGTGTGCTTTCGTTCTATCTGGACCGCACACGCCAGTTCCGGGTGGACGACCAGCTCTTTGTTGGTTACGTGGGCGCTAAGAAGGACGGGCGGTGCACAAACGAATCATTCCTCGATGGGTCGTTTTTTGCATAAAGGCTTGTTATTCACTGGCTAAAAAGGAGCCTTCTGTGATGCTGCGTGCCCATTCCACTCTGGCCACGGCAGCTACTACTGCCCTGGGTCGGGGAGTCCCCTTGCAGGACATCTGTCAGGCAGCTACGTGGGCCTCGCTGCACACGTTCGCTAAACACTACTGCCTGGACAGCCAAGTCCGGAGAGATGGCTTTTTCGGCCGTTCTGTTCTCCAGGACTTTCTGGTGTGATCATTGGTTCGCAGACCCACCACCGGGGTTGGTATTGCTGGGGTATCTATTATAAGGTAAGGAATATAATACTAACCTGTTTCTTTCAGATGCACGAGTCACTTACCTTCGGTAACGATATGTCTGTAAGAAACAGTAGTTGGTGTTAGATTCCTTACCGCCCCACCTATCCTCCCCGTTCTGCGAACTGATATCTAGGGTTAAGGTCATCCCCTTTCAGGGCCCTAGTTTCAATGGCACCAGTGTGATTTTTATCATGGCTCTGTGTTTCTGGCGCGGAAAAGCTGTGTCTAAGAACTGACGTCAGCGCGCGAGGGCGGTGTCTAAGTACTCCGACGTCATCCCGGCGCCGACGACGACGGACGCGGAGCCACAGCCGACGCCTACCGACGCGCAGGGGTACTGCTACGCAAAACTTTCCGGATCCAGTCTGACGCCTGGGGATATTCTAAGGTAAGGAATCTAACACTAACTACTGTTTCTTAAATATATATTGTTACCGAAGGTAAGTAACTTGTGCATTAGGGAAATAATCAGATTTGGACAGCATTCTGGCCTGGGCATCAACTGTCGCTAGACAGTTATTTCCCCTTAACCACGAGCACGCTGCAGTGGGAGTGTGAATTCCCCCTTGAATCGTGCACTGACTCTAAGTATTTGGGCATTCATATCCATTTGGACACAGCTCATATTCTCCGCCTCAATTATGGTCAAGCAATCAACTCCCTCGAGGCTCAGGTGGAGAGATGGCTGCGATCGCCGCTATCCATCGCTGGCAGAGTAGCAATTATCAAGATGATTGTGCTCCCCAAAATTTTTATAGGTTTTTAATAACATCCCCATACTTCTGCTGAACTGTTCCTTTTTAACATTTAACATTATGCTCACATCTTATCAGATTGGTCTGGGAGGGGCAAACAGCCCCGCGTGCGTTGGCAAGTGGAAAGAGGGGGGTTTGGTGTGCCCGACTTTCAGTTACTATTTAGTGGCTCAATGTAGCTACTCCTTTGCTTGTTTCCACCCAGATGCTAGGATCCAATTTCTCTGTCCCAAAGCTGACTTTGTACTGCCTGAGAAGCTCACGACAGTGTTACCTAAGGGCATACCCAGAGACCCTACCGATATATAGACGGTCTCTACCACGAGTTGGGCTTGGGAAAAACTGAGGCGGATCACAGGCACCTCTACGCTATATTCATCGGCTTTACCCATCCCCAATGCCCTCTGGCTGCTGATCACTGGGGAGAGACTGGTGCAGTGCACATTGATCAAATTTGACATCACTAACATCGGGGACATGTTCCCTAATGGGCATGTCTTCTCTGTGGTAGACGAGAAACGCTTCAGCCACGACACGTTCATGGATCGCTTTGTGATGGAATGAATCCGTTCTGCACTGCGGGCCTCTCTGCCTGGTTTTCCCCCCGAACCAGTCTTGTTCACCCCACTCTCCACGGTTATCGAGAATCAGGGAGGGATTCACCTCGTATCTAAGCTATACAAGGCGAGCTCAGACATCATTCCGGTCACTGACGACAAGATCCGCAAAGACTGGGAAGATGACCTAGGGCGCACCATCACAGACGACCAATGGTTCAAATGCTGTACAGTAACGAAAGAAGTCTCTTTAAACAGCTGAGACAAACTGCTCCATTTTAAATTTCTTAGTAGAATATACGTCACCCCGGCCAGATCTCACAGGCTTGACCAGTCCAGACCGCACAACTGTCGTAAATGTAATGCTCCATAAGCTGACTTCGCCCATCTCATATGGACATGTCCCAAAATACAATCATATTGGAAGGCTGTACACGGGACACTAGGAGACATGACTGAATTGACTCTTGTCCCCATGCCTGAGATTGCTTTACTAGGCTATGTGGTTAACTTCCCCAAAGGACTTCGTAGGTTCACCTCCCTTAGTTTGCTGCTGGCCAAAAGGGAAATCACGCTTCACTGGGTCCGCAAAACAGTTCCAATGTTACAAAGTTGGCTGAACAGCCTGGCATTCTGCAACACCAATAGCGAAGTTTACTCTACCAAATTGCCACGCTCCTCACGTCCCGAAGACATCTGGGGGCCTTTCAGGACTTACACGGGGGCTACACACCAAACTACTGGCTCTCAACTCGAACAAGGTATAGTCCCGAACGGAGCTGGATAATGGGCTTGTGTACCTCAATAACCTGTTTCCAAATGTCTCTATGCAATCTGCCGAGGTTGTCCGTCTTGATTACGTGCATTTGTTGAGAATTGCCCTTTTTATGCGAGAACTGAGGGTTGGGCTGTTGGAGGCGAACATTCTCCTCTTGATGGCGTAGACATTCTACTGGGGCTTTATTTACAAATGTCAATTTATTCCTTCATTTTCTTTTTTTACTTGTCACATTGACAATGACAGTCAGTGCTCATGTTTGTATCGCTGTAACGTACTAAAATGGTAAATAACGTTTTTTTTTTAAAGTGTACAAGTTGTGTATGTTTTGGTGTACAAACAAATCGTCCATGAATCAAAACATGCTGGGTCATTTTAAGTTTCTGAAGTAGCAGAACCAACGTTTCTGTAATTTTTCAACTGCCTAGTTTTAACTTTATATACTTTGTGCTTAGCAACTAAAGGCCTTTCAAATTTCTTTCCTGGTAAGAAATCTACCACCTTCAGACAAGTTGACAATAATGTGAAGTGAACCTGTTAGAATCTTGCTGTGTAGATTTGTATATCAGTAGCCAATCTACACAAATGTCATTGTTAGCATTAATGCTGTCACTAGTTTTCTCTTCCTTAATGAGGTATTGATTTAGCTTTAGGCAGCATTGCTTGTGCGTCCAGTGAACAAAGTATTAAACACTTTGACCCATTCACCATTTGGCAATGCAGATTTCCTCCTTTAAACATAAATTACTACAAAATGTATTCCTGGATTTGGTTGACTGAAAGGATATTCATGTGGCGTGCAGAACCAGCAAACCAGTTTTTCTTGATCCAGTTTATTTTCCCTTACTTGACAGGCACTTTAAACAACAGACGGACAACCCTGATTTGAATTGGAAGGTAAGAATTGAAGCACTGTTATGTTTCAAGCTAGGATTGTTTGTTCATCTAGATGGTCATTTACTGCACCCTCCAGCTAGCCCTTGTGTCAATATTTTATGTTCTGATTACATTTTTAATTGTGGTTAATCTTTAGTAAAAATGCTAATAAGAACTGACTGAAACATAGGAGTTGGATTGACTATGTTGGGTTTTTCAACCCAATATTATTTAAGTCACACCCGGTAGATCCACCTAGCCTTCAGAGGAAACTAACCCTTTGTGGGGTTTCGGGAGGGTTACCAAACAGATCCACGGACACCTGGATAGTGGGTAAAGCCGGTTTTATTGATTTATACAGTCTTCTCTTTTGTACTGGGACGCGGTAATAAGGAAGGGGATTCGCTGCGTCCTCCGTCGCCTCCCATTCCAGTCCCCGTCTTCTTAGCTCCCGATGTCTTGTGGGAGGCGTAGTCCTGGCTTCCGCCGTCTTGGCACACGTGCCGGTTTCCGATGCAATATAAACAAAAGGGAGACCAATATTAATGGGCTGTCCGCTACCTGGTATCAAGGGGGGGGGGTCGGTGATGGAACACTTGTGCAAATAAGTACCCTGCTATCCGTGATGTGTAAAGTGAGGAGATCAGGGGGTTTACGTGCACGGTTATGGTCAGTGGGGTGTGTCCCGTCTACGTCCCGCCCAACCCAGGAAACGTGACCGTACCGGTCCTAGCCACACTTCCCGGGAAGCGTGGCTGGGCGATGCGCCTTCACGCTGGCCTCCTGGCTTGTCGCTGTAGTCTCTCTCCACCTCCTCCGATGCTTCTCTGGCTCTCTGACCTTCCTGGTCCATCGGGTCTCCTCTCCCGCTCTGCTCCTCAGTCCCTCTCCACTCGGCTGCGTCCTCGTTCTTCTTCCAGTCCTCCTCCTCGCACCTTCTCCACTCCGATCCGTCCTCTCGCAGTCTCCACTCCTCACCGTCTTCGCTCGCCTCACGCCTCTCTCCTCCTCCTCCGGGTGTAACACACACCTGTCTGGTTTCAGGGGTGGGTTTTACCTTGTCGAAGAGGGCCGGTCCCACATCCGGATCCGCCCACTTAAAGAAACAGGGTTCATCAGTGTCTGTCACCGGACTGCATATGACGTCGGCAGTCTTCCACGCGTCTGTGTGCTGTGTAGAGAGAGGAGATACATGAATAGGCATACCAGGGGGGCCCGAGTCAGGGTCCCCCACGTCACACCCTTTTTGGAGAAAAGTTGAGATGGCAATAACTTCTTCCCCAGTAAGTTGTGTTCTGTTAGACAAGGGAGTGCTAGGAATAAGAGAAATGTGTCTGAGACTGTATTATCTGCAGCTGATGATAGATGGTGCCCCACACTTGCACCCTAAAGTCAATACACACTATTAATTGATTACTTATCGTCTATTCTGCAGTGTTTGCCTACAAATCATACAAAGATGGATTTTGTAGAGAACATGATTGAGCACACATTTGTTAGATTTACCATTCAAATAGCTACCTTTCTAGGACCTACGCAGTTGCTAATGATAAAAGCTATCGTATTTATATGTAGTCAGACCTGTTTTTCAGGCAACATGCTTTGTCACATGAAAGCCCCGCCATATACAACAATGTCTAGAGTCAATGAGCTTGATGTGGTACATTCACACAATAGCCATCCACAAATTCAGTAAATAATGTAAAATAAACCTGTGAGTGTAGTTGGTGTGACTTTGCAATAAGGTGAAGAAGTTGGTGAGGGTGTAAGTGGTTTCCTTGCAGTTTTTATGCACATGCAATTGCCTCAAGCATACGTCCGTTAACACAATAAAACAGTAGTGACCCTTGAAGGATTTTGTTATGATAGGCATACAGAAGCTTATAACTATATTTCACTGTATGAATGTTTGTTTTTGGTACTTATTGGTCTCTCTTTAAGATGCACTAAAATAACAGAAAAGAATAGGGTAATATATTAAATACAAATAAATACAGTGTGCAATGCAAAAGTCATAGTGTTTAGTTCTGATGGATACTGGTACCTCCAGGTGCCTCACTTTTGAATTCCATCGGCTCCAGACTGGATCCAGAAATGTTCTCCTACAGCTGCTTCCTTGCATCGACAGATGGTGACCTCAGAGTCTGCAGCGGCTTCACCCCATGTCCGAAAGTGCCAACATATCCGAATGAAGGTGCTACCCATGTATGCTGGTGCCAATTCGTTATAGTATGTGCCCTTCAACTAGGATCCAGAGCTCAGCTCCTACACTTTTCGTTGCTCTATAGAGACTCACCAAAATCTTCTTACAACATTGTTCATGGGGAAAATGTCCACCACAAAGACATTCAACCATGTTTCGCCTGCAGAAAAATGATGCAGATCATGGATCTGCTGTTCGTCTGCCTTTGGTGCTAATGTTCCAAGCAAGACTCCAAACTTGCAAAACACAAGAAGCAAGGACTTTCCTACTCAAAGTCCCGAGCCCTCTCGGTCCCTGGCCTGGTTGCTGTCCTCCAAGTCGAAACCAAAAGACAAGTCTTGACGCACGCACAAGAAAACTAAGGGGGAATCCACCCCTACCTGACACGCGTGCTCTAGCGAGAGGTTTGCAGTCAGCGTTCCTAGTATACAACTCAGCCGCCATGATCTGACTAATTCCATACTACAATTGGAGCTGATATGCTTTGAATTTCCCAGCTATTGTCGGCTCTGCTGCAGGTTGAGGCCTTCAACTAGTCTATGGTGCAACTTTCAGGTAATTCCTGTGTCCCCATGGATCTGTTGCGGTCTCCGGTTCACACAAAAGGCCAAATGATGAAGCTAGGGCCACATGGGCCACTCCTCTACACCTTTACCAAGTGTCTTGCTGAACAAGTTACTTACCTTGGGTAGCTCTCTTTCTGTTAAACGCTCTGTTGAAGGGTGAGAGGGAGCAAAGAACACTGGCAGAGTGATGGATTGCACAACTGCATGTTTAGCTGGCGTCTGCAAAATTGCATTGATGCTGTACCCGTTGGAACTTTAAATTTCAATGCAGAGCATGCATATGCCACCTCACATAGCCGATGGGGAAGTAAGATGAACCGGACTAACAGGCCCAGAACACTCCAAGCCAGTTTGACCATGATACAGAACCTAGCCTGAAAATTCAGGAACATACCCCAAACATCCTGGACTGCTTCCATTGGCGGAAAGGCCCTGTTCTCTATACTTGTTCAACACAATGAATGGAAGCTTCTGCAAAGGAATCAGGTGGGACTTCATCTTGTTTATAGTTATAGTGATCCTGTGTCTAGAGGTGGTCTACGGCTTTCTGTGGGGAGCCACCGTAAGCAGCCAGTAGTAACAGTATCCCTAAACTTTGAAAATGGGCAGCGACCACCACCATCACCTTAGGGCACTGGTGAGGATGAAGGGAAGCAGAGCAAACTGAATATGCTTTTGGTCTACCTTGAACCACAGATAATGCCAATGGGACTTCAAGAAGTGTATATAAAAACACATCCTACAAGTCAGTGGACATCAACAATTTGCCTTGGTCAAGGGAAACATGATCTGGGACAGCATGAGCATTTTGAATGTGTCCATCTGCTGGAAGGCAGTCTGATTCAGTGCGCAGGATAGAACTCAGCCCTCCATCTTTTTTAATGTGGATCACATTCACACGTGTCTATGACGGACAACTTTGATACCGACTGCCCTTCACAGGCAGTCCATAATATCCAAGCCTGTGCATTTAACAAGCTTGACCGCATCCTGTCCATCAAGTATCATCTGGGCCATAGAAGTCTGTAAAATTGTCCGGGACTACCAGCAAGATCTCACTAGCCACATCTCAAAGTTCATGTGTGTAGCAACACAGCAGCCAAACTGCATTTATGGACTGCAGTGCTAGACTGGTGGCAGAAAAACATGCAATTGCCAAAAGCATCAATCATTCTGGACTCCTTATCCAGAAGAGTGGTTAGAAATGAGTTTGGATTCATCTTACTGGACACTGCCTGTAACGTAAGACTCTGGTGTGGGGTGGTTCATGAAATATTTGGGTCACCAGGTGCAGATCAGTATCTGAAAGAGACACGTTAGTATTAGATTCCTTACCTTAGAATATCCCCAGGCGTCAGACTGGATCCGGAAATTTTTGCGTAGCAGTACCCTTGCGCGTCGGTAGGCGTCGTCTGCGGCTCCGCGTCCGTCGTCGGCGTCGTGGGCGCCGTGATGACGTCATCGGAGTACTTAGACGCCGCCTCCGCGTGCTGACGTCAGTTCTTCTTTTTTCCGCGCCAGCAAGCGCAGATCTGGAAAAAGCAGTAACCGTAGTCAATTTTGACTAAACTTTTTGATCCTTTTTGATTACTATTTCGAGTCTCTCGACTCCGAAACGGTGCCGATAGGGATGCCCGGCTTCAAGCATTGCGACGATTGCGACCGGCTGATGTCGGTCACGGATCCTCACCGCGTGTGTTTGTCGTGTTTGGGCGTCGACCACGACGACGAGGCCTGCTCCGACTGCCGGGCCCTCTCTTCGAAAGCCAGGCGGGAGGGGTCCCGTAGGCGACTCGAACTCCGGCAGTCGGTCCCGCGCCGCGAGAGGTCCCGATCCCATGGGAGGTCGAGGGACAGGTCGCGGGCCCGGAGCCTCCACAGCTCTGAGAGTGGGCCACACTCCTCCGGGTCGAAGTCGTCGTCAGGTAAGCGGCACAAGAAGTCCAAGCGGCGTCATCGCTCCTCGGACTCCCCCCGACGCTCGCGCGATGCGGCCGGGGGTTCGGGTGACACCGCCCACGCGGCTCCGTCGGAGTCACGGGCGCCGCGTCCAGCCCCATACCCTACGGTCCCTGGGCTCAACGCGACGCCGGAGGAGGTCGAGCGGAGGAGGGATTCGTGAGGATCACGAATGGCGTCTGAACTCGGACGTGGCGCAAGGCTTCTTTCAGCAATGGGAAGAGCCTTGGTTAGATCTATTCGCCACCGAAGAGAACGCGCAATGTCATCAGTTCTGCGCGTTGGAATTTCCAAGGCGGCACTCGCTCGGAGACGCTTTTCGACGCGAGTGGAGTTGCGGTCTACTGTACGCCTTTCCGCCTATACCACTTCTGCCCAGAGTGCTGAAGAAGATCAAGCGCGACCGGGCCCAAGTCATCCTTGTGGCTCCGGACTGGGCACGAAGGTCCAGGTATCCAGAGCTACTCAGTATGTCAGTCGATCCCCCGGTTTGTCTGCCTCTTCAGGGGGACCTTCTGTCGCAGCAGCAGGGGACAGTCCTCCACCCGAACCTATCCAGTCTCCACCTCCATGCTTGGTGATTGACCGGCGACAGTTGAGGCCATTTGACTTGCCTCCTGAAGTCTGTAACGTCATTCTGGCAGCCAGGCGTCCCTCCACAAAGTCGGTATACGCCTGCAGGTGAAACAGATTTGTGGCATGGTGCACAGCAAAGGCTGTGGATCCCCTTGCTGCCCCTCTTTCTGAGGTTCTTCTCTTCCTTCTTTCTCTTGCCCAGCAGGGCTCTGCTCTGGGCACTATCAAGGGCTACCTTTCTGCCCTTTCGGCCTTTCTGAGGCTGCCTGATCAACCTTCTTTGTTCAAGTCCCCTATTGTAAATAGATTTCTAAAGGGCATCACTCACACATTTCCTCCTGTTCCGTTTGTGATGTCTCAGTGGGACTTGAACCTGGTTCTTACGTTTCTGATGTGCGCTCCCTTTGAGCCACTTCACAACTGTCTTCTTCGCCTTCTGACTTTGAAGACTGCTTTCCTGGTTGCCATCACCTCTGCCAGGAGAGTGAGTGAGCTCCAGGCCCTTTCTTGTACTCCACCTTTCCTTTCTGTCCATCCGGACAAAGTGGTGCTGCGTACTAAGCCTTCTTTCCTGCCCAAGGTTGTCACGGCCTTCCACATCGGACAGTCTATCACCTTGCCAACCTTCTTTCCGCCACCGCATCCCTCTAAAGAGGAAAAGCGGCTCCACCGTCTGGCCCCAAAACGTGCGCTCTCATTTTACTTGGATCGCCCACGCCTGTTCCGGGTGGATGACCCAACTCTTTGTTGGTTACGTGGGCGCTAAGAAGGGGAAAGCGGTGCACAAGAGGACCATCTCCCGGTGGATCATCTTGTGTATCCAGGCATGCTACTCCTTGGCTAGAAAGGAGCCCCCTGTTGGATTGCGGGCTCATTCTACCCGAGCCACGGCGACTACCACTGCCCTGGGCAGGGGAGTGCCCTTGCAGGACATTTGCCAGGCAGCTACGTGGGCCTCGCTGCACACGTTTGCACGACACTACTGCCTGGACAGCCAAGTCCGGAGGGATGGCTTCTTTGGCCGTTCCGTCCTCCAGGACTTTCTGGTGTGATTATTGGTTCGCAGACCCACCACCGGGGTTGGTATTGCTGGGGTATCCATTCTAAGGTAAGGAATCTAATACTAACGTGTCTCTTTCAGATGCACAAGTTACTACTTGTGTAACGATCTATCTGTAAGAGACATTAGTTAGTATTAGATTCCTTACCGACCCACCCATCCTCCCCGTTCTGCGGACCGATATCTAGGGTTAGGGTTATCCCCTTTCAGGGCCCTAGTTTCAATGGCACCAGTGTTGGTTTTTAACATGGCTCTGCGTTTCTGGCGCGGAAAAGCTGTGTCTAAGAACTGACGTCAGCAAGCGGAGGCGGCGTCTAAGTACTCCGACGACGTCATCACGGCGCCCACGACGCCGACGACGCACGCGGAGCCGCAGACGACGCCTACCGACGCGCAAGGGTACTGCTACGCAAAAATTTCCGGATCCAGTCTGACGCCTGGGGATATTCTAAGGTAAGGAATCTAATACTAACTAATGTCTCTTACAGATATATCGTTACACAAGTAGTAACTTGTGCAACAAGCATTTAACCAGCACCAAAGCAATGGGAGAAACAATAACTGAGTCACTCAAGAAATCCAACACCAATTAATAAAACTCGAGCAGATTTTTATATATTTTGGATGCCAAAATGAAAAAAAAACACTGGTGGGTTCCGTAGATACAGATTTTACAAGGCATAGTAAATATGCACCTTTTTCCTCAACTGCTAACAAGCATTGGCCAATTCAACAAATGTTTACACTTGGATCAAAAAACTTTGGCTCATTGTATTGCCGTCGGTTAGAGTTACTTTGGGCAACCTATTTCGGCAGTGAGCCAGTCAGGGGGACCTTTAAGGTAATCGGAAAACATTACCTCTGCAGGGGAAGTAGTTCCAAGCACTTTAATCCTTTGCTCTAGGTATTTATGGAAGTGGCCCTGATGTAGGGAATACAGGATGCTAAAGGTGCTCAGTGATGCTGTGGATGCGATTAACTTGATTGGAGGAGGGGGTGGAAGGTCCAGAGCCTTCCTGCGGCTATTTTGCGGTCCACGGGGGTGAGGCTGTTCTGACGTCCATGGAAGTCTTCTCATCCTGGTATAAGTCCAGTCGCAACTGGGCTACCAGTCGTCCGTTATCGCCGTCATAGCCAAATCCTTCGCTGGGTCATAACTCTTCTTCCGGAAGACTAAGCTGCACTCCGACAACGGCAACTTAGAGTGTCAGGTTCTTGTCTCTAGTGCTGCACAGCGTGGGTTGGCGGCGGTGTGAAAATTCGGGGCTACCAACTTGTCCTAGCATCTTCAACTGCTGTAGCCCTGTGCTGCGGACAGGAGGCCAGCCAACTGACTTTGGAGTCTCTTGCTTTGGCTGGGCTCCGGAGAGGACTCCTTCACGAGCAGGGCACAGCAGGCACAGTCCTTTCTCCTTTGCTAGCCACCAAATTCAGCAGGTACAGTTCACACCGGTGCAGCGTCTCTTAGCTTGGTCCTTGGTGCAGCAGAGCAGTCCTTCTTCAGTATTTCTTCCAGTCCAGTCATGATCTAAGTTCGGTATGCCAGGTGTGCCCTTCTTTTGCTCCGAAAATGCCCTCAGGATAAGATGCGGTTGGTGGCCAATGGCTACCCAGTTCCCTTCCTCCCGATGACCAATTCCTGCGAAGTGTGGTATCTGACTATTCCAAGATGCACCATTCTGCCCACTTCCAACATGGCAGAAACCCTCTTTGTGTCCTGAGCACCCATGGCCCATCCTAGAGCTGTGGCTAGCAAGAGGGCTACATGCCCCTGAAAAAACGGGTTTGCAACTGGTTTCCCCATCCCAGTGCCTAGTGCCTAGTGCCAGCCTGTCAACCTAGACAATTGAGCAGCCTTTCTCCCAAGTGTTTCCCATTTGCCCTTCATGGGTGGATTCTCCTTTGAAGCTTGCCTTTTGGGTCAGCACCGTTTGAATTCCTGCATGAGGGAGGTAACACCTTTCTTGTGCAGGCCCCTATTGTATCCTTTCTTGGGAGTCATTAGAATGTCTCCCCAGGAGGGCAGGAAGCTGTCTTGGGGGAAGACCCCATCTGCAGCTGTTAAGGGCACAGGAGACTAAAGGCACCAAAATGGCAACTTTGTAAAAGCTGCACATCACAACAAGTTACATTAATTTTTACTTGAGTATAAAGTCGAGCTTAATGTGACAAGTTGTTTGATTTTTTTGAGTTTTAACTTTGGTCCCACTGTTCAGGAGTTAGCACAAGGGGCGACCAAGTCTTTTCACAGTAAAAACAACAGTTTCTAATTTTTACTGTTAGAACCTGTAAATTACATGTTCTGCCTGTGAAATATGCTGCACCCATGAACGGTAGGCTCAGTAGGCCTGCCTTAGGAGGTGACTTACACATATTGCAGAGGGAGACTTGCTTTGCCATTGCTTTAACTGTCAAAAACTGCTTTTCCAGTCTGTGATAGACTTGGAGTTTCATTTTACCAGTGTCAGTCCCAGGCCCAGGGTGACTCAACCAGGGCTGCAATTCCTGGAATGACCCTCTAACTTACATGCCCTGGGTACCCTTGGTAAGATTTACCAAGGACTTATAGGTGAGTTAGCTTATATCAGTGGGGTATATACTCCACTTCAACATACATTTTTTAGCATCAGGGCAATGGCACTGAGAGCTGGTTAGCAGGCTTAAGTTCACTCTGATTCGATAAACCAGCAGCATCAGTCAAAAAACTTGAAGATGACCATACAGAAAGAGGAATTTCCTGGAACCTCCTCTGGGTTATCCATCAAAAAAACAAAGTTTAATCTCCAGACATTGAAAAGGATTCCCTTTAAAGGGACTATTCTCGACACTGTGGCTTTCAAATTCTTTCCACCACTGCAGTGAGTCCAGAACATTCTCAAAATGATCCCAATGGTTCAAGCTCAGTTCTGTGTTCCAGCACAGATCGCTCTGATGGTTTGACTCTCCTGACCTCGTGCATCCTGCTGATGCTCATGTATTTTGTGACATGAAGAAGCCGCATTGAAGACTTTACCTTCAGTACCTGCAGCAGTGAGGGTATCGCTCAAACAACAGTCCTATTTCGAACAAGACAGTATGGGAACTTCAATAATAAATGATGTAAATCAACTTGACATGTGGCAGACCACTTTCTTTTCCCCATGGAGAGCTAACAGTGGTGACGAATGTATCGTCTCTGGGCTGGGGAGATCACCTGGAGGAGATGGAGACCAGAGTCTTCTGGTCTCCACTGAAGCATAAGTACCATATAAGCCTCTTGAAGGCGCATGCCATCCAGGAGGCCCTCATACCCTTTCTACCTCCATCAGGTGCAAACCTTTTCAAGTTTTGATGGATAACACAACCTCTTTGTAGTACTGTAACAGTCCAGGCAGACTAAGGTCATGTTTGCTGTGCCAGGAGGCGCTTAGACTCTAGAGATGTAGACATTCAAGAGATTCCCCCAAAGGGATGTCACCTAGCGTGCTCCCTCAGCACCAGGACGGACAAGCTCAGCGAGTGTCATCTAGCTGACCACTAGACGTTTCAAAGTGTATTCGCCCAGTGATGTGTGCCTTTGATGGATGGTGTGGCCCCCTTCCCACAATGCTCAGTGTTGAGCATTTTGTTCCTTGGTGTGTCTTGGATACATTTCGCCTTCTGTGGAACTCCGATCTCCTTCATGTGGTGCTGCCTCTTCCAATGCTTCCCCAATTTCTGATGAATGTCATGTCATGAAGCTAAGCTTATCTTGATAGTCTCATGCTGGACTCAAAGGATCTGATGCTCCAAACTGTGGAATCTGTGTATCTGCAATCCTCTCCAGCTGCCACAGGGAATGGTTCTTCATCCAAATCTCCAACGCCTTCTTTTGTGGAGATTGATGTGGAGATTGATCGGAATCACCTGCTGGCAGAGGTAGTGGTGTGAAATGTGGCCATGTATCACCCATCTACCAAATGGGTCTGTCCTGGCTGGTGGATTGAAGTATGAGGTTTAGGGTGAGCCCCTTAGGTCAGTCCGCTTCAGAGTAAGCCCAGCAAGGTCTTGCTGTGGCCACTGCTAAAAGCTACTTATTGGCCCTTTCAACCTTTCTATGCTTAACCAATCCGCCCTCCTTGTTTAAGTCATCGATTGCGAAGCTTTTTTTGAGAAGGTTTACATATACGTTCCTTCTGATGCTCATTTTAATGCCACTGTCTGACCTTAATGTGATCATTACATTCTTGATGTGCTGAACCTCTAAACCAATGCCCAGCTGTTCTTTGGGGTTGTTAACCTTTAAGACAGTGTTCCTCATCAGCGAACACTTCTGCACACTGGGCCTGCGAACTACATGTGCTGTCAGATGCAGTTGCTGTATACCACCTTTTTCCTGGATACGTTGATGCCCAGGACTAGCTCATCCTTTCGTTCAAAAGTGGTTTCACCCTTCCATGTAGGGCAGCCCATCCTCCTCCATGCTTTCTTTTCTCTACTACATCCTGCTAACGAGGAGAGGCCTCATCGGTTGGATCCAAAACGATCCCTTATTTTCTATATAGATCAGATTAAAGAGAACCAAGATGCTAACCAACTCTTTATCAGATTGATCAGTGGAAAGGGGAGAGGTGCAGTTCAGCAATGTACCTTACATTGATGCATTATCTCCTGTAGCAAGCCAAAGCAGCCACTACAGCTTTGGCTAGGGAAATTCTGGTGTTGGGCCTCTGCCAGACCACTTCATGGCCATCTATCCTCACCTATACAAGGCACTATTGTTTTTTTAATCTCAGGCAAATTTTATTGAGCAAATCTTTCATGAACAGAGAAAAAAGAACAGTCAGAGGATACAAGGGTCCAATTTAAGGTACACATATCCTTACCTTAGAATATCCCCAGGCGTCAGACTGGATCCGGAAATTTTTGCGTAGCAGTTCCCTTGCGCGTCGGTAGGCGTTGTCTGCGGCTCCGCGTCCGTCGTCGGCGTTGTGGGCGCCGTGATGACGTCGTCGGAGTACAAAGACGCCGCCTCCGCGGGCTGACGTCAGTTCTTCTTTTTTCCGCGCCAGCATGCGCAGATCTGGAAAAAGCAGTAACCCGTAGTCAATTTTTGACTAACTTTTTGGATAATTTTTTGATCTTTTCCCGAAGTCTTACGACTCCGAGCGGTGCCGTAGGGATGCCTGGCTTTAAACACTGCGAGGATTGCGACTGCGCGATGTCGGTCACGGATCCTCATCACCTGTGTCTAACTTGTCTAGGCGTTGACGACAAGGCCTGCTCCGACTGCCAGGCCCTCTCTTCGAAAGCCAGGCGGGAGCGGTCCCGCAGGCGACTCGAACTCAGGCAGTCGGTCCCGCGCCGCGAGAGGTCCCGGTCCCACGGGAGGTCGAGGGACAGGTCGCGGGCTCGGAGCCATCACAGTTCTGAGAGTAGGCCGCACTCCTCCGGGTCGAAGTCATCGTCAGGTAAGAAGCACAAGAAGTCCAAGAGGCGTCATCGCTCTTCGGTCTCCCCCCGACGCTCGCGCGATGCGGCCGGGGGTTCGGGTGACACCACCCACGCGGCTCCGTCGGAGTCGCGGGCGCCGCGTCCAGCCCCACACCCTCCGGTCCCTGGGCTAAACGCGGCGCTGGAGGAGATCGAACGCTTCCTCATGGCCATGAGGAAACTCTCTCCTCCGACGGGCTCCGCGGCGCCTTCGGGCCCAGCGGACCCGTCTGGGGCCTCTAGCGGGTCGGGGGCTTCGCCGCCGACGCCTTCGGGCCCGGCGCCGCAAGGCTCCGCAATCCCGAAGCCGCCGGTGCCTTCGGGCCCGGCGCCGCGGGACCCCACTAGGCCTTCTTTGGGATCTGGGTCGTCGCCGGTGGACCTTACGACCTCCCCGGCGTCGGACCATCAGGTGTCGCCTCCGGCGCCGTCCTCGGCCGGCGCCGTCCCCGATGCCCCCTTCGTTCCTGTTCCGACATCGGGACGGCCCCGATGGGCGCCGCTCCAGACGTCGTCTGGGGAGTTTTACTTCTATGAACAGGCCCCATTAATTGAAAACCCTGAGTATCAGGAGATGGGTGATGAAGGGGATTGGGAGGGGTCTGAGGACCCTCTGACCCGAGAGTGTCAGTCTCATGCGGACTGGGCGGGAGACCTTGGGGAGGCCAGTGGCCTGGACACCTCTCCAGACACTGGTTTTGTCTCCCCTCCTACCGTGGCTTCGGAGGAGGGGGCAACCTACAGTGTGGTGTTGATGAGGGCTGCCAAGGCCTTGGGCCTTGAGCTCCCCGTCGTGGCCGTGAGGACTAATCTCCTCACTGAGGTCCTTAAACCGCAGTCAAGCTCGGCCGAGCCTCTGCTGCCGTTTAATGAGGCCTTGACCGACGTTCTTCTGGGCACTTGGTCCAAGCCCGCTACGGGTTCGCCCGTAGATAGGAACGTGGCCAGACGCCACCGCCCAGCCCCGGGCGACCCATGTTTCCTGTCCACCCATCCCACCCCCGAGAGCCTGGTCATCCAGGCCTCCAATTCCCAAACCGCATTCCCGTCGGCGGCGCCGGACAGAGAATCCAAGAGGTACGAGCAGTACGGCAAAAAGATCTTCTCGTCCCTTAGTCTGGGACAGCGGTCTTCCAACACCGCATGCCTCTTGGGCCGCTACACCCACTCTCTGTGGGATATGGTTGCGGAAGTGCTGCCAGAGTGTCTGTTGGAGGTACGGGCCAAACTCGGCCAAGCCCTTGTGGAGGGCCGGGATGCAGCCACATATTCTATCCAGTGTGGGCTGGATACCACAGACTCACTAGGTAGAGCGATGGCAACGACGGTGGCGGTCAGACGCCACGCCTGGTTGAGGTCCGCCAACTTTTCGGCCGATGTCCAAAACACACTGATGGACATGCCGTTTGATGGCCGTCGCCTCTTTGGCGACAAGGCAGACCATGCGCTTGAGCGCTTTAAGGACTCCAGGGCTACGGCCAAGTCCTTGGGCCTCTCGGCCCCACGCCAGCAATCTGCGCCTTTCACTCCTTTCGTGGCCACGGAAGGGGTGTACCCACACGTGCTGCCAGCCACGCTCCGCAAGGTAATACCCAACGCGGTGGCGGCCGTGGGAACCGCCGTCCCGGCGGTCGGGGACAACGGCGAGGTCAGTCCACACCTTCCCCCGCAGCATCTGCCTCAAAACCCTCCTAGTCCGTGCTTTCAGGCCCATGTGACGCCAGTGGGGGGCAGGGTTCGCCATCATCACCTCCACTGGCGCACCGTCACTTCGGACAGGTGGGTGCAGCAGATCGTCCGAAGGGGCTACTCCCTCCCCTTTGAGGCGACTCCTCCAGCCATGCAACCGCAGAACCACCGTGTATCGGGGGATCATTTGCGACTTCTGCAGGAGGAAGTTACGGCCCTCTTGGCCAAGGGGGCCATCGAGCGCGTTCCTGGGCCAGAAGTAGGGTGTGGTTGCTACTCCCACTACTTTCTGGTACCCAAGAAGGGCAAAGGGGGCCTACGCCCTATCTTGGACCTAAGGAACGTCAACGGCTTCCTCCGGAAGGAGAAGTTCAAGATGCTGACACTGGCTCAGGTCTTAGCTGCCCTGGACCCAGGAGACTGGATGGTAGCGTTGGACTTGCAGGACGCTTATTTCCACATCCCCGTCCTGCCGGCCCACCGGCGCTACCTGCGGTTCACGGTTGGCCACGAGCACTTTCAGTATACCGTGCTCCCCTTCGGCCTTACCAGCGCCCCACGGGGTAGGAAGAGGTGTGGCGCCGCGGCCAGGGCGACTGACGCTGGAATCTGGGGACCACGGTTCGATCCCCGGCTCCGGCGGCAGGTTAGCCCAGCACTCTGGGCAATTGCTCGCTTAATCTTCCCGACGGCCCCCAGCGCCTAGAGACCCTTACAGGTGATTGTGCGCTTTACAAATGTGGACTTTACTTTTTTCACAAAGGTGATGGCGGTGGTCGCAGCTCATCTGCGCAGGTTAGGGGTTTCAGTCTTCCCCTACCTCGATGACTGGTTGTTGAAGGCGGGCTCGCCCCAGACAGTCGTCAGCCACCTCCAGACTACGGCAGATCTCCTGCACCGGCTGGGGTTCTCCATCAATGTGCCGAAGTCACACCTGCGCCCCTCTCAGACGCTCCTTTTCATCGGAGCGGTTCTCGACTCGGCGCGGTTTCGGGTTTATCCACCCGAACAGCGGGTCCGGGATATTCAGGCTCTGATTCCCATCTTTCGGCCGTTATCCCGGGTCTCGGTCAGGTTGACGCTGCGGCTTCTGGGGCTGATGGCCTCCTGCATCCTGCTGGTGCATCACGCCAGGTGGCGGATGCGGGCTCTGCAGTGGGACCTGAAGTTTCAGTGGGCCCAGCATCAGGGCAACCTATCCGACCACGTCTTGATCTCGGAGGGCACTGCGAGACAGCTGCAGTGGTGGCTCACGGACCGCGATTGGGTCAGCGGCAGATCCCTCTCCCTTCCCCAACCGGAGCACGTAGTTGTGACGGATGCGTCCCTCCAGGGCTGGGGAGGCCACATGGGAGAGGCAGAGATCAGAGGCCTCTGGTCTCCGGAGGAGGCCCGGCTCCACATCAACCTGTTTGAGTTACGGGCGATTCGTCTAGCACTGAAAGCATTCCTCCCCTCTGTCCGGGGGAGTGTAGTGCAGGTGTTCACGGACAACACCACCGCCATGTGGTACTGCAACAAACAGGGCGGGGTGGGGTCGTGGACCCTTTGCCAGGAGGGTCTTCGCCTCTAGTAAATGGCTGGAACGCCAGGGCGTGACCCTGGTGGCTCAACACCTGGCAGGTTCTCCGAACGCCAGGGCGGACGAGCTCAGCCGTCGGTGCATGGTGGATCACGAATGGCATCTGAACTCGGACGTGGCGCAAGGCCTCTTTCAGCAATGGGGAGAGCCTTGGTTAGATCTATTCGCCACCGAAGAGAACGCGCAATGTCATCAGTTCTGCGCGTTGGAATTTCCAAGGCGGCACTCGCTCGGAGACGCTTTTCGTCGCGAGTGGAGTTGCGGTCTACTGTACGCCTTTCCGCCTATACCACTTCTGCCCAGAGTGCTGAAGAAGATCAAGCGCGACCGGGCCCAAGTCATCCTTGTGGCTCCGGACTGGGCACGAAGGTCCAGGTATCCAGAGCTACTCAGTATGTCAGTCGATCCCCCGATTTGTCTGCCTCTTCAGGAGCACCTTCTGTCGCAGCAGCAGGGGACGGTCCTCCACCTGAACCTGTCCAGTCTCCACCTCCATGCTTGGTGATTGACCGGCGACAGTTGAGGCCATTTGACTTGCCTCCTGAAGTCTGTAACGTCATTCTGGCAGCCAGGCGTCCCTCCACAAAGTCGGTATACGCCTGCAGGTGAAACAGATTTGTGGCATGGTGCACAGCAAAGGCTGTGGATCCTCTTGCTGCCCCTCTTTCTGAGGTTCTTCTCTTCCTTCTTTCTCTTGCCCAGCAGGGCTCTGCTCTGGGCACTATCAAGGGCTACCTTTCTGCCCTTTCGGCCTTTCTGAGGCTGCCTGATCAACCTTCTTTGTTCAAGTCCCCTATTGTAAATAGATTTCTAAAGGGCATCACTCACACATTTCCTCCTGTTCCGTTTGTGATGTCTCAGTGGGACTTGAACCTGGTTCTTACGTTTCTGATGTGCCCTCCCTTTGAGCCACTTCACAACTGTCCTCTCCGCCTTCTTACTCTGAAGACTGCTTTCCTGGTTGCCATCACCTCTGCCAGGAGAGTGAGTGAGCTCCAGGCCCTTTCTTGTACTCCACCTTTCCTTTCTGTCCATCCGGACAAAGTGGTGCTGCGTACTAAGCCTTCTTTCCTGCCCAAGGTTGTCACGGCCTTCCACATCGGACAGTCTATCACCTTGCCAACCTTCTTTCCGCCACCGCATCCCTCTAAACAGGAAAAGCGGCTCCACCATCTGGACCCAAAACGTGCGCTCTCATTTTACTTGGATCGCACACGCCAGTTCCGGGTGGATGACCCAACTCTTTGTTGGTTACGTGGGCGCTAAGAAGGGGAAAGCGGTGCACAAGAGGACCATCTCCCGGTGGATCATCTTGTGTATCCAGGCATGCTACTCCTTGGCTAGAAAGGAGCCCCCTGTTGGATTGCGGGCTCATTCTACCCGAGCCACGGCGACTACCACTGCCCTGGGCAGGGGAGTGCCCTTGCAGGACATTTGCCAGGCAGCTACGTGGGCCTCGCTGCACACGTTTGCACGACACTACTGCCTGGACAGCCAAGTCCGGAGGGATGGCTTCTTTGGCCGTTCCGTCCTCCAGGACTTTCTGGTGTGATTATTGGTTCGCAGACCCACCACCGGGGTTGGTATTGCTGGGGTATCTATTCTAAGGTAAGGAATCTAATACTAACGTGTCTCTTTCAGATGCACAAGTTACTACTTGTGTAACGATATATCTGTAAGAGACATTAGTTAGTATTAGATTCCTTACCGACCCACCCATCCTCCCCGTTCTGCGGACCGATATCTAGGGTTAGGGTTATCCCCTTTCAGGGCCCTAGTTTCAATGGCACCAGTGTTGGTTTTTAACATGGCTCTGCGTTTCTGGCGCGGAAAAGCTGTGTCTAAGAACTGACGTCAGCACGCGGAGGCGGCGTCTAAGTACTCCGACAACATCATCACGGCACCGACGACGGACGCGGAGCCGCAGACGACGCCTACTGACGCGCAAGGGTACTGCTACGCAAAAATTTCCGGATCCAGTCTGACGCCTGGGGATATTCTAAGGTAAGGAATCTAATACTAACTAATGTCTCTTACAGATATATCGTTACACAAGTAGTAACTTGTGCTTCAGGTGCGTAAAGTCCTGGAGGGTTGATCGTGACCTGAGGGTCCAGAATACAGAGCAAAATCCAGGTAGCAGATGGTAAATAAGAGCAAAATCACATATGATCATTATATCAACCCATAGGGTGTGTGATATGGCATAAAATTAAGCAATAGGAGAGAAGTAAAAGAAGCTAGATTAAAGGGGGAAAGAAGGGGTACTAGTAGGTATAAAGACCAAACTCATGTATCAGCATGTAGAAGTCCGAGAGGGTCTTTTTGTATATAGGTGCAGGTGTATTCCAGGTCATACGCTCCACTCAATCTACAAATTCAGTTCAGTGTTTTGGGAGTGAAATCAGTTCTGAATATCACTCATATTTGTACCATGCAAGAGAGGGCAGATGTCCATTGGAGTAGGGGGTGGGGAATTGTTTAATTCTCAGGTCCACAGGGTCATTATGCCCATTTGCGCCTACGGGATTTCCTGGTGTAAAGTGCACTTAGCAGACCCCAGCATCTTTTGGGGGTTCTTAGGCATATTTTCAAAAGGTGAAGATTCTGCAGTTAGAAGTCTCTGTCAGAACTTTACCTTTAGTAAACCTCTTTCTAGTGGATACTTTAACTGTAGAATCCTCACTGGCCCATGCTTGTCCCCGATCTGTGGGGTGGATGTCTGATGGGTCATACGGGCCCATTTTAGATTCAGCATTCTATTTACTGCTCTGAATCTGAAGCTGCAAAAGTTATCTTGGTGAAAATGTCAACGTGTGAAAGTGGCACCTTCAAATAGCTCTGCGTCATCACTTTTCCAGGCAGGTCTGAGGCCACCACAGGCGCTCTTGCAGGAAGAAAATGATGGAACCAGTCTAGCACCTTTGCCTACATCTAATCTAAGACCTAGTTTGTCAGGCTGCTCTTGGGCAGTCCAAATCATGTGCTTATGTGCTTGCCATGGATGAAACCAATGTAATATTTTTGTAATATTTTTAAAATAAATTGTCCCGTATCATTTGAAAAGCTTGCAAGTGGACTTTCACTAAATCTATGAATTCAAATTGCTAGGCTTTCAAAACATGTAGCTAGATTGTCATGCGGTGCTTCTGATTCACTTTGGAAGTCTTTGAAATGTGGGGACCTGGTGGTGAATGTATTGGTTTAATGTACTGCATCTCTACCTCTGAGACCAGGAAGGTGTTCTCCATTTAGGAATAGCAGATACCTATACACTATACATTCCTTACATTCATTGACCTGGGGAATGACCACTCTCATTTATGTAGTTAAAAGTTTCAAAACGTTCTGGTAATATGATGTGTTATCGGCTCTTTTTTAATGACCTGAAGATGAAGTATGGGCTCCAAAGTTAACTAACTATATAATCTGTGTACTAGTGTTTTTGATCAAATAAGTCATCTTTCCTTAAACAATGTAGAGTTTCTTTTTGAACAGAGGCAGTGACACACATACAACTGACATAACGTTAGTTCTACAAACATTCTGAATACATCCTAGCTATAGCTCTAAAAGAAGTACACTGTATTGCCTGGTCAGCTTTCTTCTCAGTTCTCAAGTTATGACAAGTGTTGTTTTTTTGTGCTTTAAAAGTGACTACCTGCTCCTCATGCAAGAACATTGCTATAACAGATACAATAATTATGTGTACAGAGATTATAAATAGTCTTTTATGCAGCAGCCCATTATAATGCTAGGAAGCTGTATTTTAAAAATGAATAAACAATGGGTTCTCATTTATTTTCGTTCAGTTGAATGAAAGTTTCAACATCGCCTACAGTGAAGGACAAGGCGAACTCTCCGTGGGTGGAGTCTTCCTGAGGATCTTCATTTCCCAACCAGCATGGGTTTTAAGGAAACCCCGAGAATTTCTCA
Source organism: Lissotriton helveticus (assembly GCF_964261635.1). Lineage (NCBI taxonomy): Eukaryota > Metazoa > Chordata > Amphibia > Caudata > Salamandridae > Lissotriton > Lissotriton helveticus. The sequence continues at coordinate 1,106,225,348 of NC_136071.1, read as the reverse complement.
TTGCACTATTAGAAAAATTCACAGAACTGCTGGAAAAGAACAATCCTCACGTAAGATTTTCTGCTATTTTAAGTATTTTCCCCACCATTTCTCATACATGGTTCTTTATTAAGTCTGTTTCAAATATAGTGCTGATCCTTTAAACCACCAAATACCACACAGCTCCAACCAGGAATCCCACATAATGGCATACATGCTTTAATTCGGTACTGCAATACATAGATACAGCTCCAATCCCAGCCATCCCAGAGTCATCCCATGCGTCAGTTTCACTTTGAAGCACCCAGTGCGTCAATAGCGCTTAGAAAATTCATCCGCCTTCATCCTATACATTGGGCAGATGCTTCACTAACCTATTTCCAGATGATTACCCTGTCTAAATTGTATTCTTAGGGTCGAATCGTTGACTTGACACAATAGTGTACTGCCTTTATTTAGATTCTGGAGCATTTCACCATTTCTTAAGAGTGTGTACTAACCACGTATGCATCCTGGATTAATCACTATTTTATGTACATAGATTGTATAGTACCAACGCACTTTACGTTCACTCATTTTCACTTGCATTGAGTCGTTGCGCCATTTGGGATCATCATCTTACTTACAAATTGATTGAAGTATAAAACTACAGTGATTTTGTATATTTGTTAAAAATATTAATACAACTGTCCAATTGGGAAATGGAGCCTTTATTATTAGATTACACAGACCCGGGGTTACTGGGTAGCCCCTTATTCTTACACATACATAGATTCAAAATATTGACTTTGGTCATGGTTTCTGCATCCATGTATCCAGGGGTGCTGGATGGTGTCCTGGGACTTGAGGATACCTACTTTCATGTACACATCCTGCAGTCCCTCAGACTCCTTCCTTCAGTTTGTGGTGAAATAATAACACTTTCAATTTCCCATCCTGCCCTTCGGCCTGCACCCCTTCGGGTGTGTACGATGGTGATGGCGCTGGTTGTTGTCCATCTCCACAGGTCAGGGACAAGCATACTCCTGTGCTTCGAAAACTTGCTCTTGAAACTGGCTTATCACAGTCAGTTAAGCACCACCTATAGGCAACTGTCTAACTGCTCTCATCCCGGGGATTCTCCGTAAATGAGCCGAACTCCGATCTGCAGTCTGCACAGAGAATACCCTTCATAGGGCCATCATGGAAACTGTGGCATTAAATACATTTCCACCCATGCAGCGAGACCCGGATCTTCAGGTTAGGATTCAGATGTTTCAAGCGCCCTTCTCCGTTCCGAGGCAGATGGTTGTAAGGCTTCTTAGCCTCTTATTCTTATGCATCCTGCTGGTCCCACGTGCTAGGCCTTGAATAGGTCCTCTGCCTGCAGTGGGCAGAGCCCCGGGGTTGTCTTTGTGACCACATGTACATTTAAAAAAAGGCAGCCCAGAACCTTCCGAAAACTAATTTGTCTACCCTATCAAGAGCTCACAATAGTGACAGATGCGTTCTCTCTTGGTTGGAACATTCATCTGGGAGAGGTGAAGATCTTTAGTCTGCAGCAGAGCAGAATCTCCCCCCAATACCTATTGAGTTTTGCTTGATTTGGTTAGCCATGAAGCCCTTTCTCCCATACATCAAGGAGAAGCAGATCTAGGTTTTAATGGATATCACAACTTCCATGTAGAACTGCAATAAGCGGAGCGGTGTGGGGTTGCAGGTCCTCTGTCAGGAGGCACAGCATCTCTGGAAAGTCCATTCATTTGGCCAGCTTGCAGGCATTAGCTGGTGGCACAGGCTCAAGACACCTTCGACTGATGTAGGATGATTGGTTAGAACTTTTTCACTACCACTGAGAACATATAGCCTCATGATTAATGCTCAAAGGAGTTTTTGCCAAGAGCTTCACTGGGAGACACTTCCTACCTGCAGAGGGACACTGAGCACTTGACTGCGTTCCTACCTTTGCCTCAAGTTCTGAAGGTGAGGATTGATGAGCCTCAGATCATCCCAATAGTTTTGGAAACAATCAGGCATTTGTGAAGCGCACTACTCTCTCCTGAGGGTCTCAAGGCGCTGGGGGGGTTTCGGGCAGCTCCAGCTCATCTGAAGATCCAGGTCTTAAGGCTCTTCCTGAATGCTTGCAGTGTGCGGGTTCGTCTGATGCTGAGAGGGAGTTTGTTCCAGGTCTTGGCCGCGATGTAAGAGAAGGTTCTTCCTCCCATTCAGGTTCTACGTTGGATTTCGGCCAGGGCAAAGTCAGCAGAATGGAGGTTACTCCTGGGGGAGTAGAAGGATATTCTTTGGTTGAGGTATAAAGGTCTGGCGTTGTAGAGGGCATTGTAGGCGTTCGTGAGTATCTTGAAAGACACTCTTTTGTTGACGGGGAGCCAGTGGAGGTCTCATAGGTGCTGTTCTTGTGGTGGGATCCTGAGGACGAGCCTGGTTGTGGCATTCTGGTTCTTGGGCCAGGAGAATGTGCTATGCTGATGGACATGTTGTCAGTGACAACGTTCTCTGTGCCCCGACTCTGCAACATCAGCCTTCAAACTGCTTTAGTTTGCCCATAGTGATACACAAACACCTTATGGGAGACAGAATCTGACATTTTCTTCCAGGGTTGCCTCTTATCCTCGGAGTTTGAGGATACCAGTATCTGAAAGAAACACGTTAGTTAGATTCCTTACCTTAGAATAACCCCCAGGCGTCAGACTGGATCCGGAAAATTTTGCGTAGCAGTACCCTTGCGCGTCGTCTGCGGCTCCGCGTCCGTCGGCGGCGCGAGTACGTAGATGCCGCCCTCGCACGGTGACGTTAGTTCTTCTTTTTTCCGCGCCAGCACAAGCAGGTCCGGAGAAAGCAGTACCGTAGTCACTTTTTGACTAAACTTTTTTGATAATTTTTGATCTCTTCTCGAGTCTTCACGACTCTCGGTGCCAGTAGGGATGCCCGGGTTCAAGCTCTGTACCGACTGCAACCGACTGATGTCTGTCCCTCTCTCCTCCGTTGGGTCCCGCGGTGCCTCCGGGCCCCGCGGTCCCGACTGGGAGTCCAGGCGGGCCGGGCGCACCCAACGGCGCCGTCGGCGACTTTGGTCCCGACGCCGCAGGCTCCCACTGGATCCGGTTCCGGATCCGGGTCGCCGCTGGTTGACCTCACAACCCCACCGATGACGACCCCCAGGGTGTCGCCACCCCCGCACCGTCCCCGCACGGCGCCGCCCCTGATCCCTCTCTTGGTCTGGATCCGGCGTCGGACCAGCGTCGACCGACGCCGCATTCGACGCCGGTTGAAGAGCATTTCTTCTTTGATCCGGCTCCATCCTTTGACCCTGAATTTCAGGAGATTGAAGATGAAGGGGATTGGGAGGGGTCTGAGGACCCTCTGACACGTGAGTGTCAGTCCTTCCAGGACTAGACAGAGGAGCTAGGGGAGGCCCATGGTGTTGATACCTCCGCTGACACTGGCTTTGTCTCCCCTCCTACCGTGGCTACAGAGGAGGAGGGGGCTGCTTATAGTGTGGTGCTGACGCTGGCAGCCAAGGCCTTGGCGCTTACGCTCCCCGTCGCTACTGTGAGGTCTAACATCCTCACTGAGGTCCTTAAACCGCAGACTGGCGCTCCGGAGCCTCTACTGCCGTTTAATGAGGCTCTCATGGACATCCTGTTGGGCACCTGGTCCAGCCCCCCCTGTAGATAGGAACCTTGCCAGGCGCCACCGCCCAGCTCCGGGCGACCCTAGCTTCCTGTCCACCCACCCCCGAGAGCCTGGTTATCCAGGACTCTACTTCCCAATCCGCATTTCTGACTGCACCCCCAGATCGGGACTCCAAAAGGTATGAACAGTTTGGTAAGAAACTGTTCTCATCCCTCAGTTGTGGGTTGCGGTCAGTCAACACCGCTTGCCTTTTGGGCCGTTCTACCCACTCTCTGTGGGATACGGTTGCGGTTGTGCTGCCAGAGTGCCCGGAGGGGGCCCGGGCAAAGCTCGCTCAAGCCCTCGCGGAGGGACGAGACGCAGCTCTGTATTCCATACGATGTGGGCTGGATACCACGGACTCGCTGGGCAGGGCGACGTCAACGACGGTGGCGGTTCGCCGCCATGCCTGGCTGAGGTCTGCAAACTTCTCGGCCGACGTCCAGAACACCATCATGGACATGCCGTTTGATGGCAGCCACCTCTTTGGTGGCAAGGCAGATCATGCGCTTGAACGCCTCAAGGACTCCAGGGCTACGGCCAAGTCCTTGGGCCTCTCAGGCCAGCGTCAGCAGCAGTCTGCCTTTCGCTCCTTTCGTGGCCAAGGGAGGGGCGCCCCTTCACGTCCTGCCAGCCACGGGCCGCAGTCTAACATCCAGCGCGGCGACAAACGTGGTAACCGCTGTGGCGGTGCCAGGGGACAACGGTGCGGCCAGCTCACATCCACCCCCGCAGCATCCGCCTCAAAGCCCTCCTAATCTGAGCTTTCAGGCCCATTTAACGCCAGTGGGGGGCAGGGTCCGGCATCACCTCCTTCACTGGTGCACCATCACTTTGGACAGGTGGGTGCTGCAAATCGTCCGAAGGGGCTACTCCCTCCCCTTCGAGCGACCCCTCCAGCCATGCCACCGCAGTACCACCACGTGTCGGGGGATCACTTGCAACTTCTGCAAGAGGAAGTGTCGGCCCTCTTGGCCAAGGGGGCCATCGAGCGCGTTCCTGGGCCAGAAGTAGGGTGTGGTTGCTATTCCCACTACTTTCTGGTTCCTAAGAAGGGCAAAGGGGGCCTATGCCTTATCTTGGACCTACGGAACGTCAACGGCTTCCTCCGGAAGGAGAAGTTCAAGATACTGACTCTGGCTCAGGTCTTCGCTGCCCTGCACCCCGGAGACTGGATAGCAGCGTTGGACTTGCAGGACTCGTATTTCCACATCCCCGCCCTGCCGGCCTACCGGCGTTACCTGCGGTTCATGGTAGGCCACGAGCACTTCGAGTTCACCGTGCTCCCCTTTGGCCTTACCAGTGCCCCACGGTTGTTCACGAAAGTGATGGCGATGGTCGCAGCTCATCCGCGCAGGTTAGGGGTGTCAGTCTTCCCCTACCTCGACGACTGGTTGTTGAAGGCGGGCTCGCCCCAGACAGTTGTCAGCCACCTTCAGACTACGGCCGACCTCCTGCATTTGCTGGGGTTTTCCATCAATGTGCCGAAGTCACACCTGTGTCCCTCTCAAAGGCTCCTCTACATCGGAGCGGTTCTGGATTCGGCGCAGTTTCGGGTTTATCCTCCCGAACAGCGGGTTTTGGATATTCAGGCTGATTCCGATCTTTCAGCCTTTATCTCGGGTCTCAGTCAGGTTGATACTGCGGCTTCTGGGGCTGATGGCCTCCTGCATCGTTCTGGTGCGTCACGCCAAGTGGCGGATGCGGGCTCTGCAGTGGGACCTGAAGTTTCAGTGGGCCCAGCATCAGTGCAACCTGTCCGACCATGTCCGGATCTCGGAGGGCACTGCGAGACAGTTGCAGTGGTGGCTCACGGACCGCAATTGGGTCAGCCGCAGATCCCTCTCCCAACCGGAGCACGTAGTTGTGACAGATGTGTCCCTCCTGGGCTTGGGGGGCCACATGGGAGAGGCGGAGATCAGAGGCCTCTGGTCTCCGGCAGAGTCCGGGCTCCACATCAACCTATTGGAGCTGCGGGCGATCCGGCTTGCACTGAAGGCATTCCTTCCCTCTTTCCAGGGAAGTGTAGTGCAGGTGTTTACGGACAACACCCCCGCCATGTGGTACTGCAACAAACAGGGCGGGGTGGGGTCGTGGACCCTATGCCAGGAAGCTCTGCGCCTCTGGCAGTGGCTGGAACATCAGGGCGTGACCCTGGTGGTTCAACACCGGCAGGTTCCCTGAACGCCAGGGCGGACGAACTCAGCCGTCTGTGCCTGATGGATCACGAATGGCGTCTAAACTCGGACGTGGCGCAAGGTCTCTTTCAGCAGTGGGGAGAGCCTTGGTTAGATCTATTCGCCACAGAAGAGAACGCGCAATGTCATCAGTTCTGCGTGTTGCCATTTTCTAAGGCGGCACTCGCTCGGAGACGCTTTTCGTCGCGAGTGGAGTTGCGGTCTGTTGTACGCCTTTCCACCTATACCACTTCTGCCCAGATTGCTGAAGACGATCAGGCGCGACCGTGCCCAAGTCATCCTTGTGGCTCCCAACTTGGCACGAAGATACTGGTATCCAGAGCTACTCATCCTGTCAGTCAATCCCCCGATTCGTCTGCCTCTTCAAGAGGACCTTCTGTCGCAGCAGCAGGGGACGGTTGTGAGAAGTTGGCCTGGTATATGATGTTTACTATTCTAGTGAACACCTTGCACCAGTCCAAACAACCCTTATGGTGATGGTTGTAAGTCAACCTTATAGACCAGCTATCCTAGTGGTAGCGTGGACAGAACAGTCTTAGGCTAAAAGACTCTTGAGGGCGTGTAAAGCCAGCTGTTTTACCATATGTAACCCCTTGAATATCAAATGAAAGGACACCACACAGGATATATATAAAATATATATGTATTTATTTACTAACACTCCTCTGAACCCTTTATGAGATCAGAGGCCAAAGCACATAACAAGTTACTTAGTCAGAATACGTTAAGTTGCACAATTTACAGTTAGGCCCTAGGGGAAAAGCAAACCATATATTAAGAAAGTGGTATAAGTACCACGTCACGAGAAAAGGAAAGGCCTAGGGCCTGGGGAATCGCTGGGGCTACACTATCTGAACCTTAGTTTAGAAGAGGGAGGCCCACAGGCGGCGCGTGCAGTGTCTTTGCACACACGCGAGAGTCAATGTTAAGTCAATGGGAACATAGAAGTTAGATAAAGAAGGATTTAGGACACTTCCAGTTTAGCTAGGAGGAATCAACTAAAAACCTAGACACTTGGATAGTCCATACCCTTGGGAGCACCGAAGTACTAGCGTTACCTCACCCACAGGAATCAGGTGCATAGGTGTGAAGATGTGTCGGGTTTCGTCGTTGAAGCCTATGGAGCCTGTGAAGAAAGATGCTGCAGGCGACCAGGAGGAAGATGTCCGGGTGGATCCAAGGGAGGATCGAGAATGAAGAGGACCTGAAAGCAGGACAGAGTCTGGGTCACTAGCCAGTGACCGGGTGGAACCAGGATGGAACCAGACGACGTCGAGGAGCAATCCTGTGCTGTCTTGAAGCTTGTCTCTTCAGCCACGCGGACCAGGAGGCGTCGAGGACGAACAGGTGCTGGAGGCGAGCTGTCCCACGAAGGTTCTCTCAGATGGAGGGGTCGACTGCCGGATTGGAGTCAACAAGCCTTGGCAAAGGCAACCCACGCAGGATTCAAAGAAGGCTTCTGGTGCAGACCAGCAAGGTCTGAGGTGCCGCACCTTTGCAGGGAGGCAAGGGCCAGTCTGGAGCAACCAGACCAGCGAATTGGCTTCAAAATGATTGTAGTCACAGAGGCTACTAGCCAACGGGCCAGCAACCGGACAACGCGTCGAGCAGAACACAAGCAGAAGGGCCCCACGCATAACTCGTGGAGTGTGGAGGGCTGATCTTCGGTGCAGGTGGAGCTCGGATTTGGGGCTTCTCAATCCCCAGTGCACAGCTTCGAGGATACCTCAGGAGCTGCACAGTTAGCAAGTTGCAGGTTTTTCAAGCAAGATGTCCGGTCCCACGTGTCTCGTCGCCTCCACGGAACTCAGCTATGCTGCAGTCGTGAAGAGAGGGTCAGAGAGGTCTGGAAGTCTGGGTCTTGTCAGGCTCTGCGCTCGGGTCCCGGCAGGAGCGTCGACAAAGCAAGCCGTTGATTTGCTGGATGGTGCCTGGTTGCCCAGGGTGGTCACTCCTTGGCCACAAGGGAGATTCTCAGTCTTCAGCTTAAGTAGAATGTCGAAGGTCCAGAGTTTCTTGTCAAGTTTCGAATTTAGGATTAATCTAAAGTCCTAAGACTCAGCTCCTAACTTTATACAACTAAAAGGGGCTGGATTTCTTTCTAGGTCCCTCCTATGGGTTGGACCAGGAAGGGGGGTGGTTACACCCCCTCTCCTTTGGCCTGTTTCGCGCCAGAGCTGGGGCTGGAGTGCCCCAGCAACCGGTTTGAACTGGGGTATGCATGGAGCACCTAGTGTGCCCCAGGCAGTGTCTCAATCTATTCAGCCCTCCCTGTCCCAATACACAAAGTCCTGTCTCCAGGCAGGAAACCTATTGTCCAGTTGACTCCCAGCAGCAGGAGGTCAGACTTGTGTCTGTGGCAGCAGCGTCCATTTTGTGACGCTGGGGCTCTGGTTAACTTTAACCGGGATAGTCAGCAACAACATGTCTTCTCCCTCTGGAAGGGTGGAATGCTACCCCCGTCGCCAGAATTGGCAAGGGGGTAGTATTCCAAAGCGTATGACACCTTACACAACATGTTTGGATAAAGCCAGGCCAAAGTTAGCATTTAACTGCGAGGTTCATAATGCACTTAAGAGTATATGGTATGGCAATATCATAGAACAGCTATAAGGACATGGGCCCTAAAGCTGCAGACAGGCTCAGTTCATGCTAGAGCACCATCTCACACATAACAAAGCACTCTGCCTCCAGGATTGTTAAGGCCTGCCATAGGAGTGACGTATAGGTTACTGTGTGTCTACATATAAGGGTAGATACAGGAATACTATATCTAAGCAAGGGGTGATTACACGACCTTGCTCCAGCTGAGTGATCAGCCAGTTGTGTCAGTTTGAGTGGCCAGCCAGGGGTGGCATAATACATGCTGCAAAAAACACAGTTGATGAACAGAATGTAGAACAATGTCATACATTCACCCCAGTACAAGGATCTGGGCCTAAATCCATCGTATTTTTGCACCCCACACCACCCTGGGTTAGACACTGGCTATATGCAAATCAGCTCTGACCCTGTGCCTCATGGGAACAGTCCAGTCCGAACTACCAAGCCATGTCTTTCCCAGACCGGAATCAAGCATCCAAGGACCGGTTTCTGGCTATCAGCCTTCATCAGCCTGGATAGCTTGACTCCAGTGGTGTGGAGAGCCTGGGACTCACGTCTGAGCATCCCCAGCCCACTCGGGGTGAAATTGCAAAAAACACAGTTGATGAACAGAATGTAGAACAATGTCATACATTCACCCCAGTACAAGGATCTGGGCCTAAATCCATCGTATTTTTGCACCCCACACCACCCTGGGTTAGACACTGGCTATATGCAAATCAGCTCTGACCCTGTGCCTCATGGGAACAGTCCAGTCCGAACTACCAAGCCATGTCTTTCCCAGACCGGAATCAAGCATCCAAGGACCGGTTTCTGGCTATCAGCCTTCATCAGCCTGGATAGCTTGACTCCAGTGGTGTGGAGAGCCTGGGACTCACGTCTGAGCATCCCCAGCCCACTCGGGGTGAAATTGCAAAAAACACAGTTGATGAACAGAATGTAGAACAATGTCATACATTCACCCCAGTACAAGGATCTGGGCCTAAATCCATCGTATTTTTGCACCCCACACCACCCTGGGTTAGACACTGGCTATAGCAAATCAGCTCTGACCCTGTGCCTCATGGGAACAGTCCAGTCCGAACTACCAAGCCATGTCTTTCCCAGACCGGAATCAAGCATCCAAGGACCGGTTTCTGGCTATCAGCCTTCATCAGCCTGGATAGCTTGACTCCAGTGGTGTGGAGAGCCTGGGACTCACGTCTGAGCATCCCCAGCCCACTCGGGGTGAAATTGCAAAAAACACAGTTGATGAACAGAATGTAGAACAATGTCATACATTCACCCCAGTACAAGGATCTGGGCCTAAATCCATCGTATTTTTGCACCCCACACCACCCTGGGTTAGACACTGGCTATATGCAAATCAGCTCTGACCCTGTGCCTCATGGGAACAGTCCAGTCCGAACTACCAAGCCATGTCTTTCCCAGACCGGAATCAAGCATCCAAGGACTGGTTTCTGGCTATCAGCCTTCATCAGCCTGGATAGCTTGACTCCAGTGGTGTGGAGAGCCTGGGACTCACGTCTGAGCATCCCCAGCCCACTCGGGGTGAAATTGCAAAAAACACAGTTGATGAACAGAATGTAGAACAATGTCATACATTCACCCCAGTACAAGGATCTGGGCCTAAATCCATCGTATTTTTGCACCCCACACCACCCTGGGTTAGACACTGGCTATATGCAAATCAGCTCTGACCCTGTGCCTCATGGGAACAGTCCAGTCCGAACTACCAAGCCATGTCTTTCCCAGACCGGAATCAAGCATCCAAGGACCGGTTTCTGGCTATCAGCCTTCATCAGCCTGGATAGCTTGACTCCAGTGGTGTGGAGAGCCTGGGACTCACGTCTGAGCATCCCCAGCCCACTCGGGGTGAAATTGCAAAAAACACAGTTGATGAACAGAATGTAGAACAATGTCATACATTCACCCCAGTACAAGGATCTGGGCCTAAATCCATCGTATTTTTGCACCCCACACCACCCTGGGTTAGACACTGGCTATATGCAAATCAGCTCTGACCCTGTGCCTCATGGGAACAGTCCAGTCCGAACTACCAAGCCATGTCTTTCCCAGACCGGAATCAAGCATCCAAGGACCGGTTTCTGGCTATCAGCCTTCATCAGCCTGGATAGCTTGACTCCAGTGGTGTGGAGAGCCTGGGACTCACGTCTGAGCATCCCCAGCCCACTCGGGGTGAAATTGCAAAAAACACAGTTGATGAACAGAATGTAGAACAATGTCATACATTCACCCCAGTACAAGGATCTGGGCCTAAATCCATCGTATTTTTGCACCCCACACCACCCTGGGTTAGACACTGGCTATATGCAAATCAGCTCTGACCCTGTGCCTCATGGGAACAGTCCAGTCCGAACTACCAAGCCATGTCTTTCCCAGACCGGAATCAAGCATCCAAGGACCGGTTTCTGGCTATCAGCCTTCATCAGCCTGGATAGCTTGACTCCAGTGGTGTGGAGAGCCTGGGACTCACGTCTGAGCATCCCCAGCCCACTCGGGGTGAAATTGCAAAAAACACAGTTGATGAACAGAATGTAGAACAATGTCATACATTCACCCCAGTACAAGGATCTGGGCCTAAATCCATCGTATTTTTGCACCCCACACCACCCTGGGTTAGACACTGGCTATATGCAAATCAGCTCTGACCCTGTGCCTCATGGGAACAGTCCAGTCCGAACTACCAAGCCATGTCTTTCCCAGACCGGAATCAAGCATCCAAGGACCGGTTTCTGGCTATCAGCCTTCATCAGCCTGGATAGCTTGACTCCAGTGGTGTGGAGAGCCTGGGACTCACGTCTGAGCATCCCCAGCCCACTCGGGGTGAAATTGCAAAAAACACAGTTGATGAACAGAATGTAGAACAATGTCATACATTCACCCCAGTACAAGGATCTGGGCCTAAATCCATCGTATTTTTGCACCCCACACCACCCTGGGTTAGACACTGGCTATATGCAAATCAGCTCTGACCCTGTGCCTCATGGGAACAGTCCAGTCCGAACTACCAAGCCATGTCTTTCCCAGACCGGAATCAAGCATCCAAGGACCGGTTTCTGGCTATCAGCCTTCGTCAGCCTGGATAGCTTGACTCCAGTGGTGTGGAGAGCCTGGGACTCACGTCTGAGCATCCCCTGAGCTTGTTTCCGTTCTGGGAAGGACATGGCTTTTGTAGTTCGGACTGGACTGTTCCCATGGGGCACAGGGTCAGCGCTGATTTGCATATCGCCATTGTCTAACCCGGGGTGGTGTGGAGTGGAAAAACGATGGATTTGGGCCCAGATCTTTGGACTGGGGTGAATGTGTGACATTGATCCACATTCTGTCCATCATTGTTGTGTTTGCAGATACCGCTCTAAGTGTACTGGGGATGCTCAGACGTGAGTCCCAGACACTCCACACCACTGGAATCAAGCTAGCCGGGCTGATGAGAGGTGTTACCTCGAAACCGGGCCGGTCCTCGGATGCTTGTTTCCGTTCTGGGAAGGACATGGCTTTTGTAGTTCGGACTGGACTGTTCCCATGGGGCACAGGGTCAGCGCTGATTTGCATATCGCCATTGTCTAACCCGGGGTGGTGTGGAGTGGAAAAACGATGGATTTGGGCCCAGATCTTTGGACTGGGGTGAATGTGTGACATTGATCCACATTCTGTCCATCATTGTTGTGTTTGCAGATACCGCTCTAAGTGTACTGGGGATGCTCAGACGTGAGTCCCAGACACTCCACACCACTGGAATCAAGCTAGCCGGGCTGATGAGAGGTGTTACCTCGAAACCGGGCCGGTCCTCGGATGCTTGTTTCCGTTCTGGGAAGGACATGGCTTTTGTAGTTCGGACTGGACTGTTCCCATGGGGCACAGGGTCAGCGCTGATTTGCATATCGCCATTGTCTAACCCGGGGTGGTGTGGAGTGGAAAAACGATGGATTTGGGCCCAGATCTTTGGACTGGGGTGAATGTGTGACATTGATCCACATTCTGTCCATCATTGTTGTGTTTGCATAATACATGCTGCAGCCCCTGGTAGGCCTTGGTTACATCTATGACCTGAGTACCTAAGTTACACTTCTACAGGGGCTGACAAGGTGAACCAATTCCCAATTGTGGATGTACCTACAGTACATGGAGTCCATTTTACAGAGAGAGCAGATAGCCTGGGGTCCTGAATAGCAGGATCCCAGGCCAACTAAGTCGAAAACCAGCTGAACACTAGGCAAAAAGTTGGGGGTAACCATAGTCAGGTATCCACCTTCCTACAATCGCCGTTTCCCAGAGGCAAACACTTCCACCTCAAAGTCTGTTACAAGTCCTGTTCAGGTTCAGAAGGCTCAGCCTCCACCTCTACCTACACGTTCCATTAAAAAAATTCGCTCCCCTCCTGTTTTTACAATCAGAGATGATCTGATAGAATCTACCAGAGGAAGGTGAGCTTCTTCAAGATAGCCCAATTGAAACTGGATGGTATGAATATGTTATCCCTGCTGCACAATCTCCATCGCCAGCCACTTCTCCTCAGAATATTGGAGGATTCCATGATATAATGGAGAAGGCCTCAAAGAGATTTGAGCTCCCGCTTCCAGTCAAAGAGGCAGAATGTTTCCTTTACGACTTTAAGGAAGAATCACGTAAATCCGTCCGATCAATCCCAATTATAGACTTCATTTGGGAAGAAGGGTTAAAATTGATGAAAAACCCTGCCTCCGTTGCAGCCTCGGTACAGAGGATAAAAAAAAAGTATCAGGCACCTGAATCTTCTCCGGCATGTTTAATTGGGCATCCACGGCCGGAATCTGTGGTGATGCAGGCAGCGCAACGCAACTCAAAAAATCAAGTATCAACAACTGCAGCGCCTCCGGACAAGGAAGGAAGACGCATGGCTGGAGCGGAGAAGTGCTTTGCTGTGCTGGCGGCAGCAGCAATTAGGGCTGCAAATGCCTTAGCTCTCAGTTGATACAATCGCCAGATGTGGTCGGATATAGCTCCTTTATTGTCTCACTTGCCAGAAGATAAAAAGAAGAGGCAGCCACCATCATCCAGGATGGTTCCAGAGCGGCTTCTGAGTCAATCGATATAGCCATGGATATGTCGTCACTTTCCTTTCGTCAGATGGCAGTGGCTGTAGCGCTGCAAAGACAGGGATGGCTTAAGGCTACTTCGTTTAGACCTGAAGTGCAAACTAAGATAATTGACATGCCGTTTGACGGAGAAAATCTGTTTGGTAAACATATTGATGAAGCCCTTCAAGGCATCAAGGCTGACACTGATACGGCACGGGCACTAGGAACTATTGCAACAAGGGAAGTTTCAATCCTTTCGAAGGAGAGGGTCAAGAGGACAATATACCCAGAGACCGGCATATCAATCTGGCAGATATCAGCCTTACAATCAACAGGGATATCGCCAGTTCTCAAGTGGTCAGCAGTTTCGCTCCTCAGGTTCCTCATATCAGCAACAGATAAGAGGAAAACCTTCGGCTAGAGGCAAGGCTTAACAGTCTAATAGAAGGCAGTGACGTCAGCATTGCGCCCACCACCTGTCCAAACTCCAGCGACCAATATCTAGCTCTATTCTACCAAACATGGAAGTCCATTACAACTGACAAATGGGTTTTGGACATAATTCATCAGGGCCATACCCTGGAATGTATACAGAAGCCTCCGCATCAGCCTCCTATCCTGCGACACCTGTCCAGTCTCAAAATGGAAATTGTATCTCTCTTGCAAAAGGAGGCAATAGAGGAAGTGCCCAGTCATCAACAAGGGAAAGGCTTTTATTCGCATTTCTTTCTAATAAAGAAAAAGCTTACAGGGAAATGGAGGCAGGTAATGGACCTAAGAAGTTTGATCAAATTCATCAAAAAGATTTCATTTAGCATGTTATCCCTTCAAGAAATATTACTACTACTTTGCCGAGGAGACTATCTAGCATCCCTGGACCTCTTAGATGCTTATTTTCATATTCCAATCCACATAAAACACAGAAAATGTCTTCGCTTTATGGTGGCGGGGCGCCACTACCAATTCAAAGTCTTGCCATTTGGTCTGAAGTCAGCCCCAAGGGATTTCACGAAGTGTATGGTGCCAGTGGCAGCTCACTTAAGACTTCAAGGTCTTTAAGTCTTCCCGTACCTGGACGACTGGCTCATAAAAGGCGCCTCATTTCAGGAAACGCAGCTCTCTCTGCAGCGTTGCATGGATCTCTTCAGTCGTCTTGGTTTGAAAGTCAACATGGAAAAGTCATGTCTTCTCCCGTCTCAATCTCTTCAGTTTCTAGGAGCTATGCTTCGCACAAAAGAAGCAAAAGCTTACCCTTCAGAGGAACGGGTTCAAAAGATCCTAAATCTGGCATCTCTTCTGCGAAAAAAGCAGTTCACTTCAGTGAGGATCTACAAGTCATTGTTGGGAATGAAATCTTCTTGTATCCCGTTGCTTCCCAATTACAGGCTACATATGAGGCCTCTTCAAGAAGTCCTGGACAAACAGTGGATCCAATCTCTAGGATCTTTCGAAGATAGTGTCCATCTCTCCTCATATAAAAAGAGCTCTGTCATGGTGGACAATCAGAAAACACTTAACGAAAGGTCTGATATTCGAGCCTCAACATCACAGTTATGTAATGATGACAGACGCATCTCTGCAAGGTTGGGGGGCTCATCTTCAAGACTTGGAAATTCAAGGTCATTGATCAGAAAGGGAATCGCATCTTCACATCAACCTACTAGAGTTAAAAGCAGTGTTTTTGGGATTACAAGCTTTTCTACCCAGGATCAGAGGTTCCACGGTTCTAGTCAGGACAGACAGCACAACTACCATGTTTTACCTGCTAAAACAAGGGAGTACAAGGTCGAAACTTCTCTCAAGACAAGCGCAGGAGATTTGGAGGTGGTTACTTCTCCACAACATCTCGCTGCAAGTGCAGCACATTCCGGGAGTGAACAACTCGAGGGCAGATGCTCTCAGCAGATCTCCAAGTGTCTCTCACAAATGGGAATTACATCAGGATCACCTGTTCCAGGTCTTCCGCCTATGGGTAACCCCGTCACTGGACCTTTTCGTGACAGTTCGCAACTCAAAATGCAAGCACTTCGCAAGCTGATTCCATTAGAAAGGATCGTGGGGCAATGCTCTCCAAATGTGCTGGACAGGAATGTTCGCATATGCCTTTCCCCCATTTCCTCTAATTTCAAAAGTGATCCGGAAAATTAAATCAGAACCGTGCCACTTGATTCTCATAGCTCCAGCTTGGCCGAGACAAGCGTGGTTCTCTGATCTCCTCAAGCTGTCAGTGGCGCCCAGGATTCAGTTCCCACTCTCTCAGAATTTGATTTCCATGAACAAAGGCCAAATTCTTAATCCGAATTTGAAATCGTTCAATTTATCGGCATGGAACCTCATGAACATGAGTTTCAATCTTTGAATATTTCTCAAGAACGCAGAGAGATTCTTTCCAAATCACGGGCGATCTCTACGAACAAGACCTATACGGCAAAATGGAGGAGGTTTTCTTCACAACAAATCCTGCCTTATCTTTTGCCTCTGGCTAGAGCAAAACTTTCTCATGCTTCTATAAAGGTGCATTTGGCAGCTATCTCAAGATATAGAAGACATCCTGACCGTCCATCTCTCTGGTCTCAGAGGGGAATAAAGGAATTTCTCAAGGGACTTTGCAGGGCATTTCCTCCAGTTCACCGTCCAACAGTCTCATGGCAGCTTAACACGGTTCTAGCACAACTCATGAAGTCTCCTTGTGAACCGATACATAAAACGGATTTGCAATTTCTCTCATGGAAAACGGCCTTGCTTTTAGCTCTCACTTCTGCAAGGAGAGTAAGTGAAATTCAGTCTTTCTCGATTTCTGAACCTTTTCTCCAATTTCGTCCTGACAAGGTTGTCTTGAGGACAAATCCTAAATTCATCACTAAGGTTCCATCCATATTTCATCTAAACGAACCTGTGGTACTGCCTACATTTTTTAAGGATCCTTCGTCCGCTGCGGAGCAATCTCTACACTCCCTAGACGTCAAAAGATGTCGAAAGTTCTACATTGACAGGACGAAGTCGTTCAGAAAAACAAACCAGCTTTTTTTAGCTTTTTCTGGTCCAATAAAAGGGTTGGCAATTTAAGAGCCAGTATTTCTAGATGGATTTCTTCGGCTATCTCCTTGTACCATCACAAAGCCGGTAATCCTCTCCAATCCAAAGTACATGCACATACCACAAGAAAAATGGCAACTTCTACAGGCATTTTTGCAGGAGGGTCACTGCCAGACATTTGCCGAGCAGCAACGTGGAAAAATGTGCACACTTTTACCAGACACTATTGTCTAGATACAGCATGGCGACATGATGCAGCAGTGGGACAAGCAGTTCTTCGCCATCTATTTCATTGAGGTATTGTTCAAGAGTTTATACATCAATGTGTATATATTTGCTTTCTTTCAAGGTTATACTTTTGCTTTATTGATATTCTGTTTGTTCAACAGACATGCTGTGTGTACAATTTAAAAAAAAAAAAACTATTCTAAGATGCTGTTTATTTATATGCAAAAAATAGGAGCAGAGCCCAGAGTCTGTGAGGTTCTATCCTGAGCAACGCATCTTCTATAAGTACTGCTCGCTTGTCTGATACAAGCATGTGAATCTATGAAAGATTCAATACTGGAGAAAAAACTAGTTCCTTACCTGTACACTATGGTTCTCCAGTATTATCTTTCATAGTCACATGCGACCCTCCCACCTCCCTGTTACTCAGGTAGACCTCTTATCTCTAGATATACCCATGGCTCTCACTCTGGGTCAGAAATCTGAGGTATGATGGTTCTACTGGGGAGTGTGATATCAGGGCTGGCAGCTGATTGGCTGAGTTTTGGTCCAAATAATGAGGTGATTTGGCAAACAAATATAATCGTCCCCTATGGGACTTTCTATGCAGTGTTTTATTCTATGATACTGCTATACTCATTCTGTTACCGTGAGACTCCCACCATGACGACGGGGAAGATACAAGCATGTGAATCTATGAAAGGTAATACTGGAGAACCATAGTGTACTGGTAAGTAACTGGTTTTTTCCTGAAAAGGAGGATTTTCAAAATGCTCACATTGGCTCTGTCTGCCCTAGACTCCAGTGACTGAATGGTAGTGCTGGATTTCCACAACGCATATTTCCATATACCCATTCTGCCAGCCCATAGACATTACCTGAGGTTCACGGTGGGCCACAAGCACTTAAAGTTCATTGTGCTTCCCTTTTGCCTTACCAACTCCCCTCGGCGATCTAGGTGTTTGCAACCCATCTGTGGCTGTCAGAGGGTTCCAGTCTTCCCCTACCTCGACAATTGGTTGTTGAAGGCGGGCTTGCCCCGGGTAGTCATCACCCACCTCCAGACTATGGCAGACACCTCATTCACTGGGGTTCGCTATCAACATACTAAAGTCGCACCTGACTTCCCTCTCAGACCCTCCCTTGAACAGAGCCATTCTGGACACAGTGTAGTTCTTAGCCTATCCTATGGAGCGGTAAGTTGAGGATATTAATGATTTGATTCCAATGTTTCAGTCTCTATCCTGAATTTCTACGAGACTGGCTGTGGGGCTTCTGGCTCCCCTGGCCTCCTGCACTCTGCTGGTAAAGCATGCCTGCTGGCATACGCAGGCTCTGCAGTGGGATTTGAGTCCAGTGGGAGACGCATAAGGGAAATCTCTCCGACTTGGTCCAGATATCAAAGGAGGTACGGCAAGAAAGTGAGAGCGATTTGGTTGGCATTGAAAGCTTTCCTCCATTCCATCAAGGGAAGGCTGGTGCAAGTGTTCACGGACAAAACCACCGCTAAGTGGTACTGCAACAAATAGGGCAGGGTGGAGTTGTGAACCGTGTGCCAAGAGGCTCTGCGCCTCTGGACATTCCTGGAATGTCAGGGCATTTTCCTGGTCAGACAACACCTGGAGGAATCTCTGAATGCCAGGGCAGATGCACTCAGCTGTAGATGCCACAAGGATCATGAATCTCAGGTGGTGGTGAAAGGTCTTTTCTGTGACTGTGGAGAAATCTGGTTAGATCTATTCTCCACTTCCGAGAACGCTCAATGTCAGCACTTCAGTGTGTTGGAGTTTCTAAGGTAGCTCTTACTCAGAGACTTATTTTTTCTTGAGTGGGGCTCAGAACTCCTGTACACCTCCCACCGATACCACTCCTGTCTCGAGTTCTGAAGAAGATCAGAATGCAGATGACCCAAGACATCCTTGTGGCTCCAGATCAGGCACAAGGAGTATTGTATCCCGAACTCCTAAGCATAAGCCTCAGTCCTCCGATCAGGCTGCCTCTTTGGGGGGGGATCTCCCGTCACAGCAATAGGGCAGGGTTCTGCACCGAAACATGGTCCTGCTCCACCTTCATGGGTGGAGATGAGCAGTGGTAGTTGAGTTTAGTGGCTTCTGGTATGGAACAGGGGTGGAAGTGTGGGTGGAAAATGAAGAAATAAAGAAAACCCACCTGTTGGTCATGTCGCCAACCGCAACCTCTTGTTAGTCCTGGAACCGGGGCAGGGCCGGGATAAACGGCACCCAGTGCGGTGCCGGGGATGGAGCCAAGGGAAGCGCAGGGGCCGGAGCTGGCAGCGCTGCACCTCTTGCACCTGTTCGGGAGTCGCAGACGGAACCGGTTATGGCGGTTAGGCTCCGGGACTCTCAGGCTCCGGAGGAGCCGCAGAGGCAGAAATCCTGTCCCCCTTGTCTGCCTCCAAGGAGCGACAGGGGACGTCTGATCGCGAACACGCTTCTTCGACTTTTTTTTTTTATTGCGTTGCTTGGAGCGACGGCTCCGGGCCCACGAGTGGTTGCGGGAACGGCCCCTGGACCCAGAGCGCCAGTATGTCGAAAGCCAAATTTCCAGCAATTGCCGGTGCTGCTCCCGCAAGGCTTTTGGGGCCATGGCTCGACAGGCCCGGAAGTCGTGATCTGTCTCCAGGCAATAGAGGCACACATCGTGGGGGTCCGCCACCAACATATTACAGTGGCATGTCGCACAAGACTTGAAGCCGGCCATCTCTTTGTGCACGAGGAGAAAATAGGGGGGGGGGACAAAAGTCTCAAAAGAGTAGTCAAAAAGTGACTAAGATACATGCTCAATCCAGATCTGCGCTTGCTGGTGCGGAAAAAGAAAGAACTGACGTCAGCGTGCATGGGTGGCCGCAGAACGCCACCTACTGACGCGCAGGGGTACTGCTAAGCAAAACTTTCCGGATCCAGTCTGACGCCTGGGGAAATTCTAAGGTA
Source organism: Lissotriton helveticus (assembly GCF_964261635.1). Lineage (NCBI taxonomy): Eukaryota > Metazoa > Chordata > Amphibia > Caudata > Salamandridae > Lissotriton > Lissotriton helveticus. The sequence goes on along the minus strand of NC_136071.1, from coordinate 1,106,205,596 downwards.
AGGAATCTATCACTAACTAATGTCTCTTACAGATATATTGTTACACAAATAGTAAGTTGTGCTTTAACCCACTTGATGTGTTCTCCTTTGAACCCATGCTTAGCTGCCCTCTTAGACTTCTAACGATCAAGACAGTCTTCTTGGTGGTCATGATATCTGCCAGGAGGTTCCAGTCCTTTTTGTTCATCCTCCGTACACCTGCTTTTTCTCAGACAAAATAATTTGCTGCACTTGTGCCACTTTTTGCCAAAGTTGGTGACACCCTTCCATGTCGGTCAAAGCATTAGGCTGCCGACCTTTGCTCCGCCTCACCCATACAAGGAGAAGGAGGAGAGACTCCACCGCTTTGACCCGAAAAGAGCGTTTTTGCACCAAAAGAACACCAAGTGTACACTCAGCTCTTTGTTGGGTTCAGTGGAGCAAAGAAGGGCAAAGAGCAGTGCAGAAACAAACTATCTTCAGATGGATTGTACTCTATATTACTTTCTGTTACGCACTGACCAAAAAGCAACCCCGGAGAGTTTGTGGGTTCCTTCTACTAGAGCCAAAGCCGCAAGCACTGAGTTGGCTGATGGAGTCCCCGTCCTGGATATCTGTCAGACTGCAATATGGGCATCCTTGGACATGATCACCAAACATTACTGCCTTGACTGCCTGGTCCATAGTGACCGGTACTTTGCCCGTCCGGTCATCCAAGACATTTTGCGCTGAACCAGTTTGCAAAACTATCTTTGGGGGCGTCTTTCTTTGGTATCTATTCTAAGATTAGGAATGAAAAATTTCCTAGCAAATGTAACGGAAAGTTTCAATTCTATTAAGGACTCGGAGGCCAGGATTATGCCTTCTTTCTCCACTTTATTGCATAGCAGCGAAGACAACAACAAAACTACACTTCCCATAAACCAAAGGGAAAGTGTAGTAGAAACAAGAAAATGTACATGGCAACAGCCAATCATGAGTCACAAAACCAGTGTCCAATCAGGGCCCAAGGGAGCCCAACATAGTCCATCTACAGTGTTCTCTCCTCCTCTTTCTGAGCGTGTAGCCATCTTCCCCTTGCTCTTCAGGAATCTTGCTTGTGCGAGTCCGAGCCTGAGGGTAAGAGGAACAAATTTACCAAAGGAATTGAAGAGAGAAAACCAATTCCAATAACAACTTACAACATTGCAGAATGGTGCAATGAAAAAATACATAGTTCCAAAAACATCATAAAACTCATATTACTTACTGCCATACGGGGAGGGGTCTCCTCCCGGAGTCCAGGGCGGGATAATCCTCGCCTCCGAGTACTTAATAGAATTGAAACTTTCCGTTACGTTAGCTAGGAAATTTTTCATTCTATGTCAGGACTGGAGGCGAGGATTATGCTTGTTTAAAGCTTGCCCACAACCAATTGAGCCACATTCAAAATCGGTTTAAAATAAAACCGTTTAAATGTGGAGTCCGAGGACCAATCCGCTGCGTTGAGGATATCCTCTAAACGTGCTCTTAGGCTGAAAGCCTTCGAGGCCATAGCACTCCGTGCAGAGTGAGCTCCAAACTGACTGAGGCTGATGGCTGCCTCCTGCATCACCCAGCGAACCCACCTAGCTATGGTGGGTGAAGAGACTGCCTTAAAAGGCTTCCACAGTGAAATGAGAAGCTGCCTCTCCCCTGGAGGCCGATATTCTTCAGTCATCTCCTCGTAAGCCTTGAGGCAATTGACCACACAAAGCTTCGGGTAATCCGGAAATTGCGGCTAAGAGATAGACCTGGAATGACACTTAGTGCGCCTGAGAAGGGTGAAAGTCACACCATCCGGAGTGAAAATCCTGCTTGAAATATCCAAAGCACGGACATCGGACAACCTTCTACAAGAAATGAGACAAAGGAGCATGGCCAATTTCTCCGATAATTCCTTCCTAGAAAGGTATCTGTTCGGTTGCCATGACAAGAAGAGATTAAGAACTTGATTGACGCCCCAGAGAGCAGAATAACTGGGCTCTGGTGGTAGGGAAGTGCGGATACCACGCAACAGCCGGCAAACCAAGGGATGTTCACCCACTGGGGATCCGTCCCCCGGGACATGACCCGAAGCAATGGCTGACCTAAAAGTGTTGATAGATCGATAGGCCAAGCCCTCAGAGGCCAGCTGGGCTAGAAAATTCACGTGAACCGTTTCCGCGACCAAGGGATCAAAACCCTGTCGCAAACACCAACGGGTCCATCTGTGCCATGCGGACCGGTATCTTTTTACAGTACTGTCTGCCCATGCCTTAGAGATAAAGCTCTCAGCCTCTCACGAAAGGCCCAGGGCTTCCCATCTACCCCTAAAATCCGCCACGCCATGAGTCTCAGAGAATTCGTGGACGCTAGAGGGTGTGGAGACCGGTCCGGCCCCAAGAGAAGAGTCGGAAACTGGGGGAGAAGAACTGGAAACCATACTTGAGACCTCCAGAGGGGGGTCACAATGGTCAGATCTGCTAACTGTCGACGGACCTAGGCCGACGCTCTGGTGATCATCCTGAAAGGCGGCAATGTGTAACCCATCTCCGAGGCCCACACCTGGAGGAACGCATCCGTAGCTGCTGCCAGAGGATCCGGACGCCAGCTGAAAAACCAGGGAATCTGGAAATCCAGTCTGGCCGCAAAGAGGTCCACCGAGAACGGGCCCCAAAGAGCGTTGAGTCTCAGGAAAACTGATTGATCCAGACACCAAAGACTGGAGTCCCGGAAATTGCGAGAATGAAAGTCGGCTTCCTGATTGTCCCGGCCTGAAGATACTCCGCTGTTACGGAGACCTGATGATCGAGGCAATACTGCCAAAAACTTGCAGCTCGGTCCGAAAGGGCCTTTGATCTGGTGCCCCCCAGATGATTTACATAACGGACCACTGAGACGTTGTCCATTTTCAGGATCACACACAACTGTACTGAATCTTTCGTCCAGCAAAGTACTGCGAAGGACCCCGCCAGAAGCTCCAAACAGTTTATGTGCAACTTCTGTTCTTCGGGAGACCACAACTCTCCTGTAGAAAGGTCCCCGCATTTGGCGCCCCAGCCGAGCCTGCTGGCATCCGATTCTATGATCATGTCTGGAGAGGAACCGAAGATTGCTTTTCCGTTCCAGGCCTCCATATCGTCCAACCACCACTGAATCTCGGACCTCGCCTCTAGGGACAAGGGGACCTTATGCAAATACGGATATCCCTTCCGAAGGAAAAACCCCTTTAGGCGTTGCAGGGCTCTGTAATGGAGGGGGCCCGGAAAAATGGCTTGTATGGAGGTGGACAAAAGGCCCACCACCCGAGCAAGCTGCCGGAAAGAAATTGTCGGCTTGGCGAGCACCCACCGCAACTCGTGTCGGATCTTGGTCACCTTCCTGACTGGAAGGCTGAGCGTGGACGAGGTGGAGTCTATCACGAATCCCAAGAATTTAATGTTCTGGGTAGGTTGCAACAGCGATTTATTTCTCGGTGATAACAAACCCAAGATTTTGGAGAAGAGACAGCCATCTGTAGGTGTTGTGAGAGACGCTGCAGGCATACCGCCATCAAGAGAAGGTCGTCTAGGTAGACAATCATTCTGATGCCCCTGGACCGCAGGAACTCTACCACTGGTCTGAGAACCTTGGTGAAGCACCACGGTGCTGACCAAAGACCAAGGGGAGAGAAGTGAATTCGTAGGTGCAGTCGTTCTGTTGTATAGCGTTTTAGGACCCTAGTATAATTTTCCCGATTCATGCCCTTATATAGGTATAAAATACTGTATCCTAATATAGGCATAGAAATCACAACCATATTAAGACATAGCTCAAGTAGTCCTAATACGGCTTGGCTACTTCCACTAGTTCCGTAAATCTACAACGATTTCTTGGAGAAACACGCCTTCAGCAGTCAGGGATGAAGTCTCTGATGACGTTATTATGTCCAATCTTTCGTCAAACTCGGCACCTTCAAGGTATAAATATGCCCACACTTGTCCAAACAAACACACGGTGGTTTGGAACAGTTCGACTATCTACTTGCCTGACGCGCCCTGCGGCAGCAAGTGCCGAAGGAAGCCGACCCTCCAGCTGATGCACTGAGAGACGCTGTACTTTCTCCTGCCGAGAAATCCAGCTCCAGTGTTTCCAGGCTACCCTTGTGGGTTACTGGGAAATCGAGTCCTGAGAGAGAGATACAAGACCTCCTACATTCTAAAACCAAGGTACAGTGCTGATTAGACCCTAAGAGAATTCTTGGACTAGATTCTTGGCAAATAATACTAAAACTAGGCTACACCTTACTTACTTCTTCCCTTGTACTAGACCTAGGTTAGGTACACCGGGGTAGGCGTATTTTAGAAGCACCAGTTGAGTACTTTTAGTCATTATTTATCACTGTATGTATTTTATGCATTTTAGGTATCTTATGGCTTAGAAACCGTATCATGCTTTTACAGTACTATTTTATAATTAGGGCTCCCGGTTTTATGGTATTTATATTTTCGACATTTCCGTCTTTATTTATACATATTTATTTTTTGCTAATTTTTTCTGTATCTATCCATTTTTATTTTGTGTTTTCTGTATAAATGAAGCTTCAATGGGTATTTTCCACATTTATTTTACTGATAAATGTATACTCTCATTTGTATGCCCTAAAGGTTTCAGCAGTATACAGTGCAATAGCGCTATCTGAAAACACTTGCATTGTAGAATAGCATAATTAACTGTAGATCTGCACTTAATTGGGAAATCTATGGTCTTTTTTTCATGTCTCCTACCTCTCAATCTGTACCCCTACTGACCTGGCACTCATGATTGATAGTAGAAAAAGTCATCCAAAGAAGACCTATTTTCCCTATTTTTCTGTATTTAAAAATAAATACAGACCGGAAAATAAATTGTTTCTGTCTGTATTTATCTGTAAAAATCCGTAAAAACGGAAAACTGGGAGCCCTATTTATAATACTCTTAGTATTGTGTGCTCTGTACTTTACAGCCAGTATTACGATTGCAGCAGTTCATTTCTTATGCTTGAGAAAGAAGACTGTTCAATAAATACCCTTTTATTGAAACCGCCCGTCTCTATTTCTCTGCACCTCTGGTGAAAAGAAGCATGCACGATTGACTGAGTGAAATAACTATCTATTGTTTCCGCGACTCTAGAGATATATTTCTTATTCTTGGGGAACAAAGTTGTCATGTTTTAAGCGGTTGTCAGAAACTAATCCCTTCTTGTTTATTCAAGAAAGTTTCTAGTGACCTCTAAGCTAGCTGGCACACACACAATTAAGTTTAGTATATTCGGTAGAGACCTAGTCGACCTCAGCCCTACGTCTAATCTACAGGATATATTATTCCAATGCGCAGAGCCTATTGGGGATATAGGAACCACACTACAGTTCCACAGAAACTGCGGTTAGTCATCTTTGAGGTCCAGACGGACCATCCAATCGAGGGGGCGCAGGACATCCCAGAGGAGATGAATCCCCTCCATCTTGAAATGGCGGTACACCAGCCATAGGTTGAATTCGCTTGGGTTGATCACCGGCCTCTTTCCGCCATCGGTCTTGTCAACCAAAAATATGTTGATCAAGAAACCGCTGGGGTGCTGGGAAGTAAGGGCGATAGCGCCTTTCCTGAGAAGAGAACAGACTTCTTCGTCTACTAAGCGAGAATCCTGTACTGAAAACTGAATGGGTCGTGGGGGAAACTCCTGCACTGGGGTCCCCTCGTACTCTATGTGAAAACCCCTCACTGTTTGCAGAACCCAAGCATCTCGTTTTATGGTCAACCACACCTAAAAACATCCCGCCAACCGCCCTCTATTTCTTGAGGGGAAGAAGGGAGAAAGCTCACCTGGGCTAGACGTGGTGGTGCCTCCACGGTATCCTCTGTCTTTACCCCTTTTTTTCTACGGGTAGGGTAAAAGTTGCCAATCCTGGCCTAGTCTTGATATTGGCCGGAGGCACCGGCGGCGTTCGGTCGAAACAGCACAATTGGCATTGCCCATAAAGATGATCACTCTCTGAGCCCAGCCTGACAAGGTCTCGGGTAAAATAATGGACCCCGACTCCGCCATGTCCAAAATTTTTGTCATTGGACCCAGGGCGTCCAGGAGCTTATCCTGGCAGGCCCTCCAGGATCTATCTATCCCCTTTTTGGGATCCCTTATGAACTTTTGGAGGAAAGTACCTATACGGGGTCAATCTCGGGTGTAAGGGCTACCTTACCGTCCAAGGAGGGGCGGGGACACTCTGCCCTCAGACAATTACGTGCCTCTTTCTCAAGGGGACGTCGAATGTGGGCGGCCACATATGCCGCAACCTTATCGCCAGGTGTCCACTAAGAGGACCTTGGGTGAATAATGTCATTCGGATCCAACATATCCGAAGTGCTTGGAGGATCCTGAGATGTACCAGGGAGGGACTGCGGAGCTGGATCCGCTGGAGGGGAAACCTGATCAGGCAGCAGGACTGGCGTCGGGGCCGGGGAAACCCCAGGAAGAGGTGCTGGACGACTGGCGGGGAAAGCCTGCCTAAGGCGATCAAATGCATCGCTATCTACCCCTGCCTCATGGGCACGTTTAGGTGGCGCGGAACCCACAGGAATCTGGGAAGAACTGGTGGACGGGGCCTGCGGCAAAGAGGCCAGCTGCTGGAACAGTTGGGCAAAAGCCTGTTGAATCTGGCGGGAAAGCCTGTCTTCTAGCGCAGGGACATGGCTTGATCCACAGCTTTATAGATGGAAATATCTACCGCCTCATAAAAGGTGTCTCTCCTGGGCACATCCGCGAGGGGGTCCTCCTCCTCTTGGTAGTCATCAAAATAGTCCATGATGGGAGGCCTCCGAACTTACAACAGGTAGCTCCCACTGGGCCACAACACAGAGGCCTTGAAAGGCTGGGTATCAACCTGAACTTTACAGAGCGGTAAACCGCCGTTTATCGGGCAACAGCCCAAAAGAACAGAGTAATGGCAATCACTTTTTTTACACCAAGTCTCTTAAATCAGGGGTAAAGTGGTCTGGGCTATGTCCCTTGCGCAAGCGCCAAGCTGTACAGGACATCAATGAGGCGTTCTCCCCCCGCAGTGGTACCTACTCTTCCCTCGTCAGGTTTATGACTGGGCTTGGGGAAAGATCATAGCAGAATAAAGGAGCCGCGAGCGGATTATCTAATTATTACCGCTTTGCCGCTCTACAACCGTACGGCGTTCTGCCTCAGACCAGGGGCCCACCGCGACACTGGCGCGACGTTTGAAAACTCCCTGAAGGGAGTTTCAACGTGGTGCCGCACCAAGGTCTCCGCGCCCTCTAGTGGCGGGAGGACCAGGCCCGCACCAAGCCGCGTAGGTACAGCCGCGACCGTACCCGCGACTCGCAGCGCAGCCCCTTCTGCGGGAGACAATGAGACACGCGAGACAGTAAAGCAAAAATATATATCAGGCACAACGGCGCTCCAAAGCGGAAAAACAACAATAGCGCTACTGACAAAAACACCTCAATAGGTAGCGATGTCAATAGCTGACAAAACCAAAATCACTGTAATACAGAAGGAACAGGACAACTCTAAATCAGAGCAATAGCAAATAAGCAGAGCAGTATCAAGCGCATACTTAAACATGTCCATTCAGAAAAAACTATCTATAGTAAACAGCACTACACAGTTAAGAAGCTGAATAGTACTCATCTTGCTGCGTAGCAGCGAAGAAAGAGGAGGAGAGAACACTGTAGATGGACTGTGTTGGGCTCCCTTGGACCCTGATTAAACACTGGTTTTGTGACTCGTGATTGGCTGTTGCCATGTACTTTTTCTTGTTTCTACTACACTTTCCCTTTGGTTCATGGGAAGTGTCGTTTTGTTGTAGACTTTGCTGCTATGCAATAAGGCGGAGAAAGAAGGCATAATCCTCGCCTCCAGTCCTGACATAGAATCTGTGACTAGAAGTCAGATGAACAAGTTTACTAGTCTTCGGTGACACCTTATCTTGTAGAGATTCTATTTAGCTGCACATTCTTTACCGCCACACCCAATCTCCCCTTTCTGTTTACCGATCTTCCTACATAAAAAGGTCACTGTCCAGTTGTAGTTTCTGCACACAAGCCAGTCGGCCTTCTGACGTGACTCCGTGCTTCTGGTGCGCTAAGAGTCACATAAAGAAACTGATGTCCGTGCACTGGGTGGCGCCTGTATAGGCATTGTGCCTGTCACATCCAGTGGACCGACTCCATCTACTGGCACAGAGGTACTGCTCAAGATTTTCCAGATCCAGTCTGACTCCTGGGAAATATTCTAAGCTAAGGAATCTGTGGCAAGATAGAGCCTCTACCAGCTAAGGCATTACCGAAGGTTAGCAACATGTTCGTTCAGAGCGTGAAGTGCTGTAAATTCACAATCTCTCACCCTCTTCTCCGTAAGCTTGTACTTGTGTAAGATCTAGTCCTTTGTTAACTAACTTCCTTTCGCAAAACACAGGTGCACCGTACTGAGTTTACGAACCACTCCCTACTACTCGCACACGCAGTGCGAAATACAATCTAACATGCAGCATGTGCCTGTCCGCACTGCCAACTAAGAGAGAGGTCACTCTGGACCTCCTGATTCAAAATAATTTCCTCGAAGAAAAAAAACTCGCAAACATCCTAACCCAAAACTAGATGGCAAGATAATGCAGAGCATATGAATCTACAGCACTACACTCTAAGAACAAATGGTTACAGGGTAAGTAAAATTTTTCTTCTGGTGGATTCCTCACCACCATTCCTCCTCTCCTGATGAGCCAATACTGTATGTAATGAGATCTCACAGTATGCATGTTGTGTATTGCTATTGTTGTGGTCTTTGATGCTGTGTTAGTTTCTCTCACCTACATTGCTGGGGTGCGAAAAAGGTATCAGGGACTAACATCAGTGTCTAGGATTATGCCAGTGAGATCATGCCCAGTGAATTGGAGGTATGGCTGGAGGCACATGGTGCCACATGGTAGAGATGGAGAGCTAGTATGGAGAGAATAGCATTTCTGGACCAGTCTGACACATGGAGATCTATTTCTTAAGGTGAGAAATTTCCATGAAGATTATGTATCCAACTGAGATAGCATTATCATAGGTAAGTACATTTTATTTTTGGTTTAAAAGTGTTATTATGAGCAAATGCTAAGTAACTTGTTTGAGTGTTTTAAAAAAGAAGATGCAAGAAGACTTTAGTAGTAGCATTGTTTTTAATAAATAATCTTGGCTGCAAAATTGTCATGTCTTTCTTAACTCCACATTGGGAAATCCTCAGGAAAGATTCCTAGTCTCCATTTTAGAGAGGTTTTTTCATTATTATTTTTTTCTTTTACTCATTCGTTATATATGGGGACATTAGCAGCACATTGGGTGTTTTGTGCTGCCTCTTTTTTTTGCAAAGTTTTTAAGCTCTGTCTTGCATAATAATTTAAATGTCATAACAAAATGCCACTGTCATACAGATGACAATACGTAATTTGTAATATGTAATTTGATGCAAAGTTATTCTTGAGGCAAAGATGTGTACAGTTAAACAGTTAATTTGTCTTTACAGGGGGAAACCTTGGAAACTGTAACAACAGCAACAGTTTGTCTTTTTAGCACTCAGCCTCAGCTATCGGATCAAGTCCCCCCACTGGGACACCTTCCCAAGATCCTCCAGGCTCTGAGCCACAAGAACAATGCCATTCCTAAAAGTGCTATTCGTGTCATACACATACTTTCAGATAATGAGGTATTGTACCCAATTATATCAGTTACTTTTCAAATTTATTTTGATTAAATGAACTTGTTTACAATTTACAATTTTTTTTAGTTGCCCAAAAATATTGGTTGGATTGAGAAGAGTAGAAAGTATGTTACTTTCTGAATGTTATTTTGGCATGTTCTTCCAACAGTTAACTACCTTATTGATTTACCTCTCAGTTGAATTGCTTTTTCTTTATAATTTATTTTTTGAATTCACCAACTGTCAGGCAAGCAAAGCACAGTTGGCAAACTCCTGTAAAAGCAGCATCTGAAAGAAACAGGTTAGTATTAGATTCCTTACCTTAGAATATCCCCAGGCGTCAGTCTGGATCCGGAAACTTTTGCGTAGCAGTACCCCTGCGCGTCGGCAGACGTCGTCTGCAGGCGTCCCCTGCGGCTCCGTCGTCGGCGTCGTGCGCCGTGATGACGTCGCTGGAGTATATAGACGCCGCCTCCGCGCGCTGACGTCAGTTCTTCTTTTTTCCGCGCCAGTTAGCGCAGATCCGAGAAGTGCAGTACTCCGGTCTTTTGACCAAAGTTTTTTGGTGAATCTTTGATTCTTGTTACGGTGCCGGTAGGATGCCCGGTTTTAAGAACGGTGACGGCTGTGACCGCACGATGTCGGTCACGGATCATCACCGACTCTGCCTCCGGTGTCTAGGCCCCAAACACGCCGTGGACGACTGTGTCGATTGCCGGGCCCTGACGAGTAAAGCTAGGCGGGAGCGGTCCCGCAAGCTACTCGAACTGCGGGTGTCGGCCCCACGTCGAGAGCGGTCCCGGTCCGGCCGGAGGTCGAGGGAGCGGTCGCGGAGCCATCACGAGCGCTCCGGAAGTAGTCACCATTCCTCCGGTTGCTCAGGTAGGAAACACAAGAAGTTGGGGCGTCGTCATCGTACCCCCGACTCCCCCCGATGCTCGCGCGATGCGGCCGGGGGTTCGGGTGGCCCCACCCCCGCGGCTCCGCGTGAGTCGCCGGCGCGGCCTGCTCCATACCCTACGGTCCCTGGGCAAGGCACGTCGCGTGAGGAGATAGAGGAGTTCCTCATGGCCATGAGGGCACTGTCTCCTCCGACGGGGCCTACGGCGCCTTCGGGCCCTGAGCTCCCGTCCGGGGGTCCTAGCGGTTCCGGTGCCCCTGCCTCGACGCCGTCGGGTGCTCCGGCTCCGACGCCGGCTCCGGCCCCGGCGCCACTGGGACCCTCGGGGTCGACGCCGACTGGTCTACCGGCCTCTCCGGTGCCGATTCCATCGGGGTTGCCCCCAACGCCGCCCCCGCGCGGCGCCGGTGCTCCGGCTCCGGGCGGCGCCGTCCCCATTACCTCTCCGACTCCGGACGCGTGGGCCCCGAGGAGCCGGTCTACATTGTTGACTCCGAATATGGGGAAGATGTAGAATACGGAGAGGGTTGGGAGGGGTCTGAGGACCCTCTGTCACGCGAGTGTCAGTACGACGTGGACTGGACAGGTGATTTGGGTGACGCCAGTGGTCTGGACGACTCTCCTAACCCTGGTTTTGTCTCGCCTCCTACTGTGGCCTCGGAGGCTGGGGCTGCTTATTCAGTGGTGTTGATGAGGGCTGCCAAGGCCTTACACCTTGAGCTCCCCGTCGCGGTCGTGAGGCCTAACATCCTCACTGAGGTCTTCAAACCGCAGTCATGCCCACAGGAGCCTCTGCTGCCGTTCAACGAAGCCTTGGCAGACGTTCTTTTGGGCACGTGGTCCAGGCCCGCTTCAGGTTCGCCTGTTGATAGGAACGTGGCCAGACGCCACCGTCCGTGTCCGGACGACCCCAAGTTCCTGTTCACCCATCCCACCCCTGAGAGTCTGGTGATCCAGGCCTCGACTTCCCAGACCGCATTCCCGTCGGCCCTGCCCGACCGGGAATCCAAGAGGTACGACCAGTATGGAAAAAAGGTCTTCTCGTCCCTGAGTTTGGGACTGGGGTCTTGCAACACCGCATGCCTCTTGGACCGCTACACCCACTCTGTGGGATACGGTCGCGGAGTTGCTGCCAGAATGCCCGCAGGAGGTACGGGTAAAGCTCGGCAAGGCTATGATTGAAGGCCGAGATGCAGCAAGATACTCCATCAGGTGTGGTCTTGATACGACCGACTCGCTGGGCAGAGCGATGTCCACGACGGTGGCGATTCGTCGCCACGCCTGGCTGAGATCCGCCAACTTTTCGGCAGATGTCCAAAATACCTTGATGGACATGCCGTTCGATGGCAGTCGCCTGTTTGGCGACAAGGCGGACCACGCGCTGGAGCGCTTCAAGGACTCCAGGGTCACGGCCAAGTCCTTGGGTCTCTCGACCCAGCGCCAGCAAACGGGTTCGTTTCGCTCCTTTCGTGGCCAAGGAAGGGGCGGTCCCACACGTGCTGCCAGCCACGCGCCGCAGAACACTTCTCAACGCGGTGGCAACCGTGGAGGCCGCCGTGGAGGCGGTCGGGGACAACGGCGAGGTCAGACCACACCTCCCCCCGCAGCATCAGCCTCCAAATCCTCCTAGTCCGTGCTTTCAGGCCCATGTGACGCCAGTGGGTGGCAGGGTTCGCCATCACCACTCCCGCTGGCGCACTATCACATCGGACAGGTGGGTGCTGCAGCTCGTCCGAAGGGGCTACTCCCTCCCCTTCGAGACCACTCCTCCAGCCATGCCACCGCAGAACCACCGTGTGTTGGGGGACCACTTGACACTTCTGCAGGAGGAAGTTACGGCCCTCTTGGCCAAGGGGGCCATCGAGCGCGTTCCTGGGCCAGAAGTAGGGTGTGGTTGCTATTCCCACTACTTTCTGGTACCCAAGAAGGACAAGGGGGGGCCTACGTCCTACCTTGGATCTACGGAACGTCAACGGCTTCCTCCGGAAGGAGAAGTTCAAGATGTTGACTTTGGCTCAGGTCTTGGCTGCTCTAGACCCACAAGACTGGATGGTGGCGTTGGACTTGCAGGATGCGTATTTTCACATCCCCGTCCTGCCGCCCACCGGCGTTACCTACGGTTCACGGTAGGCCACGAGCACTTTCAGTTTATCGTGCTCCCATTCGGCCTTACCAGTGCCCCACGGGTGTTCACGAAAGTGATGGCGGTGGTCGCAGCTCATCTGCGCCGGTTAGGGGTTTCAGTCTTCCCCTACCTCGACGACTGGTTGTTGAAGGCGGGCTCGCCCCAGACAGTCGTCCACCACCTTCAGATGACGGCAGACCTCCTGCACGAGCTGGGGTTTTCCATCAATGTGCCGAAATCACACCTGTGTCCCTCTCAAAAGCTCCTTTTCATCGGAGCGGTTCTCGACTCGGCGCAGTTTCGGGTTTATCCTCCGGAACGGCGGGTCCGGGATATACAGGCCTTGATTCCCATCTTTCAGCCGTTATCCCGGGTTTCGGTCAGGTTGACGCTGCGGCTGCTGGGGCTGATGGCTTCCTGCATCCTTCTGGTGCATCACGCCCGGTGGCGGATGCGGGCTCTGCAGTGGGACCTGAAGTTTCAGTGGGCCCAGCATCAAGGCAACCTATCCGACCATGTCCTGATCTCGGAGGGCACTGCGAGACAGTTGCAGTGGTGGCTTACAGACCGCGATTGGGTCAGAGGCAGATCTCTCTCCCTTCCCCAACCGGAGCACGTAGTTGTGACGGACGCGTCCCTCCAGGGCTGGGGAGGCCACTTGGGAGAGGCGGAGATCAGAGGCATCTGGTCTCCGGCGGAGTCCCGGCTCCATATCAACATGTTGGAGCTGCGGGCGATTCGCCTAGCACTGAAGGCATTCCTCCCCTTTGTCAACGGGAGTGTAGTGCAGGTGTTCACGGACAACACCACCGCCATGTGGTACCGCAACAAGCAGGGCGGAGTGGGGTCGTGGACCCTTTGCCAGGAGGCGCTGCGTCTCTGGCAATGGCTGGAACGTCAGAGCGTGACTCTGACGGTTCAACACCTGGCAGGTTCTCTGAACGCCAGGGCGGACGAACTCAGCCGTCGGTGCTCGGTGGATCACGAATGGCGTCTGAACTCGGACGTGGCGAGAGGCCTCTTTCTGCAATGGGGAGAGCCTTTGTTAGATCTATTTGCCACAGAAGAGAACGCGCAATGTCATCAGTTCTGCGCGTTGGAGTTTCCAAGACGGCACTCGCACGGCGACGCATTTCGGCGCGAGTGGAGCTGCGGTCTGTTGTACGCCTTTCCGCCTATACCACTTCTGCCCAGAGTGCTGAAGAAGATCAGGCGCGACCGGGCCCAAGTTATCCTTGTGGCTCCGGACTGGGCTCGAAGGTACTGGTATCCCGAGCTACTCAGCATGTCAGTCGGTACCTCGATCCGCCTGCCCCTTCAGGAGGACCTTCTGTCGCAGCAGCAGGGGACGGTCCTCCACCCGAACCTGTCCAGTCTCCACCTCCATGCGTGGAGATTGAGCGGCGACAGTTGAGGCCATTTGACTTGCCTCCTGAAGTTTGTGATGTGATTCTGGCAGCCAGGCGTCCCTCCACAAAGTCGGTATACGCCTGCCGGTGGAACAGATTTGTGGCATGGTGCACAGCAAAGGCTGTGAACCCTCTTTCTGCCCCTCTTTCCGAGGTTCTCCTCTTTCTTCTCTCTCTTGCCCAGCAGGGCTCTGCTCTGGGCACTATCAAGGGCTACCTTTCTGCCCTTTCGGCCTTTCTAAGGCTGCCTGATCAACCTTCTTTGTTCAAGTCCCCTATTGTAGCGAGATTCTTGAAGGGCATCATGCACATGTATCCACCTGTTCCGTTCGTGATGCCTCAGTGGGACTTGAACCTGGTTCTGACTTTCTTGATGTGCGCTCCCTTTGAGCCACTTCATTCCTGTCCTCTCCGTCTCCTGACTTTAAAGACTGCCTTCCTGGTTGCCATCACCTCTGCCAGGAGAGTGAGTGAGCTCCAGGATCTTTCTGTCAAACCTCCTTTCATGTCCATTCATCCAGACAAGGTGGTTCTGAGAACTAGACCTTCTTTCCTGCCCAAAGTAGTTTCTGCTTTTCACATCGGGCAGTCCATCACCTTACCCTCCTTCTTCCCGCCTCCGCATCCTTCAAAGGATGAAGAGCGGCTCCATCGTCTGGTCCCAAAACGTGCGCTTTCATTTTATATGGATCGCACACGCCAGTTCCGGGTGGATGACCAACTGATTGTTGGCTACGTGGGTGCGAAGAAAGGAAGAGCGGTGCATAAACGAACCATCTCTGGGTGGGTCGTCCTGTGCATCAAAGCGTGCTACTCTTTGGCTCGGAAGGAGCCTCCTGTTGGGCTGAGAGCCCATTCCACTCGGGCCACGGCGGCTACTACTGCCCTGTGCCGGGGAGTCCCCTTGCAGGACATTTGTCAGGCAGCTACGTGGGCCTCGCTGCACACGTTTGCAAGGCACTACTGCCTGGACAGTCAAGTCCGGAGGGATGGCTTTTTTGGCCGTTCTGTCCTCCAGGACTTTCTGGTGTAAGCTGTATTGGTTCGCAGACCCACCACCGGCGTTGGTATTGCTGGGGTATCTATTCTAAGGTAAGGAATCTAATACTAACCTGTTTCTTTCAGATGAACAAGTTACTTACCTTCGGTAACGATATATCTGTAAGAAACAGTAGTTAGTATTAGATTCCTTACCGCCCCGCCCATCCTCCCCGTTCTGCGAACTGATACATAGGGTTAAGGTCATCCCCTTCAGGGCCCTAGTTTCGCATGGCACCAGTGTTGGTTCTTCCATGGCTCTGCGTGTTCTGGCGCGGAAAAGCTGTGTGCAAAGAACTGACGTCAGCGCGCGGAGGCGGCGTCTATATACTCCAGCGACATCATCACGGCGCACGACGCCGACGACGGATGCGGAGCCGCAGGGGACGCCTGCAGACGACGCCTGCCGACGCGCAGGGGTACTGCTACGCAAAAGTTTCCGGATCCAGACTGACGCCTGGGGATATTCTAAGGTAAGGAATCTAATACTAACTACTGTTTCTTACAGATATATCGTTACCGAAGGTAAGTAACTTGTTCAGTAAGTCACCAGTCTTTGAATACACAGTCATCCAGTTCCCAGTGTCCTTGTTAGGCAATCCTCCCTTTGTCCCATCTGACATCACTGAGGCGGAATGATGTCCTGAATAATGTCAGGAGTGAGCAGGCCTCTGCAAGTGAGAGTGCTTACTCTTCTTTGACGAGCCCAAACGGTCATTGATTATGTCCCAAAGTATCTTCTCTCACAGCTGAGGTCAGAGTGGACAGCGGAAGTCATGCAAACTGGTGGACAAGGCCAGGACGTTATCTTCTGTGGTTTTTTCAAAAACCATTTGCTCCTCTCCAGGCCTTCATGGAATAAAAGTATTTAAAATGTTTTGTTTGTTAGAGAAATGGGAAGAATTTCGTTTTTTTTGTTACTGTGGGAACAACCTATTCATACGTACTTTTCATTTTTGAACTTTATATTCTCACTTGAAGCATTAACCAATCACCTTTCTAAAAAGGTATGTCTAGTATTGTTTGTAACATTACTTACTGTTCTCTGACAAGAATTTAGGACTTGATGTCTTATTTCACTCATTGGAGCTCTGATCGAATTGTAATTAGGCAACGGTGTGTTTGTAGTTTGACATTGTCACACTTTCTCTTGAATACAGTTGTGTGTCAGAGCAATGGCAGCACTGGAGACCATTGGACCGCTGATGACTGGAATGAAAAAGAGATCAGACACCATTGGTTTGGCTTGCGAAACACTGAATCGAATGTTTCAGAGGGAGCAAACCGAATTAGTGGCCCAAGTAAGCATATTTGTCGTTTTATTTTTAGAATTCCAAATACGTACCCTATGGGAAGTTCATAGGTCTTGGTGAAAGAAGAGGTAAAGAAAACGTATTTATAAGCACAGTTTATTTTCTATCTTTATTCTGTTTTTACTTAGCACCCCGTCTAGGTGCCAATGGTCCCACCAGACACACGCAGGGTAATTCCATAGACCCATGCCCCTCCTCCTTATCTACAGATCGAAAAACACTTTCAAAACTATATCTTGAGCAACACCCTGAAAATGAACTGTGCATGCAATTACGTGAATTTAGTCTGAGATCTATAACAATATTTTAATTAACTAGGAACCCTTAATAAGTCAAATACAGCAGTTTTACTTTTGAGTGGTTTTACTCTCGAGCCAACTGTATGAAAGAAATTAAGTCAAATGTTTCATACTAGTTTTCCTACATTTTGTTAAATATCTTTAATTTGAATATTATATGTACATCTTGAAGTTCATCCATTAGAAAGTATGTTATTGTTCTGATTGATATTTCTATTTCAAATGTTTTTATTGAGAACATTAATTGTAACAAAAGTGCGAGAATGCATCATATGTTTCAGACAAATAGAGATTTTGAAGGAATGGAGTTTTTTATTTTTTATTGTCCTCATTTAACCACAATATGCTCTAAATTCAAGAAGGGGGTACTCTGACCATCTCAAGTATCCGAAGGACGTTTTTACAGGTCTGGTCGCTCCACAAGGGAGAGGAGGATACCACGTATCTCCTGAACCACACCTTTGGTTTCTT